>NC_133502.1:74410000-75035000 GCF_049354715.1 Callithrix jacchus
AGAAAAGGGTGATGTGACGTGTTTCTGAAATTTTTTTGAGAAGTAAGCATTAATTGGTAATAAGGATGTAACTAAGCCTAGAAGATAGAAAGATGGTGGCTATAGTGGGTTGAATGGCCTGCTCCCTTTACGCCTCACCCGCCTTAACACATACCAAGAGATGCCAGCCTGGAAGGAAAAGGGTCTTTGCACATGTAATTAAGGATCTCAAGATGAGGTCATTCTGGATTATCTGAGAGAGGTTTACATCCAAAGACAAGGGGTCCTTATAAGAAGGAGGAAGACACAGAAGAGGAGAAGTTCATGTGAAGACAGAAACAGAGTGGAGTAACACATCTACAAGCCAAGAACTGTGCCAAGGGTTGTTGGCAGCCACGAGAAGCCAAGGAAGAGGGGCATGGAACAGATTTTCTCTGAGAGCCTCCCAGAGGAACCAGTACTGCAGACACCTTGATTTTGAGTTTCTAGCCTCCAAAACTGAGAAAGAATAAATTTCAGTTGTTTGAGGGTAACAGGTTTGTGGTAATTTGTTACAGCAATGAGTACAGCAACTTTTTGATAATGTTTACATAATTTGGGGGGACAGATGGGGGTTAATAGGTGGCAGAAATTTGGGGTGGGAGCAAGATGAACTTGGTAATTTGGATATTTTCTGTGTCTTGATCATGAAAAGTTTTGTGTTACAACTACCAGAAGGCACAGAGCAATGTTTGTTTTGATTAGATGAAAACAGATTATAGATAAAAGGCTTTTCCATATTCTTCTGTAAACACACAGTGTCATACCATATGAGGTCTAGAAACTAGAATTTTTTTCCAATATACTTAAGTTCTTTAGGGTCCTCTTCAATAGTGGATGTATTAATTAGAATCTGCATTTTTTTTTTGTAGATTTGTTGGAATTTGGACTATATATTCTGATGAATAGAATTATTTTTCTAGTTTTCATTAAATAAATTTGTCATAAAAGAATACTTTGACATTTTCCCATGTACTTATACAGGTTGGTTGTCTTTTTCTTTTTCCTTTTCTTTTCTCACTTTCTTTCTTTCTTTCTTTTTTTTTTTTTTTTTTTTAAAGGAGACAGGGGTCTTGCTCAGTCACCCAGGCTGGAGTAGAGTGATGTAACGATAGCTCACTGCAGCCTCAAACTCCTGGGCTCGAGATCCTCCCACCTCAGCCTCTGGAGTAGCTGGGACTATAGGTGCACACCACTGCACTTGGCTAATTTTCTTTTCTTTTTGTAGAGACAGGATCTCACTGTGTTGCCCAGGATGGCCTTGAACTTCTGGCCTCAAACTTCTGGCCTCAAGCAATCCTCCTGCCTTGGCCTCCCAAAGTTTTGGGATTACAGGTGTGAGCCACTGCCCTGACCTCTTTTTTCCTAAGTGAGTTTGAGGAATATATATTTTGGTTCCTCTTTTAATACCATGAAACTTTCAGGTTCATAGCTCATAAAATGTTATGTAGCATTGAATTTTTTTAATAAAAATGAAAATCAGACTCATTTTCATTATTAATAAAAATTTCAGTGAGGCTACATAACATGAGGCTACATATTCACATTTAGATAAGAGATCCACAGAATTTTTGGTCTACTTTTAAGTTAATATTATAGTTCTTAAAGTGCCCTGGGTGAAGACTATTTTTTTGAAACAGAAGAGATTTTTTTAAAAAAAATAGGCTTTTGTGTTTATTACCTAAAGAAGCTATTCTGAAATTTTTATGTAGAAAATCCTCTTCTGCTCTAGCTACAGAAGATTTTTTTTTCATAGATATTTTTGTCATCTCTTTTGTCCTCTTTCCTTTGTTATAAATGATAAGAAAAGACTGCTTTTTTCAAAAACTGTGTTTTTCTATTGGTGAATTTTGCCATGCCTAAAGTGATCTCTGAGATATCATCCTTTTGGCTATAAATGTTTCTGTTAACTGTTATAAAGAGCTTTCTATAATAGACACAGTAGAATGTACTTAATTTTTTTCTCCCTTCTTGGTAAATCTCTTTTGGTTGAAAGAAAATGTGTCACTTGCCTCCTATTATAGAAGCTTGTATGAACAGCCATGGGTGTAATCTCCAGGGAAGGCTTGTTGGCCATTGCCAGTGAGCCTGGCTCCACTGTTAGCTGCCTCAGCTCTTCCTCTTTTCCAGATGAGCTGATGCTGACAGCTGAAAGATAGAAAATAAGTGGGGAGAATTCAAATATGGGGAAAGTATTGTGGGAAAATAGATACTTAGTTTTCTTTTTAATATTATGGAGAAAGCAAATATCTTTGGGTAAAATACATTAATTGTAGTCACTCTAGGAAATAGATGTTTAAAATCTGACAAATAACGTTCCCCTAAGTTTTTACAGGTCTGTGGTTTCATATCGGGTGACATTTGTTAAGTTAATCCAAATGAAATTGTACCTCCTTATTTGAATTTACTGTACATTTGATAAAAACAAGAGAGTTAACATGATGCTATTGATTGTCATATCATCACTTCTGTCCTTTTGTGATAGCAGTTTACAGGAAAGCAATTTGTCAAAAAATAGTATTTTGTTTTGTTTTCTTTACTGGAAGCATGGACCTGCATGGTAATATGTTGATTTTTAAGGTATATTTTATAAATTAAAAAAATTCTATTATAAAATAATTATTTTGAATAGATGGTAATATTTCTAATGAACAATATTAATGTTCCATTGCAATCATGTGGTTTTTAAATTAGAAGGCTCAATTTCAGTTTTTATTAGAAAGAATATTGTTTAGTATCAAATGACTATTAAAAGTATATAATGCAATAAAAGGAAAGATGTGAAGGAATGTAGAAACATTAAAGCAAAATCAAACCTCCTTAAATAGTTATATCAGATGTAATTAAAATATGGGATGTAATTGACTATCAAATACTTGAACCAGTGCTTTTATTTGTAATATATATGTGTATATATGTTTTTGATTACAGATATTAAGCACAAAATGAAATACTATTGATTTGAAGCACTAGCCAATTGAAAAATAATTAAAATGGTTACCCAGAACTTAGCTGCAATTTTACTGGGGATTTTTGTACAATGTATAGCCCTAGTTTCATCTCCAATATTCTCACCTTTAAGAAAGCATTTACATTTCCTGTCCTCTCCCAACTGGGAGAATATGCAAATATTATAAAATAAAATTCTCTTTTATAAATAGTTTTTAAAATAGTACTTTCCTTTAATGCATTTACAAGGATGAAATACAAGTTCAGAGGATTAAGATCCTTTTATCTGACAGTATAGAAAATCTTAAACTTACAGAGAAAATAGTGGTAGATTTTCTAATTCCTGGTCTTTGTTCTTACCTCTTCTACTGGAGGTTTTGGGGTCTGTGTCAGGAAACCTTATTATAACTAAGGTAATTTGTTAAGGCTTCTTGCTTGGGTGTACACCACTGGGATTGAGATGCTTTGTATTTCCACTGCTCTGTGAATTCATTTTTTATTTCCCCAGCTTTTGAGGAGAGGCATATTCAAATAGGAAATTTGAAAGGCAGTAAAGCACATATTTTTATACCCTTCACCAAGACCTATTCTATTTTCTTTCTCCTTCCATTCCCCAAATCCTTCTTTCTCATAGAAACATTTCAAAATATAGATGGGCCTTTAAATATTTCTGCATATATTTTCTAAGAATCTAGAATTTTCTCTTACATAACCAGCACTACTATCACAAGCAAGAATATTAACAGTAATTTAGTAAGTAATATCATTTAAAATATGATTCATAATTGGATTTCTCCAGTTGTATAGCTGTCATTTTGTGTTTTGTTTTTCCAGGTCAAGATCCATTTTTCATTTGGTTAAATCTGTGGTTTTTTTCAAATCTAGAAGAGTACTCCATTCATGTTTTTTTTTTTCTATAACACTTATTTCTTTTGTTGATAGCCTTTATTTTTTAACTTTTCATTTTGCAATTTCAGACTTACAGAATAGTTACAAAGATAGTATAAATCATTCTTATGTATGCTTTGCCCAGCTTCCTCAAATATTAACATGTTATATAACTATACCACAATTATCAAAATTAGACAGTTAACACTGATATGTTATTACTAACTAATCTGTAGACCTTATTCAAATGCTGTCACTTTTCTCACAAGTGTCCTTTTTCTGGTCCCAAACCTAGTTTAGGACCCCATGTTGCATTTAGTTTCTGTGTCTCCTTTGTCTCTTATGATCTGAGAGAGTTGCTCAATGTACACATTTGTATTTAATCACCTTGACAATTTTGAAGAATGTCAGTCTGTAATTTTACGGAATGTCTTTTTTTGGGGGGTTGACTAATGTTTCCTGATGAATAAATGAAGATTATTCATTTTGGGCACGAATGCCACAGAAGTGATGCTGAATTCAAGGCATCCTGTTGGGGTTTCATGATGTCCCTGTGTCTCATGATTGGTAATGGTAACTTTTCTTTTAACCTGAAACATGATATTCACCAATTTTTTAATTACTGTTGGCCAACTGTTTCCAAATTTAAAAAGAAAGGAAGAAGGAAAATTAGAGCACAGAGGTTTTATGGTACCAGAAAAAGAGGCTGACTCCAGTTTTGTCTTGTTTTCCCCTCTCTGGGTGAGGGATCTGGGTCATTACTGTACATCAATATTGGCTGTGTTCAGCAGTAAGGCAGTATTTTGGCCTGTTTTCCAGGAACTTGATTTTAGACTAAGGATGGATTTTTAAATCCTGTGAGTGTGTGTAGTCCTGAATACGGTAGTCATTTTGAAAGGCTTTGTCGATAACCTTTGTTGAGATCCTTTTAGAAGTTTTGTCAGAATCTGAGCTTATTCTTTTAAATATCCTGAGCAGTGACTCATTTTTATCCTGTGAGGGTAAGTTTTATTTTCATAAATATCAAAAGATCATTCTGTGCCAAATATGATTAAGGTCATACTATTTCAGGAAGAAAAAAATATAACAAAAGTAAGAACTTTTTTTTTTTAAAGAGGCTTATATAGTGTCAACATTTTACAGACGTGAAGAAAGAACAGCGTAGTTGGGTTTAGTGTAGTACTTCCCCAGGTGACCTCCTTAAAGCTAAAACTCATTCAGCCCTCTGAAGTCCAGTGTATTTATTGACATACCTTGCATGTACACGAGCACACACTACAAAGTCTCATCTTTTTATACATTAAAGTATAATTCAGTGACTAGTTTTTTGTGTGTAATTAGGGTGGTTTGGGAGTCATTGTCTGACTTTGCACTGTGTTCAGGCCATTTTGTTAGTTGCTCTGGAATAAACAGGTTGATGTAGGACCCAGCAATGCTGCCTTGGAATTGATCATCTAAAATCTGTTAGGAGAGATTAAATATGGGTACAAGCATCATAACCATCCTTTATAATACAGCTGTTGTAATCAAACAGGAATAAGGCAATATAAAGCTGGGAGTCATGAGTTCAGAAAAACAGTGTGGCGTCTGTCAGCCATCACCAAGATTTAATAGATGATAAGTCTTACAAGGTGGGTCTCTGGCTACTTCTCTTACCTCAGCTCCTTGCCACGGCTCCCCTTGCTCACATACCGTTTTCCAGGCATATTTACTCACTTGCCTTGGCAGACATTTGTTGAGTCATGCGGTGGTGTAAACACTAGGGCTATGGCCATGAACAATTAGAGAAAGATCCCTGCCACCAAGCAGTTACCTTCTGGCATAGGAACAGTAGACATGGCAAAGGATAAGTTGTGTATTATGGCAGAATTGGAAGGTGTTATAGAAAAAAAAAATAGGGGAAGGGGTCTGAGGAGAGTGTGGGTTTGTAGTTTAAAACCAAGAGGTCAGAGCAAACCCCATTTAGAAGGTAACATTGAAATAAAGGCTTAAAAGGAGTTGAGTAAATTAATTATACAGATATGAGGAAGAACAAAATATCAGACAGAAGTATCAACTAGTAAAAAGGCCTTAGGTGGGAGTGTGCTTGGAGCATTCACCACCTCACCACAACCATAGCAGAGAGGAGAAGAAAGAGAGTGATAGGGGATACTATCAGAGAAGCAATAGAGGAGTCAGATCTATAAGTCAGGTCTTATAGCCAGTGTCAGGGCTTTAACGTTTACCCTGAGTGCAGTGGTGTGACTCACTTTGATGTGCACTTAGATATTTGAAGGTTCATTGTCATCACTGTATAAGGAGCAGACAATAGTAGGGCTGGGTTAGAAGCAAGAAGCCTATTCCTGTCAGGTGCCTGTTACTGTGGTTGAAGTGGAGTGTGTTGGGGGCTTGGACTGGGACAGGAATGGTGAAAGTAGTGGGGTGTGGCTTAGATTCTGGATATCTTTTAAAGATGGAGCCAAGAGAATCTCTTGTCAGACTGGCTGGGTAGCATAAAAGAAATAGATGTAAAGAATGACTCCAAGGATTCTGGTGGCAGTAACTGAAAAGAGAGGTTGCCTTCTACTGAGACGTGGAAAGCTATTCAAAAAGCGAGTTGATAAGTGACAATGAAGAATATTGTTTTGGACATGTTTGCTTCAAAATTATCATTAAATATCAAGTACAATTTTAAGTAGACTGTTATATACATGTGGAGTTTTCGAGAGCAACCTGGGCTGAAAATAAAAAACTGTGGGATTCATTTTTATCCTGCCATCCAGTGACCTGTTCTAAAGGCATCCTGAAACACAGAAATGGACATTGGTACAGACAGAACTCCAGGAGAGTAACTCCAACAAACGAAAATCTTAGGACTAAAAAATACAATTGCCAAAATAAAAAACAAACTGGATGGACTGAATTGTAGAATAAAGATGAACAAAAGAAAGAGTGAGTGAATCTGAAAATAGAGCAATAGAAATTATTATTCAGTCTGAACAACTGAGAAAAAAATCATTGTGCTTAAATAAATGAAGCAAACCTTAGGAACCTGTGAGATGATACTCACAGCTTTAACATTTGTGTCTCAAGTGTACCAGGAGAGGAGAAAGTGTGTTTCAGGAAAAAAAAAAAAATTGAAGAAAAAATGGTTGAAAACTTTCCTAATTTGGTGAAAGATACAAGGATTTAAGAAGCTGAGTGAATCTAAACAGAGAAATCCATGATCAGACACCTCATAAGTAAACTGCCTAAAATTCAAGACATTAAAAAAAAAAAAAATCCCAAAAGTCAGAGAAAAATACACAGGCAATTCAATGGAGAAAGTGTGTTTAGGAATAATTGGACTTCCATATGCAAAAAAATAATAAAACAGAACCTTGATGTAAACCTCACAATTTGTGCAAAAATTAGCTCAAAATAGATAAAAAATGTAAAACTAAATTTTTGAAGCTTCTTTCTCTCATTGTTCAGAGTATAAGACCAAGGGGCCTAGCCTACTGGTAAGTCCTCAGTGTGTATATTTGAATGTGTGAATTACTGCTCCTGGAGAAAAGAGAATGAGATTAACTTCAAAGGATACTTATACAGAATAGATTGGAGAATTAATACTATAAGAATATGTTATTTACTTTAACTGCCTTTTTTCATTAAAATTAGCTTTATTTATTGCTTTATGTGTTCAAATTATATAAGTAATGAAATTAATTGGTGACTTTGATTCTAAGTATTTTAATTTCCTCCTTATAACTTCAGATTTGTCAGTGTTTATTGCTCTCATTTTTAAAAATCGCTAGTAACTTGATATCTGAAAAAAACAGGTTATTCATTTTATGAGTGGCATGTTACTTTCTTATTATCCAGCTGTAATCAAGGTGGCCTTATTTACATTTTAATATTCTATAGTGTTTATTTTATGTATCAAGTTAAGTGAATGGTCTTAGGAATCACTCAAAGCAGTCTAGAAAGCAGATGTTCAAAGACCTACCTTTTTCTCAGTCATTAAGTAGAATATGTAGAGAGTTAATCAAGGAAGGTAAATTAGTTCTGCCTATAAATTAAGACGAGTGGCAGTTCATTTAAAATAAAACTGAATTCACTTTCTACAAATCATCCAGTTTGGTGACTGCTTTTTTGACTGTCTAGTGCCTGTAATGTGTAAAACAGGATGTGTAAACTGTTTAGACTTACCATCAGAGGGATATTTCAGTGTGTACCCGTCAGTCACGTTGCCATCCGACAAACTTCAATGTCAAGTCTAGTGATAACAAGATCTCTTCTTTGGAATAATAGAATTAAGATTACCATTCCTTTCACTTATGAAAACTAAACACACTAGGTTGGCAGCAACATTTATGATTAAACATCTAATGACTAGCCATGTCTACCTGTGTGGAGTAGAGTAGTAGCTCATGGTACATGCTTTGGAGTGAGGTCCCTCTTGGCTTGTGATAGAGTTTAGGTATTTGTTCCCACTATGTGTCATGTTAATTGTAATCCAAAGGGTTGGAGTTGGGGCCTGGTGGGAAGTGACTGGATCACTGGGGCAGATTTCTCATAAATGGCTTTGCAGCACCTCCTTGGTGACGAATGAGTTCATGGGCCATCTGGTTGCTTAAAACTGTGTGGCACTTCCCCCTGCTTGCTCTCTTGCTTCTGCTCTCCCGATATGAGATGTCTGCTCCCCCTTTGCCTTCGGCCATGATTGTAAGCTTCTTGAGGCCCTCACCAGAAGCAGATGCTGATATCCCCCTTCCTGTACAGCCTGCAGAACTGAGAGCCAATTAAACCTTCTTTCTTTACAATTCACTTAGTCTCAGGTGTTTCTTTATAGCAACACAAATAGCCTAACATTGTTGGACTCCCATCTCTATCACTGAACTGTATTTCTTTAGTCAAGTTGTTTCTCTGTATTATATAGCTCAGTTTCTTTTGTACAATAAGGATAATAGTAATTCCTATACCATAGGTTGTGAGAATTGAGTAGGATAATACATGCAAAGTGTTTATGACATTACCTGACACCTTGTAAGAACTAACACTTTATTCTTACCTAATGGTTGTTTGCTATAATGTTTCTTCATTTTTAATATATTTCATGGCTTTATTGAGTTATAATTGATGTACAATAACATATACATATTTTAGCATACAATTTGATAAGTTTTGGCATATATATACCCATGAAATCACAGCCACAACCAAGATAAGGAATATTATCTGTTACTCTTAAAAGTTTTTTCATGCTACCACTGAACTATTTTCTGTCACTGTAGTTTAGCTTTTGTTTTCCAGAATTTGACATAAATGTTCTTAACCCCTGTGCAGTCTTTTCTCTGCTTGAGTTCTTTTACTGAGCGTAATTATTTTGATACTCATCTAAGTTAGGTTGGGCAGTCTCGGGGCTCATGTCGCTTGTTTCAGCAGTGACTGTCCTTTGTTGCCTCATGTCCCATGTCTTGAAAACTGTTTTTGAGTTTCTCAGGCAGGAAGGTAAATCCAGCCTTTCCTACCCTGTCTTGGCTGAGAGAGGAAGGGCTATATGATCCATTAAGTTAATAAATGCACTGTCCTTCAGTTGCATTATTTTTGTGAAATGACTGACCACTTAATCAGAAAAGTTCTCTTACTATATATCCACACTGTTGCTATTTTTCCATTCATTGAAATCTCACCGAACCACTTCCAAGATTTGTTACCCATGAAGGTGAAATCACACTTAACAGTGATAATCTTAAAAGGCATTTGGCATGAGTAGTTTAAAGGACCACTTTTCCTTTGAAATAGACTTACTGGTTTTTATAGTTACTTGTCACTCAGAAGTGAGCACCATCTGTCAAGACTGTGGAAGAGATGGAAAAAAAAATCTTCAGTGTTCAGTTTTCTTGTCTTTACTACGTATGTAAAACTGGCTTTTATAAAAAATATTTTTGCTCCTTGTAAGATTACATTGTGAAACTAGAATGTGTTTTTATATTTGTGTATCTCACTTTCCCTATTATTCTTCCATTTTAAAGAGGGACTTTGTGAATATATTTCTGGACCCTATGGTTGCTAGGCATGGCACCCTTTTGTGGCAGTGCTATTATGTGAACTTATTGCATGTAGCATGTTGCCAGCACTCAGTTGTTTTCTTTTCCTGCAGTTTCTTCTCCTTCTACCTTCTGCTGTCTCTTTCCTGACACATCATTAAAACTCACCTGCTGCCTCTACCATGCCTCCTCCAGTGGGGAAACCTTGAGCACCCTACCCTCAGAGCCTGTGTCCCCTTGATGGGGAATCTTCTGTGCCAAGCTGTTATAATCTCAGTTAATAAGAAAGGAATGATATTACTTTCAAATTCAACTCCCAGAGCATTCAAAGACAAAAGTAATATTGCTGCCTTTTTTAAAAAAGAAAAATACATAAACACAATAATGTTTGATTAGGAAATCAGAATAATAGTTGGAAATCATTTTGGAGAATTTTTTAGTAACTGAGGATTTCTTAAAAGTCATTGTCTATGTTGTCTCATGTCACTTGATTTTGATTCAAACAATAGGGAAACAGCCCCAATAAGTAATTATTGTTAAAATGTGTACACTGATCTATTAATACATACATACCTAGATTTTCCCCTAAAAATTATTATTTTATACATTCTCTTCTGCAGCTTGCTATTTTGATTTAATATTATATTTTAGATATCTTCCCTTTTCACTTTCAATTCTTATGAAAAAACTTCTGTTTTATCATAAAACCTTCTCCTGGCATTTAGTTTGAGATATACTTCCTTAATCATGTTAAGAAACTATCTTGACACTTTGTTAATACTAAATTTCTTGATACTGGAATTATTTAGATAGATTTTCCATTGTTGAAAGACTCTAGCTTTTCTGGAATGAACTCTGTACATGGTAATGGTATATTATTTTTTCATGCTAAATTGTAATTCTGGATTCTGTATGCCTATATTGGAATGGTATTTTATGCATCCATTTTTAAAGATGAGATTATTAGCCCTGAACATTAATATCTTAAAAGGTATTTGGAAATCTTAGTATTAATTTTTAGAGATAGGGTCTTGGTCTGTCATCCAGTCTGGAATGCAGTAAGTAGCATGATCATAGCTCACTGTAACCTGGAACTCCTGGGCTCAACTGATTTTCCCACCTTGGCCTCCCAAGTACCTGGGACTACATGCAAGACTACCACACCTGGCTGGTTTTTTAAAAAACATTTTGTGGAGATGAATGTCTTGCTATATTGCCCAGGCTGGTCTCAAGCTCCTGGGCTCTAACGATTTTCCTGCCTCAGCTTCCCAAAGTGCTGGCATTACAGGTGTTCTATAATACATTTCTTCTAAGACGTGATTTTGTCCTGTTTTTGCATTATTTACTTGAAGAAGAAAACCATGTGGCAAACATATTTTGTAAACCCAGTGTCTTCTAACCTTGTTTCTTGTCCTATATGTTCTATAAGCTATTGTTTTTTCACTCTTGCCAGTGTATAAAGTGACAGGTTTTGTTTTCATGGCGCTATGTTGCCAAGTTCTATGTTTTTCTGTGCATGCAACATAAAGATCCTTTTTTAAAAAAACTTTCATGTTTTATTAGTTGCATTTTTCTTTTAGATGTGGCACTGCAAAGTGAGTTAGTAATCTTTGTTGAGTTTCTAAAAAATAACGAACGGTTACAGTGTTTTGTTCTTGTTTGTTATTGTTTGGAAAAAGTCCAAAATAATTTTATTAAAGTCACATTACTCTGTCGATAGGGATAGGCCACATTTTTGGGAATTCACATTAATAACAATTTTATATATGCAATGTCTTTTTTTTTTTTTTGAGACAGGGTCTTACTCTGTCATCTATGATCTTGGCTCACTGCAACCTCTGCTTCTGAGGTTCAGTGGATTCTTGTGCCTCAGCCTCTCAAGGTAGCTGGGATTACAGGTGTCCGGCACCACACCTGGCTATATATATATATATTGCATTTTTAGGTGAGATGGGGTTTCACCATGTTGGCCAGGCTGGTCTCAAACTCCTGGCTTCAAGTGATCTGCCTGCCTCGACCTTCCAAAGTGCTGGAATTACAGGCATGAGCCACTGTGCCCAACCTGTTCCTAACTTTTTTTTTTTCAAATTCGAAATATAGACAATATGTACCCCATTAACTTATGGGGTACATAAAAGAGATTTGTATTTGATGTTGGATCTGGTTATTATTTTTGGTCTTCCATGGACAATTACTTAAAACCTTTAAGCATGAATCTGTATTTTTGTTCTAGTCTCAAAAGATAGATTGCTATATCTTTCCCACCCTAGTGAAACGAGGTCACTGGCGTTTGGCACATCTCCTTGATGTGAGATTTGATGTTCAAATGTGCTGTCTAGAAATGGTAATGCATTGTCAGCAAGGCTACTTTTCATTTCATCAACATAATTTCCACTGCCCTGGAATTAATTTATTACTTGACCTGTTAATAATTACACTTGGTCACTAGCATTTCAGTGGCAGAGAAAGTCTCTGGAAATGGCCATAGTCATCCTTTTGGGTAGTAAGTTATGGGATTTCTGTTCGGCTTGGAGATTTGGCCTGTTGAGGTGGTTGACATTTTATGAAAACAAAGGAGCAAACTTCTACCTGATGCCGTGTTAGAATTGGCTCTGTCAAATGGTTGAGAACAATTCATCTAATTATCTAACTGAACTTTTGCATTACATTTTCCTATGGCCAACTTTAAACATGCTTAGGGAAGTTCCCCATTCTATTTCCAGCCAGAGGCAAGTGCTTGAAAAATGAGAAATAACCATAGGGCTCCTTTAAGAGTAATTTTTTACAGGTCCAATAATACCTAATATTTAAAATGAGCTACTTTGAAATCAGTCATGTATCACATCAGTGTTTCAGAAAGAGATTGAGAAAATATGAACTGTTACAAAACCATTAATCTCACCTGTTTCTATGTGGTGATTGGGGTCCTGGAGCAGGGCTGCCTGGAACTGAATCTTTGCTCTGTAGCCTTTTGGGAAAGTGACTTGCCAAAAGGCAAGTCTTTCTCTACGTTTCTGTCTCCTAATCCCTACGTGCAAGAGTAGTCGTGCATATTTTCTAGTGGTATTGGGACGATGACACGAAGAAATGCATGTAGAAGCCTTTGAAAGGGTTTTGGTGAATCACCACCCAGCGTGTGTTGTACTAGTCATCATTGGTACTGTAGTTTAATGTGTTTTAGTACTTTTTTTTTTTTTTTGAGGCAGAGTTTCGCCCTTGTTACCCGGCTGGAGTGCAATGGCGCGATCTCGGCTCACCGCAACCTCCGCCTCCTGGGTTCAGGCAATTCTCCTGCCTCAGCTTCCTGAGTAGCTGGGATTACAGGCACATGCCACCATGCCCAGCTAATTTTTTGTATTTTTAGTAGAGATGGGGTTTCACCATGTTGACCAGGATGGTCTCGATCTCTTCACCTTGTGATCCACCCGCCTCGGCCTCCCAAAGTGTTTTAATACTTATTGATGTCCTTTTTTTCTCGTTTGCTATCCCAGCTCCTTCCTTGCCTAATTTTTACTCTCTGTGTGTTTAGGAGCAATTAGTTCAGTTTAATTTCCCCAAGAGAGCAAGTTTTAGGTATAGCATCATTTTGAACTATTAAGGAAATGTAATTCTCTTAGGATTAGTCAGATAGCTACTTTAAATAGCAGAAATGAACAGGAAACTTAGGTGAAGTTTGGTTAGCCAGATTTATGGATTTGGGGCCTTTTCTATGCTTTAATTTCATATATTTGACTGTTTAGTAGATATTTATCTTCCTTATCTGAAGTTCACTTCCATCTTGTTGGAAGTGAATAACCTACATAAAGATTTATTTAAAGTGGATAAAGTCCTCTATTATTCAGAAATATAAATAGAGTTGCCAGTCTGATACTTAACTTTCTCAATTTTTATACGCTGGACTTTGCAGTTATACATTTTTTGCTAATTATTCATAAGGCTTACAACTACTGCTGGTAATTCAGCAAAAAATAAATACTGTATTGTGAAATCCTAAAGGATTGGGTTTTTTTTTTCTAGGATTTTTAGGAGGCATACCCAGAAAATAGGCTGATGTATATTTTTTGATTTCTTTCTGCTAACAGTAAGTATGTTTTGCACATTTGTATTCTGTTTCTATTTCATTTGTTGTAGTTTTTGTTTGTTTGTTTGTTTTTTGAGATGGAGTTTAGCTCTTGTTGCCCAGGCTGGAGTGCAATGGCACAGTCTCAGATGACTACAACCTCTGCCTCCAGGTGCAAGCAATTCTCCTGCCTCAGCCTCCCGAGTAGCTGGGATTATAGGCACGTGCCACCACACCCAGCTAATTGTGTATTTTTAGTAGAGACGGGGTTTCTCCATGTTGGTCATAATTCTTCAACATTCTTGGTAGTTTCATGGGGGCACCCAAAAACCTTTCAGCAAATTATTCTTGTGTATAAATCAGCCAAAGTTGGTATCCATTGCTAGCTGCCAGGAAACTTTACTGATACAGCTCTGTGTATTGTTCTGTCCTCCTAAATCCCAATCAGTGAAGTATATTGATGCTAAAGTACAAATGTTACGTAGTCAGGATTTAGCTCTCCTGTTTCTTTAGAGTATGTCCTATGCCTACTAGGTTTTACTTGATTTTACAGTGAAATTTTTTTTGGTTTTTGAGATATATTCATCTAAAATTATTTTATTAAGTACTGCTTATGTACCAGATACTTGTAATGGCTGGAAATACAGTAGTAAACAAGAGACAACCCCCCAGCCTTCATTGAGCTTACATTTGAGGAAGCAGACGGATACATAAAATATATATTATGTTATACCATGGTAAATGTGGTGATGGAAAAATTAAGCAGAAGATGGGCGAAAGAATGTGAATGGGAACATTATTAGAATGGGTATCAGGTATTGAGATGAATCCTGACGGTCTTAAGACAGAGATGGGAGAGTACTAGGCACTGCTCCATTTCTGCTGGGCTGGAATGGAGATCCAATGAGGAGCAAGGTGAACCCAGAATGCTCTGGGCTTCCGGATTTCCTTTGACTCCTGAGATGTGCTGATTGGCCCAGGACACTGATGGTATGTGTAGAAAGCAGCATTTTAAAAGAGAAGCAAGCTCGGGGAGCATGAGAGCAGCTTAAGTGTACTTCAGCAGGCACAGGTGTAGTGGGATTAAATAGGCAGTTATTGGAGAATGAAGATTCAAAGTACATTTGGATATAAGAATTGACATTTTAAATACTTTACTATGAAAATCGAAGAACATGGCTTATTAAATCTGGACCATATGTTCGTTATCCTAATGTCTATTTTAGTTGTCACACCACACAGATAATGTGTAGGAGCACCAGCTTTTAGGATAACACAATTCCAGGGGAGCTGCTGTTGTGTTTCCGTATTTAACATACAAAAGCATTTGATGCCTGATACTCACATACTTGTGCAATATGTATATAGAAAAGTCTTGGAATTATAGAAAATTAGAAGCATATTTAGGTTGGGTGCCATGGCTTATGCCTGTAATCCCAGCACTTTGGGAGGCCGAGGCGGGTGGATCACCTGAGATCAGAAAGTTGAGACCAGCCTGGCCAACATGGTAAAACCCCGTCTCTACTAAAAATACAAAATATTAGCCAGGTGTGGTGGCAGGCACCTGTAACCCCAGCTACTCGGGAGATTGAGGCAGGAGAATTGCTTGCACCCGGGAGGTGGAGGTTGCAGTTAGCTGACATCACACCATTGCATTTCAGCCTGGGCAACAAAAGTGAAACTTCTTCTTAAAAATACCAATGACAACAACAAAAAGAAGCATATTGAAGATTTTGTATTGCACTATAAAAGGACTCATATGCAGAAAGGCTACATATATTTGGAAAAACCCTACTGAGCATAGAGTCTTCTTTCCTCACCGATTTTTGTATTTAATGCCTTAGACTGAATATTTATTTTTGTCACTGTGAATATTAACGAAAACTAAGCAGAAGCAGTCTTAATATCTTGTTGATTACATTTCAGAAAGAAGAAAAAAAAAAAGAAATGGCAGAACATTAAGCCTGAATGCCATTTGCTATAATTACTCTGTGTGAAATATAACTGGTAGCTGTCAAGCTTTGATTGAAATTTACTGAAGGTTGACACCAGCTGCATGCATTAATTGTCTCTGTAAGCAAATGCACATACCACTATTACCATTTGGAAGCATGCTTCTTTCTGTTTAATTTGTTGTAAAGCATTTTCTGATTGTGTTTTGATGAACGCTGTTCTAAGTTCTTTTGCTTCATTTCTAGCAAACAAACAAATTCTTTTAGCTCACTCTTGAGTACATCTATATAAGGGATATTTCCAAATTTGTAACACTGACCATTTGGAGAAGGGAAAAGTAAATTATTATTTTAATGATGTGTTTTGAAACATGTTTCTAATAAAGATTTATGTATCTTCCCTATTTGGACTATTAATACCCGACTCTTTCTATATGAAATTCAATTGATGCATTAGTATTTTTATAAGGTAGTTTGATCATATTAAGACAGTTATTTTTTTCATCCTTTTTAATTGAACAGTAGCAACCTCCAACTGAAATTTTTCTAGGAATAATATTTAATTTTCATAAAATGTAGGTATTTTTAAAAGCATTGAAACAAACTTATTCTTTATATCAAAGTGATGAATACCAGTGTGGAGATTTATCTGGATTGTGTACAAGTGTATTTTGGTGGGTGCACTGCTACAGTGTTTGGTTTGATAGCTACTGCATATCGCACCAGGTAGGCTGCACCAGAGTCTGTCAAACACTAATTCTTTTTTCATATTGATCACAATCAGAATTGAACAAAGATTCTAGGTAGAGGACAAGCAGAAGGTGTTTATTTCCTTATTGCTCTACAAGGGGTATCTATTTTGAGTCTTAGAGGAGCCAAAACTGTGTGAATATGACCTAAATTCATCTAAAGACTTGTACTGAGAAGTATTTCAACATCACTGGCCAGTTGAGAATCTGCAGTAGACATTTGTTGGTGTTTTGGCTGTCAAGAATTCTCTTTCCTGAGAACATCCCAGTTTCTTTGAGGAAAGCATGGGCCCTTTCCCACTAGGGAAGGGAACCAAAGTCCCCTCTACCTCTTGTCTTTTTGGGCGTGGAACTTTGAGTTTCTGCAGCCTGGGGCTCTTCCACAGGACTTTCCAGTGTGGAGGGTGGAGTGCTGCAGCCGTGAAGTCTCCATGGAGATGTGCTCACCCTTTCCCTGCGACCCTTTCCCTTGCCAATTGGTCTCTCTGGTCTCTGTCTGTTGTCTTGTGGAGCCTCCCTTTGATGGTCTCTGAGAGTCTTCCAAAAATCCCGTTTCCTTATGCTAACCAGAGTCAATTTTAGTTGCTTACAACCTTCACAGGAACTTTAATTGGCTTAAGAAGCATATCCTTTCTAAAGTGGAATTTTAATTTTAGTAAAAGTGTTCTGCTGGCTCACTTAATATAATTTGATGCCAGTTTAAACTCCATTGCTGGGAGACATCTCTTACAATAGCCCAGTAGACATAGCCAGGTAAACACTGTTTCTTTTTGTAGTTAGGTTTTGAGGATAAGGTTTGTAAAGATCTGGATATCATGACATAAAGGGATTTGGCAGTTTCTTTTTGTTTTGTGGAATTGTACGTAAACTTTTAGGAATCTTTCCCAGAGCGCGAATGTTTAAAGCCATCATTGGTGACTGGATGCTGTGTGTTATACAGGGGTAGCTGAACTCAAACATTTCTTCAACTGCATTTTGTATCACATAGTTTTATTAAAATGAACAAAATATGTCCCTCTTTTCTTTCTTGTAATTTGAAAGGGACAGTGTTAGGGTTAGAAGTATAAGATGACTAAACTTGAAACATTGCCTTTGGAAATTTCATTAATACAGAATAAAATGTACTTTTCTCATTGAAGGCACTTGTTTTCTATTGAAGTTAGAATATTACTGGCAGAATCATATATTGAAAAGAATTTAAGTGTTTATCTTTCAATCTAAGTATGAACTAATGAAATGAAAAATTTAAACATTTATATTTAGATCTGTTGCTACATAGTTTTTGTATTAGACCACTGTCTGTCTCTATCATATTTTCACTGTAGGCCTTCCAGACACATAAGTGTTTCTGTGAATTAATCCATCTTTTATGAGAGAGTTCATGAAGACTGGTTTCTTAGATACTTAGAAAATGTTAATTATCTGGCTGAGCATGGTGGCTCACACCTGTAATCCCAGCACTTTGGGAGGCCGAAGAGGGTGGATTACAAGGTCAGGAGTTCGAGACCAGCCTGGTCGATATAGTGAAATCCCATCTCTACTAAAAATACAGATATTAGCCGGGGTTGCTGGCACACACCTGTAGTCCTAGCTACTTGGGAGGCAAGGCAGAAGAATTGCTTGAATCTGGGAGGCGGAGACTGCAGTGTGCCGAGATCGTGCCACTGCACTCCGGCCTGGGCAACAGAGTGAGACTCCATCTCACAAAAAAGAAACTCAGTTTTCTGAATCATATCACCTGAGTAGGATAAACCTTGATAGAAGAGTAGTCACACCAGTGTCTTGTTTTATATTCTTGCCTATTAAACACATGCTTAAATATTGTATTATGCATATCCTTGAATATATTTAGAAGCGTCACAATTGAATATGTATGGATTTACCTCAAAAGAAGACCAGGGAATAGTTGCAACTGGCATATTGCCATAAACTAGAATTGTTATGGGTTTTAAAAAATATGTCTGTGGGCTGGGTACGGTGGCTCACTCCTATAATCCTAGCACTTCGGGAGGCTGAGGCAGGTGGATTGCCTGAGCTCAGCAGTTTGAGACCAGCCTGGGCAACACAGTGAAACACCATCTCTACTAAAATACAAAAAATTAGCCAGGTGTGGCAGCATGTGCCTATAGTCCCAGTTACTTAGGAGGCTGGGGCAGGAGAATTGCTAGATCCTAGGCGGCAAAGGTTACAGTGAGCTGAGGTCGTGCCACTGTACTCCAGCCTGGGTGACAGAATGAGACTCTGTCTCAAAAAAAAAGAGTCTATGAAGTGTTATGTTTTTCCCAGTGTGTGTGTGTGGTCTTTGCACATTCATACGGCTTGCAAACACTTTAAATTTTCTGCCCTCCCAACATAGACATGAGTTACATTGGAATGAGTTTATTTTAAACCAGAGTATGTTCTCATTATGGAAATGTTACATAGGATATGGAGACCCATGGAATACTGCTAAAGCCTAATTTAACCCAAAGTTTAGTGGAGCACTTAGTGCTTTCGTGTATAAAAGAAAACTGTTTCTGTGTGAATAAAGATTTAATGGTAAAAAGCAACTGAATTTGGAATGATGTTGGATGATTTTTGGTCCTTAAGTGGAGGAGGTTGACTCTGTGGGGTTTTAGTCTGGTCTTCATTTTTCCTACCTTGAGAACATCCTCCTGGTTATCTGGAGGTAATGTATGAAGACCAGGGCAGCCCTTAGCTGAAGTTGGAAGTTAGGAGGATAGATCTATGAGTCCAGAATTAGGGGTTCTGGGCAGGAGTGCGGTATCTGTGGATGGAGGGGCTAGAATTAACAAATCCTTGCTGTTCTTTGTCTTCCAAGAACTCATATGGAAAAGGTAGTAGTAGCGTTAGATGAAGGAATGCATTTACAGAGTAAAGAAAAGGGACCAGGAAAAGGGGAAGTGAGCTCCCTTCATCACCTTTCTGCCCTGCCTGCCTGGAGCACTCAGTGTCTGACAGAAGCAACCAAATGTTCGTGGTTGGTAGACTGAGGCTCCCTTGAACCACTAACAGCAAGGATGGGGCATTTCAGTGGAGTGCTTTTACCTCTTCAGTTGCAACCACTACCAAGGGAGAATGGTGTGTACTCCCTGTAGTAGCTTCATACTTGCTTTCCACTTGTGGAAGACTAAGGGGCAAGCAGATGAGGCCCAAAGGAATCAAAGTGTAGGCAACTGAAGACATATATTTGAAAACCTTGAGTTAATCTACTTGACTGTTAGAGCCATTAAAAAAGAGCAAGACACCATGAGAAGGGAGCAAGTGAATGTGAAAATGAAAAATATGGGCCTTATCCCACATTGTAAAGGTTTAGAGTTAAGGAGACAGGGTTTAAACCATTAGCTATGTGCCAGGCTACTAATTATGGCATGGTACTTAGGTTTCTGGTTGTTTCTTTCTCTAAAATGAAGGTGATGACAGTATCTGTATTGCAAAGTTTTTTTTAAGGTTTATCATATATGTAACCTTTTAAGACTGGCTTTATAAACATAAAGCACCATACACATGTTAGTTTTCCCATGGTGTTTTACACTGGTAGCTGGAGCACCTTTCTTGGGCATGCATTGCTAGTTCTAAGTTTCAGTGATACATCCATCAGTAGGTTAAGCTGACACTTCCCTTTCTGCCATATGGATTGATAATCAGAAGACCCAGATTATAGTACTGAAGATCTGATTTTGCTCCTGAGTAGCTTTGTGCTTCTCAAACTTCCCACCAAAATAAAACATACACACAAAGAATGCACTAGCAGCCTACCACATGGGTACGCTTTGTCTAAAATGTCAGTTTAATAATTTTTGGTAACGTTTGCTATCTAACCCATATAATATGTTTATGTTAAACTATACATACCTCTGAGTTATCTATGATTAAGATTGCCTGAGCCTGTTTCTTTATGTGCTCCTAATCATAGGGACATATACATCCAACTCTTGAATTTTTATTACTTGTTTAAGAAGACTACTGGACTCTGTGAGGCCTGGTGTCCCTTTCTGGACAATTATTCTGTGAACCTATGCAGCAGATATTGCAAAGAACTCTTGACCTGGTTACAAAATCAAATTATATGACACTCATTTTTATGAACTGGTTTCTAGATACTGTGTAATCCTTGCCTATATGAGCCAGTCTTAGAGGGCTTTGCTCAGGGTTTATTATTGCAGAGGCCACAAATTAACAATTTTATTTGCTTAAAAATATTTTTGAAGGTTAACCATCTAGTACATGACCTTTCATTATGGTCTTCACTCTACTTTTGTGTATGATTATAACTTTCCTTTATAAGCTTAAAAATAATTAAGGCTCTGGGTCAAGAAAGCAGACTAGTTACTGAGCATTGTCATCTGCCTTCTCCTCATTTTAAGGCTTCACCAAAATGAAAACATAAACCACAAAAGAGATAAAAAGGTATAATTACAAACATGAATACCAAAGAAAATGGGAAAGGAGTCATCAACAAATGAGAGAGAAAACTCTTTTGGAAGAGAGGATTGATTTTACAGATCATAGGGTTGGAAAACCCTAGCCTAAATGTACTGCAAAGAAGTTTCTGAAGATGTGCAAGTCTTCAGAAAAACTGACTTCTTTAGACACAAAACTAAATTCAGAAATCTAAGACTTCTGATACAGATTTTGATGCCACAGAATAAAATCCTCACCCTGTGGAGTCTACTTTTCAATAGTCAGACTGTTTTCTGTTCATATCAAAGAAAGCCTCCCTAATGGGGCAAGCAGAGTTCAGAATTCCCACTTAAGGGAGGAGGACCTCCCCCAAAATACACCAACTGACACAAGAGTGGAGGAGAATAGTTCTTGCTCTCCTGGTATTACTATTTTAATGAACATAAAACCAGGAGGTCATGGGGTACATGAGGAGAATTGACAGTGTGAAAGAAAAAAAAACCTGAGCCTTAAGGAAACTGCTAATACAGAAACAATGATATTACAAAAAGGAGCTGTTAGGTTTATTTTTTAAAACGAATTGCTGAAATGAAAATCTGAGTTTAAATGCGAAAAATAAAGTTAAAGTAACCTTCTAAAATGTAGAGCAAAGACCAAAAAAATGCAAGAGCAAATATGTGGAGAATTAACCTATGAGGTTTGACATTTAACTTAATGAAACTAGAGAAAAGGAGAGAGGAGAGGAAATTATGAAAATAGTGAGGGAAGATAATTCCCAGAGATGGAAAAGATAATATAATATCTTTATATTAAAAAGGCCCACTGAAAGCCAAAACAATTAATGAAAAAGAGTCACTGTGGGTGTGTATTTGTGAAATTTCACAAATTAAGAGAGGATTAAGAGAAGATTATAAAAGATTTCAGAGAGGAAGAAAAACAAGTTGCCTGTGTGTGAAGAAGTATTGAGCTGGCAGAAGTTGTTTCATCAGCAACGTGGATACTGTAGGTAAATACACTTTTTAACCTAGAATTCTGTACCTGAGGTGTATATAGATATATATCAGATAGCAAAGACAAGACATTTTCAGATGTGCAAGGCATAGAAAAGTTAGCTTCCCAAATACCTCCTTTTGTTTTTTAGAAACAGGGTCCCACTATGTTGCCCAAGCTGGTCTCAGTCTCAAACTCCTGGGCTCAACCAATTTTCCCAAGATTACAGTCATGAGCCATCGTGCCTAGCCTCCCAAATACATTTGTCAGAAAGATAGTTAAGTATGTACTCCAGTAAAAGAAAGTAATAACCAAGAAAGACTTGGCCTTCAGAGGAACCAACATAATTGCACAGTCACAGCAGGTCTTTGAGGTAATAATGGCTATAAAATAGTCCAGAAAACAGCCATTCCAAATTGGAACAGGAGTACAAAGGACTCTTAAAGCAAAACAGTGGTTGACAACCTTGGGATAATATCTGTCTCCAATTCAACCTTATGCCCCCAGAAAAAAAAGCAATTACAAACCCTAGAAAAACCTCCACTCATACCTCAGTTTGTAGGGGAAGGTCAAGCTTTTAAGCAATCAGCAAGAAAAGTGGGTTCATTTCCCAGCAATCCCATTACTGGATATATACCCAAAGGTTTATAAATTGTTCTATCATAAAGACACAGGCACATGTAGGTTCATTGCGGCACTGTTAACGATAGCAAAGAACTGGAACCAACCTAAATGCCCGTTAATGATAGACTGGACAAAAAAAATGTGGCACATATACACCATGGAATACTATGCAGCCATAAAAAACGATGAGTTTGTGTCCTTTGTAGAGACATGGATGAACCTAGAAACCATCATTCTCAGCAAACTGACACAAGAACAGAAAACCAAACACTGCATATTTTCACTCATAGTTGGGTGATGAACAATGAGAACACTGGGCACAGGGAAGGGAACAACACAGGGATAGGTGGGGAGGTGGAGGGGAGGGGAGGGGAGGGGGACATCAGGAAAAATGCCTGATGTAGGCAACAGGGTTTGGGGGATGGAGACAGCAAACCACCATGGCAAGTATGTACTTATGCAGCATGTCCTGCAGGATGCAGGACATGCACATTTACCCCAGAGCCCAAATACAATTTAAAAAAAAAGAGAAGAAAAGTGGATCCATTTAATCTAAAAACTAATTTTTAAAAATTTCTTGGAGTGGTCAGATTATGACATTAGATTTGTAAAGAATGAAATATAATTTTAGTATACTTCTTGGCCTGGCATTATGTTGTGTGTATGTGTGTATGTATATAATACTATAGATACTGATTATCAATTTTTAACATTTAGAACTAGTCTGCGATAAAGTCTTGTTAGTGGTTATAATCTTGATATTATAGAAAAAGTGATGCTTACCTAAAGGGGGTTGTGGAAGCTCAGAGGAAAAATGTGTTGCGGCTCAGTATCAGTGAGAAATTAATATATGTGGTGGTCTTGGTGAAACAGGGAATGTAATTATATTATAATACTTCTAATCGCAACTAGTAGAAGGGCTAAACATTGAGAGAGGCAGTTGAAGATAGTGTAGATGAGCTAAATTCTAATTTATAAATTTAGGAGAATCAGTAAACATGATGTAAAATTATTAAGTTCAGAGACCTAGATACAAGTTTACTATTTAGGGATGTAGAGATGACTACCAGAAGAATGAAAAATAAGAATAGTCACAAAATTTATCCTGAGGAATGGGTCATGGTGTAGGAAGGGAGTGTGGAAACACAAATTCTCTAGTTTAATTAGATTTATTCTACATTTACATAATTTTGAGAAAACATAACACTTAAAGTATTTTCTAATCTAGACCTTTAATGAAGTTTTGTTAGAGAGTTAGTTCAAAGAATTGTCTGAACTCTTTGATACTAGCCTTAAGAAATAAAATAATATGAAAACTTTTTCTTCACACTTGGCTTTTAAAACTGAGTTATTTTGGATAACAACAACAAAAAGTCACATGAACAATTGTTTTTCCCATTATTGAACCTAACACTTTTTCCTGAAAGCATTTGTGCTTTTATACTAAAGTGAATGCAGCTCACTTTTAATAAGTGTGAAATTCAGCCCTGAATCTGGTAGACTAAGTCATTAATGACACAGTGATATCCTGTGGTAAATCACAGTATAGAAGGGAGGATGGGGCTTCAGAATCCTTTCCAATACTGTATTCCAAGCATCAGGTAGACATTTGGTCATTTGGAGTTGACTCAAAAATGAAGATCTAGTTTACACTTGGCACTGTTCTACATCTACTTGAAAGATAAATCTATGGTAGAGTGACCTAGGGAGAATATGTGGAGTACTGTCTCAAAGCACAGAAACACTGCAGTAACTGCCCCAAAACAAAGTGCCTCCAACACTCAAGAAAGGAACCTGTTGCCGTGGCCACTCACAGCTTTTGTGGCCTTTAAGTGAAATCAATAATTTATATTTACCCCTCCCCAAGCAAATTTCTAATATATGACTGTATCTAAAAGTTCTGTGACTTTCTCATCTGGCAGAAACAACTTATTCACGAAACAGGCAGCTGGTTCACTGGCCAGTTTGCCAGCCTTTGATGGAGTACTTAGGGAGTTTTGAACTTGGATCACCTAGGCATGAATATTGTCCCCATCTCCCATCCCCACCCCACTCCAATTGTGGACTTGGTTTTCTAATCTTCAATATGAAGATAATGGATATGTCAATGCCATAGAGTTTTGTGAGGATTAAATGGAGTATATAAGCTGCTTGAGAATAGTGCCTGCCCCATAGCCTCATAGCAACTACTCTTTAAGTTTTGTAATGCTATTATTGAAATAGGATACAAGTGGCTAAGTTTACTCTCATATGCTGACTCAGCCTGGTCAGAGTGTTTGGGGACATATTCATGTTCAGTGGAAATAACAGTGTCTGATTAGCTGTGTTGGAGTGGTGAGGAGAGAACATAGCAGCTGGTCCAGGTCTTTGCTACCTCTTGCAGATGATTCTGTCATCCTTGGATAACCTTTTCATGATTAGGACTGCAACACTACATTAAATATTTCTATTGGAAAGCAGATTTAATTCAAAATTATCTCAGGTACACTAAGTTTTACGGAAACATAACTGATGTAAATCTGATGTAAATTTAAGGTTGGCAAGTAATGGATATATAAACTGCTCTTTAATCATGTTAGCTAAGTCTAATTTATCTTGATGACATTTTGCAAAAATAATATTTAAATAACAAAACAGTTTGTTGAACAATATGAACTAAGTAGAATAAAAGTAGGAAATGCTTATATTTTTCTCCAGTTATCACCTTCAACTGAACTTTTAAAAATCTTTATTTCCCATTGGTTTGTGTGTTGTTGACTGACTCAGTAACTTTCTAGTCATTTTTGGTTATTCAAGAGAAAGATGCCTGCCTAGTTTGGCTCAGTTTGAAACTTCAATCTCAAATTTAAAAGTGTATCTTTTTCTATTTCTAGAGAAATAGAAAGTAACAGTAACAGAGACCAAATTTGTCTTTCTACCTTAAACTACTAGAGAAGTGGACAAATATATAAAATAGCTGTTTTTGTACATTGGATTACAGACAGCACAGATCCGTGATCCTGAGAGAAAATAATCTAAGGGAAGTCCTAAAATCATTGCTTTCTGCCTAGAGGCATTTTCCAGATTACAGTGAAAGAAAGAGGAATCTAGGAGTTCTAAGGAGACTGAAGTGGATTAATATGTGGGATACAACACAGGATAGGAAGTAGCTACACAGAAGAACAGAAATTTGCACAAGGGTGACCTTGAGTTTGTTGGAGAATGCCAAGATGTGCTTTCATATGATGAAACTCAACAAAGCCACTCAAGGAACTACCAGAGAAAGAGAACTATAAGCAGACTAATTCCCAGAGTTCATGCGGAAGTGAACTGGAAAAATTTAAAATTCTGAATAGCAGATTAAAGAGGCTTTGTAAGGCACACTGAAGAAAATAGAAACCTAGAAGCATTATGCTTTGGTAAGGCCGAACTGTCTTTAAAATGAAGAATTCTCTAGGCCTGTCTTAACAAAGCTTTAAAACAAGCCCCAAAAGGATCCACCTTTTTGGCAAAGAATTTAACTGTCTTTGATACAATGTTCAGTATGCTTTGAAGGAACACAGCATAATCCAGCATACAACAAAATCACATTATGTCTAGCAACCAATAAAAAAGTAGTAGATATGATGAAGCAGGAAAATATGAGCAAGGAGAAAAAGCAGTCAGTAGAAACAGAGATCATGGAATTGGCAGAAAAGGACCTCAAAGCCATACTAGATTTATACGCAAGGATTTAAAAGAAAAAAAACTGGTAAGAGAAATGGAAGATATAAAACAGCTCTGTGGGATGTCTAGGGGTAAAATTTACAATCTCCGAAGTGAAAATTTTGTTGCATTTATTTCACCGCAGAAATTGTAAATTTTGAAAGTAATAGCAGATTAGGTACTGCCAAATAAAAGTTTAGTGAATCCGAAGACAGAAATAGACACCGTGAAAACCAGATTACACAAAAAAGGCCTAAAAACTATAATGAACAGAGACTCAGTGACCTGGGTCTATTTTGTATACATATATCAAGTGGTCTAATGGATATAATTGGAGTTCCAATTCTGTCCTGTGTATTTAAGAGGTATATGTACCATTATTGGGCTATTTTAAAGTGCTCATTCATATTATTTCCTTTTAGCTGTATTCTCTCATAAAACCCTAGCTGAGAAAGGCTACTGTTGATCAACCATTAAAAATGGAAAGAAATTAGCTAGTAAGCCAGTAGCGAGGATAGCATGGAATACTAAAAACACTCATTCTAAGGAAGACAGGAAAAGAAAGAGCAAGTAACAGAACAGGTGATAAAAATGGAAAACAAATACCAAGATGGTCACTTTAAACTCAACCATGGGGATAGATACATTAAACGTAAGTTTTATAAACAGTACAGTTAGAGGGAAGAGATTGTCAGATTAAACAAGTAGATTCACTTGCTTTTTTTAAAAGACAAACTTCAACTATAAAGATACAGTATAAATTAAAAACTAAAAGGATAGAAGGAGATATGCCATGCTAACAATAGAAAAGAAAACTGGAGCAGTTTCATTAGCACCAGACAAACTAGGCTTCAAGACAAGAAATATTACCTAAGTTAAGGAGGGATGTTTCATAATAACTTCAAGATACATAGAGTGTAAATTGCCAGAACTAAAAGGAAAAATAAATCTACTGCTTTGGTTGGAGATTCTATAATTCATAGAGCAAGTAAACAGAAAATCGGTGAGAATATAGGAAACTTTAGCTATATTAGGAAACAACTTGCCCTAGCATTTTCAGAGGACTACACAGAAGAACCAAATTCACGTTCAAGATGCACATGGAATATTTATCAGAATAAAATGATGGACTATAAGACAAACCTCAAATTTAAAAACTGAAATAAGAATATATTATCTGAATCCAGTAGAATTAAATTAGAAATAAATAACAGAAATTTAAATCCCCAGATAATTGGAAAATAAAAGCATATACCTTTAAGTAGTCCATCGGTCAAATAAGAAATCACAAGATAAATTTGAATATATTTTGAATTTAGTGAAAATAAAAATATTACATTTTGTGAACTATAGCTAAAACAATGCTTGAAGGAAATTGTAACTTTAAAATCTTACGTTAGGAAAAAAGAAAGGTCTAGAATCAGTTATCTAAACTTTTACCTTAAAAGTGAAAACTAGTGATATAGATTATACACAAAGAACAATCAGTAAAACCAAAGCTGATTCTTTGAAAATGTTTAAAAAAAAAAAGTGTGACACTGCTAACCAACCTGATGAAAGAAATGAAAGGTGGTAGGTTGGAGATGAGGTCTGAAGGAGAGAGGACACAAATGGCCAAAATCAGGATTGAAAGCTCGGGTCATCACTGCAAATTTTGCAGACATTTAAACAATAGAAAAAATATTATGAGCAACATTATGCAAGCACGTTCACCAACTTGCAAGACACAGTTACCAAAGCATGACATGAGAATAGGGAATCTGAATACCTCTGTACTTTTTTAAGAATTGAATTTGCAGTTAATAATTTTTCCACAAAGAAATCTCTGAACCCAGGTGGTTTCACTAGTGAGTTCAGTCAGCCATTTAAGGGAGAAATATTAACATTTCTACTCCAGCTCTTTCAGAAAATAGCTTCCAGACTCATGTTTTAAGGCCAGCATTACCTTCCTACCAAACAAAAAAATATTTAATATTAATATTTAATATTAATATATTAATAATTAATATATACAGACAGATGTCCCTCATGAAAACAGATGTAAAGTCCTAACAGAATTTTTAGCATACCAAATTCAGTAACTCCTAAAAGATAATACATCATAACCAAGCAGGATTTATCTCATTTATAAATTAATACAATTCACGATTTTAACAGAAACAAAGAGGAATTGTGTAGTCTTCTCGGTGTTCACAGAAAAAGCATTGGATGGAATTTAGTATTGACTCATGATTTATTAAAAATTTCATAAAACAGAAACAAGACACTTCCTGAATCTGAAAAAAGGCCTTTATAAAACATTTACAGTTAGCATATTTAGTGACGAAAAACTATTTGCTTTTCTATTAAAAGGGGAAACAAAACAAGCCTGTCCACTCTCATCAGTCCAGTCTCCAGACTGGAGACATTGTCCTGTAGGCTCTTACCAGTGCAATACGTAAGCAAAAGAAATAAAAAGACAGAGACTGGGCACGGTGGCTCACGCCTGTAATCCCAGCACTTTGGGATGCCAGGACGGGTGGATCACCTGATGTCAGCAGTTCGAGACCAGCCTGGCCAACGTGGTGAAACCCCATCTCTACTACAGATACAAAAATTAGCCAGGTATAGTGGTGCATGCCTGTAATACCAGCTACTCAGGAGGCCGAGGCAGGAGAATCAGTTAACCCAGAAGGCAGAAGTTGCAGTGAGCTGAGATGGTGCCATTGCACTCCATCCTGAGCTACAAGAGCATAAGAGCAAAACTCCATCTCACAAAAAAAAAAAAGACAAGACATACAGAATGGAAAGAGGAATTAAAACAATCTCTTCACAGATATCATGACATGATATGTTCAGATAAAATTTTTAAAGAGTCTACCAAAAACACTGTTAAAATTAATAAGTGAATTGAGCAGGGTCATTGGACGCAAGTTCAGAATATAAAATGAATTGTATTTGTATGTACTAACAATGATCATTACCAAGTAAATTTTCAAAAATCACTAACATTTACAATAGCATTAAAAACCATGAAATATTTAGAATAAATTTAACACAACATATGCAAGATCTGTACACTCAAAACTACCAAACATGGTTGAGCAAAAATGAAAGAAGACTTAACTAATTGGAGATATAACATGTTCATGGATCAGAAGATGAAATATTTTGAAGATTTCTCTTTGAACTAATGTGCAGATTCAAGGTAGATAATATTGCTTTTTTTGTATACAGTGGCAATGTAGTTCTAAAATTGTGTTGGAAATGCGAAGAACCGAAGTTGGTAGATTAAACACTGCCTGATTTCAACACTTACTCTATAAAGGTACAGAAATCAATACACCAGATACTGGTGTGAGAACAGACATAACAGAGCCATGGAACAAAATAGAAATTCCGGGAATAGACCCACACATATATGTTGAGGGACCCATTGGGGGCAAAATTTGTTTGTTACTCTGCTCCTTCACTTTTGGGGGAGTGGTAGTCCATCCCAGGACCCACCTCACCCCCATTCTAGATCTCAACTCCTCTGTGTTGGGGCCGAGAAGAGGCTGGATTCTCCTCACACTGCTGCTGCTCCTGTTCCCTGGGTGGCATGTGTCCAGTGCTGGCTCTCCTGTGGTTTCTCTTGATGCCACTGCTCCCTGAGGTAGGAGGTCTGACTACAGATCCCCGTCTTGCACTGCCAATGGGCTCTGGCCCTCTGTGGCAGAGACTGCTAGCTGTTTCCAAATTGAGTAATAGTACTGCTACCCTGGTCAGATCCAGCTAGCTCAACATAACCATTTTAGCTCTACATAACCATTTTAACTTCCCATATACCTTGGAGATGGCCTTATGAGAAACTGTCCACATAAATGGCTGCAGTGTAAACTGGAGAACATTCTCATCAACCTCACAGACGAGATTACACCCAGGGGGTGGCAAAACAACACAGGAGATAACCCAAGAATGCCTCCAAGTTTGGGATATTTTAAAAGGAGAGAGAAGCTTTGCTCTTTTTTAAGCCAGTGTTATTTTGTCAGCTGAATAATTGTAACTTATGTCTTTGGATCACAGGCTGTCTCCCCGTGTAAGGGTCTGGCAAGGTAGCTACAGCCCCAGTACCTTCCATGGTGTTAAGAAAAGACTGTCATATCCTTACCACACCAGAGAACAGGTGTGCAGGTTGCCACCCGTGTTCTCCTCCCTACCCTCTCCCCTACTGTTCTTTTCATTGGTTCAGTAGAAGGAGGGGCTGTGCAGTAAGTCTGCCGCCTGAGCACAGGGACAGCTGTCACTGCAGTGCTGGTCTCCTGTACTTGCAGGCACCCCAGTCTCCTCGGCCTCTTCCCTTGGACTCTCCCCACCCACAAAGGTGGGGAAGGAGCAAGGAGAGGCAGAGTCCCAGCCCTCCTTATTAAGACTACAATGACTTCCCTTCTCCCCATCCATAATGCTTAGCTGGAAGGAAGTGGCTGGGTGGTGATGCTAGTAGCCATTCTGGTGCCATGCCAGGTGCCCTTCATGAACACCAAAGGAGGGGCAGTCTCAAGTTTGTCACTGTCTTTAGAATTCTGGGGTTCTCGATAGTCTTCGCCCTCAGGTTGGATCTCAGTATCCAGGTTGTGGGTAGCAGGGCAGTCCCACATCTTATCTCATTACAAGATGTCATATTTCAGAGTAATCTTGTTGATGGTTTTATTAACAAATGTTATTTTAGGACAGATTTCATGAACTGTTATTTTATGGCACTAAATAAATCATAAGCTTAATTGCTACAGTCTGGGTAGAAATATATTTGTTTTACAGTATAAGCCTCACTAACTGATTTAATAGAGTAGCCAAAAGCAATTTTAAATACTTCCATTTATTGCAAATGATCAATCTTTGTTGTTTCTAATATAAGATGAAACTGAAATAAAATGATATTATTTAAATTTAATTATATTTAATTCCTATAAAATGGAAGATAAAATGCCAGAACTTAGAGCTTATTTTTTAATTATCTATTTTTAAAATAGAGCTGCATAACTTAAAGAGCTGCTCAATTCATGAGCAACTAGCTTGTTTTTTTGAAAATGAAAGAAAGAAAAAAGATGAGTTTCCAAATTAATTCACATTGTACTTTTAATTTTAAATAATAAACATCATTTCTAAATGATAACCTTGCCCTGTACCAAGTTAGCACTTGATAGTTGAAAATAAAAATTATTTTATGACTATTAATTTGTAAGGAGGCATTATAAGTAATTTGATTTGAAAAAATATATGTGCACAGGCATATTTAATCACTAAAAATTACTTATCAGGACAGTCATGGAAATATCCTTTTGTAACAGTTTTTTTCAGATCTATTTCAGATATATGCATTTGTTACTATATTTATCTTTATTTTCATCAGCCCTTGTTGTGAGATTTGGTTATTTTATTACAACCAGTTGGGCAAAATTTTTTCTTTTAAAAACTCCATTCTTTTGTAGTACTGCCATCACTCACATTACACACTTGGACAGCAGATTAAAAGCATGTAAACAGTAGAATTAGATGAAATACTTGATGTCACTATATTTCATGATACTGTAACAGAAACCACTCTTTCAGGACGATATAAAATGAAAGCATTACACTTTTAAAAAATATGTAACAAATGGTATAGTCAGTGTTGATTATACCTCTTCTCGGCCCCAACACAGAATCAGGATGATTGCTCTTAGAGTTTTTGAACATGAAACTTCTTATGCTGGGTTTAACTGTGACTCATCGATTTACTCATCTGATGGTTGATATCATGCCAACATTTAATTAGTTTGATACTAAGTAATAAATACATACTAGTGTATATATTTAATGACTTTATAAGCTTATTAGAAGTCTACAATTCTAAACCTCTGGCCCAAATGGGAACTTTTTAAATATATAAACCCTTTTATAAATCTAAACTTACACTTTATTCCAACTTTGACATGACAGTTTGAAACATTTTCAGTTCAAGGCTATATTATCCAGATTCAGTTTTCCTTTGAGTTTGTGCTGTATAATTAAGTCCTGGGGTAGGAACTATTCCATTGTCTCTTATTTTTAAGTCAAACCTAAAAGGTAGGTTACTCCCATATCAAAAATATGGAAACTGAGTCTTATAACCTTTTCTGAGGTTACATAGGTAATTAAAGATATATTGATTGCCCCATTCTGCCATTTAGGATTTTTGTTAATTAAGAGATGTGCTGTGATATTAGGGAAAAAATCTTCAGTGTAAACATATTGTTGCATTGATGTCATACAAATGGTTGCCAATATAGGCAGCTCTTGACTTGTTTTATTAACTGAAGAAATATGGACAGCTTGCTATTTTAGATTACCCATCTCTTATGTTTAGAATTTGTTTCTACTATCACCCTCTTAATTTAGACTTCTGTTACCTGCCCTCAGAGCTAATCTAGCATTTTACAGTTAGACTCTGGAATCCTGTCCTTCATATGTTTATGTCCATAATTGCTTAAATGAACTTTACGTCAAAACCAGTGGTTCACATTGCTTACTAAAGAGAGCATAAGCTCATCCTGACATTGAAGACTATTTTTGTTTCTCAGCCTTGCCCTTCCCACCCCATCTGTGCCCCATCTCAGCTATTTGAGGCCCCTGCTCTTGTTGGGAGAGGCCTTCCTGTCCCCAGTGCCCCTGCTCAGGGAAGACTTTCCCCAGCTTCTTCCCATAGCCCTTCGTTAACTTCTCTTACAGTACCTATATTTGTGTATCCAAGTCATAAAATTTGAGAAATTCAGGTCAACCAAGGAAATTTGTGCACGCCATCCAGAGAGACCTTCTTCACAGATGCGCAGTCTGTTGCTGTGTCTGCTTTCCGGTAGAGGCCTGTGCACTGAAGACAATTCAGATTTACTTTGTTAACATTCTTTCTGCCAATTTGCTTATGGATGAATCTTTAAGCAAGCTAGAAAGGACATTAGTTTTATTCCCATTTTATTTAGTTGGAAATGGAATTATTTTCACTCTGTACTTAGCTTATTTACTTGACTTCATTTTGTCTCCTTAATATGTGCTGTGTTTCATACGATTAAAATACAGTTTGTATAGAGAAGAATTACTTGTATTAACAGTTTACAGTATACAAAGATTATCTACCACATAGTGATATATTTAGATAACCTTGACAGACTAATCTGAAAGGAGTTGCTGGGTTAGTTAATTCACACAGAGCCCCAAAGGGGATACAGAAACTGCTTCCGTGAGCTGATTGCAGGGCTACTGATGACTGCAGTCCTCCTTAGCTCTCTAGATACCAAGATAAGGGATCAGAGAAGAGCCACAAACCCATGAAAGTCAGCTCCTCATTACGCTTGACAAGCAAGGAGGCTAGGAGGCTTACTGTGAAGAGCATGCATTACAGCCTTAGGCCCATGAAATAATACTGTAGGTTTACCTCTTCTTGAGTTTCTTTAAATTATACCCCATAATTCTGCTTTCACAGAGTTTTGGTGGGATGTTTTATAAATTTAACATAATACAAAGAAAAATATTATTTACAAGTTTAGTTTTTAGGCTGTAAGTCATGATTTTCCTCATAAATATGAGTCTCTGAAATCAGAATATCTGATAAATTCCCAGAGTTCTAGTTATTTGCTCACTTCATATTATACCATAGAGAAAGCCCTAATCTGTGCATCTGTTAAACATTCGAATGGTAACTACTAAATTAATTTTTTTCAGATTTCCTTTGAGTAAGAAGTAATTTATCATATGTAGTCTGAGGTTGAAATGTTTATTAGGTACAAACTTACTTTTCATTCTGTAGTTATGAAAGATTGTTGTAGAATCTTGGTAAACTTAATCATTTCAAATTACGAAAGAAATTTCTTTGTTTAAGAAATTGTGTCATAGATTATTCTCTGAAGCATAATGGACCCTACTGTACTTTCGAGAATTTTAAACCATACATTGGATGTAAAGAAAAAGATAAAAACAAACAAAAAATCACTGGTAATAACAACTATTATAGAAGCAAAAAGTTTGCCTATTCTCATAACATATACAGCTATATCATGTGATTATGGTCCAGCAGTAAAAATGCAAAAATTAAGAGATTGTTTTGGTACCTCCTTGTCAAAAGGTCAATGTTAGTGGCTTTGTTTCTTTGTCTTAAGGCAATTATGATAGATTTTAATCCATTAATTTAGTCAAAATATGTATTACATCCACATCCACTGATACCATAATAGTGTTGTACTTCGTGTATTCTTTTGCTATTTCTAATACCTTGCCTCCTTGGCAATCCAGTTGCACCCTGCCCTTTAGGCTACTCCAGCCAGGTAGAGTTGGGAGTCAGTGAAGATAGCCACACACAACTCTGTGTTGTCATGAAAGACAGAAGAGGTACCGTAGTGATGGATGTGGTCACACTGCCAGTGATAGCCTCTGGGGGGTTCTGCAAAATGGGGGTGATGGCATCACCTCAGAGAATTGACGTGCAAATTAAAGGTTGATAAAGTGACTAGGACAGGGTCTGGCACATAATAAGCACTAGATACGTGTCCCCTGCTGCTTGCTGTTTTATGCTTTTTTCCAAGGCACCATATTAACATATAGCTCTTCCTTGACCGTATATAAAAGTTTTATTTTTAAATGCCTACTACTTTTTTCCTCAAAAAAAAAAAAAATTCCTGAAAGGTAAAAAGAGGTTTAAAAAAAATAAAAAGGTTAACCAGTAGATGGATAGATTTTCTCAGCAGCGTGGGGAGCTCAGTTAGACTTGGACCATTTCAACAGTAGAGCAGACTTTGAAGGTACTGGATTGCAGGAAATACTTCTCAACCCCTTGCCACATTATAATTACATAATCACAGCACTTAGAGGGGCAGTGTGAATTATTCTTTGCTTGATCAGTATGAGAATTGTGCTGTATTGAAGAGTTGCTAGAATATATGAGGGCTCTTGGGTTATGAGGGAACAAAAGAGAATGCTCAGGAGCAGCAGGAGTAAATGGAAAGTTTACTCTGTCCTGGCATTCACCCGACATTTGGCTCCCTTTCCCTTTTTCTTTTACAGGCTCTTTGGGAGCTTATATCAGTGGAAACCACAGCTTCTGGCTTTTATAATGAATACATGATCAGCCAGTGATTGACTTGTATTTACCATTCTCCAGTGACTCCTCTCAGAAATCCAGCTACTTTGTAAGTAGTAAAGACCCATCATGAGTAAATCTCCTATGAGTATTCACACTCTGAAAACACACAGCACAGGCATAAATTTCACCTTGGCAGCCTCTGCATTATAGAAAGACCTACTGGGCACAGTGGCTCAAGCCTGTAATCCCAGCACTTTGAGAGTCAGAGGCAGACAATTAATGAGAGCAGGAGATCAAGACCATCCTGGCTAACGTGGTGAAACCCCATCTCTACTAAAATACAAAAAACTAGCTGGGTGTGGTGGCACATGCCTGTAGTCCAGCTACTCGGGAGGCTGAGGCAAGATAATCACTTGCATCCAGGAGACAGAGGTCGCAGTGAGCCAAGATCTCGCCACTGCACTCCACCCTCGGTGACAGAGCGAGACTCCGTCTCAAAAAAAAAAAGACCTGTGAGAGGAGGTGAAACTTCTTTACTGGAGAAAGATTAGTTTTAGCTTAGGAGAGAAGAGCTCATTTTCATGTCTTGATAAGAGCCTAGCACCTCAACCATGTCAGTGCGCCCCAAGTGTTGTGGGGCCTTGGAGCACTGCTGCTGCACCCAGAGGGAACTGACAAGGAGAGGACATGGTGATCTCCCAGAATGTTCGTAATGGCAAGCCCATCCTGTCTACCTTGCCTAAGAGGTGATAGAAATAAGATTCCCAAAGGTAAAATGCATCTCTGTGGTACCCCAGTAACCCCTATGCTGCTGCCCTTTCTCTTCTGCTTCAGCAGCTTATGGTGGACTCACAGCTCACCCATGTGCTAAGGAAAGTTGCCACTCCGCCAACGAGTGATTTCTTCTCTTTATCAAGTACTACTTGCCTCTACAACACCCAGGGGATATGCTGATGTGTAATATTAGAAGTTCTCTAGAGCAGAATTCTGTATACCTCTCTAAGTTGAAGGAGTCAAGGAGCTCACACTCGGTCATCCACAGTCTGATAGAAGCTTGTCTTGGGGGTGACTCTCTGCCATCAAAATACAGAGGACATCAGTCGTTCATTAAATACTGGTTTCTATTATCTGAGCTTTAAATGATGGGTGCTGTATTCCAGAGAGAAGAAAATATGAGTATGTCCTCAACATTTTCTTAGGTTTTTAGTTGCCTGAGCCATAAAGTATGGATATGTAGAGTACATAGTTGCTGCAGATATGTAGTAGTGATGAAAAATACTCTGTAGTGATTTAGAATCATATACTTGCAAAAATACTGCTTAAGCTAATAGGTCAGACATCTGACAGCTCCCTGGGGATCCAAGAGACTCACCTGCCTCCGTGTGTGGAAAAGGCAGGGAGTAAGTTCTCCTGCTGTAACTGCTCCTCACTTAGGACATGCAGAGAACAAGAACATGTAGTAAATAAACATTGTGTTTACTGAGCGATGAAGTGGACTTTAGGGCCCTTTACAGAGTGGTTTGTTATGACTGTGGTAAACTTGCACACCATGACAAGCTGTGAGTTGTGAGGAGTGGGTGAGGTGGGTGTGCACTGGGTGGGTCACCATGTGCTGGGCAGCAGGTGCAGCCTCAGAGCTCCCAGACTCCAGGCCTGCCCTTGTAGGTGGGGTCAGGTTCTTGACAGCTCCTCTGTCCTTCTGCCTGGAAATAATTTTATAAGTTTTTCATTTTTTTCCCTTCTTTCTAAAAGAAGAGTTTAGTAGAGAATACAACTGGAACCCCTAATTTTTGTTTAAAATGTACACAAACAATCGTTGATGAATACCTTTTTGAACGTGGTCTTTAAGTGTACTTTTACCTGTTAAATTCATAATCATGAACAAAGATATAGAAGATATTTGAGAAGTATGCTTTTAAAGTATCTCTCATATTGCTGATCATATGTTAGTGCTGCCAAAAAAAAATCTACCAAACAACTTTTGTGTAATCAACTCAAAAGAACAGCCGCAAGGGTGAAGTTATAGGAAAAGAGGACTGTACAAGATGATGTGTGAGATATCGTTTCTTTGGGATGTCACAGAGCCACGTGGCTCTAGTGTTTGCTTACAGAATTCCAGGTCACTGTTCAGAAATATGTTTTTTTTTTTTTCTTTTTGAGACAGAGTCTGTTGCCTAGGCAAGAGTGCAGTTGTGAAGTCATGGCTCACTGCAGCCTCAACCTCCCTGGCTCAGGTGATCCTCCCATCTTAGCCACCCAAGGGTTTTGCCGTGTTTCCCAGGCTTGTGTCGAACTCTTGGGCTCAAGTGATCTGCCCACCTCAGCTTCCCAAAGTGCTGGCGTAATAGGTGTAAGCCACTGTGCCTGGCCCGGAAATGTTGTATTCTTTATTCATTTCTGTTTTTCATAACTTACATGGAGGTATTCACTGGAAACATAGAAGCCTAGTCACAGTGTCACAGTGTTGATCGTGAACAACTGTGAGCCAAAAATGCCATTGTGCTAGCCTGCTAATAGTAACAGTAAATCCTTGTTTAATATTGACATAGGTTCTTGGAAACTGCAACATTAAGCAAAATGATGTACAGCGGCTCCTGAAATCACACCCTTTTGTTCAACACTGTTCTTTTATAATGTTGTTGCTTTTGTTATATGTTGTTTCACTTGAAGTCCCAGTTTCCAGGAACCAACACTGTTATGTGAGGACTTACTGTACATATATATAAGTACATTTTTATGTGAAATAGTGAGGACAGAAACTGGTATTATAAGTTCAAGATTTACTTGCCAGTTATTTAAGTTTTTGTGTCCCATCTCAGAGCTCATCTGTGTACCTCGGCCACATTCCTACTTCCCCCGGGGGCACTCCCATTTCCCAAAGGCTTCCTGCCCCTGGGGACACTCCTGCTTCCCACAGGCTTCCTGCTATCCCTGGGGGCACTCCCGCTTCCCACTGGCTTCCTACTACCCCTGGGGGCACTCCCGCTTCCAACAGGCTTCCTTTGTATCACGCCTTTTTGGTTGTGCTTTCTTTGTCCAAAAGCTGATATTGTTAGGAACTTATGCTCTTATTTTTCTTCCTTATAGTTCTAACAGTTGTAGGCATTTTTAGGAAAAAAGTTATGTCCTTCATCTTAAGATGTTTTTAGTAGACTCCTTAGAGACAAAAAATTATATATGATACAGACTTGAACATTTAAAAGTAAAGCCTGGTGCAAAGGCAGTTAGTTCATCAAGGAAGGAACAGGCTTTTCAACTATTGGTTGTCCATATGCAAAAGAATGAACTTCAATCCATAGTTGTCACACTATGTAAAAATTGATAAAAATGGATCACAGACTTAAAATCTAAAACCTAAAAACAGAAGTGCTTACAAAAAATTTAGGGTAAAATATCTTTCCCATTTTGGGTTAGTAATCTAAGGTTTCTTAGATAAGACACCAAGAACATGATCCACATGAGAAAAAAATAGAAATACCAGGCTTATTGAAGTTAAGAATGTCTTTTGTCAAGATACTGTTAAGAGAATGGAAATAAAAGCTCCAGAATAGAAGAAGATATGTGTAAATCATATTTTTGATAAAGGACTTGCATTCAAAATTTGTAGAGAATTCTCTAAACTCACTAATAAGAAAACAAAGCAACTTAATTAAAACATGGTCAAGAGATCTGAGCAGACACTTCACTAAAGAAAATGTAAGCTTGGCAAATATGCACATGAAAAATGCTCAACATCAGTAGTCTTTAGGGAAATACAGATTAAAACCACAATGAGACAATACTGAACACCTACACAATGACTAAAATTAAAGACTGTAATAAATGTTGGCAAGAATGTAGAACATTTGGAACTTTGACTAATGCTAGCATTATTGGTCACTAACACAGAGAGAATACTAACAATCTGGTGGCTGAAGGATTTCACTCCTGGAGGATACAATGGTATTTGTTTTAAATAGTATAAGATAATCCTCCTGCCTGAGCCCCGGGTGTCAGAGAGGAGGAAGCACGCAGGATGAGATCTGATCCAAGGAAATGGAGAGGCTGGGAATTGAGGTATTGCAGGCACACATCTGTGAGAGTGAGACAAATGGACCAGAGAGGGTTGGGGAGACAGGAGAGATGGTCTGCAGGAGTGTGACTGACTGAGGGGTGAGGCAGGGAAGGGGAGTGGTACTGTGGGAAACTTCCTTTATGGGGAGCGAGAGTTAGCTGCCCCCCTTACCCTCTTGCGGAGTAGCGCTATCTGATGAAGTTGGTGGTTTTCTGCAGCAGTGTTACTCTGTTCAGATATAGGCTCAGAAAAGGTTAAAAGGGTGATGGAGTGTACAGAGGAGAGTTTGCCAGCCATGTACAGTGAAAGAGAAAAGGTTCACTGTGAAGAATGGCTGAGCTGTTGCAGCAGTGGGAGGAGGCTAGATGGAAGGGAAGTGAGTATGAGTAGGCTGAAGTATTGTTCCTTCAGGTAGGTAGGTAACAGAAGACTCAGCTGACTGGCTTACCAAGGCTTTGGTGTCTTTTCATAAGAAGTCTGGAGAAGGCATTGCTGGCTTGGCTCCACTGCTTAGGGATGATGGGAAACTACCAGATTTTCCAACTTGCTGTTTTGCCATCCTCATTATGTGGCTTTTCAGCCATAGCCTTGTCTTCTATTCCTAGCTCCAGGATTTTGTGATTTAGAAACACAGCTTTCCTTGTTAAATAGTCATTAATCCTTTATGCCTACTGTCTTCTGTTTATTTGCTCACCTTCTAACTTCATTGTGTGAATATACCACCTTTTAAACAAGTGTTTGCCTTTGGCATGATTTCTGACTTTAGCCTTATTTCTTCTAGCATGCTATTTCTAATTCATATGTTAGTTCTGTATTAATGTTATTTTGGTCCTTGGTGTTTTGACTTGCTCTGCAATCTTGTTTCTCATTTCAGCATGTTCATTTATCATCGCCTCTTTGAGTCGCATACGTTGATTTTATGTCATCCCTAAATAATTTCATAGTAAGCACTTCTGGGAACTTTCTTTAAATAAAGGACGTGTCTTTAGGATGCTGTATATGTGCTTTTGCTATCCTCAGTAAGGCCTTGTTTGGTTTGGTTTGCTTTGAGGAGTGGGGAGGCTGACGTGTCTTGTCCAGTTACTATGCCATGTCTTTTGTTTATCTCCCACATGTTGTCTTTGGGGTGTACCTCTATCAGGATTGTTCTTCTGTTACATAGTGAGTGAGCTTTGGGTTGATTCGGGTCGAGGGCTCAGAATGATTGTTGGTTTTTTGTTTGTTTGTTTGCCGGCTTTTCCTGGTTGTCTGAGAGAATGGGAGGAGAGTAGGCAGGAATCACCCAGCAGGGCAGGAGGCCCTTATCCAGCTTTGTAAATGCCTCTTCCCAGGGCTCCTTCCATCGAATCTACTCATATGTTTCTGTGAGACACATCCTTTGCTTGACCTGCTTTTCCAGCTCAAGACAGGAGTCTGGAATTTTAGGACAGTAGGTCTCTGGTGTTTACCGGCTCTGGTCCTATTCCCATTCCCCTCATATCTTGCCAGCTTTAGACAAGAAGGATGGGCACAGTCCATAAGTGCATAATGCCCATAAGTCACTCGGCACTGGTTTGCTGCTCTCAGCAGATGTCAGCTCTAGTCATTGATTCCTCATAGACTTCTCACTCAGGCACTTCCCACTCAGTTTTCTTGGTCCCACTGATCTTGTTTCATTTATTTTCACTTTTGCCTTACTTTTTACTAAACCTTTGCTTAATTGTTGGAGGTGATTAGGTAATTTTGATATTTTTCTTCTTTCCCCAGCTTTCCTCTTGTCAAGTAAAACCAAAATGGCTGTCTTCTGTGGGGCTGCCTGCTGGAAGTGGGGCCCTATCAAGTAAAAACCAAAATGGCTGCCTTCTGTGGGGCTGCCTGCTGGAAATGGGGCCTTGTTTCTCAAAAGTGTTCTGATTTTTAAACTTTTCGTTGGCTGCCATCACACCCTTTTGTCTTCCCATGGGAAGAGGATGTGATAGTCCCATACTTTTCACGGTTCTGCCCATTTGCCAACTCTGTGTATGGAGTGGGCCATACTTCCCCATGGGACTCCAGGGCAGGGCCATGGTTCCAGTTCCCACCTGCTGCGCCCACACTTGAAATCTCTCGTGTGTGCTCCCAGTCCTGCACTTCACACTTATGTGGTGTGAGTGTGCCACTTCCTCTCTCATTGCTCTTTTCATCCCCATCTCTCATCCCTTGCCTCATTGGTTATTCAACTAATTGTTGTTGCTTTTTCTGAGTTCAAAAAGAGTGTCTCTAGACACTCTTTTAATTATGAGCTAGCTAAATAGAAAAATCTGCAGTATGTATTTTAAATTTAAATTTGTAGTCAATGCATATTTTGTTTTCAATGTTTAAAGAATTTTTTTTTTTTTTTTTTGAGACAGAGTCTCACTCTGTCACCAGGCGCCAGGCTGGAGTGCAGTGGCGCGACCTCAGCTCACTGCAACCTCCGCCTCCCGGGTTCAAGCAATTCTCCTGCCTCAGCCTCCCGAATAGCTGAGACTACAGGCGCGTGCCACCATGCCCAGCTAATTTTTTTGTATTTTTAGTAGAGACGCGCTTTCACCATGTTGGCCAGGATGGACTCGATTTCTTGACCTCGTGATCTGCCCGCCTCGGCCTCCCAAAGTGCTGGGATTACAGGCATTAGCCACTGTGCCTGGCCTAAATAATTTTTTAAGATACTGACAGTATGGCTTACTTTTAATCTCTGCATCTCAAACAATTTTTCAGAGGTGTACATTGGTAAATCCATTGTTGCTATAAGCCATATTTTGTATAGCGACAGTACTTTGATTGGTCTTGCTAGAAGAACGGTAACTAGTACTTGTCATGTGACACATTCTCCTGGAACAGGGTACAGGACAGGGATTGCCCCCTCTGGAACCTACTATTGTGGGTTTAGAACCCTCAGGACACTGGTGACCTGAGAGAGGAAGATACTGACGTATTCCTTGTCAACATACTAGAGTGCCTGTAGGAAGCTAGTTGGGAGATGTGGATGGGAAGGAAAAAGTGTCAACATTTATGTGAATTTCAAATGTATCTTACCTCTAGCTGTGCCTTAAAGTGCTTTGAAATATGAACACTAAAATATATGTTAAACATGTTTATTAAACTTACAGCTTTAGTTTATATTCAGTTTAATAAAGCTGACTACATTAAGTTTATGTGCAAATTTTGTAACTAGGAAGTCTACAGGGGGCCAGTGTTGTGAAGTTATCCCGCAACATTTTATTATAACAGCTTTGGCCAATGTTATTTTAACTGATGTTCTATTAATACTGTACAATGAATATTTTACAAACATTGGTTGATTTTTATAAATTACTCAACTGAACCTAAAAATGCAAAAATGTTGGTGAATACATGCATTTTATATGTTGTAGGTAGTTTTTCTTGCTAAATGGTTTAGATACAGATTTTAGTTGTTTTATGGTATGCTTTGTTTTTACTTTTGATTGGGATGGGAGAGAAAGATTGTTATGTTGTTTTTGTTTTTCTCAAGATAAGACTTAGAGTTTTGAAAAACTGACTAGATGTTGGATATGTTTTACAAATATAATTTGTTTCCAGTAAGTTAGAGTTGCTTTGCTATGCTAAGAAGAGTGGCTCATTCCACTTTCTTAATATGAAACAGTTGCTGACTAGTTTTAAATAACAAAATTTTCTAATACTGTCCTTTTACAGTGTTTGATTTTCCTAATGAAGAGTGTTCACCGTTATAGCTTTAGTTATAGTCAGACATTCTGCTTGTTTTAATTTGCTCATTTTCCTGCTTGTCTTCTGTTAAAAGTTACAAAGAAAAAAAAAGGGGGAGGAGGCTGCTCCACCCTGGGTGATCTCCAGAAGGAGACCCCAGAAAGTACAGGGCGGGACACATGACACATGGCCACAGGCCCCTCTGCCCAGGTTCTGTGCCTTGTGGTCAGTTCCACATCTTTCATGTCTCACTAACCCTAAAAACCGTAAGATAAGATTGAGGTGGGCCAGCACAGAGAACAGAGAGTGAGAAGGAAGATCTGCAGCAGTGTCAATGAGGCAGAGTGTTATGCACTTTTCCATCACACGGGCCTTGCTGTGTGATTCATTTCTCTCCAGCAGCACTTGTCCAATGGCAGCTGACCACTGTGTGATTTTGTTTTGAAGCTTTCTGCCATTGTCACTGCCTCTGATACCAGATGAGATAGGTAATAATTCATTATTCCTTTTGTTCTTCTTACCCAGTTGTATTCTTACGCTGATTAAGTCTTGCTGAGGCTCAGCCCTGTCAAAGATAGCTATAAGGAGCCATGGGTCTCAGGTTTCTCGTCTCTGTTAGTGGTAGGTAGCTGACCTTTAGGAAAAGCAGGTGACCTGCAGAGTCAGACATGGCTAATCCACCACTGATTTACTAGTGCACATGGATGAAGTGGCCACCTTACCGCTCTGAGCGTTCAGTTTTCAGATTTGTCAAATGAAGATAATAATGATAGTGGCCTCATAGGATTCTTTCAAACATTATAGGAATAATGTATTCTATTACATATTACAGAGTACCTAATAAGTTCTCAATAATTATTTATCTGTTAGTAATGGTGTTGCTATGCCCAGAATCTTTAAATTTTCATCGTGTGCCCTACTTTTGATAAAGAATATCAGAAACATTCTTGTCTTCATGTCCACTCCATTCTTTGGTCATTGCTAGGTAACATTAAATATTTTTACATATTATTTCTTTTAATCCTGATATTTTACTATCTGTCTGAGACCTGGTAAACTTAGACAGATGTTTTGTGTTTCTAACATGCAGATAGTAAGGATTTCCCACTTACATCTTAAGTCTTTTATGAGAACCCTCATTTAATGAAAACACGAAAGTCCGGTTTTTATGAAGTGGAGTGTTCACTCATTACTGTTGCAGTTATTACAGTTAATTAAGAAAGGCAAGAAAAACAGTTGATGTGAGGGTGTCACTTTCTTCACTTCTGACTGGGGTTGGCAAGTATGGTGTGTTTTCCGTGTGTTGAGCTTTCCAGAAGGAATGTTTTCCATAGTATTCTCTCCACACTTTTCCTCCTCTGTTATTTAATTAATTAATTAATTTAGGAGGCAGAGTTTTGTTCTTGTTGTGCAGGCTGGAGTGCAATGGTGAGGTCTCAGCTTACTGCAACCTCTGCCTCCCAGATTCAAGTGATTCTCCTGCCTCAGCCTCCCGAGTAGCTGGGATTACAGGCATGAGCCACTACCCCTGGCTAATTTTTTTGTAATTTTAGTAGAGACAGGGTTTCACCCTGTTGGCCAGGCTGGTCTCAAACTCCTGACCTTAGGTGATCCACCCGCCTCAGCCTCCCAAAGTGCTGGGATTACAGGCATGAGCCACTGCATCTGACCTATTTTTTACAAATCAGTGATTCACATGTTCTTTTTATGTCCTCCTTGATTTGGAAAGAATGAGGGATGATTTTGAACTTTTGGGAAATATCCTCTGAGTGTTGTCTAGAAAAATACTGTTTTTTGATAAAAGAAAGATGGTTAGAAGAAAAGATGCTCCTTATGGTGTATGCTGCTTGATCAATCTTTGTCCTTGTTGTAGGCTGTCTCTAACTTAGCTACCTGGTGTTCACAGTGTAATGCCACCTGTGGGGTGAGACTGACCATCTTGACTCAAAAGCAATGGGATGTCACCTCTCAGATAGGTTTTAAAAAGACTATGGTTTCCTTGACTCACTTGCCCTGGCAATGCCCTGCCATGTGGCTTACGTGTGCAGGACCAAGAAGGCCTGCCAGCCGTGGGGAAGGGAGCCTGGGAGCAGGAGAGCCAGCCAAGCTCTTCCTGGGTTCCTGAACCCTTAGAATCTATCAAAGAATAAGTGTTTGTTTTAAACCACTAAGCCTTAGAGTAATTTGTAGTGCACAATAAATAATATCATTCTTATTATTTTTAAATTATTAGACATGATGACACTGTTTTCTTTGTTAAACAAATTACATGGTTTATGCTTTACCATGTTCAGTGTCCAGTTGGCCTGGGAAATAATACATAATTGATTTATTTTTACCATTTAAGAGAGTTTGATTTTTTTAAAAGTATAAAATATTAAATATAACTCTTAAGGAGTAGAATCTGTAGATTATCAAGGTATTGTTTAATATTTCATTCCAATAGTTACATGATTTGTAAATATGAAACATATCTCTGGCAAATGTTACTGTATCAAAGTAATACAATCAAGACTTTAGGGCTGGTTTGTGTATTCATGTTCATTTGACACAAGTATATATGTATTATACATACATAATACATATTATATACCTACTATAAAACCTAATAAAGGAAAACCTACCACAGAATCTCAAAAAGGAAGAGAGATCCAGGCTTGTCATAATCCTTGCAATATATTTGTAGATACTAATATGATTTTAAATCAATTGCATCTGCTTATATATAATATATAGCATATTGTTTATATAAATAACCAGAGATTAGAACGAAAAAGTGCGACATACGTAAGAAAGACACAGTTGTCGAGGTATGTTATGGCATGATATTTTTGCTGGAGGTAGGTAGATTTCTTACTGCAGCCCTACTAATTGATCTGATACATGTCTGCTGCTACAGAAGAGTCCAGTGGATCCCTTCTTTCTATTAGTTTTGTTTCTCTGGACAGTTTTCGTGTACCCCCGGCATAGATGTTATGTTGAGAAGGCTGTTGGGAAGATCTCAGTTTAGATCAGGCTGGCCAATACTACTTCTCTTGTATATGATGGGCAGCTATATTATAAGATTATCATTTAGATTATGAATGTCTTCCATCTTGGGTCACTTTCATGTGACCCAGGTTGTCTAGACCACAAAACACACTTATTACTAGGCATCACCTGGCTGTTTTCCCACTTCGTGCTGTACTGCATCCTCCTACCCTGGCCGTGGACTGTAGGGATGTTGTGTAGACCTTCTTAACTCAGTTGTATCATTCACTAAGACATTGGGCATGTTGAAATGAACTGTAGGTCATGCCAAGTTTCTTTGGTTTTGAACAGAAACCAATGTTGCCATCAAAAAGGAGCTCAAGGGAGGCTAAAGAGCCAGCAGAGACTCTCTTAATGGCAAGAGACTCTAGACCTGTGCTATCTAGTATTGTAGCCACTAACCACATGTGACAATTTAAATTTAAATTTTTTTTTTCTTATTGCATTTTAGGTTTTGGGGTACATGTGCAGAACATGCTAAGACATTTGCATAGGTACACACATGGCAGTGTGTTTTGCTGCCTTCCTCCCCTTCACCCACATTTGGCATTTCTCCCAGGCTATCCCTCCCCAGCTCCCCGCCCCCCCCACCGCTGTCCCTCCCCTCTTCCCCCCAGTAGACCCCAGTGTTTGGAACTCCCTTTCCTGTGTCCATGTGTTCTCATTTTTCATCACCCACCTATGAGTGAGAATATGCCGTATTTCATTTTCTGTTCTTGTGTCAGTTTGCTAAGAATGATGTTCTCCAGATTCATCCATGTCCCTACAAACAACACAAACTCATCATTTTTGATTGCTGCATAATATTCCATGGTGTATATGTGCCACATTTTCCCAATCCAGTCTATCATCGATGGGCATTTGGGTTGGTTCCAGGTCTTTGCTAATGTAAACAGTGCTGCAATGAACATTTGTATGCATGTGTACTTATAGTAAAACGATTTATAATCCTTTGGATATATACCCAGTAATGGGATTGCTGGGTCAATTCAAATTTCTATTTCTAAGGCCTTGAGGAATCGCTACACTCTCTTCTACAATGGTTGAACTAGTTTACACTCCCACCAACAGTGTAAAAGTGTTTCTTTTTCTCCACATCCTCTCCAGCATCTGTTGTGTCCAGATTTTTTAATGATCGCCATCCTAACTGGCGTGAGATGGTATCTCAATGTGGTTTTGATTTGCATCACTCTAATGACCAGTGATGATGAGCATTTCTTCATATGATTGTTGGCCTCATATATGTCTTCTTTCGTAAAGGTCTGTTCATATCCTTTGCCCATTTCTGAATGGGCTTGTTTGTTTTTTCCTGTAAATCTGTTTGAGTTCTTTGTAAATTCTGGATATCAGCCCTTTGTCAGTTGGGTAGACTGTAAAAATTTTTTCCCATTCTGTTGGTTGCCGATTCACTCTAGTGACTGTTTCTTTTGCCGTGCAGAAGCTGTGGAGTTTGATTAGGTCCCATTTGTCTATTTTGGCTTTTGTTGCCAATGCTTTTGGTGTTTCGGTCATGAATTCCTTGCCTACTCCTATGTCCTGAATGGTTTTGCCTAGATTTCCTTCTAGGTTTTTTATGGTGCCAGGTCTTATGTTTAAGTCTTTAATCCATCTGGAGTTAATTTTAGTGTAAGGTGTCAGGAAGGGGTCCAGTTTCTGCTTTCTGCACATGGCTAGCCAGTTTTCCCAACAACATTTATTAAACAGGGAGTCCTTTCCCCATTGCTTGTTTTTGTCAGGTTTATCAAAGATTGTATGGTTGTAGATATGTTGTGTTGCCTCCAATGCCTCTGTTCTGTTCTATTGGTCTGTCTCTCTGTTTTGGTACCAGTACCATGCTGTTTTGATTACTGTAGCCTTGTAGTATAGTTTGAAATCCGGCAGTGTGTTGCCCCCTGCTGTGTTCTTTTTGCTTAGAAGTGACTTGGTTATGCAGGCTCTCTTTGGCTCCATATGAAGTTCAAGGTGGTTTTTTCCAGTTCTGTGAAGAAAGTCAATGGTAGCTTGATGGGGATAGCATTGATTCTGTAAATTACTTTGGGCAGTATAGCCATTTTCATGATATTAGTTCTTCCTAACCATGAACATGGAATGTTTCTCCATCTGTTTGTGTCCTCTCTTATTTCATTGAGCAGTGGTTTGTAGTTTTCCTTGAAGAGGTCCCTTATGTTCCTTGTGAGTTGTATTCCTAGGTATTTTATTCTTTTAGTAGCAATTGTGAATGTCAGTTTGTTCTTGATTTGGCTCTCTTTAAGTCTGTTATTGGTGTATAGGAATGCTTGTGATTTTTGCACATTGATTTTATATCCTGAGACTTTGCTGAAGTTGCTTGTCAGTTTCAGGAGTTTTTGGGCTGAGGCGATGGGGTCTTCTAGGTATACTATTATGTCGTCTGCAAATAGTGACAATTTGGCTTCCACCTTTCCTATTTGAATACCCTTTATTTCTTTTTCTTGCCTGTTGCTCTGGCTAGAACTTCCAGTACTATATTGAATAGGAGTGGTGAAAGAGGGCATCCTTGTCTAGTGCCGGATTTCAAAGGGAATGCTTTCAGTTTTTGCCCATTCAGTATGATATTGGCTGTTAGTTTGTTGTAAATAGCTTTTATTACTTTGAGATACGTTCCATCGATACCGAGTTTATTGAGGGTTTTTAGCATAAAGGACTGTTGAATTTTGTCAAATGCCTTCTCTGCGTCAATTGAGATAATCATGTGGTTTTTGTTTTTGGTTCTGTTTATGTGGTGAATTACGTTTATAGACTTGCGTATGTTGAACCAGCCTTGCATCCCCGGGATGAATCCTACTTGATCATGATGGATAAGTTTTTTGATGTGCTGTTGCAATCGGCTTGCCAGTATTTTATTGAAGATTTTTGCATCTATGTTCATCATGGATATTGGCCTGAAGTTTTCTTTTCTTGTTGGGTCTCTGCTGGATTTTGGTATCAGGATGATGTTGGTTTCATAAAATGATTTGGGAAGGATTCCCTCTTTTTGGATTATTTGGAATAGTTTCAGAAGGAATGGTATTAGCTCCTCTTTGTGTGTATGGTAGAATTCGGCTGTGAACCCATCTGGACCTGGGCTTTTTTTGTGTGGTAGGCTCTTACTTGCTGCCTTGACTTCAGACCTTGTTATTGGTCTATTCATAGTTTCGGCTTCCTCCTGGTTTAGGATTGGGAGGACACAGGTGTCCAGGAATTTATCCATTTCTTCCAGGTTTACTAGTTTATGTGCATAGAGTTGTTTGCAATATTCTCTGATGATGGTTTGAATTTCTGTGGAATCTGTGGTGATTTCCCCTTTATCGTTTTTTATTGCATCTATTTGGTTATTCTCTCTTTTCTTTTTTATCAGTCTGGCTAGTGGTCTGTCTATTTTGTTGATCTTTTCAAAAAACCAGCTCTTGGATTTATTGATTTTTTGAAGGGTTTTTTGTGTCTCTATCTCCTTCAGTTCAGCTCTGATCTTAGTTATTTCTTGTCTTCTGCTGGGTTTTGAGTTTTTTTGATCTTGCTCTTCTAGCTCTTTCAATTTTGACGATAGGGTGTCAATTTTGGATCTCTCCACTCTTCTCATATGGGCACTTATTGGTATATATTTTCCTCTGGAGACTGCTTTAAATGTGTCCCAGAGATTCTGGTATGTTTTGTCTTCGTTCTAGTTGGTTTTGAAGAACTTCTTTATTTCTGCCTTCATTTCATTGTTTATCCAGTCAACATTCAAGAGCCAGTTGTTCAGTTTCCATGAAGCTGTGCGATTCTGGGTTGGTTTCTGAATTCTGAGTTCTCACTTGATTGCACTATGGTCTGAGAGACTGTTTGTTATGATTTCAGTTCTTTTGCATTTGCTGAGGAGTGCTTTACTTCCAATTATGTGGTCAATTTTAGAGTAGGTGTGATGTGGTGCTGAGAAGAATGTATATTCTGTGGATTTGGGGTGGAGAGTTCCGTAAATGTCTATCAGGTTTGCTTGTTCCAGGTCTGAGTTCAAGCCCTGGATATCCTTGTTAATTTTCTGTCTGGTTGATCTGTCTAATATTGAAAGTGGAGTGTTAAAGTCTCCCACTGTTATGAACTATAAATTAGAAATGTGGAACTTGAGTCATTCTAGTCACATCTCAAGTGTTCAGTAGCCACATATGGCTAGTGACTTCTGTATTATATAGTACAGATTCAAACCCTTTCCACCATCACAGAAACTTCTCCCTGGAAGTACACCTCCAGATAGTCTTACCTGGAGGCCTTCACTCCAATTTATTAGCCCAGTCATTGTTTCCATTGCTCTGTTCAAGAGCCAAACTGAAAAGCAGAGAGAGTTGATTGGTCTGGCTTAAGTCATGTGATCACATCTTGGCCATATTGGATGTGAGAGAGGGTTGGACAGGAGAAACCTTTAGAAGCCCCTCAGAGCCACTAGGACAAGCACCTGAGTTCACAGCCTCAAGACAGCACTCAAGGGCAGAGGGGTGCACGGTGCTATTGGTGGGAGCTAGGTAAGAATGGATAGATGCACACCATGGCAGTCTTTAAAAAAGATTTGGAAGCAAGATTTTGTGTTCCTCTGGTAGGTAACAATACATCTTTCAAAAGATTTTTAAAGAAAAGATTGCACAATGTGTTAGCAAATATTTGTTTTTAAATGTGCATGTAAACATGGAAAAATAAGCATAATTTTGTTTTTAATGAATAAGACTTTGGTGTGTCTGTTTCTCATAATAATAGTTGAAAAAGCTTTCTATAATATATATTAACAAAAGCTGTGTCACAAAGGTGTTTAATTGTGGCCAGTTTGCTTAATTTGCTCTGGCAAAACATTTCTGATGTTCAGCCTTCCTTCCCCATCTCAGTCCTGATTTCTAAAGCTTCTTTACCATAATCCACAAAGAGCCCAATTATACTTCAGGCCAGTTCTGCTGGAGTTGAGCCAGTTCTGTTTTTCTCCTTACATATCCCTCTGTCTTGTTGTGCATGTGCGTGTGTGTTTTTATTGTTTTGCAACAGGCCTCAGGGAATAGGAAGTATTACAACACTTCAAACATTGGTCACAAATAGAAAGTTAAATATTTTTATGGTTTCTGTATGATTGTGACACAATCTAAGATTAGTAAACATGCCATGTTTGTTCACATGGCCCAATTCTCTTTGACCCTGGTGCTGATGCTTTCATTGGAAAGTGAGAGGAAGTCAATTTTATAAGCATCAAGCCCTGATATATGAATAAATCTCTTGCCTAAGCTGTCTGACATAGTGTTCCACAGGAATCAATTTGCAGTGGGCTTTATAATCCAAAGCTAGCATTGTACTGCAGTGTTTCCTCTTACAAGTCAGAGATCACTTCTAGTCATATCAGTAAATGCCCTCAATTCAGTACCCAAATAACTTTTAACTTGGAAGTATTTGTTATGAGCATCCCCCTTCATCAGTATGACTTCTTTCTTTGTGCAGTCTTGAGAAGGGAAAAGATGAAGGCAAAAAAAAAAAAAAAAAAAAGAACAAAAATCTTGGACTTTCCACCATTAAATGTTACTAAAACATACTTTATAATCCACATCATAAGGTATGGTCAGTTCTTTATACATTACATTATACTTGCTTGTCACATGTCAAATAAAGCTTGCTTTTGATTATTTTAATACATGTAAATATGAAAAGGGAGAAGGAACATCTGTATTTTGTATTATTTTGTACTTTGAATTTAGGTTTTTTGGTCTTGGAGGAAAGGGGACAGTAGTCTCAGATTGCTGCCAACTTCTCATGTCATTGAAGGTTCTCATGGCCTCCAAGAGGCAGCAGGGAATACAGGAGATAACCAGATATTTTAAACATTTTATTTCTTGCCTTCTTTGGCAAAAGCTTGCTGCACTTTAAGCTTCTGCTAATACAGGTTGCTACTTCAAAGTAAGTTGTGTTTTAAGTAGTATAATCTCAGGAGATTATTACCTAGGAAGAAAAATTCTTGATGTTTTCTCAAAAAGATTAAATGATGGAAAATTACAAACAGTAATATCACGTTTCAGTATATCTTTATTCTATCCAAGTGATACATAATCATGGAGACATTTTGTTCATGATGAAAACAGTTTTGCCACTTGTGGTAGTGCCTGCTAATTGCCTACCCATTTTTATTTTCCCTGAGTGAAAGAGCCCTAATTTTATTCTCTATGCTATGGCAAAGCACTCAGCAAGGAATCTACATTTCCCAGACTCCTCTAGCTACACATGGCCAAGTTCTAGCCAGTAAGATGTAAACAGATACTGTTGTCCAGCACTTAATCAATGGCTTTGAAAACGGAGCACCCTCTTCCCATTCCCCCTTTTTCCCTTCCTACTCTGTGGTTTGCAGACCTGATTGCAAGGCTTCAGCAGCCTTTTTGGACCATGAGGTAATCTGAAGGATAGAAAATGCAGCCTGAAGATAGCAAACAGGAAAAACTGAGGGAATGTGGTTTCTGACAGTGATCATTTGTGATCTTTATGCAACCCTGAAAAAACTGTTCCCAAAATTTTGTTGCTGACTTCCAAGCTTTCAAGGAAGTAGTTAAATCAAAGCAATAAAATTAGTATAAAGTGAACACTGAAAAGTTTGGCAATCCAGTAGCATCATGTAGTGAAGTACTGACTACCAGAAAACTCATTCCCCATATTCACTTGGTAATGCTCATACTTAGTGCTCGTCATTTGTTAGAAAAGAGAAACCTTGAACCTCAAGGCAAAATCTTTTTTTTTTTTTTTTAATTTTATTTTACTTTAGGTTATGGGGTACATGTGCAGGTCATGCAGGGTTGTTGCATAGGTGCATACTATAGCTGGCATATCTCCCCATGTTATCCCTCCCCATTCTTCCCACCCCCTGCTGTCCCTCCCCTAGTCTCCCCCCAGCTGCTCCCAGCGTGTGATGCTCCTCTCCCTAAGTCCACATGTTCTCATTGTTCAACGTCCGCCTATGAGTGAGAACATGTGGTGTTTGGTTTTCTGTTCTTGTGTCAGTTTGCTGAGAATGATGGTTTCCAGATTCATGCAAGTCCCTACAAAGGACACAAACTCATCGTTTTTTATTGCTGCGTAGTATTCCATGGTGTATATCTGCCACATTTTCTTTTTAAAAGAATTCAGAACATACCATATGAAATCATTGCTATTATAAATAAACTTGATCATGATATGAGCAAAAGCATTACATTTTAAAATGTAGCTCCACTAAAAAGAATTGAGGTCTGAGGAGGAAATGTACGCAATGAGCTTGGAACATTTTGTGACACCAGATAACAGGAAGTTATCAATGACTATTTTAGGTCATGTCAGAAGGACTTCAGAGCCAATCTAAATAAGTCCTCACTGGTCAGAGATGGGGTAGTTTGAGCATCAATAAAGATCTTAATTTCAGTGGGTTGTTGTGCATCAACTAGGTAAAAATCTCTAAGTTAATTATGATTTTCAAAGATTAAAAACTTACTGTAGTGTTAGAGGATGCTAGAGAACCACCTTGTGATTTTGAAAACGAGTGAATAAATGAAAAGAATCAACCACTTATAAACAAGAAACTCATTTTTATATTATTTACAGATCACAAGCAAAAGAACCAAAGATATCCATTTTGAGTGTTTTCATCCTCTTATTTTGTCTGTGGCTTCAGACGGTGAATCAAAGGCATCCACTTCCAGAATCTTGAGTACCAAAGACAGAAATTGATTTGAATGTGAATAAAGTGCAAATATTTGCAGTTCTCACTCCTGCCCTGGCACACGGCTTTACCACATCACACAGAAGCAACAGTGACTCTCGCCTCTCTCTCTCTCTCTCTCTCCCTCCTGCACCACCAGACTTTTTACTAGATAAGTAAACAGTTTGGAAATTCTTTGTTAATTTTTCTAAGCATTATTGGCATTCATCATTTACCTATAGCATAGCTTATTGTTTGTTTTCATCACATTATCTGTTTAATGCCACAAAGAAGGAAACATCCATGTCGAATAGATTTATTTTCTCCACATACACATATCCCTGAAAGAATTCATTAAGCATTCAGTAAGTAGGTAATTGGCATTTAAAATGCTAAATATTACATAGAAATTGTGGTAGACTGTTACATAGTAGTTTATGATTTTTCTCAGCCATTTTATTAATTTGTGGGGAAATTGGTTGGAGCTTTTGGATGGGCTAGCTAAGAGTAAATTATTATTTTTCCCATTTAAAAATGATAGGTTCTCAGTATTCAAATGTTTGTTTCTCAATGGCTTTTAAAACTCAGAAAATGTATTCCAGAAACCATGATGAGCATTTTCTATACATTGTCTCATACTGTCCACGAACTGAATTTTACCAGTCTGTGACTGCACCTGCAGGGATCTCTTTCTCCTTCCCATTCAGCCCAGTCACCCCATGACCTCCAATCATGCACACCTGCTCTATTCTGAATCTTGATTTCCTGCCTGTCACTCTGCAGCATCCTAACCTTCCAGTTTTGCTCAGATCTTACTAAGACTTCAGGTCTGGGAATACTTACACTCTCTATCATTATCCTCTTTCCCTCTCTTTCCTCCTCACACAGCTTAGATTTCATGGTTCTGTATGATAATCACTTTCTTACAAATGACTTTAGCTACCCTCCCACTAACCTCATAGGGGAATTGTAAGGATTAAATGAGTGAATACTCTTGGAGTACTTGGGAGGATTTACATAGTGTTATTATGTAGTATCTGCTTAGCAGTGTCAATTGTTGGTATTACTTAGTTCTCTCCTGTCTTCTTGTACTTGTCTGACAAAATTCCAGTCCCTCTCCTCCTACCCCACCACCAAGTACATAGAAGTTGCTGGGGATGGAAGATAATCATGCTAACTCATCTCCTGATCACGTCTCAAATGTGTAATTAATTTTGCCTAGCAACACTGCCATACTTCCCTAGAATATTTGCTTTTCCACTTTCTGGAATGTATGTTCAAATCACTTTCCTCCATTCATCTGTACTTCCTGATGTTCTTGGTACAAATAACAGGAAATCCTATTTCAGCTGACTTAAACCATAAGACCTGTATTACCACAAGCAGTCACAAAGTAAGACATCATCAGGATTGTTAAGGTCAGCAGCCTAGTGCTGTCTTTCTGCTGTGCCATCTTTAATTTGGAGACTTTGCCCTTGCCACCTTCCATCACAGTGGCTGCCATAGCTCCAAGTATCACATGTAGAGGTGACAGCATCATGGAAGAAGACCTGTGTATTACTGAATGTCTTTATTTCAGTGAAAAAATCTTTCCTAGATGACCCCTGGCAGACAGCTTTATTGAAGGAAAGGTAGGGTGAATGGTGATAGGAAAGGTGGCTTATAAGACGTGGTTGGCTGCAGCTGAGCAGCTGAGCCTCAGTGAGCACCTGTCCAGGTCTTGCTGACATTTGTCTAGGCAGTCTCCCTAAGTGATCTTATTCAGGACTCTGGCTTTGAATGCCTCCTGTATGATACTAATGATTGGTAAACCTTATTCTCTGTGTCCAGTCTCAAACATGACTGCTCCACTCTTAGTGTAAAAGATATTTTATACTTACCATGGCCAGAGCACAGCCTCTCCCCGCCTCCCCCATTCTTGTCAATATTCATAATATGCAACACTCACACACTCAGGCTAAAAATATACCATTAAATTGATTTTCCTTTCCCCCAACTCCATTTCACTAGCAGTTTCAGACAATGCTTATTCCAAGTCCTCCCTACATTGCCCTATCTCAGTCCAAGCTGCCATCCTGTTGCACTTGAGTGACAACTGGGTACCTTGCTCTGATTTTGCCCCTATTATCTCTTCTTTCCCAATTTTACAAATGATCTTTTTAAAGTGCAGATCAAATTATGCCAGTTGCTGTTCAAAACCCTCCAGTGCCTTCGTGTCACTTTGCCTAGGATGAAATGTAAACTTTTACTCTGCCTACCCAAGCTCCTGTCCTGCTACTCCTCACATCCTTTCCTCTGAGCCACAGTAGTCTCCTTCCTCTTCAGTGGGCTATACTCTGCCTTGCCTTTGCCTGTTTGTACCAGCTAAGCTCATCACCGGGTGTTCTTCCTGATCTTCATTTGGATATGTGGTTATCATTCAGATATTGGCCTCACCTTTATCAAGCAGGCCCTCTTCAATCACCCAATCTAAATTGGTCATCTAGTGTGCTGTCTCAGAACTCTTTTCCCTGCCTGAAATTCTGTAACACTCGTCACAGTCCCTTCTCTCTGACCCACGTGCTTGCTTCTTGGCATTTGTCTTTGCTCCCCTCCTGCAGAATGATTCAGTTTATATCAGAGATGGTCTATCTTGTTCAGCCTGTGGGTTCAGCACCTAAGACCGTGCCTAGTACTTGTTAGGTTACTCAATCAATACTTTATTTATTGAACTTAAATAAGTCTTATTTGCAAAAAGTAAAACCGATAAACTCCCAGTTTCATCTGACCTTTTAAAAGAGAAAACTGGTAGCTCTGTTACTGTATCGTTCATCTATTTGGAGAGTAAGTAATAGAAATTGACTCTGGCTACCTTAAGTGAAAAGGAAATTTATTGTAAGACTTCTGAAATCAATAGATGGGTAGATATTGAAACTTAGAGCACAAACTGGAATCCAAGAGTCCCAGAGCTAGGCAGTTTACACTGTGGCAGGTCTGCATATCACTACCCTGCACTCCTTGTGAGCGTGGCAAATCTCCATGCCATGAGGTTGCCCATTCAGACTCTCAGTCCTGGGAAACAGCATCCAGTGGGCCAGACCTGATGTAGATGCTTGTCTGACTGTGTCAGGGCAGAGAAGGTGGCTCTGGCTCCTGGGCTTCAGTTGCAGGGCTCCTTTACTGACCAAGGCTGATACAGTGGGGGAGAGGAGTGGCCAAAGGGGTCTCCAAAAGCAAGACCAGGATTTTAATAGAGGCAGTGGATGTTGAGCAGCCAAAACATGACCAACATTGAAAGCATTTGGGGAACTGGTTTTGAAGGTTCTCTCTGAGCTTGTTGGAGTTCCACCACAAATAGTACAAAAATCTACCTACCTCCTTTATCTTCTTAGTTCATGACCATAATTCTCCCTCAAATCTGTGAGGAGTCAAGATGGAGTCACTGGTGTTAAAAATAATAATTACCCTGACAAATAGAACTGAGAAGGCTGTGAAAAGAGGGTTCCCAAGGAGGCGGAGGTTGCAGTGAGCCAAGATTGCGCCATTGCACTCCAGCCTGGTGGCAAAGCAAGACTCTGTCTCAAAAAAAAAAAAAAAAAAAAGAGTGTTCCCATGCCATCACAAAACACTCTGCAAAAACCAGAACCTTACATGAAAGCCATTGCAACCTTACACAAAAGACACTTCTGCAAGGATGTCTGTTCAACCGCCTGTCCAGTCTCAGGCTGATGTCACTTGTTACTGATCTTTGTAGCCAAGGATAAGTATTTCAAAACAGTTATGTATTCTTCATCATTTTTTCTTTAAAAAGCTTCGTCTTCCTTTATCTCCCTGAATATGCACATAGTTTACTATGGCATGCGTATTCCCATTACAATGCTTTATTACCAGATTTCTTTCAGGGACCCTCTCTCTGTTTTTTACTTAGGTAGACAAGCTCAAATCTTCATTAGAGAATGACAGTCCTATATCACTGTTTCTCATGCTCTCAGATGCCCAGTGGTTTCTTGTCCCCCTCAAAGTAAAGAGTAAACCCCAGGTCCTTTAGGACCCATGGGACCCATGGGACCCACGGGATCTGGCTCTGCTATGCACTTCAGCCACACTGGACCTCCTTGTGCTCCACAAGTGAATCAGTTGCAATTCCTACAAGACCTGTGCCCCACATATTCCTCCGGGAGATGCATTCCCCAGACCTGTGTGGGAATCCTTGCTTCCTCATGCCTCACTCAGCTCCAGTGTTGCCTGCTCAGAGCCCTTCCCTGGCCATCCTGTCTTAACTGTGCCCACCCCCACTCCATCTCCCCCTGCTCTCTTACTGTCTGTATTTTTTTTACTTATTGTGGGGCTTCCCATGAGAGTGTTGAACACCAGGGGCCAGAGGCTTTGTTTTGTTCATGGATGTATCCATGTACCTAGAATAGGGTCCCTCCATAGTGATGCTTCAGTAAGTGAACAAATGGGTTGTCATCTGTGAAATTAGTTTTAAAGGAGGAATTCCAAAATGGTCCTAAACAACAAGTAGACAGCATGTCAGGTGATGATTGCAATTACTTATTTGGTTATGTAAATTCTGTTGCTTTAATTTAAGAGAATTATCTCCCCACCTCCTGTTTTAGAGCAGTGGGTTAGTAGATGCCGCTGCCTCTTTGAGCTTAATGTTGGAGCCTGTTAGAAATGCAGAATCTTAGGTTCACCTCAGACCCACTGAATCAGAATCTCCCAAGTTGACACAGCCAAGGCAAAAAGCCTTAAAAATCCCCTTGTGTTTTATAAGAATTCACACATTAGAAAGGGAAGGACAGTGGCCAAGGTACTTGCTTTCTTCATAGCATAATAATGCAGCTTTGAAACTCAGTTTCTCCTTGCTGATGTGGACATACTATCATGTAGGTACACCTAACTTCACATAGTACCTTTGGCTGGTGGGGTGTTGAAATCACAGAAATATTATAGTTGCTTTTCTGTGGAAGAAAAAGTGCAATAAATTCACTACCCTTAGGAAGGTTTGAGGCACTTGTTTTTTAAAATTTATTTTTAACTGACAAATAATTGTATATTTATGGGCACAATGTGATAATTTTGTTTTTGTTTTTATATTTTTAGAGACATCTTGCTCTGTCACCCAGGCTGGACTGCATTGGTGACATCATAGCTCACTAGATCATCTACTTCCTAGGGTCAAATGATCCTCCTGCCTCAGCCTCCCTAGTTAGCATGCCATGCCTTGCTGATTTTATATCTCTGTGTATGGTAGAGACAGAGTCTTGTTATGTTGGCCAGGATGGTCTCAAACTACTGGGCTCAAGCTATCCCCCTGCCCCAGACTCCCAAAGTGCTGGGATTACAGGTGTGAGCCTCCACTGCACCTAACCATGGTGTATTGATCTATGTAAACATTGTGGAAAGAGTCAATCAAACTAATTAACATATCCACTGCTTCACCAACTTATCTTTTTTTCATGTGGTGAGAATGTTAAAAAATCATATAGTACATACTGTTATTAACTGTGGTTGCTGTGAGGTCTTTGTTCTTTAGTGAGAACCTTGTGAGCTATCCTGGAATTACCAGCTTAGTTTCACATTTCTCCTCATACAATGGAGTACCTGCAGGAGTGTCCTGAGAATGTGTTACTTGCTGATGTCTTAATCCCTGAGTATATGGCTACAGCCCAGGGAGCCTCAGAGCAGATCCTGGCCAGGAGTCAAGGCTCTGCATTGTGAGCAGTTGGATGGACAATGTGAGTTTGAATAGTTTTGTAGACCACTGTCATCTTAAATGCATTAGGGCTGCTTGTTAGACTGAAATAATTGCAAATTCACCAAGGAAAATCCTGTTTTTTAATTCCACTGCTTAATTTCATCAGTCACTAAGACTGTTTAGAAATGGCACTTTAGGAATCCTGAATTCAGATGCCTAAGGGAACTAGCAGATTATATGATCCAATCTAGTAAAGCAAACCTTGTGTGAAACAATCAACTGACAGAAATAAGATACACTACCTTCACTTTTACCTAACTCTAAAATTAATGTTGGAGTTTGATATTCAGAATTAAGAAAAGGTGGATTGAAGTAATTTTTTTTCTAGTTCTTCTGTTTATATTTGGAGTTTACAGTCTGATGGCAGGCATGGCCTGCTAACTAAGGAGGCTGAGACAGAAGGATCATTTGAGCCTAGGAGGTGGATGCTACAGTGAGCTATAACTGCACCCAGATTTCAGTGGCTTGTCTCAGCTTTTGGATTGAAATGTAGTTTTTCAATAAACCTTGACTTCCTTAACTAGCAAGAGTACTGAGTTTCATTTAGTTTAATTATAGAAAATGCCTTTTAATAAATTTAAGTACTTTAGAGCTGGAAATGAATGTTGACATAGTTTTGTCGTTTGGGGTAACTATTCCTGAGGTATTTGTAAAAGTTTTAGATTCCAATCAGTCATGTTTAGTTGTCTGATATTGCGCTGTAACTTTCATTTGTAAAGTTCTTTGCCCATAGTATCATTAGTAATTAAGAAAGGCAAACTGAATAGATTATAGAATTTTTAAAAAGCTTAAATCATGAATTTTGTATGCCTAGTGGGTGGAGGGGACATGTTGCTCTCAGTTGCACACATGTAAAAATATAGTTCAGGCCATCAGTCTTCAATTTCTGCAAACTAAGATAATTTCTTGCCAAACAAATGTTCTAAAAGTTAAAATTTCATTAGGAATGAGTGAATGAAATCACGTATTTATGTAATCATTTTAAAAAGTCCCTTTTAAGAAGTAGTGTTGGGAATACTTTATACCCTATGCAAAAATTAACTCAAAATTGATCAAAGACCATAGCATGAGAGCTAAACGTGTATACCTCTTAGAAGAAAGCGTGAAGACAAAGCATTATGACATTGGATTTGGCAGTAATTTCTTGGCTATGACACCAGTAACACAGGAAACAAGAGAAAAAAGAGGTAAATTGGACTTCACCAAAATTTAAAATTTTATGCATCAGACACTATCAACAGAGTGGAAAGGCAACCCATGGGATGGGAGAAAATAATTTGCAAATCTATATCTGATAAAGGATTAATATCCAGAACATATAAAGAACTCCTATAACTCAACAAATAAAACAACTTGAGATGTAAATTAAAAATAAGCAAAGGACTTTAAATAGACATTTCTCCAAAGATGATATGTGGTTGGCCAATAAGCACGTGAAAACTTTCTCTTTGTCACTAGTCATTAGGGAAGAGAGGCTCAGCATCTCTAGTCACAATGAAATTGTTCCCAAAACACCAGGGGTTCAGTCTATGTCCTCTTGCTCTAAACAGAAAGCCAATCACTGTCACAAGTATTGCCAAGAAAGAAGGCTTTAATTGGGCTGCTGCTGCTGAGATGGGAGCTCAGCCTCAAATTCATCTCCCTGACCCACTGAAACTAGAGGTTTATATAGTAGGGAAGAACTGTAACTGTATAAGAAAACAACAACTAGGGAGGGGCAAGGAGTCACCTGGTGTGATCAAAGTCCTTTGATACTTTTTTTGGAAGGCCTGAAGGTCCTTTTTTGAGAAAGAAACTCAAAACAGATAAAAGTTTCAGCTTAACAGCAGAAAGGTCAATTTCTGTGTTTATCCAAAAGAACTGTCTAGGGGACTATTGGGCAGGTGTCAAAATGCTACTGCACACCCATTAGGATGGCTACTATCAAAACAATAAAAAATATTTAAGTGTTGGTGAGGGTCGAGAGAAATTGGAATTTTTGTTTTCTGTTGGTAGGAATGTAAAATGGCTTGGTGACTATGGAAAACATTATGGTGATTTCTCAAAAAATTAAACCAAAATTACTGTATGATCTAGCAGTCCCATTCTGTGTATATTGAAAGCATAGTCTTGAAGAGATATTTGTATATCCATGTTCATGGCAGCATTATTCACAATAGCTAAAAAGTAGAGCAACCCACGTATTCTTCCAGGGATGAATGGGTAAGCAAAATGTGGTATATATGTACAGTGGAATGTTATTCAGCCTTAAAAAGGAATGGATATCTGACACATGCTACAACAGAGGTGAATCTTGAAGACATACTAAGTGAAACAGGTGAATCACAAAAAGGCAATACTGAATGATTCCATTTATATAAGGTGCTAAAGTAGATGACTTGTGATGTCATCCACAAAGGTCAAGTCCTAGATGCAGAGTTAGTGGGTGAGCCACCAAAGGGTTTTCCCCTGGTTCCTGTGATTCATTGTTTTCAGTGGGTCAGAAAGTTAGCTCTCTTGTGCACCATACCTGCAGCCTCCACGGCAGGCCTGCCAGCAGTCTATTGTGTTGTGCATCCAACTTATGGAACAAAGTCTCAGCTTAAAGGATTGAGTCTTTTTCATAGTATTAGTTACCACCTACATGACCATTCCTTTGTTCTCATACCTGGAAAGTTATAATATAAATGGAACAATGTGATGAATGAATGTGAGCTTCAGGGACTTACACAGTGTTGTTTCTGTTGAATAAAAAGTGCAGCATTAACAATGTGGGTCACATTAGTTAATTTTGACCAGTCTACATTAGACTTTTCACAGAATACAAAAAAGAACCATTTCCTAATGTGCTTATCATGAATAATATATTCGTAAAGTTCTTCAGTCACATCAAAATTATCATCAACTCCATGAGTAAATATAGTTTTCTGAGTTATATTTATATCTGTGTTCTAATCAGCTGCCGTTGGAAGCACCATAAATAGCTTGTCTTTTCCATGCAGCGTATCCCATAAGTTCTCAGACCTATCTTTACTACACTGAGCAACATCATTGTCAACAGTTATATTTAAATTTGTCAATGCTTCATTGTCTTCAGACACATATTTTCCCCGTATCGAGTAAGCACTTGCATAAACTCGTAATCTCTAACTGCTTGGGCAGTTTAAACACGTAATAACTGCATTTTGCAGTAGCATTATCATTGTATTTGTTTGAAAACAATCTGTATTGAAAATATTAGTGCTTTTACAGTTCATTCAGGGTTTCTTTTTCTAAATATTCTGTTTTCTTAATATTACTTATGGTTCTTAATGTGGTTTGCCTAATAAGGCATCTTAAGCTGTGTTCTTCCAGTTGAGGCATACTTTGTTAAACATGTGCCTTTTGTGGTCTTGAAATTTTTTCCACTTTTCACAGAGATGTGAACAAAAAATGATTTTGCTTTCCTTTAAAGAAAAGAACTGGTGTAATGCTTTATGGGGTATTGCAGTAACAGAGAGTGGTGGAGACTGGCACGTGAAAGAACGTTGTGTCTAAAAGGCACAGCTGCAGTTGATGCAGGTGGAAATTGGTATTTAAGATACAATCACCGATCTAGTTCTAAATATTGGTAGCTAATGCAGAAAGAAAAAGTTTTCTATTTTGTGGCCAAGCAAAACCCAGTGAGCTTGTGTAAGATGGTGAGTGTCCGTTTGCTTTTCCTGCTCAGAAAGGGGGCAGTCAGCGGCTCCTCTGCCTACTGGCGCAGACATCATAAGGGTAAGATTTAGGCGAACACTCACGTTGCAGCTGTTTTTGTATTCTTGGTAGACATTGAGGCTAGACCTGTGTTACCTGCTTTTGCCCAACTTTGTATTTAATGAGATCCCATCCTCATCACTGGAAGATACTGTGGTGAACATGTAGACAAATCTAGTGAGTTCGACCACCTTCAACAAAATGGCATCTTTTGCTGCAGAACTATTCTGACCCTAAGTTTACCCTAAATCATGCTAATATACCTACTGTGTTCCCTTGGAATTGAAGAGTTAATCAACTCCTGAAGTCCCTAAAGTAGTAAGTGGTAATGTCAAAATCAAATGCATGGCTCTTACTCCACACAGAGTGGATTTTCCTCACCAACTGGAAGAGGGGTGTGTTTGTGGGAGAGAGCATATCTAGGAGAGTAGATGACCAGGACCGGCACTGAGAAATAACTACCACCAGGGCAAAGCCTATTTTCATGAATAATTGTCTGGTTTTATTTTTAAATTAAAATGTGTTTACAATTTATTTACCATAATGGATTCTTTAAAAGAATATGAGTTGAATGTCTCCGAATTTAAGTTTTATTTAAGCTGAAAGAAGAATGCCGAGCTTGATGAAACTCTGCCTTTCTGGTCAGTGGACTTACTGGCTGGTACTGCCTGTCACTGCTGTTTACCTTATGGTTACTGACACGGTGATGACTGTGGATTGGACTCAGGGTATGCCAGAAAGGTTGTAGGTTATATGCAGTGCCAAAATCACTTAATAAGGATGTAAGGCTCTGGAGTCCTTTTTTGGTGTTACTAGTTTTATAAGTGAATTAAGAAATTAGATTCTGTTCTGAAGTAGTTTCCCAGCTACTCATTTTAACATGGAAACTTCTGGCCCTGATCTATTTTTATAAATGAAGCTGTGAAACACTAAAGTGTTCGAACTAAAAGGTATCAAATCATTACCTATTCTCTCTCCTTCACCCTTCAGGGGGGACACAGCGATTGCCACGTGCCATTGGAATGTCCCTGGCCAAGGAGCTCATATTCTCTGCGCGAGTCCTTGATGGCCAGGAAGCCAAAGCAGTGGGCTTAATCAGCCATGTTCTGGAACAGAACCAGGAGGGAGATGCTGCCTACAGAAAGGCCCTGGACCTGGCAAGAGAGTTTTTACCTCAGGTATTTCTCATTAGAGTTTATTTTTTCTTATTTTAGGAAACTTTATAACGCTTTGACTAAAACAGCAGTCATCTTGCATACCGAAGAAGCCCTGGCTTGCATCCAAGTAAAGGTATGCATGGGCTCTGAAACTAGAGCTGTTACATGAGCTAAACATTACAATCCTGTGGAATTCAGGTGAGGCTTTGAAGATGCTCCAAGGGTCTTATCGTAGCCATATTTTGATAAAATATCCCTTGAACAACACTTGTCACGTGTGCACAACTTCCTAGAAAGGTGTTTTAATTTGCTCGCCAGCTGAGCGCTCTAACGGAAGGCGTAGCCATGGAGAGAAAGAGTGATAAGGCTGGCTGTCACACTGGGCCACCCCAAATCAAAATACCTCGAAATATGCTGTTTTCTAGTAAGGGACTGTAGTCTGTTGTGTCAGAATGGGCTTTCGTTGCAGTGGCTTCACTTGAAAAGTGAAAAGCAGCAGTTGTATCTTCTGCATGTGTGCTCATGGTGGTATAGGCATTGCATTAACTTCTTTGTGCTTCCTCACAAGTACGCTTTCAAAATCTAGAACACATCTTGTGTGGCTGACTCATCAGTGTTATCAGTGGCCATGCACTGACAGTCCTGTTTTAAGTGATTCTTTTTGTCACTTGTTCAGATATATTTTTCAAGTATGTCTTTGGTCTGAAATCACAAGATTAAAAGACTTTAAATTAAGTGAAAGAGTCTTATTTTGCTTTGTAAACAGTAGTGACATTTCTTTATTTCTAGCGAACTGTGAAGTTTTATAACCCCTTAACCATTTCTGGAGTCAAAATAATTTTCTCTCTTACTCAAATAGGATTAATATTTAACTCAAATAGGATTCATAAAGTTTTTGTGGGCTCTGGATCTTTTTGGGAATGCTATGAGATCTATCTTTTAAAAAATGCTTGAATGCTCACATTTGTTCAGAGTTTTGTATTCAGTTTCAGAAAGTGTTCTTGGCATTCAGCACAGGAGCCTTTGCTGACAAACCAGGCCCCACTCTGCTGGTATGTACCTGCTGAATCAGTTTTTAAAACCACGGTGCCTGGTGTTGATGCTTCTGGTCCTTCTTAATTAACTTAGGAGCTGTTAGCTCTTTAAGAGAAGGACCATTATATAATTTGTTCCCATAAAAGGTTATGGACACCGATACACTCAGTTACTCAATAAGTATTTGTTGGATTGATTGAGAAAAAGCAAATAAAAAAATATTTTTGCCTTAAAAAGAAAAGACTCACTACAAACTTATTCTCGCCAAATATTAGACAAATCTCTACCTAAAGAGAGATTAATGGTACAAGTATCAGGAGAGGTAATTTGACTGAATATTGGTGTTATAACTTACATTGGCTTAAAACTTTATGACCAAGACATCTCAGTTGAAAGAAAGGGTGTGTTTAAGAAAGGTTATGGCAGAATTCCAGTTCTGATGATCTGCAGCACCCACTCCTGGCCTCTTGACACAGATGTTCAGCTCTCTGCTTCAGAACTCTATAGACAGCTTGTTAGCCCTCAGGGCCTAACTTGCTCTGTCTCCCATGATGCTCCTGTGAGCACCATGCAGCAAATTCCACTACTGTTCACACACCGCTGCCCCAAGAACGTGGGCACTGTTGTCCCCTCCCTCCACCCCCGCTCCCTCCTTCCACTCCCAGCATGTCGAGCTGCATCCCATTGTGTGGTCACCCAGCTGTCATCACAGTCCCTGTGTGTGTGCCTCTGTCACTTTTCATCTGAAGGACACTCCTCTGAGAATGTTGATTGTTAAAATTAATTTTACTCCAGGTCAATCAAATGTATAAGCAGCTGTTGAGTTACTTCAGAAAATATGTGACAGCAAAATTATATGCACAAGTTACCAAGTGAAGTTTGAGTGTAATCATCTTTCTTTTTATGTTTGTTACTTTGTTGCCAAATGATTAGTCTTCCAAGTAACTGAAAGCGTCTGTAAAATTAGTATTTCTAGGTGATATCTGTATTATATATTACTTCCATTTATCTGAGAAGAAAAGGCTTGTAAAGAAGAAAAGGCATTGGTTTTATGTTTTAAAGGGGAAACAAATTAAATCAAATACTATCTCTAATAGCATTTTGAATTTTCCTGTTTTTCTCATGGTTTTCTAAGTCTTACTTCCCAAAGTGTGGTCTGTGGAACAGCAGCGTGGGCATCTCCTGGCAGCTTGTTAGTCTTGCAGAATCTCAGGCCCATCTTAGTCCCACTGAGTCCACATCTGCATTTTAGCAACGGGGATAGGGATTTGTGTGCACCTAGAATTTGACAGCCACCTTTTCTTGGTCAATAGGTGATGAAAATTAAAAAATTAGAGGAGCACCCTGTTTAATAAAATGGATTGATGATTATGAAAAAAATGATGTTGGTGTCTGCCACACATGCACATCACAATGGGAAGAATTATCAATAAGATACTTGTCTAACAACTATAGCTTTGGAAATTGTGGCCTTTGAAAAAGATCTGTCAACATGATGTGGAAGAAGATTTAGATAGGTCAAATTTAATAATAGAAACTCCTTGATAGGAAAACATGTCTTTTCATGCATTCATCCATGTCACATCCAAGAGTCCTTTGCTGTGCCTGTTGTTTAGGGCCTACCTTGTGATGAATTCACATTCGTCAGCCATAAACAGTATTTTAGGACTTTAAAATGTGATCAATAACAAAATTCCATCTGAGGGATTCTGGTTTTTCTGTAGGCTAGCTTGGTATGAATTTGGCTTCTGCAAGACACAGGTATCAGTTTCCTTCTCACAGCAGATATCCAGTTCATTCCCCTGTGACTCTTCTACATCCTGAAAGACTTAGGTAGACTTCAAATTTATTTGTGCTGCGGGAACACTGCCTAGAGGACACTCTTGATTAGTCCACCATCGTTGCTGTTAGGTATCAAGCTAATGGAGGAAAGATAAAGAGCCACTGTCTGAAACAGATGATATCAGAGCCCTACCTTAATCAACAGCAGCAGCCTCATCCCCAACCCGAGTTTCTGTCAAAACCTGTTATGTGTTGAGGCAAAAGACTTTGCCTCCTTTTCCTTCCTCAACTTAACTTCTAGGAAGTGTTGTTGAAGAAGAGCAAGCTCACAGCTGGACGTGCACTACCTGCTGACCTTTAAGGATCTGGAGTTTGCAGCATAACAGAACACTGTGGATTCTAAATAATGTGCTGATGGCAATTTTCCATCTAGTGTCCGACAGCCATTGTTGACTGTGCCATGGATCCAGTAGTGGGAATTTCTGAATCTTACGGAGATATACAACATAATTTGCATAAATAATCAAGTCTATTTCTTTAATTTGAATTTTAGGGACCTGTTGCAGTGAGAGTGGCAAAATTAGCAATTAATCAAGGCATGGAGGTAGGTTCCTTAATGCTTGAGTTTGTTTTTGGAATGGAGAGTGGAGATTTAAATTAAATGAATCATGTTTAGACTCCTACATTTTTTTTTTTTTAAGTTCTAAGATATGGTTGTTTAAATGCTACTATTACTGAAAGCTACTGAAGTTCCTTGCAACCAAGTCATTGATTTCATTCTTACGGTTATTGCTAGTTCAATTTCATAATCACAGAATTCAGTAATTTTACCAGTGCTCTGAAGCTTATGACATGCTCATTATTTTTGCCATCGAGTTAACAGATTTATTGTCTGGTAGTTCATAGAAAACCAAAAGAACAGGGCATTCTGTGTATTTTTAGCATTGGTGTTATACAAAACATTCCAAGGAGAACTCTTAGCTCTCTCCACCTTTAGCTTCTCAATGTGCTCTCTGCAGGGAGGCACACATAATGCAAGGCAAATCCATTGTGTGTCATCGGGTACCCCAGGGAGATAACTACAAAAGAGTGGAGGCCCCAGGCCAGGGAGGAGGGGGTGGTGCACATACCCATTTATTTGATTTTTCATGGTAGTTGTTATATTTTGGTTAAATTATGGGTATTTTAAAGAGAAGTGCTTCCTTCTTGTAGACTAAGGAACCACTGGGTCTTCCTGGGCTGTGTAGCAGTAAAAAGAGATTGACTTGTTAGCAGTAAATATAGTTTCATAAATTTGTAAAAGTATTTGATTGGTTTATTTAAATATTAACATAATGGTAACAACACTAATAACAAATACCTTATATAGCCCTTACCGCATGTGTGTGTGAGAGTTTGTGTGTGTGTGTGTGTGTGTGTGTGTGAGAGTTTGTGTGTGTGTGTGTGTGTGTGTGTGTGAGAGTTTGTGTGTGTGTGTGTGTGTGAGGTGCTATATAAAGGCCTCACCTAGATTAACTCATTTAATCCTCACAGTACCCCCATTTGGTGAGCACTGCAATTAGCCCCTTGTTCAGACATGCTTCTTTGAAGCACAGAGAGTTTAAATACCTTCCCCAAGGTAACTCAGCTCCCAAGTGGTGGAGTCAGCATGACCCAGGAAGCCTGGTTCTGTCTCTCATGTTGGTCGCACTGACCTGCTGTACTATATCAAAGGATTCTGTGCTTTGGGGATAGGGTTATTCAATTTGAATTTATATGAAATATACCATATTTTACAAAGTGACTTCTGCTGAAATGGATTATGTTTTTATTCTCAGGTCGATTTAGTAACAGGGTTAGCCATAGAAGAAGCTTGTTATGCTCAGGTATGTAATACAATCACAAATTCAGTGAGAATGATCCTTACAAATTATATTTAGCTTCTGTCTAATTCAAATGAATTTCACTGAGCAAGATTACCCTTGTGCCCATTCCAAAATCATACAAATGGGTTGAAATTAGTTGTTTCTGCTGTTTGTTACTAGCTCTTCTGATAGATTCTGTTCCACAGGCATGTCTCTTATCTGTATAATCTGGAAAACTCTTAGAGTAACTGAGTCAGTCCTCTGTGTACAGTAGCTGTCTCTTGGGCTTATGCTTGCTTTTGCGGGTATGGACCTGGCCTCCCACTCCAGTGTAGAGAGGTCGAGGAGAGTGGTGATTAGTGTGTGGCTGCCATGCAACCTGGGGGTGACTCTCCTTGGCTTTTCCTGAAGTTCTGAGCCTTCTGTCCTGCCCACTGAAGGTTCACTAATAAAATTATAGTTATATTTTTTACTCAATCGGCGCTTTTCATCTGTAAGTTTTGCATTTGTGGATTCAACCAAGTGTAAATTGAAAATATTCAGGAAAAAAACAAGGATGGTTGCATCTGTACTGAGCATGTACTGACTTTTTTCCTTATCATTATTCCCTAAATGATACAGTGTAACAACTGTGTACATGGCATTTACATTATACTAGGTATTATAAATAATCTAGAGGTGACTTGAAGTACACAGGAGGACGTGCATAGGTAATATGATACTATGCTATTTTATTAATATATAAGGTGCTTGAGGATCTACAGATTTTGGTATCTGCATGAGGTCCTGCAACCAGCCCCCTACAGATACTGAGGGAGGACTGTATATAAATTGATAGGTCTTCCTGTAGAAGAAAAAATGTTTTCCCTTTTTTGTCTTTCTCTGAAAGATAGAACTTTGTTTTGGGGCATCTGAAATAGCAAAAACAGTTTTGTTCTGCCTTTCCTGAGAGTTGGAAACTGCATGAGCACTGGTTTAAAGGAGCAGTATCTAGAGTGTGACTCTGTGCCCATCCTGTATATGTCAGCCACCGCCTGTCATTGATGAGTACGTGCATGAGGAGAATGAATTACAAACATCTTAGAAATGGACAGCCTCAGAGCCCAGAGAAAAATTTTAAAAGCACATTTGGCTATAAATTACAACTTACTAAATGCAAAACTCAGAAATCATACAGGGTATTCTCCAGACCACAATAGAATTAAACTGGAAATCAATAAAAGAAAGGTAGCTGGAAAAGCCCAAAATATTGAGCAATTAAACAACACCCATCTAAATAATGTTATATGTCAAAGACATATTGAGGAATTATAAAATATTTTGAATTAAAGTGAAAAATACAACTTCTCAAAGTTTGTGGGATATATTGAAAGTCGTGCAATAGAAATAGCATTGGATGTATATATTAGAAAAGAGAAAAGAGATAAATCAATAATAACCTTCTACCTTACTAGGAAACTAAAAAGAAGAGCAAAATGGGGTATAGGACCACTTGGAATAAGAATTCCATAATTAGAATTGTTCAAGTAACTGATAGATTACAAAATTTAAGAATGTGGTTCTACGTAGTTTTCTTAGATAGTGCTTGATAAACTTTTACAGTTGTTTGAACATTTTTTATATATTTAATGTTTTGTCTTTCTTAGACCATTCCAACGAAAGACAGACTTGAAGGTCTTCTTGCTTTTAAAGAGAAAAGGCCCCCTCGCTATAAAGGAGAATAAAAGGAACAGAAATTCTTAAGATGCCAGTGTAATAAATGTACTTCTGGAAGTGTCTTTTGGATCCACTATATGCCTGAGCACGTGGAATCTCAATGACCAAAGTGAAGAGAAAATTATTCATATAGTGTAATTAGCATCCGGAATGGACCCATCTGTGTACTTCACTCAAATATGTAAATGTCATATTCATTCAGATTTATAAAGCTAGTAGTGTATATTGTCAGAAAACAGGCAAAGTTAGATATACATTTTTAAATATTTCCTGCATAAGAGGCTTTCTGTTCTTAATTTTTTAATGTGAATAATTTATATATTGCACACTAGGAAATAATATTGATTATATGTCTACTGTGCTGCATTAATAAAATAAAATAAAATTATTTCTCTATACCAAAAATGTGAAGTTATACCAAATAAAGTTTCTAAGTGATTGATGCATATGAACAGATACATACACATACATCTAAACCTGAAAAACGAATTGATATTCTGAGTGAAAACTACCTAATATAAATAAAACTAGTGAAAATAAAATGTGGGAATTTTTCTCTTATCCCATTCTTTCTGAATTGATTATATCATTTGCATGCTGGATTTTAAAAGAAACAACCCTTCCTCACTGCTTCTATCAGGCAACCTCTTTACGTAGTCAGTCCTGTAATTTAGTATCAAACGTGAAGAATTAATCCAAAGACTGGAGCCAAAGAACTGAAACGGACGGGAGTCCTGGTGCAGTGGGACTTCCAGGATCTCCTCCCAGCAAGTGGCCTGGCTGCCTGGCCACCTGGCCGCTTGGCCTGGGAAAGGCCATGTTTGTACACAAAGGAGGGAAGAAAATGGGGCAGCCAGGATTGGAGCATGGAAATGACGGGGACGTGGATTAAAGTGGAGACTATTCTCTGCTTCCTTACCCTCAGCTGTTTGCATCCAATTTCTGTTAGGGAAAGAGGTAAGCATAAGAACTCTTTTCTCCTCTCTAACAAACACATCATACCTTCCTACCCAGGCCAGGCCAAGAAGCTATAAAGGGAGGGCCTCCGGGGTGCATGGCTGAGTACCCACACCTGGGGATCAGGCACAGGTAGGAGGTGTGTGGGACATCAGAACGGTAGAATTCACTGTGGAAAAAGGAAGGAGAACATTCTGATGCCCTTAAATAATTTGAGATAGTGCTACTTCATTCATTTTAATAAACCACACTGCCTTCCTGGGAGTGCCCCTTGCCCACTGAACAAAGCAGCAAGCTTCACCCTGGTTCGGCCCACTGTGTCCCTAAGGTGTCCTCTCACATTTCCATATGCCAGATGAACACCTATTTCACTGTGGATTTTCATCCTCATTGTGGCGACTTCATTGCTGTTTGAAAGCATGTAGACTTTTTATTTTTTAAGTCCTGAGACATATTTTTTAACTTGGGAATTTTAAAACCTTAATTATAAAATTCCTGTAAGAGGCAAATGTAGACTGGCCATCTGCTGATGTGTGTCCTGACAAAGGTAGGCAGTGTCTTCACTAATGTTTGGACGCTAAGGTGAGCACTGTTTTTCCTTGTCACCTTAGGTACTGAAGCTCTGCAGATTTTTTGGTTTTTTTTGAGACAGAGTTTTGCCTAGGCTGGAGTGCAGGGGCGCAATCTCGGCTCACCACTATCTCCACCTCCCAGGTTCAAGCGATTCACCTGCCTCAGCCTTCCAGGTAGCTGGGATTACAGGGGCATGCCACTATGCCTGGCTAATTTTTGTATTTTTAGTAGAGATGAGGTTTCACCATGTTGGCCAGGCTGGTCTCGAATTTCTGACTTCAGGTGATCCACCCACCTCGGCCTCCCAAAGTGCTGGAATTACAGGCGTGAGCCACCGTGCCTGTCCAGCTCTGCAGATTTATGATGACTGCTCAGCTGATCATCATAAAGGGAGCTTATTAAAATTCACATAATGGCTCTCTGGTGGTTGTATCGGGCGGGCGGAATGCATACTTGTTTACTGATAAAGTTGCGGAGCTATTCATTTTGTGCATGATAATTTGTACCTAAAATGCTGCTGCTGTTTTCATAGTCCTTTAAAGGTTTCAGAGCCAGTTAATACTCTCCGTGACATGCTGAATACCACTTTCTCTTTAACTGAGCAGGACATAATTATTAGGAAAAAATTATTAAGAGTGTGCTGTACAATTCATTTCTCTGTACTTGGATTCACAGTCTACTGTCACTGATCGAACACCATCTAAGTTCCTGACAATTTCTGATGAAGTCACTGGAATGTATCTGAAAGCAAAGTCCTGTAGTGACTTAAGATATTGCAGACTTCAGGAATTATAGTGGAGAAAAGTGTCCAATTCTCTGAATAAATGTTTGCCTTTCTCTTGATTTTTCCTTTCAGTATTGGTCTTGCTGCTAAATAGTCCTGATCCTCCCCCAGGTCAAGCTCAGGGGACTCTGGGTGGGCCTAGCTGGGGAGGGCCCCGTGCATGGGCTGTTCCTCGCTCCAGCACACCGCCTATTGGTGCACACAGCTGGAAATGCAATAGACATATCCATGTGTTCACACTAGGTTAGAGAAGGCTCTCAGAAAAGGAGGATGAGTGGTCAAGCACAGAGAGAATTCAGAGGATGAAAGCAAAATAAAGAAAAAATTTCCGTTTTCTCAGAGCACAAGGCCTACTGGTTTTGAAGTAAGTTAGTGCTGGTTAATTTCTAACTTGTCTGTGAAAGGAAAGGAAAGGAAAACAGGTCTCAAATTTCTGAAGTTCTGAGGCAAGAGGAAACTTCCAATAAGGGCAAAAATAAGAGATTTTCTGAGCTTGATTTCTGTAACTTAAGGGATCTTTTCAAGTTTGGTTTGTTCTCGGTGAAAATGGATCTGGTTTTCCTGTCAATCAAGTCATCTTTTTTTTGTTCTAGCAATCAAAAATTGGTTTGTCACCAAGTGCTCCTTTTCTGGTAGCACTTTTCTAAGTGCTTCGTGAATGGGCCAAAGTAATAGAATGTCGATTCGTGGATCAGCACTTAGAAAAAGTGCATACTTGCACATGGTGGGTCGCCGGCCAGCCATTGACCCTTTTCCTCACTTGACCTGAACTTCTGCCTCTGGTAATATGCCCCACATTTGCTCTTATTTGGGCTCTCAAAGATCCTGGCACACAGACATTCAGAAATAGTAAATCATGGCATTATTTGTCTACTGATCTAGTAAAATGTTAACTAATACATAATGTCAGTATGTATTGAACTTTATCAGAATAGCAGTAGAAGTTATTTTCTCATAGTATATTAATAACTGTATACATGTTTCACAAAAACATCATTTTAAAGTTAGTAGTTAATATTCTGGTAACACATCAGCTGGAAATATTAAGGAAAAAAAATATTCTGGTAACACAGTGTAAGAAGTACTTTTCTATGTACGTGAAGCAGGATACAGATTGTGATTTGGGGTATTTTGGGAGGTGGAAGGCGGTCAGGTCCTCTGTTCAAATATATTGGTGTCTCAGGCTCCAAAAAATACCACTGTTTCAAATGCTGGCCCTTGAATTTTCACAGTCTTCTTTGGGACCTCCAAAAATTCAGCCACTCCTTAGAGGGATGGCACCTAATAAGCAACTTGGTGTGCACTGTTTGTTTTCCAAAATAATTCTCAGGGCAACATGAGAGAACTGGAGACCTGGTGGGGAAAATAAAGGATGTCAAGGACAGACCAAGACATGTACCCTGCGTGGCTCTGGAGCAGCCCTGGAGATGTGGCAGTGTGAAGGGGCAAGATGTGAAGACAGCCCCTCCTCCGGGAGCTGACAGTTCCCTAGGACCCCAAAGTGAGCTCCTAGGAACAAACATGTAAGTTCCTTTTTAAAGGCCTAATATAGAAACAGTGCTGTGTGGTGTTTTGATTAAAGGAAAAACATTTTGACAAGATCACTGAAAATAACCTCTGAAATGAGTGAATAAGAGCTGGTATTATGGTAATAATGAGTAACATTTATGAAGCCATTAATACCTACCAGGTGCTTTACAGACACTATATCTCCAAAAGATAGGCACTTTGGTTATTCCTGTGGCACAGAGGAAGAGACTCAAACCATAGAGGGATCACTTAGCCACAGCCCTATGGCAGGTGCATGCCGGAGTCAGGAATTACACCCAGGGCTACTGGCCCTTTTGTCACTGTTGAGCTTGAAAGCAACCAAACACCACAAGGCTGCTGATAGGTGTGTTTTTGTCGACCTAGAGGGAGTAGTGTTCTTTGCCCTGATTTGGTCTACAATTTTCTCATGACTTGGAAAGATACAAAAAGTGTGCTTATCACTTGATCTGATGGCACAGGCAAGTAATGTAACAATGAGAGCTAATGCGCACTCAGCACCTCGTCTACCAGGGACTTGCTGTGCAGCAAAACCTCATGAAGTGGGTTTGCTAATTTATAGTTTAAGAAACTAAGGAAGGAGGATTCATGCTGGGCATTGTGTGTTCTGGGCCCCAATGTTTAACGGCTACACCATCAAGGGCATGAAGCCAGTCTTGGTAGACGTGAGTGATGCTAGTGATTGGTATATGACCTCACAGCTCAGTTCCCCATCAAATCAGCTACTGGAGTATAAGTGTGAGGACTCACGGTTTGATAGCAATGCTTGTCAAAAAGTGGGCAAAATATGCTCCCTGTGGGTCAAGAGTGTCCCAGGCATCTTTAGAGAAGGGTGACAGGTGTGGCGCTCTGTTTGGCTCTGGTCAGACTTACCTAGAGGGTTGATTCAGTACTCAGCATTGCAACTTCCAGTGGTCATAGATTCACTCTGCAGTTTCCTGTGAAGCACATGGAAGCCCTTTGGCCAACTTTCAGCTCCACTGAAGCCAGCAATGAGACCACGAACAAAGCGCCTCATCCCCCTGAACCCGTTTCCTCGTTTGTAAAAGAATCCAGTAGTTGTTCATGATGGTTACGCAGACCCAGTCACATTGGATGTGATCTGTATAAAGTGCTTTATGTGGTGGTCGTGTTTCATTTGTTTCATGTTTCAGGAGAGATTAGTTGGGATGGGAGGTGGGTTTCACAACCATGACTGGTTTGGGGGCATGTACAAGAACCTGAGTTGTTCACTCAGGAAAAGAAGTCTAGGGAAACATGGTAGCTGGCTCCAGTAGAACTGCAGTTTGAAATAGGTCTTCAGATGCTTCCAGGGCAAGAAGAAGCCACAGCCCTATGGCAGGTGCATGCCGGAGTCAGGAATTACACCCAGGGCTACTGGCCCTTTTGTCACTGTTGAGCTTGAAAGCAACTGTGCTTGTCCAGAGACAAGAGATGTGGCCTAAAGTGTATGTGGGGAAGCTACTTACACCCTCCCAGGTCCAAAAGCTGCCCCTCTCCTCTGGAGTGTTAGAGCGGAAAGTGGGCAGGCACAGGCAGGGCCATTGCTGTGGGGAGTTAAGAGGCACCAGAGGACAGCTCTTCCAACTTAGACGGTCTTTGTGAAGTGAGAGCAGACTGCAGGCCTCTAACACTGGCACAGACTTAGCAGATGAGAAAGATGGTTCTCTTGACAAATACTGGTCACTAGTGAGCAGAGCCTTGAGAGACAGAGAAAACAGTTATCTGTGGTTAACTGTGTTGGCTCTTGAGGTAATCTGCAGTTGAAGGAGTTTTAGTTCCTCTAACATTTTAAGAAATCATTATCATGTTTGGGTGCCACGCTTATGGTACCAATTTGGGAGGCCAGGGTGGGAAGATTGCCCTGAGAAAAGCAGCCCATTTTCTCATCATCCAGTTGGTTTTCATGGGGAAGCCACCTGCCTTCCCACCTCAGGAGACAGTGGAAGACTCCAGCCCTGCAGTGGGCTGTGGTCAGCCCAACAGTGGGCCAGGCTTCCTGCCTAGGCTTCAGTTCATTCCCCCATTTTGCTGCCAAGATATCTTTAAATGTTTTGGTCCCCTAAAGCATTTAAACAAACTGATGCGTAAAATGCTGTCTGAACAAAGTCCACCATGAACCCACTGCAGTGTGTACCTGAACCTTTCGAGACAAAGAGTAAAATCCCCACATCATCAAGTTGTAGCTCGGGGACGACGTAGCTTTAGTGGTGATATTCTCAAGGAAAGGTTTGAGAAATTTGAAAATTGGCAGGGGTGCTCTCTTGACCTTTCCAAAAATAGTCAGTCACTTTCACTTTCAGCCTCCACACTCTGTTGAATGAAACCTTTGTGCACTTTACGGAAAGTGAAGAAGTGTTTGGCAAGAGAGAGAAGTTCAAACTCCTAGCCTCGGCTACACTGCGTAACGTTTCTTTTGAGTTGTTACCGCTTTTCTGAAACATGCTTTTTATGATGCCTAGAACTTGTGTAAGAGTCACTGCAATTTGAGTTCTTTAAAAATATAAGTACAAGGAATGTGTCACGTGCCACAGAGACAGGAAATGACAGCTCACATCCAACTTGGTGGAAAGAAACTCTAATTATTGGAAGATGTGATTGGAGTTCTTTTTTTTTTTTTTTTTTTTTTTGAGACGGAGTTTCACTCTTGTTACCCAGGCTGGAGTGCAATGGTGCGACCTTGGCTCACCGCAACCTCCGTCTCCTGGGTTCAAGCAATTCTCCTGCCTCAGCCTCCTGAGTAGCTGGGATTACAGGCACGCGCCACCATGCCCAGCTAATGTTTTGTATTTTTAGTAGAGACGGGGTTTCACCATGTTGACCAGGATGGTCTTGATCTCTTGACCTCGTGATCCACCCGTCTCGGCCTCCCAAAATGCTGGGATTCTAGGCATGAGCCACCGCGCCCGGCCTGGAATATTTGTTCTTAATACCTATGGATGGCTCTGTCATATGCTTGCTGGTGTTAGACCAGTACTGGCAGGCAAATGACATTGAAAAATTCCTTTCTTTTCCTCTGGTCTTTGTGGGAAGGTGTGGTATGAGTCAAGGTTGCTAAACCACTCTTCTGAGAGGACTAACAGAGAGGGTTTATCCCAGACCATCCATGGCACTGGTACTTCTGAGTTCAATTATGGGATGATCTCATCAGTCCAGGCTCAGAATGGCTCGGTAACCTCAAAGCTCCAAGCTCTCTGGGCTTGCTTTCGTTCCCTAGACTTGCAGTTTATGTACGCCCACATGTGTTTCATGTGTATTAAAAACGCTTGCATGTGTAGATATGAAGATACATGCTGACTGTCCTGAAGAACTTGACATTCCTAACATTTGAAATTGTATTGAGTTTCCCCTGGAGATAAACTAGTCTGTGAATGTAAACATGATGAGCAGCGTCAGGGTTATGGTGCCAGGGAAAGCTGGTCTTGGCTCTGGTCCAGCCCTACCTCTCTTGCTCTGTCACCTGCATCAGAGGTGGAGTGGAGCCACGTCTGCGAGTGGGACCTCATCTTGTCTTTTCCTTAGACCCAAGAGCAGGGATTCCCAAAACTGCTGGCACCTGAAAGAGGTATTGCTTTCTTCAGCTCCATTCCATAATCTCCCTTCAGGATTCTGGGTTTGGAACTCTAGAATCAGTGTTGAGGAAGGAGGTATCTTGGTGATTTTATTTTTCTAGATATAATTCACATACCATAAAAGTCAACATTTAAATTGTACAGTTCAGTGGGATTTTTTTAAGTGTACTCAGAGTTGTATGCCATGCCCACTAGCTAATTCAGAATACTTTCATTTCTTCCAGACAAGCCTAGTACTCATTAGCAGTCATTCCCTTCCCCATCTCCCCCACACCCAGCCCTGACAACCACTAATCTACTTTCTGTCTCTATAAATTTTCCTATTCTAGACATTCATATGAATGGAATTAATGTAGCATTTTATGACTTTTTTTTTTCATTTAGCATAAACATTTTCAAGATCTGCCCACAGTGTAGCAGATCTCAGTACTTCTTTCCTTTTTATCACTGAAAATATTTCACTATATGTATATGTCACATTCTGTTATCTCCTCATCAGTTAATGAACACTTGTTTCCACTTAGGCTGTTACAAATAATGCTGTTATGAACATGTGTGTGCAAGTATTTGTGTGGGTATATGTTATCATTTCTCTTGGTATCATATCTACAAATTGAATTACTGGATCATAGGACAACTGTATGTTTAACTTTTTGAGAAACTACAAAACTAACCAGCTGTATCATTTTCTAATCTCACCAGCAATGAATGAGGGTTCTAATTTCTCCACATCTTCATCAACACTTGTTACTGATCTTTTCAATTATAGCCATTCTAGCAAGTGTGAATTGGCATCTTATTGTAATTCTGGTTTTGATTTGCAGTTCCCTAATGATGTTGAACCATTCGCTAATGATGTTCATATGCTTGTTGGCCATTTGTATAGTTTTTAGAGATATGTCTATTTTGCCCATTTTAATTGAGCAAAATAGACAGACATTGAGTTGTAAATGTTCTTTATGTATACTGTATACAAGCCCCTTAACAGATATATGATTTACAAATCTTTTCTATTCTGTAGGTTGTCTCTTAATGTTCTTGTTGGCATTTTTATAAAAGTTTTTAATTCTGGTGGAGTCCAGTTTATTGTTTTCTTTGTTGCTTGTACTTTTGGTGTCGTATCTAAGAAACCACTGCCTGATCCAAGGTGATAAAAAGTTATGTTTTCATCAAAGAGTTTTCTATTTTAACTTTTACATTTAGGTTTTTGATAAATTTCAGATTAATTTTTATATGTGGTGTGAGGAAAGCAGCCAGTTTTACTCTTCTGCACATTGCTATTGAGCTATTCCAGCACCATTTGTTGAAAAGACTGTTTTTCCCCATTTATTGTCTTGGTACCCTTATCAGAAATAAATTAATTATAAATTCAAGGGTTTATTTCCAAACTCTCAATTTTACTCCATTGATCTTCTGTCTGTCCAATCCAGTACCACACTAACTTGATTACCAGAGCTTTACAGTAAGTTTTGAAGTTAGAAAGTGAGAGTCTGTCAACTTTTTCAAGAGTATTTTGGCTATTCTGGTTCCCTTGCATTTTCATATGAATTATAGGATTAGCTTGTCAATTTATACCTCCAAAGAGGCATCTAGGATTTTGAAAGGCATTGTGTTAAATCTGTAGATCAATGTGGGGACAGATGTACCCTCAACAATATTATCTTCTAATCTGCAAACAAGATTTTTTTCTATTTAATTTCTTTGTAGTTGCCTGTGTATGTCTTCAACTTCTTTTCTTAAATTTATTCCTGAGTATTTATTTTTTTTTTTTTGAGATAAAGTCTCTCTCTGTCACCCAGGCTGAAGTACAGTGGCATGATCTCTGTTCACTGTAACCTCTGCCTTCCAGGTTCGAGAAATTTTCCTGCCTCAGCTTCCCAAGCAACTGGGACTACAGGCACATGCTACTACACCCAGCTAATTTTTATATTTTTAGTAGAGATGGGGTTTCACCATGTTGGCCAGACTGGTCTTGAACTCCTGGCCTCAACCTGCTTGCCTCGGCCTCCCAAAGTGCTGCGATTACAGGCATGAGCCACTGTGCCCTGCCAGAGTATTTTATTCTTTTTGATGCTATTGTAATGGGATTGTTCCCTTGATTTCATTGTTTGATTGTTCATTGCTAGTTCATAGAATTACAGTAGATTTGTATATCTTGATATCTGGCAGAAGTAGAGTTATTTGCTCTGAACTAATTTATTAGTTCTTTTTTTTTTTTTTTTTTAGTGGTTTCCATAGGAGTTTCTATAGGATCCTGTCATTTGCAAAGAGATAGTTTTATTTCTTTCTTTCCAATCTGAATGCCTTTTATATTTTTTTCTTGTGTTATTTCCCTGGCTAAAACCTCCAGTGTAACGTTGAATAGGAGCGGCAAGAGCAGACATCGTGTCTTATTCATTACCTTAAGTCTTTCACTATTACTTATGATGTGAGTGGTGGATTTTTTTAATAGAGGCTTCATCAGGTTGAGAAAATTCCTTTCTTTTTGTACTTTGTTGAGTTTTTTTTTTTTTTTTCTAATCAAGAATGGATGTTGGATTTTGTAAAAATGCCTTATCTGCATCTATGGAAATGACCATGTTGTGGTGGTTTTGTCTTCTATAGGTATTGTTATTACATTGATTAATTTCCAGATACTGCACTGACTTGCATTTCTTAGATAAATCCCTTGGTCATGGTGTACACTCCTTTCTTATGTTGCTGGATGTGGCTTGCTAGCATTTAATTCAGAATTTTTGTGTCTATCTCCATAAGAAATATTAGTCTGGAGTTTCCTCGTGATGACTTTCACAGGTTGGGTCTCTGGGTAATACTGATCTCACAGAATGATTTAGAAAGTGTTTATTTCTCTATTTTTAGAAGAATTTGTGTAGGATTGTGCTAATTCTATTTTAAACAACTGATAGAATTCACCAGTGAAATTATGTGGATCAGATCTTTCCTTTATTGGAAGCGCTTTAATTCAGCTCAGTCTCTTTATTTGTTACAGCTCTATACTTGTTTTATTTCTTTTTGAAAAACTTTAACTAGTTTATGCCTTATTAAGAATTTTTCTATTTTATCTAGGTTATCTAATTTGCTCACATACACTTATTTGTAGTATTTCTTTATAATCTTTTTTACTTCTTTAAGGTCAATAATAATTCCCTCCCCCCCCACCACACCACACCCAGCCCCCACTTTTCATTCCTGGTTTTAATGTTTCAGTATTCTATCTTTTTGTTCTTGGTCAGTCTAGCTAGGTTTATCAATTTTATTGATATTTTCAAAAAAACCAACTTTTCATGTCATTAATTTTTCTTGATGGTTTTTCTTATTCCCTAAATCATTTATTTTCATTCTAAACTTTATTATATCCTTCCTTCTGCTTGCTTTAGGTTTAGCTTGCTTTTATTTTTCTAATTTCTTAACATGGGACATTAAGTTATTGATTTGAGATCTTTATTCCTGTAATACAGACATTTGTAGTTATACATTTCCCTCTAAGCACTGCTTTAGCAGCATCTGGTAAGTTTCGGTATGTTGTATGTAGAAAAGAGTTAATGTAGCAGCCCTGAATGGCTATCACAGGGTTGGTCCTTGGCTGTCTTTGGGGAGCTTATCAGCATTCCTAGACCTGAGAAGAGTTATATCTAAACTGTACAAACCAAATGGTTTATACTAAACACATGCTTTCTTTTTAGGGAGATGAATTTGGGTATTTGCCAGGTGGAGTATGCCTATATGGCTAACCCCCAGCAAAAACTCTGGGCTTTCAGTCTCTAATGAGATATTGTCAACATTTCACAACATTTCATGTGCTGTTATATTAATAATTTGTTGCTGGGGAATTAAATGTATCCCAGGGACTCCACTAGTAGAGGACTCTTGGAAGCTTGCAACAGGTCTCCCCCATCTTCACTCCTGCATTTTTTTCCCTTTGATGCTTTTACTTTGTAGTCTTTTGCTATAATAAATAATAGCTATGAGTATGACTGAGTCCTGTGAGTGTAACTAATGAATTACTGAACTTCTGACACATGTGGTTTGTTTTCATTCATCTTAAAGTATTTTTAAATTTTTCTTGTGATATTTTTTTCTTTGCCTCCCCCTTTTTTAGGATTGTGTTCTTTAATCCACATACTGGTGAATTTCCAAATTTCCTTTTTCACTGATTTCAAATTTCTTCCATCATCATTGGCAAACATACTTTGTATAAACTTCAGTCTTTTTCATTTTATTGAGACTTGTTTTCTGGCATAACATATGCTCCATCCTGGAGAAGGTTCCATGTGCACTTGGGAAGAATGCATAGCCTGCTGTTGTTGGAGTGTTCAATAGATGTGTGTTAGGTCTTCTTGGTTTTGTGGTTTCATTCTTTTATTCCTCATTGCTCTTCTGTCTAGTTGTTTTATCCATTTTTTAAAGTGGGATACTGAAGTAGGCATATTATTGTTGACTTATTATTCAACCATAATAGTTTATTATTTATCCCTGTAATTCTATTACTATTTGCTTCATGTATTTTGAGGCTTTGCTGTTAGATGCATAAATGATTATAATTATTATGTTTTCTTGATGAATTGACCCTTTTATTATGAAATATGCTTTTTCTCTACTAATCATTTTAAATTCTATTCTGTCTAATATTAGTATAGACACTTCAGCTCTCTTTTGGTCACTTTTTGCACAGTATATTTTCCCATATTTTTACTTCCAGCCTATTTGGGTCTTTGACACTAAAGTTATCTCCTGTAGCCAGCATAACATTGAGTCATGTTTTTAAATGTAAAGGGTCATTCTGCCTTTTGATTCTGGTGTTTAACTATTTACGTTTAATATAACTACTGATGAGGTAGGGTTTGTATTTGCCATTTTGCTATTTGTTTTCTACATGCCATGTCTTTTTGTTTCTCTCTTTCTCCATTACTACCTTCTTTGTGCTTAATGGATATTTTCCTGTGTACTCAACTGCCATTTTAATCCCTTTGTCATTTCTTTTGCTATGCATTTTTGACTTGTTAATAGCTTTTCTAGAAATTACAATTACCATCTTGACTTACAAAGTCTATTATGGAGTAATACCAACTTAATTTCAACAGTATACAAATCCTTTGCTTCTATGTAGCGTTGCGTCTTCCCCATCTTCTCTGCTTTGTCATACATATTAAATCTTTATGCATTATAAGTTCATCAGAATGGTTTATAATTATTACCTTATGAAGCTGTCTTGTAATTGGAGAAAAGGAAGTTACAAATGAAAGTTACAAATGAAAAATATACTTACACTGTCTCTTACATACATAGTTACCTTTACTAACACTCTTTAAAAAAAAAAAAAACTATGGATTTGGCCAGGCACAGTGGCTTACCCCTGTAATCCTAACACTTTGGGAGGCCAAGGTCAGAAGTTTAAGACCAGCCTGGCCAAGATGGTGAAACCCCGTCTCTACTAAAAATACCAAAAATTAGACAGGCATCATGGCAGGCTCCTGTAATCCCAGCTGCTCAGGAGGCTGAGACAGGAGAATCATTTGAACCTGGGAGGTGGAGGTTGCAGTGAGCCAAGATTGTGCCATTGCACTTAGCCTGGACAAGAGTGAAACTCCATCTCAAAAACAAAAAACACATAAAATGCCACAAAGCTTGTTCTTACTGAGATTCAGCCACTTTTCTTCAATAAATGCCTCTCAGAGTATTGCAAGCTTTTGGCTAATTTCTGGGGTTCTGAAAAAGTTTTCACAATTTTTTTTTTTACAATCTTTGTTGATGTTCTCACTGTTTATATGGAGGAGCAGATTTTTTGGAGGTTCTCACTGCACTGTTCCCACTGACATCCCTTTCCCATCCCCAGCTGATTCTAATGCAATCATGTATACCATGAGCCATTATTGGCAAGGTGTACAAGGTAGCTTTCTGACTTCTGGTACATCAAAACTGATATTTATTGAATTATTATTACAGCCTGAACTATTGACTAGACTATACCTCACTTCCCAAATATCAAGTTTAGTTGTAGTCAAGGTAGGATAGGATTTGCTGCTGTATTGTCTTTTAAATGTGTGTTCTGAGTCTAGGCCCAGGAAACAGAAATAGGCTGCTCTGGCTGAGGCTCCCCTGCCTAGTCATGAGATTGGATGATCTGTGAGGGATCTGTGTTCATTCAGCCCTTAGTGGCTAAACTAACAGCCATAAACCAAAGCAAAAGCAATGCATAAATGCAGCATGCAAGTAGTATAAACACAAAGTATTGAAATCCCAGCATATATAAGTGTCTTATGTTTTAGGACAACTTTCCTTCCAACACACTGTTAAATTCACATTCCACTGTTGAATATTTAGATTATGATGACAACATCATTTATTAATTTGAGCCTTCAGACCTTGAACAGGATTTCATGTACAGTAAGAGCTTGCTAGTAATCAAATCCAAGAGTCCTCTCCTTAAAAAAAAAAAAAAAGTAAAATGAAGATAAGATGAGATTTAACTTCCAATGTATATTAGGGAACCAGATATATTCTAGTTAGTACTAGAATGTACAAGTACCCCTTGGTGAAATTTCAGTCTTTCTAGGTTAAGATGTTATTGATCTGGAGACAACAGATGCTGGAGAGGATGTGGAGAAATAGCACTTTTACACTGCTGGTGGGAATGTAAATCAGTTCAACCACTGTGGAAGACAGTGTGGCTATTCCTCAAGGACCTAGCAATTTCATTATGGGTATATATCCAAAGGATTATAAATTGTTCTACTATAAGGACACATGCACACGAATGTTCATTGCAGCACTGTTTACAATAGCAAAGACCTGGAATCAACCCAAATGCCCATCGATGATAGACTGGACAGGGAAAATGTGGCACATATGCACCATGGAATATTATGCAGCAATCAAAAACAATGAGTTTGTGTCCTTTGTAGGGACATGGATGAACCTGGAGAACATCATTCTCAGCAAACTGACACAAGAACAGAAAATGAAATACTGCATGTTCTCACTCATAGGCGGGTGTTGAACAATGAGAACACATGGACACAGGGAGGGGAGCACTACACATGAGAACACATGGACACAGGGAGGGGGTCTGTTGGGGGGAATAAGGGAGGGACAGCAGGGGGTGGGGAGTTGGGGAGAAACAGCATGGGGAGAAATGCCAGATATAGGTGAAGGGGAGGAAGGCAGCAAATCACACAGCCACGTGTGTACCTATGCAACTGTCTTGCATGTTCTTCACATGTACCCCAAAACCTAAAATGCAATTAAAAAAAAGATGTTATTGAAAACAGCCCCTCTACACCAAGGCCACTTTGAAGGTAGAAGACACTCGTGAGTCATCTCACCTCTTCCAGCACTGTTACCTTTCAGAGCTTCTCAAACACAGTGGCCATTGTTGTTACCATGGCTAATTATTAGCCTGCTCCAGCAGAATTTGTGTTGATGCTACAAAAACAGTTTATGCTACACAAGCTCTTTATTCATGTAATAATTACAGCATGTTTGTCCTAAGTGTTTCGCAAGTGTTCTCTTTGGATAATACTAGCAAGATTAAGTAATAGTTTCTCGCTAACATTATTGCTCAACAACATCAAACATGATGGATTGGGATTTGATATATGTCTTTGGCTTCCAGCCTCTTTGACTTTTTGCGTTGCTTATGTATAAAATACTCTTCGTCTTGTGGGGGCTATGTCTGTAGTTTCTAATGCAGATGCCAGGAACCACTTGAGCAAAATATTTGATTTCAGTTTTAATGGAGAGTTTTTTTTATAATGATCAAGAGTAATACAACCAAGCCAGCAACAACACTGTGCCAGAAGCTAGGGACTTCAAAGAGTCTTCCTTTTAGAACTCCAAAAAAGAGAAAGAAATTTATGTTTCTCCATATCATCCAACTTAATCATTGGCAATAAGTGACTTGGCAAGAAGCATGCATCACATGGTTCCAGTTCTGCACCGGAAAAGGTCAGCAGAAGGTCCAAACACTGGCCTGCATTATTCAGCCGTGTATTCTGATCCTGTGACACGTGCTTCGGAGCACATTATGCAATGTTACACTGCTGATTAATGGCCGCTTGCACAAGAAGTTCTTCATTCTCCCTACTGTAAGCATCCTGGGAATGATTAACTTTGTGACATAACTTTCATCACACAAATGTGGAAGATTTAAACAGAACTTCAAAATAATATGCTTCAGAAATAACAATGAGTTTTGGCTTCTTAATGGGTACACAATTAACAACTATTTTAAAGCCACTGGGTTGAAACTGAGAAACCTATTTGGGAGTTGCCTGTTCCTTTTTTTTTTTTTTTCTTTTTTTTTTTTTTGAGACAGAGTCTCACTCCATCACCAGGTGCCAGGCTGGAGTGCAATGGTGCAACCTGGGCTCACTGCAACCTCTGCCTCCCGGGTTCAAGCAATTCTCCTGCCTCAGCCTCCCGAGTAGCTGGGGCCACAGGGGGGCAACACCATGCCCAGCTAATTTTTTTGTATTTTTAGTAGAGACGGGTTTTCACCATGTTGGCCAGGATGGTCTCGATCTCTTGACCTTGTGATCCGCCCATTGGGTTTCATGTAAGATTGGTTCATGCATGAACACCCTTCTATCATATTTTAATTTTACCTTTATTCTAGTTTGCTGTTGAAGATGTCAGACCTATTTTACAGTACTCTGTCTTATGAGCTCAATATTGAATATGCCAGTCGCTCTTATGAAACATTCTTGGAGCTGCGAAGACATGATTCTTATATTGCCACACACAATGGAAAGTTGTGGTGATGCTTATTTTTGAGTCCATGTAACTAAAATTGTGCGTTGTGTTCAACTTTGAATCTTATTGGCTGAGGGCAGTCTGAAGTGCTGGGAGCATGAAGACTTTATTGCGGTGGCAGAAAGTCAACCAAAGTAGCTTAGGCGAAAGGGAACTTCATTGGCTCTCAGCCCCAAACTGTGGAAGGTCAGGGGAGCTGGGGTCTCAGGGCTGCCAGGACACTCCACTCCCCACCATGTGCTTCTAGTCTCTGGTGTGTGGCTCCATCCTTTGGGCCTGTCCCTGTAGACCAGCTCCACCTGATGGCAGCTCTCAGCTGCATGCCACCCCAGCAGGAAAGAGGGGGCATGCTCTTTACTCACTTCCAACTCAGAAATTCCCAGGAGAGGCCTCAGACAGGCCTAGCTCAGATCATATGGCCTCCCTGTGGCCAGGGTGGTGGGATACCACCACCCTGATTGGAGGAGGAGGATCTCTTCAGGAGAAGAGAGGGCTGCTGTCCTGGACCCAAAAACAAAGCAGCCACCCAGGCCAAGCTTGACTCAATCAGCCATCCTCTCCCCGAGATGACCCCTACATGCCCTAAGTCCTCTCTTAGATACAGCCACAAACCCAGGTATCCTGTTCAGTAAGCACCACCCCGGGGTTCTGCCCAGCTTTAGTCCAGATCTCTAGGTCACGCCCATTCCTCATGAGGCCAGGCTCGCCTCTGCAGGACAAAGCTGCTTAGTCTCAGTGCCCAGTGCGAGAGGGAACTGCCTATAGATGGGGGCAAAGCATGCGAGGTCTCTAGCCCACACCGCATTTCACATAATAAGGGACTAGACAGAGACTGTCATTTTCCTGACAATCAATTGATCCCTAGGTCAATCTCGTGACCAATGCTCTTGCTGTTAGGACTCTTTTCCAGAGGAATGTTGGAGAACATTTTTCCACCGGGGCTTATCACCTCATTGGTCCATGCACTACTTCATTTTTGTTTGTGCAGTCTTAGAGAGTCCTGGAGGTTGTCAGGGGCAGAAAACAGACTCCTTAAACCTGACTCAGCCTTCCACAGATTTAATGTGGGTAGGGAGCCCATAGTCTAATAACCAGCAACATGACTCTTGTCAAATTAGTTTTTGAGTCTGCACTGGGTGGAATCTAAGGCCTGTCTCTCAGCGGGATGCCCCGAGATTCCACCCTCTCTCCAGACGTCAGCGGCATGAGAGCCACAGGAAGTAGGGCTTGCAAGAAGGGATTTCTGGTCTACTCCAGCACGTGGCCCCCACCAGCAAGGGCCTGGACCAGCCAGATTAGGGGAGGAGTTCAAGCCCCTGTCAGGGAAGTGGATCAACCATGGAGACAGGGCATTGAGAAGGTGCCAACACCTGTGTCAAAACTCTTCTGGAGGCAAGTAACAGACCCGGCTTAAACTGAATGAGTCAGGAAAAGGGACTCCCTCTGCTCAGCCAGCTTCCGGATGGGCTCTGGGAACTCAGTCTTTCTTCTCCCATCTCCCCTTCTCCTCTGCCTATCCAGCTTCCCCTGTGGCAGCAGGATATGGCCCCTGGCAGCTCTTAGGCTCCCCACCACAGAGCAGGGTGACTTTTTTCTCTTGAGACTGAGTTTTCCTCTTGTTGCCCAGCCTGGAGTAAAATGGCGAAATCTTGGCTCACCACAACCTCCCCTCCCGGGTTCAAGCAATTCTCCTGCCTCAGCCTCCTGAGTAGCTGGGATTACGGGCATGCACCACCATGCCCGGCTAATTTTACATTTTTAGTAGAGATGGGGTTTCTGCATGTTGGTCAGGCTGGTCTTGAACTCCCTACCTCAGGTAGTTCACCTGTCTTGGCCTCTCAAGGTGCTGGGATTACAGGTGTGAGCCACTGCACCCAGCCAGCAGGGTGCTCTTAATGGCCACTCTATTTGGAGATGTCTGGGGAGGATGGGGGCCCTAGGCCAGTGGGGAGGTGCAGTAATTGCTAGCCCTTATTAGGACATTGTGACTTGGTGGGGGGGTAGATGCCCACCACACCTGGTTTTCAATTCCAGCAGGCGGCCACATGGGTATTGCTGTGCCTGTCCTTGTCCTTGTGTCTCTAGGTTATTAGCGCATTTCTTTGTTCACCTGTGGACACACAGGGTGGCCAGACACCCGATATGTGGCCTGTAGACCCCAGCAAACCACTGAGTTATTGCAAAATTCTCCAAATCCCTGTTGTCACCGAGTAAATACGCTTGGCACAGATGGGCCACTATCTTCCCAGTGCTGTATGAGTCGTGTTTAATGAAATACCAAATCATCATTTGATTCATGTTGGTTATTTGTCACTTTGTGTTCTCAGAGGAAGACAATTGTCCAGTGACTCTCATGTTGGGCTCCCTGAGCTATTTTGAAGTTATGGGAGCCCCTGGTTTAGGTTGCTTGAGGAGCAGTTCTACAATTTTCTGCTGCAAGTGATCAGGCAACACAAGTGAATTTGTCCTAAGCAACAAAGCCTGCTTCTAAATACAACTTCTAAAAGAAGATAACACATCCCAGCGCTTTGGGAGGCCGAGGCGGGTGGATCACGAGGTCAAGAGATCGAGACCATCCTGGTAAACATGGTGAAACCCAGTCTCTACTAAAAATACAAAAAATTAGCTGGGCATGGTGGCGCGGGCCTGTATCCCAGCTACTCAGGAGGCTGAGGCAGGAGAACTGCCTGAACCCAGGAGGCGGAGGTTGCGGTGAGCTGAGATCGCGCCATTGCACTCCAGCCTGGGTAACAAGAGCGAAACTCTGTCTCAAATAAATAAATAAATAAGACAACACTTGTTTTTCTTTCTCCTGAAGAGCTGACACGACCCCGAAGTTACGTAAGACGAGTTAACCTGCGGCGCTGCTCCACGTTCTGGAGAGAGGTTAAACAGGAGAGGAAAACAGGAGAGAGGAAGCAGCATTTCACCAACTTCCTGCCTTCCAAAGTCCTCAATTCCAATTCTTCCCTTCGAAGAACAAGCAGACTTTGCGGTAACCTTGTTTTCTTGATACTCTTGATCGCTTCGTGACAGCAGTGGCGCGGTGGGGGTTGTCAATGACGCAGCGGCAGGTGCGGCTAAATTCGGGGTACGGCCCTAAGCCACGCGACTGGCCGCTACAGGGAGAGGGCTGAGCCTCGGTGGTTAGGGCAAGTGCTTGAGACTCCAACGCGCCCGCCCCTGACTCGCTGCTCACATTCCGGCTTCACCGAAAGCTGGGGAGTGGTTAAACGCTGACTTCTGACCCCTGCTCCACCGGCGATCTGCCTCCCCCCTCGCCTTCCAGCGGCTCCAGGGCCGGGGGGCGCTGCCTACGTGCGGCGGCCGCCCCTGAGCGGCCGAAACGCCGACTGCTTCCCGGAACGCGGCGCAGATAAGAAGTGGCTCCCCGGCTCGGGTTTCAGAAGCGCGCGGTTACAAAACCCTGCGTCATCATTTCACTTCGGATTTGTTTTTCTTTCCTAGTGCGAAGTTCCCGCAGAAGGACGTTTTGTGTGTTTGGTGCGTGTGTATTTCCTTTTGGTTATTATTTTGGAAAACGTTCCGAGGCCCAAAATAGACAAGCCAGAGGCCTCCTTGCTGCGCACCTGACGACCACCGCGCGCCCCCGAGTGCCCGAGTCCCCTGCCGAGCCGGCCGCTGAGGACGCGCTCCCCGCCGCCGGCTCGTTTTCTCGGTGTTAAAACCTTCAGTGCCCGTCGCTGGCGACTTAATCTACGCTCTAACTCGCAGAATTCTTCTGACTTGTTGGAGAAAAATAGTATTTAAGATCTGGGTTATTCAAGAGGGTGGAGTCGGCTAAGATTAGTGGAAGCTAAAAATAGTCCAGCAGTGCTGGCGGGTCAAGCCTCGGGGTGCCAGGACCTCCGCCCTCACCCTGCCCCCTCCGGGCCTGCGAGCCGCAGCCCTCCCGGGGTCTGTGCGTAATTCTAGCCTAGGCCCAGTGTCATTTCCAAGAGGTGCCTCTTGGCCGGGTTATTCATATGTCAGATTCCCATTCTCACGTTGTGTTTCGCGCAGCAACTGCATTTCCAAAGAAAAGCGTGAGTCACTACCAAGTGGCTACAGAGGGAGGGAAGGGCCACCGAACACCGGAAGAAAGAGGTGGGGGAAGGGGCCTTTTTATAGTGTTCTGAGCTGGCTTTCTTTTCCATAGGTTAATTTTTATCTTAACTACCAAACTTAATCTGGATCGCCTTTTTATAAGAAATCTATTTAAATACAAGGGATTATTTGAACTTCTTTTTAAAAAGCCATGGGCATTTTTGTGTGTGTGTGGTTCTCAGCTTACAAATAAAATATATTAATAGTTGTTTAATGGGCATTTAAAATGCCAACTGCCTGTGACTGTTTTTAGTGCATTCTCTAAACACCTGAAACTGTCCCCTTGGTTAAGTCCACAAGGGAACTGCCACTTTGCCATGACCACGTATGACCAGCCCAGTGAGGCTAAGCTCATTGCTCTGAACAGATGGTGATTTTCAAACTGAATGCTATTCTGGTGTACTTATTTAGGAAAAAGATCTAAAAATAGACTTGAATGAGCATAACCTGCAAAAATAAGTTGTCAGCTTCTTTTTACTCCTGCAGGGTTGAAAACAAAGCTGTCAGCAATTTCTGTGAGCTGAGGAATCTGTATACTTTCTTATTTTAGAGAGAGCTTTTTCAGTGGGACTGTAATTGAGTCCCCTTAAATCTTTGTGTCAACAAATTACCATCTGTTTTTCTAGAGACTCTCAAATTGGTGAGACTGACGTGTTGCTCACTGCTGGGGTGGAGGGGGGTCCTATCATTTGCCCTTTGGATGTTAGCTTTGGAGGGGGTATAAGTCCCGCTGGTTTCAGATGTCATTGCGGGACTTATACCCCCGCAATGACATCTGAGGGGGTTTCAGTAGTGAGCGGGTCCAGGCCCTGGCAGCCCCTGTTACCCATATCCTGAAGTCTTGTAGGGGGAGTGATTGAGAGATGCCAGGGAGCATGGGCTTGGAGACGCAGGTAGCACTGAGGTGGAGAAGAAACCCCAGCCAGTTCTGGCGGGGCCTCTGGTGAGTCTCAACCCCTGTTGGTGACTGGGGTCACAGTAGCCCAGAGTGCTGGGTTTTGATTAAATCCATGACGTGTTCAGCCTTCTTTAGAAGGTACTTGGTATAGCCTTTGTGGCAGGAAACTATAGGTGATGGGGACAACAGAGGGCCTTTGTCCCCAGTCTGGCACAACCACACCATTATTTTCTGTGAAGTGATCACACATGCCGACCTAGAGAAAAGTCAGAAATGGAACTGGGCCCTTGTTTCATCTTGGGAGAGGAGTTCCCCTGAATATGGGAAACTGAATGAGGATGGAAATGGCCCCTCTCTAGATGGAGGATAGTGCGCAGAGTGATCCCTAGACTCTGGGAGGTCGAAAGTCTAGACCAGAGCAAGCGCAGGCTACCCATCCCACCCAGAGAGGCTACCCATCCCACCCAGGGACCTCGTCTGGCTCCCAGCAAGGTTCTATACGTTCAAGCAGGGGAAACAGAAAGTGAAATGAGTGGCGTTAAACTCAGCAAAATCAAGTCCTGCAGATCCACCCCAAGAAAGCCTTTCTCATCTGCTGTGTGTTTAATTTCACAGGCACACCTCGACTCTAAACAGGCTCTTTAAAACAATTTGCCCCAACAAACCAGACTGGCCACCAATAGGATGTGGGATTCTGTAGCATAGAAACTTTCTCCAGTCAGCATTTGCTATATTTTAACCTTCCCATGCTGTCTCAAAAGAATGGAAACAAATCTTGTTTTCTACTTCCCAACAGGCACAGATGTGTGTGCATGCACGTGCGCCCGTGCACACACACACACACACACAACGTGGAGAAGAGTGATTTCTCCTAGGTTGGGATGGTGACATATCTGAGGACAGAAAGGAGGAAGAGAGCTGCCCAGGGGCTGGGAGGGCTTCCAGAGCCAGTCAGTGTCTGAAAGGGTTACAGCCACTTTGGGATCTAGGAGCCACCAACTCTCTCCAGTCATCAAAAAAGACAAAGCCGAGGTGCCTGCGAGGTCTGGGCAGATGTCACTGGGGCACTGAGGGGCCTAGACAAAGTGTTGGCAGCGCCTGCCTTTTCAATCCCATGGGAAACCACCTGGCCATCAGGTCTTGTGTTAGCTGGTAAATTAGCTTAATGTGACCTGTTTGTAAAAGGGACAGGGAGGTGGGGGGAATTATGTTCATTACTTTTCTCAAGGGCTGATTTGGGAGTGAACCCCCCCGACCCCCAACCCATGCCCATGCCCATTATTTTTAAAGGCGTATGTCAATAGTTATTGCCAAGAAAAGCCCAGGTTCCCGAGGAAGCTGCAGTGTGGTCTGGACACCCCTGCTTCCAGCGCGCGACACTGAGGAAGGCAGTGGGGAGCTGCCTTGTGTGTTTCTGACCCAGCGAGACGGATCTCACAGCCCCTTCTTCAGGCTGAAAGCACATCAGTGAATCAAAGTTTTTTAAATACTGCAAAATAATTTTAAAAGATGCCATCAATAAGTCCAGTTCCTAAATGCATCATCTTAAGAGAAAATTAAATTTTTAAAAGGAATAAAAAGCACATACACAGTGGCTGGGCACGGTGGCTCATGCCTGCTGTCCTAGTTACTTGGGAAGTTGAGGCAGGAGGACTTCAACCCAGGAGGTTGAGACTTCAGTGAGTTATGATGGTACTGTTGCATTCCAGCCTGGGTGACAGAGCGAGACCTTGTCTCAAAAGGGAATAAAGGTGGTTGCGGGGAGACATGACGCTTTAAAAATTAAATGGAACAGATCAATGAAGCTTTGGTGGTCTTTTAACTCTTAAAAGAATGACTCTTGGCAGGGGCAGAGCAGGCTGAGCCTTGAGCTGCTTGCTATGGTCCAGAGAGCACCACACCCCAGCTCACCACCTATGCGGGGACTGGGCATGGTGTTCTGGAAAGAAAGTGCCCAGCAATGGAGAGAGGCATGGGAAAAGAACCTGCCTCAGAAGATACAATCATGCTGAGATCCATAAAAAGAAATGAATGGGAATGACGATGGTTTCTCAGGATCCCAGGCAGCAGCCCCTGGTCCTGTGCAGGAAGGGTTATGTGTCAATTATGCTGTATGTCAAATGTCATACATTCCTAGAAAGTATCTATGTTTTGACAAAGCAATTCAAATTCTAGGAATTTGGTGTAATGCAGGATGTACATAGAGAATGTTCATCTGGGAGTTAGGGGAGGCCTTCACCAATTGGAAAGATGGGATAAATGCATTAAAGTCCATGCACTCTATGCAGCAATTGAGGATCCTGTTGTGGGAGTGTCCATATTGTTATCATAGGAAAATGTTTACTATGTGCTGTTATATTGAAAAAGCAGGCCGATGTGGTGGCTCATGCTTGTAATCCCAGCAATTTGGGAGGCCGAGGCGGGCGGATCACCTGAGGTCGAGAGTTCAAGACCAACTTGACCAACATGGAGAAACCCTGTCTCTACTAAACATCCAAAAAAAAAAAAAGAAAGAAAAGAAAAAGCAGGTTACAGTTAAGTAGGCACAGTGTAATCATATTTTCATGTTATAAATATAATACATGCACCTATTCTAATTTTTCCACAATTGTATTCATTTTTTATTGCTGCTATAACAAATTACTATGAATGTAGTGATTTCAAACAATACTCATGTATCATTGACAGTTGCGTAGTTCAGAAGTAGATGGTTCTCACTGACCACTGTGAGTGTTGGCAGGGCTGTGTTCCTTGCAGAGGCTGTGGGGGAATCCTCCCCTCATCTCTCTGGCTGCCCTCAGCCACCCTGTCTTGTGGTCCTCACCTCTACCTCCAAGTAGCAGCAGGAGGTTGAGTTCTTCCCGCACCACGCCATACCCGCTGCCTCCTGATCCATAGCTGAGGACCCTGTGGTTACATGGGACACACCTGGGTGATCCAAGGTTTTCTCCCTACCTCAAGGTCAGCTGATTTTCAACCTGAATTCCATCTGCCACCTTGACTCCCCTGTGCCACACAACCTAACATTCACAGGGTCCAGGGATTAGGGCATTGCTGTGGTGTGCATGTGTGTCTCCTCCACATCCATGCTGAAATGTGATCCCCAAGGGAGGGAGGGTCTGGTGGGAGGAGTTTGGGTCATGAGGGAGGACTCCTCACGAGGGACTTGTGCCTCCCCATAGTAATGAGTGAGTTCTCACTGTGTTAGTTCACGTGAGATTGAGTTGTTTGAGAGTCTGGGACCTCCCTACTCTCTCTTGTTCTCTCTCTTGCCATGTGAGACACTCTCCTCCCCTTTGCCTTCTGCCATGACTGTAAGCTTCCTGAGGCCTCATCAGAAGTTGAGCAGATGCTGGTGCCATGCTTCTTGTACAGCTTGCAGAACTATGAGCCAAATAACCCTCTGTTCTTTATAAATTACCCAGCCTCAGGTATTTCTTTATAGCATGCAAAACAGACTAATACAGGCATGGTTGTCTTTGGGGGCCAGTGTTCTGCCTACCACAACAACACACAGGTATTCATTTTAATTAGCCAAGAGAGCTCTAGTCATTTTGGATCAATTTTCATTTCAGCTTTAATATTCATCTTTATTTCTGTAACCATAATTCCCATAATTCTCAGCATCAGTTCTAAATTTACATTAATCCAACCTCATTCATTTCATATCATGGCTTTTCCATTTCTATGTTGTTGATTAATTAGGCAATCTTATTTTACTTTTGTTTTTCTTAAATGTTCTGTATTTCTTAAATCCTGGCAATTTTGAAAATATATGTCCTATTGCCTTTGACTGGAGAAATTATGACTTACCTGGGTATCAGATTCTTGGGCACCATGTTTTCCTCTCTGATCACCCTGAAGATCTATTCTCCTGGTATTAAGCGTTGCTGGTAGAAGTCTAGGAATAACTGAGCCCTCTTCCCACAACAGTTCTGTGAAGAATGTTCATTCTAAGCCACTAAGATTGTTGCCGTAGACAACTAATACAGTTATGCTGCCGAGGACCCTTTCTGGGATTCCCTAAGCCCAACCATATTCCAGACTGGGTTGAGGTTGTCCAGTCATGCTGGTGCAGCGTGAGACGCAGGCCTCTGCCCCAGACCTGCCCAGCTCTGGGTGGATGCCCAGCTTTGTCCACTGCTCTCACTTCCTTCCCAGCCTCTGGGAGGCAAAGGAAAAAACCATATGGGTGTTGGCCCAGAAATGGCTCATCTATGGGAGAAGGGACCCTCAGAACAAGATGCTTAGCTTGGTTCCCAGGGCTCTGGCATTGATTACTTTCTCCTGTGGTAATTTTCTTTGTGCTTAACATAAATAAGCTTGGATGGCCACCTCTAGCCATGCTTTCCACCAAAGACAGTCAAGCAGGGGTCCTGGCGGTTGTTCTGCCCCTGGAGAGAAGGGGCCTTCCACTCTCAGTGGGAGTCGGTGTCTCCTCCTAGGTGGCCTCTGTTTCTGGTGGGCAGGGCGTGTCCTTCAGGGAGGAGCCCTGGGGATCCTCTCACCGGCTGTCTCCAGCTTTATGGTGTTAGGCTGATCCTCTTTCTCACTGTGAGTGCGGCTGGCATTTTATTTTTCTGTTGTTGCTCTTCTGTGAATATGTACTTTGTAAGATTTGGGGCAGAAGGTTTCCTCTGCGCCCATCTTTCCTGGAAGGTGAGTTGAGTTTGGAAGATCTAGAAAGCTCAGCGCCCCGCGCTTCCCCCAGGGGCTTCATTCCTCCCTCCCTGTGCCCTCCGAGGGACTCCATCTCTCCAGGCCTCCCATAGGCTATGTTCACTTTTTATCCCTCCCATTTCCCCTACTCATGTGAGAGAAGACATGCATTTCTAATACATTGAAAGGAAGATTTTACAATCATGTTCCGATTCCTCTAACTTTTAGTAATGAACTTTACCTCAAATATCTACAACTCTACCCCCCAGTTGACAACTAAGAAGGGCACATATTCTCTTTACAGTCAAATATGCACCATATAACGTGGACTGGGCAGTTGGGCAGATGGGAATTCAACTTGCCTCTTCCATTTGCCAGTTGATGACTTAGTCTCTTGACTCTCTAGATTTTGATTTATTTGTTAGAAATTTAAAAGGTGGTAATGGATGACTCATGGCTGCAGTGAGCATGAGAACTGGCTCACATCCTCCTGGAAGGGTGGGGAGCGGGAGAGGAGGCTGAGGTGCAGTCGCAACAGTGGCCTTAGCTGACCCCACAGGTAACTCCAAGCTGGATGGCCCTGCAGAGGATTCCTGAACTTTGGGCAAGGGTCTTTAGGCTCCACATCAACCAGTCACTGGAGGCAAAGGTGCCCAGGAAGGACTGAGTCACGGGACAGGTGCTTCTCTGAGTGGAGGCTGACAACCTCCCCATCCTGGGGAAGAAATCCTTTGTCCCCAAGGGAGAACCTGGGTAGCTTCCAGCACCCCTGGGTTAGTAGGAAGCTGTTACCCCTTCTGGGCCTCTGGGGACATAGCCACTCCCTGGATGGTGCCACCAAAACAGGGAACTCCCCTGCACCACCAGTCTCCTGCTGATCCCCTCACTGACCTGGCTGGAGGCAGAAGGTACAGGAGCCCAGGTGATCAGCTTATGGCAGCCAGACAGAAAATGGGTCCAGGGTCAGGGCAGGCAGAGAACAGCACACCTAGCATCAAGGGCCAGCTGGCTTCTCCCCTAACCCCGTGCCTGGTCCTGGGCTTCTTACCTGGAGCAGACACCTGTTGCCTCCCTCGTGGACACCTCACTGAAGGCAGCTGAAGGGCTTGTCATCTAAAGGGCTTCATGCAACGAAGCTCAGTGTTTAGCTGTACCGAGCGCCTCTGCAGGAGCTGGGATGTCGACAATGTGCTCAGGTCATCTTCGCAGCCAAAGTCGTGTCTTTCCATTTCTCACATCATCTGCAGAACACTATTCCCTAATGTCTGAGTTCTCTGGGAGTGGGGTTGCAAGACTGCTCCTAAATTCATTTCAAACTGTTAATAATAGAAAGCCCTCTCTTTACGGGGAAGAAATGACTTTTCCTGGAGATACTTTGGGCTTTGCAAACATTAAGTAACTATTAATAAATAGGAAGCTGCTGGACCAGATGAGGGCTTTAGGCAAAGAAGCAGGGAGCCTTTTTTTTCTCTGGCTTGCTGGGCATGTGGCCATTTCTCTCAGTTGATGGAGAAGCCCAAACCTGTGTTCACTCTGAGAGGGGTCTGATGGGCCTTGTCTCTGGGCCACCACTTTGTTATTGGTAGAAGGCTTTTGCCGACATCTGTGACCTGAACCTTGCACGGTGAATGTAATAAGCAAAGTAGCTGGCAGGACATCTAGGATGTCTGGCAGAAGAGCGAGGGAGTTGTGGGCTTTGGCAAACCTGAGGACTGGTAAGACTGAGGAACCAGCCGCTCATCAGGCACAGGGGCTTGCGTATAACCAAGGCTGCTGTGGGCAGCAGTAAAGAGAGCAGGTGATTGTTTTTTAAAGGGGCATTGTGAATTGCTTTTTGGGGTTTGCTTTTTGTTGAGGAACTTTTGAAATGGTATCTCTACAATTCTGGATTATCTAAATATCTCTGGATTTTTATTTCTACCCCAGTTTGAGTTGAGCAAAATTGTTTTTGAGCTTCAATGCCTTATTAAGAGGTAGGATCTGTTTTCTGTAACTTAGTCTTGAAGACAAGCAGCCCACCCCTCTGGAAGTTGTCCCTCAATTGCCATCTCTGTGCCCTCATCCTGAGCTCTCTAGGGCATCGCCAGGAGCACCTCATTGGTGATGTGAGTGTGCTGTTATCATCAGGGTGGAAGCCACTGGAAACGCTCTGTTATGGATATGTGTGTCTGTTTCTCTGGGTGCCCGGGGTCAGCAGAGACCCTGTAGGTACAGAGGAACCTCTTGGCATTTCAATTACTGCTGTGTAACCCAACATCCCTAAATATGATGCATCAAGCAATATAACTTTTTCTTTCTTTTTTCTTTTTTTTAGATGGAGTCTCACTCAGCTGGGGTGCAGTGGTGCAATCTTGGCTTGCTGCATCCTCTACCCTCTGGGTTCAAGCAATTCTCCTGCCTCAGCCTCCCAAGTAGCTGAGACTATAGGCACATGCCACCATGCCCAGCTAATTTTTGTATTTCTGGTAGAGACAGGTTTTTGCCATATCGGCTAGGCTAGTCTCAAACTCCTGACCTCAGGTGATTCACCAATCTCGGCCTTTCAAAGTGATGAGATTACAGGTGTGAGCCACCACACCCAGCCCACAGCTTTTTCTCGTAATTCTGTGGATGGGAATTTGGGCAGGGCTCAGCTGGGCAGCCCTTCTACTCTACTTGGTGCGGGCTGTGGCTTCTCCTATGCTGCATTCAACTGGGAGCTCAAGCTGGCTGGGACATCCAAGCTGGCCTCCATCCTCCAGGACCTCCTCCAGATGGCCTTGGCTTGTCCATGGGTCTATCTTGGCTTCCTTGCAGCATGATGGCCAGGCTCTAATCAGGAGGATGTAGAACTCAAAGCCTTAAGGATTGAGCCTGAAAGGTCCAGACGGTTACACTCTATAAGCCAAAGAGGAGAGGAAGGAGACTCTAGGCCTCACGAACCAGGATCGGGATTAAATGAGTTGCTGTGTGGATGTGTCTGGCGTTAGTAAATATCCCATACATAATAGCTGTTTGCACTGTTGTGCCCCTTTAGTCATTAGCTAATACTCCTGGTGCAGAGATGGAGGAAACAGCCTCCTTGTGTGGAAGGCCTCAACCCTGACTACATATTACGATCACCTGAAAATCCCCCTGCCAAAGCTCCACTCAGGCCACTTCAACCAGTCCTGGGTGTAGGATCCAAGTGTGGGTATTTTTTTAAACTCCCCAAGTGATTGTCATGACAGCTATTGACCATGACTGATAAGAGTTGTTGAGTCAGCGAATGAAAGTGTGTTTAAATTTTTTTTTTTGAGATGGAGTTTCGTTCTTGTTGCCCAGGCTGGAGTACAATGGTACAATATCGGCTCATCACAACATTCACCTCCCAGGTTCAAGCGATTCTCCTGCCTCAGCCTCCCGACATCAGCCTCCCGCTGGGATTACAGACATGTGCCACCACTCCCAGCTAATTTTGTATTTTTAGTGAGATGAGTTTTGTCCATGTTGGTAAGGTTGGTCTCGAACTCCCAACCCCTATCTCAGCTTCCTAAAGTGCTGGAATTACACGCGTGAGCCATTGTGTCTGGCCTTAAATTTTAATCAGATAGCACTTTTCAAAAACCTAACTATAGACAAGAAAGGTTCTGGGTCCCAGAATGTGAAAGTGCAGGAGGCTTAAGTTAAACGATGACGGCTCCTCAGCCCTGCCTTTCCACCAACAAACCAGCCAGCCTCCCAGGAGAAAAAGATGCCCCTTTGTTCAGCACATGAGACAAACGTCTTAGACTGCTCTATTAATGAAATAAACGTACAGTTTGAGACTAAACAGCTGGACAGGAAGATGGGGTGGGTCTGACTTCAGACACTATTGGCTGGTGCAGGAGCAGAAGGAAGGCAGAGCGGCGGTCTATGCCCACGCGTGAGTTCATTTGTGACTATGTTACAAGTAGTAGCACTCCAACATTTATAGTATAGCCTAGGAATTATGCAGAATATATTTGCAATCTCTTTTTGGTGACAGAACTGAAAATAGAAATTAAAAAACCTGAGAGAGAGAGAGAGAGAGAGAGAGAGAGAGAGAGAGAGAGAGAGAGAGAGAGAGAGAAGGAGAGAAGAAAGGGGGTGGGAAGAGCAGCCAAATGGAATTCTTGGAGCTTCCTATTCCAGGTGGAAAGTTGAAGTCACGAAACCAGACAGATCTCTCTTTCTTCCCCCTAATTAATTAAAGGTTGTAAAGTCAGGGTGTGGGCTGGGTGTATTCCCTTTATTTTTTAAAACCATGTTTGACAGCTCCAGGCTCCCAGGATTTCATCAGGATCTCAGGTGCGCTGTAATTGATGTGTCATGTGCCGGGTTGCGTAACTGTGTTGTTACACCGGCAGTGTTTCTCCATTGAGCCCATTTGCACATCTCATCAGGAGAGAGGAATGCCCACAGCACCATCTTGCCCTTAAGGAAAGATGCAATTTCTTTCATGTTTTTAAAGTAATAGCCTTAAAGATAAAAATACACACACAAAAAAAGGAAACAATACTCATAGTGCCCACCACTTAAAAAATGCTTAACAGCACACCTCATCTGGCCTTTCTTATTTTGAGCATGACTACAGAACAGAAAGGTGTTGATCGTGGACTCTGGATACAATTTGCCTGACTTCAGAATTCAACTTAGGCAGGTCACTTGCCTCAGTTTCCTGATCTGTGAAATGGAGATAACAGTGGTAACCAACTTGAGGTTTAAATGCACGACTACAGTATCTGTCAGGTGCCAGGCCTGGCCCAGGTGGGACACAGTACAGCTATCACCACTACCATGACTACTCCTGATTTCCTCCTGTACTTACAAAAGACACATGCTCACACACACATGCACAGACACAAACACAAACACATGCACTGTGCACACACATTCCAACAAGTCCCTGCATGTGCTCATTTGCACACACACACAAACATGTACATACCTGTGAACACATATTTTTTCCCACAAACAATAACATACTCCATGTAGAGGTTTGTGGCTTGCAAACACGTCATGACATGTAATGGATATTTTCCCCAGTCAGCAACCATACACTTTCCAGCAAGGGTGCTATTCTTATTAGCTGCCCTAGTGTCCCTGGATAGGCATGGGGTTGCTCTGGGCCTTCACCATGACAGACTTACTGCTGCAGGGCTTGCTGTGTGTGGGGAGGCAGAGTTTTGTTTTTTTTTTTTTTTGACAGAGTTTCATGCTTTTTGCCCAGGCTGGAGTGCGATGGCATGATCTTGGCTCACTGCAAACTCTGCCTCCCGGGTTTAAGCAATTCTCCTGCCTCAGCCTCCCTAGTAGCTGGGATTACAGGCACACACCATCACACCCAGCTATTTTTGTATTTTTAGTAGAGACGGAATTTCTCCATGTTGGTCAGGCTGGTCTTGAACTCCTGACCTCAGGTGATCTGCCCGCCTCAGCCTCCTGAAGTGCTGGGATTACAGGTGTGAGCCACTGTGCCTGGCCAGGGGATGCAGAGTTTTAGCTTTCTCAGATACTGTCAACTTGCTGTCCCAAATCCATGCCACTTTGCACTTTGCCGAGAAGCCCACCTTCCTGCCTTCCTCCAAGGGAGGGTCTAAGGAGCCCTGTCAGGCCCCCACTGTTTCCCAGCACACCTCTCTCCACGTCCTGGTCAGGAGTGCATGTGGATGCTGGACTCCACCAATCCGATCGTTGAGAAATGCTGTCTTGTTAATTTGCATTTCTGTAATTATTATTTAGGCAAAGCCTTCTAATTTATCTTGTACAGCCTGTAAGCACCGTCATGAACAATGTCAATCTATTCTTGGCCTGCACAGTTTGTTTCATAGCTTTTTTACAAACAACTACTGTGCAGACCACCCACAGCTCACTCAGCCCGGTAATGTGCCGAATAAGCGCATTAGGTGAAGAAGATTCTGAACGCGGAGCACTGTTTCCAGTTGTTGGAAGTGCACATCCTCATTCTACCAAGTAAATAATTCAGTATTTAGTCGTTCATTCAAAAACTGTTTCCTGAGCACCTGTCTGTGTCAGGCTCATACTGTTTGGAGGATTTTATGTTGCATCAGTAAACACAAACTTTTAAAAATCCCTGTCCTTGTGGAATTCATGGTCTATCCCAAATCCTTTCTGAATGTGGGCACCTGAGATGAGGACCCCATGGCATATGGTGGCCGCTGCGTGTGGGAGTCCATAATGGCCATGGACCCACTTGATGTCCCACTGCAGCTGTGACCAAGGCCACACAGGGTGGGTGGGCAGACAGTGTCCCTGGGGCTATGAGACAGGATCAGCAGAGAGTGCCTCATGGCCCTGGAGCTGTTCCTTACACAGATGGGAGAAAGGAAGCCCAAGGGTGCCTGCCTGCCCATGGAGCCCGAGAAGGCCACTTTCCTGCCTTCCTCCAAGGGAAGGTCTGAGGAGCCTTCTCAGACCCCCACTGTTCTCTGGCACCCGCACTGAGGTCCCGCTCTGGGGATGATCTCCGGGCCAGTCCCTGCTGAGCCTGGGCTTGGGCAGAACAGCGAGCGGAGCTGCAGGAAGGGCCTGGGCAGTGGGACCCACTCTGTGCCGGCTGGTGTCTGCCTCTTACTCAAGTTATTGGGACTGGCCCTTAATTTCCAGTTCCTATTTGAAATATACCATGAAAGGACTGTGGTGCTTTGTCCTTGGTGGAGACTCTTGCCTCTGGACTGAGCAGCTGGCAAAGGGGGGTGGCAGCTATAACTGGGCCAGCATGCCCAGGGACTCAGCCTAGGCAGGCCATCAGTGGGGTCGCCAAACAGCAAGGCTGAGGGAGGAAAACATTCCCCAAATCCTCAGGGGCTTTTCCCTGAAATGAAACCAAACCATGAGTGTCCACAGCACTAGCATGTAGTGGCCATTTGCAGGGCTGAGTGAGTGATGGGGCACTCCATTGGGGACACCCCAGCCTCATGGACCCTGTGCAGCTAGGGGGTTTCAGACACAGGCCCAACATGGGCATAGGGCCGTCTTGGAGAGAGAGCTGCTTGTCTGGAGAACCAGGCACACCTCCCCAGGGTGCTGATGGGTGATGTCTGAATAACAAGTCACCACTGATTTGGTGGCTTAAAACAACACAGCTTTGCTCTTTTACTGTTCTGGATGTTAGAGGTCTAAGATCAATCTAACTGGGCTAAAGTCAGGGGTAGGCAGGGCTGGTTCTTTATGGAGGCTCTAAGGGAGAATCCATTTCTTTGAAGTTCTTTCCTCTTCTAGGGGCCACCTGCATTCCTTGGCTCTTGTCTCCTTCCTCCATCTTCAGAGCTCCTCACTGCAGTCTCTGCATCCATCAGCACGTCACCTCCTGCTCTTCCCTGGTTGGACTGTCTCAGGAGAAGCCTTGTGACTACATTACCTGCCTCCCCTGAGTAATTCTGGGAGGGCTTCATCACATCTGCAGCGTCCTGTTTGCCATGTACAGTCACAGCCATGGGTTCCTGGGATTAGGGTGTGAACATATTTGGGGGCCACTATCATCCTGGCACATGGAGGGACACAGAATGTTTCTCTGGGCAGGGGTGTCAAAGATGAGGGTTACAGGCAGAGAGAGCAGTGCCTGGCACCTGTGGGCCACTCTGGGCCAGTGAATCAGCCCTGATCTGTTTCCAGCCTGGCTCGGCTTTGCCCTTGGTAGATCCGAGTGTGGCTGCTCTCTCCAGGTAGTGTGAGTCCCTGTGGGGAACTGTAAACCCGCCAGGCTGGCAGGAGCCAGGGACGCAGGGCAGGCAGCAATGGTGGGGATGGGAAGGCCGACCTGTGTGATGCAAGGGTGTCCCCACCTAACTGTGCAGAACTTGGGTACACAGCATGGAGGTGCTGTGGGGCATGGGGGCATAGAGGGTAGGGGAGGATGGCCTGAGGGGTTGCACGTGATCTCGGTAGAGGCAGAACGAACAGAGACGCAGGTGAATGGAGCTGATGTTGGGAGCATAAGAGCCACCAGCGTAACCCTGGATTCCTCTGAAACATGCACATTGGCTCCTCAGCCAGCTGCGGAGTCAGCCCAGGCCTTCCAATCCTCTTTCCTTCCTGCTCATTGTATGGTCGTCTGCAGGGAGGTCTTCTCAACTTCTCATCTGCAGGGAGGTCTTTCCCTTTCTCAGCTCGGTGAGGCCCACATCTGCATGAGTGCACCAATTTGCCCTCCCTGATGACTCCCTGCAGCCCTCTCCTCCGAAGACCTGTGCCACCTCCAGATGGCAGATGAAGGGGCTGGCTGCTTTAAGTCAGGGAGGTGAGCTCTTCCCACTGCAGGTGAACACTCAGGGCAGTTGTTTCCAGATGGCGCCAGACAGTGTGAGATGCCTGGGAGCCACAGAATGACCTCCGGTTCGCCACTCTGGCTTACTCCACGCTGTGCAACTTGACAAACCTCAGTAACTTTACGTACGAAATGTTGGTTTCAAGGCAATTCCAACACAACCCCATCTTGCTCTCTGTAGGCCTTGGGCCCTGTCACAAATGAGGTATCCTCTTTGTCACAGATGAGGTCCCCTTGGGCTGGCCCCTGGGAGCAGCAGGAACTCACCTGCCTCTCTTGAAATGTCCCCATGGTGGGACTGAGCCCCAAACAGGAGTCCCAGCAAGGGCTGCTTGGAATGAGGGGGGTTCAGGGCAAGTCCTGGTGTCAGGCAGGGCATGTTCCCATGTGAGTCCTCACCAACGCAGGCCCGCATAGGCAGGCTCCCTGTGCCCCTTCGCTCATTCCATGCCCTGCACAGCCCAGTCCTTTCCATCCTGGGGGTGTTTAGCCCAGAGCTGGAGAGGATGGGGATTCAGGGCTTGGCACTGGGGGCCGTGTGGGTGGTGTCCTGTTTCCAGCCAGTCCCCAGCGCTGAACATGCCCCTGCTGGCTTCTGAGTGCTGACACTGGGGCATTGCCTCTGTGAGCTGTGCAATACCCAGGACCTCTGTTTTCCTGTTCATCCAGACTTCTCATGGCCTGAGCTATGTTTCCCCTGGTCCCAAATCCATCCAGCTTAGGGTTTTTCCAGCCAAACCACAGAAATGATATACAGCTTGTTTCCTGGCAAACACAGCTTCCAGAGCCAGACTCAACTTGCCACAAGATGGGCTGATCATGAATCAAATCTCACACTGCAGTTCTCTGGGTCTTTGATCATCCTCACAAAGGTGGGGAAAGTGGAATTGGTGTGTCTCAGAGCGATGGAAGCAGGCCACAGTCTGTTAATTTTGTAAAAGAAAACCTTCTGGGAAACAGAAAATTTACCTGACCACCAGTGGGTGTGTGACCACAGGACTCTGGCTGGTGGCTCCCGCCTGCTCACCGTAGCGAATGCAAAAGAAGAAACTGTCTCGTTTCCAGTTTGCCTCTGTAAGTAACCGCGTTTAAGTGAAGCTGGGAGGTGACTCAGAAAAACGAAGCTTCAAGCACTCTGGTAAGATCTGAGCCAAGCGAGATGAATCCCTGTGCCCTCAGCAGGCCTGCCAGGTACCGCCACCACATTCATCGCTGCAAGGAGCTTCCTGGTTCTGCAGCAAGATCACATCCAGTGTGCTGTGGGAGCCCTGCTTCCTCATTGTCATTTCCTGGAGTCCTTTCTCCACCTTTTCATTGTCCCAGCAGGTCAGGCTACCCAGGGATGCCCTGGATTTTGGATCTCCTGGCACACTGACCGAAAACCTTTCTTTTGCCCCTAGAAAACACACTAGAAATGAAAGGGTGTGAATCAGATAAGCTTAGAGACAACTTTGAAGTTGTTAATCTCTGTTTTAAGTATCAACTGTGAGGTTTGAGACCCTAAGTATCATCTGTGGCTAATTGCCTGCAGCTTCACCCAGAACCAACCGCCAAGCCACTCACCAGAGCTGCTGTCCTGGAACAGTATGTGGGGAAGGAGCAATTTTTTGTAGTTTTTCCCCAATTTGTCTTGGGCCAACGCTTTTGTAAAACAGAGAGGACATGGATTATTGCAACACAGGCATGTACTTTGATGCCACAGTCCTGTCAAATTCCTGTGAGAGTTCTGAACGCGTACACTCCCTCTCACTGTTACCTCCTCACAGAGCAGAGAAGAGCAGCTCAAAAGGGACCCAGTCCACGGACTCTACTGGGAGAGTGCTGGCAGCCCCACACCCCAGATTCTCTCTGTGTTCCTGTTTCAGCCATGAACAACCTTCTTATTATTCTTTTTGTTTGAGACAGAGTCTTGCTCTGTCACCCAGGTTGGAGTGCAGTGGCACAATCTCTGATCACTGCAACTTTTGCCTCTAGGGATCAAGCAATTCTCCTGCCTCAGCCTCCTGAGTAGCTGGGATTACAGGAATGCACCACCATGCTGGGCTAATTTTTCTAGAGATGGGGTTTCACTATCTTGGCCAGGCTGGTCTTGTAATAGCTGATGCCATTATGTCTTTGAACGTTTGATAAAATTCACTTGTGAAACCATCTGGGCTGGCGTCCTTGGTGGGAAGGTTAATAGTGAAAATTCAATTTCTTTCATAGATATAGGATTACTTGTATTTTCCTTTTCATCTTGTGTAAATTTTGGCATTTCTTAGGAAATCGTATTTCTCAGGAAATTTGTTCAGTTCATTAAGTTGCCAAATTGACTGCTATAAAGTTGTTCACAAAATCAGCTTATGATTATTTTAATATCTCAAGTGGTAACCAGTGTTTCACTTATGATATTTGTCATTTGTGCTGTATTACAAATTTTTTCTTATTAACTAGTTATGACTTTATTTATTTTGCTGCATTTAAGGAACTAAGATTTAGCTTTGTAATCTTTTTCTTTTTTAAAAAAGATTTTATTTTTCACTTTGTTTCTTCATAAACCCTTGTGTTGAGGGCTGATTGTCAGTAGATCACAGCGAGGGAAGCTGTGTAATCTTTTTCTAACATTTGTTTTCTCTTTTGTTGATTTCTGTTCTTTCTGTCTTCTTTGAGTTTACTTTACTTTTCTTTTTTTAGCTTTTTGAGGTGGAGTGTTCCATCCTTGAGCTCACGTTTCCTCTTTTCTAACATAAGCCTTTAAAAGTGTCCATTTTCCTCCTCACACTGCTTTAGCTGCATCCCATACATTTTTATATATTTACTGCATTTTTGCATATCAGCCAATTAGAAATATTTTAAAAATTATTTGGGATTTTTTTTTGAAACATGCATTATTTGGAAGTGTACAGGTTAATTTCCAAACATTGGGGGGTTTCCTAGATCTGTTATTGTTTCTAATTTAGTTCTGCTGTGGTCAGAGAACCTACTTTGTGCTATTTCAAATATTTTTTAAACTCTTGGGACTTGTATTATGGCCCAGCATATAGTTTATCTTAGTTAATTTTCTATGTGTACTTGAAAAGAATGTGTAATGATAAAGAAATAGTGATTAGGTAAAGGTAACTGATGATAATGTTCACTTCCTCTACGGTTTACTGACATTTTTATAATTGATCAATAAGCTGATGAAAGAGAAGTGTTGAGTCTCTTACTATGATTGTGGAATTGTTTATTTTTCCAACAAACTAAGCAGAGAAAGGGACTTCTTTTACCTGATAAAGGGCATCTGTGAAAAACCTGGGGCTAACATAATACAAGACTTGCTGTTGAAATATTGAGTATTTTCTCCCTAGGATGAGCAAGATAAGAAATTCAGTGCATGCATTCTCTTTCTCTGTCTCTCTCTCTCTACCCCCCCACCCCCTCTCACCCTCTTTCTCTCATTACTTCTAGTTAATTGTACTGAGAACCTAGCTATGGCAATGAAACAAGAAAAACATGTAAAGGCATAAATATTGATGGGAAAGAAATAAAAGTCTCTATTTGAAAATGACATGATTTGTTTTTTTATTGATGGAGTCTTTCTCTGTAGCCCAGGCTCAAGTGCAGTGGCGCAACTTCGGCTCACTACAGTCTCTGCCTTCTGGGTCCTGGTTCAAGCAATTCTCCTGCCTCAGCCTCCCAAGTAGCTGGGATTACAGGAGCACACCACCATACCCAGCTAATTTTTGTATTTTTAGTAGAGATGGGGTTTCACCATGTTGGTCAGGCTGGTCTTGAACTCCTGACCTCGTGATTCACCTGCCTCGGCCTCCCAAAATGCTGAGATTACAGGCGTGAGCCACTGTACCCAGGTTGATTTTTTACATAGAAAACCTCAAGAAACCTATAGAAGCACTAGTATAAATCCATAGGATACAAAAGTCAATAGATATATATGTATACCTCAATTGGATAAAAAGACTCATTAGTGCTATCAGTTCTCTTTATTAACTTTTAAAAATAAATTTATGGTGTACAAGTGTAATTTTATTATATACATAGATTGTGAAGTGGTGAAGTCAAGGCTTTTAGTCATCTAAATAACATACATTATACCCATTAAATAATTTTTTAGCATCCATCCCCTCACCCTTCTAAGTGTTTGTTGTCTATCATTCCACATTCTGTGTCCATGTATACACATTATTTAGCTCTCACTTGTAAGTGAGAGCATGTGATACTTGTCTGTGTCTGACTTATTTTATTTAAGGTAATGGCCTCCATCTCCATCAATGTTGCTGGAAAAGATATGATTTCATTATTTTATGGCTGAATAGTATTCAATTATATATATATAAAATACCTATAATTATATATATGTAATTATAGCAAGACCTCATCTCTACAGAAAAATTTAAAATGTAGTCAGGAGTGGTGGTGTATGCCTATAGTCTCATCTACTCAGGAAGCTAAGGTAGGAGGATCACTCAAACCCAGGAGCTCAAGGCTGCATATATATACATATATATATATATACATATATATATATATATATATATATAACTGTACTATATATGACATATATCTATATATACATATATATGACTATATATATGACAGTTTTCTTTATCTGGTCATCTACTGATGGACACTGAGGTTGATTCCACATCTTTGCTTTTGTGAACAGTGCTGAGAGAAACATGACTGCAGGCATATTTCTGATATAATGATTTCTTTTCCTTTGAGTAGATCCCAGTAGTGGGATTACTGGATTGAATGGTAGTTCTATTTTTCATTCTTTGAGAAATTTCCATACTATTTTCCACAGAGCACATACTAATTCACCTTCCCACTGATATTAAATAAATTCCCTTTTTTCTGCGTCTTTACTAACATCTGTTATTTTTTTGTCTTTTTTTTTTTAATTTCTTTTTTTTTTTGAGATGGAGTTTCGCTCTTGTTACCCAGGCTGGAGTGCAATGGCACGATCGTGGCTCACCACAACATCCGCCTCCTGGGTTCAGGCAATTCTCATGTCTCAGCCTCCTGAGTAGCTAGGACTACAGGCACGTGCCACTATGCCCAGCTAATTTTTTGTATTTTTAGTAGAGAGGGCATTTCACCATGTTGACCAGGATGGTCTTGGTCTCTTGACCTCATGATCCACCTGCCTCGGCCTCCCAAAGTGCTGGGATTACAGGCTTGAGCCACCGTGCCCAGCCCCTTGTCTTTTTATTAATAGCCATTCTGTCCGGTATGAAATGATGTCTCATTGTGTTTTTAATTTGTGTTTCTCTGATGATTAATGATTTTGAGCATTCTTTATTATGTTTGTTGGCCATTTGTATGTCTTCTTTTGAAAAATGTGCACTCATGCTCTTTGCCCACTTTTTAATGGGATTACCTGTTTTTTGTGGTTGTTGAGTTGTTTGAGTTTCTTATAAATTCTGATTGTCAGTCCCTGTCAGATGCATAGTTTGCAAATATTTTCTTCCATTTTGCTAGTCGTTTGTTCACTCAGCTGATAATTTCTTTTGCTGTGCAGAAGCTTTTTAGTTTAATTAAATCCCATTTGTCTGTTTTTGTTTTTGTTGCCTGTGCTTTTGAGGTCTTGGTGATGAATTTTTTGCCTAGACCAATGTTGAGAAGTTTTCCATGGGTTTTCTTTTAGTATTTTTATAGTTTCAGATCTTACATTTAATTCATCTTGAGTTGACTTTTTTATATGGTGAGAGGGTAGGGTCTAGTTTCATTCTTCTGCAAATGGTAATTCAGTTTTTCCAGCACAATTTACTGAAAAGAGTGTTCTTTCCCCAGTGTATGTTCTTGTTGACTTTATCAAAGATTCGTTGGCTATAAATATGTGCTTTTATTTTTGGGTTCTCTACTTTGCTCCATTGATTTATGTGTTTATACCAGTTCCATGCTGTTTTGGTTACTATAGCCTTATAGTATAATTTGAAGTCAGATAATATGATGGCTCCAGCTTTGTTCTTTTTGCTTGGGATTGCTTTGGCTATTTGGGCTCTTTTTTAGTTCCATATGAATTTTAAGACTATTTTTTTTCTAAATCTGTGAAAAATGATGTTGGCATTTTGGTAGGGATTGCATTAAATTTGTAGTTTGTTTTTGGCAGTATGAACACTTTAATAATATTAATTCTGATCAATTAGCATGGAATGTTTTTCCATTTGTGTTATCTACAATTTCTTTCATCAGTGTTTTGTAGCTTTCTTGGTTGAGGTCTTTCATCATCTTGGTTAAAATTCCTAGATGTTTTGTTTTTTTGATAGGTATTGTGGATGGGATTGCCTTCTTGATTTGGTTTCAGCTAGATCATTATTGATGTATAAACGCTACTAATTTTAGTAGATTGATTTTATATCCTAAACTTTTTCTGAATTTATTTATCTAGTTGAAGAGTTTTTTATGGAATCTTTAGGGTTTTCTAGATGTAAGAGTGCATCATCAGTGAACAGGGATAGTTTGGCTTATTCCTTTCCCGTTTGGTTGCCTTTTTTTTTTTCTTTTGCCTGATTGCTTTAGCTTGGACCTCCAGTACTATGCTGAATATGGATAGAAAAAGTGGGCATCCTTGCTTGGTTTCAGTCCTTACAGGAAATGCTTTAGACTTTTCCCTATTTAGTATAGTGCTGGCTGTGGATCTGATGAATATGGGCTTTTTTTATTTTGAGGTGTGTTCCTTCTGTGCCTAGTCTGTTAAGGTTGTCAATTTATCATGTAAGGGATGCTGAATTTTATAAAATGCTTTTTCTGCATCTGTTGAGATGATCATATAATTTTTGTTCTCAATTCTGTTAAGTGATGTATCACATCTATTGCTTTATGTATGTTAAACCATTCTTGCATTCCTCATGTAAAATCCACTTCATCAGTTCTCAAATTGATCTATGGATTCAATGCAATCCTAGTCAAAATTTTAGCAAAGAATTTTGTGTAGAAGTTGAGAAACTAATTCTAAAATTTACTTGAAAATGTAGAGGATCAACATTAGTCAAAGACTTTTAAAAAGTTGGGGGGCAGACACCACTTGATTTTAAGACTTCCTGCAAAACTGCTGTAATGAAGTAGCATGGTAATACTGAAAGGATAGATACATAGAGCCCTGGAACATAAGAGGGGTAGTCATAGACGAGCAAAGATAGCCATAGATAATCAATTTTCAACAAAGATACCCACTCAAATCAATGGAGAAAGAATGTTTTTTCAACAACTGAGTGTATGCATAAGGAAAAAATGGACATCAACTTGCTCTGTATACAAAATTCACTTGAAATGACTGTACACGTAAAACTCCTAGAAGAAAACCAAGGAGAAAATCCTTGCCACCTTGAGTGGCAGATGCTTTTTACATAAGGTACAAAAAGCACACATAAAAAATTGATAGACTGGACTTATCAAAATGTACAGCTTTTGCTCTTCAAAGGCACCATTAAGAAATGAAGGCAAGTCGCAGAATAGGAGGAAATACTAGTAATACCTATATCTGATGAATAGCTTGTAATCACAAATTACAATTCAGTTTTTCCAGCCCAATTTACTTAAAAGAATGTCCTTTCCCCAGTGTATGTTCTTGTTGACTTTATCAAAGATCAGTTGGCTATAAATATATGCTTTTATTTCTGGGTTCTCTAATCTGCTCCATTGATTTATGTGTTTATGCCAGTTCCATGCTGTTTTGGTTACTATAGCCTTATAGTATAATTTGAAGTCAGATAATATGATGGCTCCAGCTTTGTTCTTTTTGCTTGGGATTGCTTTGGGATGTATATTAAGATTTAAGTACATAAGTTGTGCTTAAATCTCAATATTAAGGCCAAGTATAGTGACTCACATCTGTAATCCCAGTACTCTGGGAAACCAAGGTGGAAAAATCACTTAAGCCCAGGGATTTAAGACCAACCTAGGCAACATAGCGAGAATCCATCTCTACAGAAAAATTTAAAAAGTAGTCAGGAGCGGTAGTGCATGCCTGTAGTCTCAACTACTCAGGATCCTAAGGTAGGAGGATCACTCAAACCCAGGAGCTCAAGGTTGCATGAGCTATAATCATGCCATTTTATTTCAGCTCGGCCAACAGAGAGAGACCATGTCTCCAGGAAAGAAAAAGAATAAAAACCTCAAAATTGCAAAAGGACAGGCTTTTTTTGCAGATGCTGCTACTACTCAGGGCCCCCTGCCACCAGCCATGATGGACATCACCAATAATGGTGAGCCCTTGGGTTGTGTCTCCTTCGAGTTGTTTGCAGACAAAGTTCCCAAAATAGCAGAAAACTGCACTCTGAGCATTAGAGAGAAAATATTTGGTTATAAGGAGTCCTGCTTTCACCGAATTATTCCAGTGTTTCTGTGTCAGGATGGTGACTTCAGAGGCCATAATGGCACTAGTAGCAAATCCATTCATGGAGAGAAATTTGATGATGAAAACTTCATCCTGAAGCACCCAGGTCCTGCATCTTTCCATGGCAAATGCTGGACCCACCACAAACTGTTTCTAGTTTTTCATCTGCACGGCCAAAACTGAGTGGTTAGATGGCAATCATGGTCTTTGGCAAGGTGAAAGAAGGCATGAATATCGTGGAGGCCATGGAGCCCTTTGGGTTTCATAATAAGAAGAGCAGCAAGATCACCACTGCTGACTCTGGACCAGTCTAATACATTTGACTCATGCTTTATTTTAACCACCAGACTACTCCTTCTGTAGCCTGGAGAGCGCCCCTCCACCCCATTTGCTCATAGTATCCTATCATCATCTTTTGCTATTGATGCTTTTATTTTATTTTTGAGATGGAGTCTCTATTGCCCGGGCTGGAGGGCAGTGGCACAATCTCGGCTCACGGCAACCTCCACCTCCTGGGTTCAAGCAATTCTCCTGCCTCAGCTTCCTGAGTAGCTGGGACTACAGGTGTACACCACCATACCCGGCTAGTTTTTGTGTATTTTATAGAGACAGGGTTTCACCATATTAGTCAGGCTGGTCTCAAACTCCTGACCTCGTGATCCACCTGCCTTGGCCTCCCAAAGTGCTGGGATTTTAGGCATGAGCCACCGTACCCGGCTGATGCATTCTTTGGGTTCCATATTTTCCTTATTCCCCTCCAGGTCTAGCTGGATTGCAGAGTTAAGTTTATGATTATAAAATAAATATTAAATAATATCAAAAATAGTAAAAGGACCAAGACTACAATATATACATGTTCAAATTATTTGAACAGATACTTCACCAAAGAAGATATGCAGATGACCAACAAATATAAGATATATAAATGGAAAAAAAAAAACCATGAAAAGGTGTTCAACATCATCAATTTCTGGGAATTGCAAATAAAACTGCAATGAGAGATCACTACACGTCTACTAGGATGGCTAAAATTACAGAATGACAATACCAAATTGGTCTTGGTGGGAATGTAAGTGATGCAAACACTTACTGTTGGACAGGGCTGGGCATGGTGGCTCATGCCTGTAATCCCAGCACTTTGGGAGGCCGAGGTGGGTGGATCACTAAGTCAGGAGATGGAGACCATCTGGCTAACACAGTGAAACACCGTCTCTGCTAAAAATACAAAATATTAGTTGGGCATGATGGCACATGCCTGTAGTCCCAACTACTCGGGAGGTTGAGGCAGGAGAATCGCTTGAATCTGGGAGGTGGAGGTTACAGTGAGCTGAGATTGCACCACTGTATTCCAGCCTAGGTGACAGAGTGAGACTTTGTCTCAAAAAAAAAAAAAAAGAGAAAACTGTTGGACAATTTCTTAAAGTTAAGCATATGCTTCTTCTATGACCTAATTTTTCCACTTTGGGGAATTTTCCCAGAATAAATAAAACATACATTCCCAGAAATACATTATTTCCCAGAATAAATAAAACATACATTCACATAAAGACCTGTGGGTGAATGCTCATACCAGCTTTAATCACAGTAGCCCCATACTGGGAAAAATCCCACGTCTATCAACAGGTGAATGGAGAATCACTGTTGTATATCCATACATCAAATACTACTCAACAATGAAAGGGTGGGAACTCTTTATACTTACTACAGCATCAAGGAATCTCCAAATCACTATGCCAAGTGAGAGAGGCTAGCTGGAAAAGAGTATGTCCTTCATGATTTCTCTTAAACACAAACTTAACAACCCAAACTAATCTACAGTGATTTAAAAAACAGATGTGTGGTGCCCTGGGGTCCACGGAGGTGGGAGGGGAGACAGAGGCGGCCAAGGTGTCCCTTGTGGGTTATGAAAGTGTGCTTCCTCCTGATTGTGGGACCTTGGTTTGTGACCCCAGTGTGCACATAGTCAAACTCACTGGACTGTAAACTTGAAGTGGACACAGTTTACTGGATATAAATCATACCCTCAATAAAGTTTCTAAATAGCTGCCTTGCCTCTGGTTGGGGGTAATTATAGACTAGGATGCATAGCAAGGAAATCTGGGGAAGCTGAGCGGTGCTCACATGGGCGTGTACATGGGCAGATTCACTGAGTGGCACACTTAAGATCAGTCATTTCATCCACTGTGCTATGATGTGTGTGCATTTCAAACCCCAATGAACAGAAACCATATACACTGTATGTCACTGTTTTAGGCTGAGGATAATTCCTAGAAATTTCAGAAAAAGATTTACTCTTTTGGTAAAGTAAAAACTCATTTTCTTTTGAATTAGAGTTTTATGCACCAAATTTGCTCAAAATGTCACCAACCAATTAATAAGGGAAGGAGAGGAAATCCACATCTCTTCACGTTCTCACTGGGTGGATCAGGCAATGTTGGCGTTGAGCCCCTTCTAGCTTTGTAGGTAAACTTTACCCTCTAGGAAACTGGTGTGAGAGATGCCCTCCAGGAAACTGGCATGAGAGAAAGAAAATAATGCTAAATATAAACAGTTCTTTTTCTCAGAAATGCTACCTGTTTATGAAATTTTGCCTTGGAGGTGCAAAATACTAAGTAATTTATTGAAGTTGCTGCTAAGATGAAGGGTTTTCAGGGAACGTAAAATAAATGTTTCTAAAAATGTTGTTGTTGTTGTTGTCGTTTTGCATGGCCCAGTGTGTTCTAGGAATGTCCCGGAGGACCCCAGGCCGACTAATGATACAGACACCTGGGCGACCTCAGGCATTCTAATGGGAGAGACTGCTGACCCACCCCAGGCATTCTAAAGAATGCAAAGTAAACTTGGCTTTTAGTTCAGTTTGCTAAGTTGAGGCCCTACTTGTTGGCCTCTCTCCATAAATCCTGTTGAGTACGAAATTGATCTCAGGTTCTTTTTTGATTGTGTCACTGAAGATCCCCCACTTTAGCTGTTTAATCGTTGTTGCATTCTCATCGGGCAGTTTTTGCCTAAGTACCCATTTCCCCGCTTATGGAGGGCAGAAATCTAAGGTGGCCCTGGAGCCAGTACAGAGCCACCTGGGTTACTCGCACAATCATGTTACCTTGTATGGCAAAGGCACTTTCAGATATAATTAAGGTCACTAACTGTCTGATCTAAATATTGGAAGATTATCTGGGGTGGGGCCTAAGCTAAATATGAGTTCGTTATTATTTATTTATTTTTTGAGACAGAGTCTCACTCTGTCACCAAGGCTGGAAAGCAATCTCAGCTCACTGCAACCTCTGCCTCCCAGGTTCAAGCGATTCTCCTGCCTTAGCCTCCCAGGATTATAGGCGCCTTCCACTGTGCCTGGCTAATTTTTAGTAAAGACGGGGTTTCACCATGTTGGCCGGATTGGTCTCGAAGTCCTGATCTCAGGTGATCCACCTGCCTCGTCCTCCCAAAGTGCTGGGATTACAGGTGTGAGCCACCATGCCCAGCCAAGTTCTTTAAAAGCAGAGTTTTCTCTTGCTGGTAGCAGAGCAGGAGCTAGATTTGACCCCAGGGTGGATTTTCTGTTTCTGGCTTTGAGATGGAGAAGGCCCCAGGAGGTCCCTGTTACTATGAGCAACACCTGGCTGACAGCCAGCAAGAAAATGAGGATTTCAGGGGACTGCAAAGAACTGAATTTGCTCAAAAATCAGATTGAGTTTGGAGGTAGATTTTTTCCCCCCAAGCCTCCAGATAGGAGCCCTTGACATTGACCTTGTAAGACTCTAAGCAGAAAACCTCATTGAACCTGCCTGGACTTCTGACCTATAGAATTATGAGATAATGAATGAGTGTTGTTTTAAGCTGTTAAGTCTGTTATACAGGAAGGGAAATTTATTATTTGTTACACAGTTATAGAGAATGAATATATAGGCAGGTGGGGGGTGGTATAGCTTACTCCTGTAATCTCAGCATTTTGAAAGGCTGAGATGGGCGAATCACTTGAGCCTAGGAGTTTGAGACCAGCTTGGGCAACATGGCAAGAACTCATCTCTACTAAAAGTACTAAAAATTAGCTGGGTGTTTTGGTGCATGCTTGTAGTCCCATATACTTGGGAGGCTAAGATGGGAGGATCATCTGAGCCCAGAAAGTCAAGGCTGCAGTGAGCTGTGACCATGCCACTGCACTCCAGCCTGGGTGACAAAGTGAGAGACCCTGTCTCAAAAAAAAAAAAAAAAAAAAAAGAAAAAGAAAAAGAAAAAAGAAAGAAAGAGAAAAAAACTAATATATACCTCTGATAATACAATCTCAGTAATCACCCATTTGATTTATTTCCAATTTTATTGCTTATTCCAGGAATAATGAGTGTGATTTTATTTTATTTTTATTTTTTAGTTGTGGACAAGCTGTCCATTGTCAAACCACTGTGAGAGTTCAAATAAATCACGCCCCATCTTGGGACAGCTCCTCCACATTCTTGCTATTCAAAATGTGCTCCATGGATCAGTGGCTTCAGCCTCACCAGCAACCTGTTAGAAACACACAATCATGGCCCCATCCCAGACCTTGTGATGCAGAGTCTTCATTTCAGTAAGCGACCCACTGCATCGTGCCCCCTGATGATTTGGGTGCTCATGAAAGTTTGAGAAGCAGTGTTCAAGCTTGCAGTGACATTGCAGCGTGCTCTTGTGGATTTCAAATAAAAAAGCATTACCTCTGTGAAACCAGTCTGGAGCCTGGCTAGACCTTCTACACCAGGTGGGGGACTTCTTATTCTTCAGAGCCTAACACTCTAGCCAAATACCAGGGACCTTTCACCCTCAGGACCTGTGCACACACATGGCAGCGAACAGTGCCTGCACCTCGAGGCAGTGCATCTTCCCAGCTGCAGCGGGGCTGGCTGCTCCAGCTGCGTTCATCATGCATTCATAGGGGAATTAAATGCCCCTTCGCTCCCAGCTTTGTGTATTTTAAAAAATCCTCTGGAGGGAATGGGGTGTGAGGCTTGCCAGCAGCTGCCACAGCACTACATCGTTGTGCTACATCGTTGCGGTGAGTCAGAGACAAGCATGCGCCCTGTGGCTGCCCGAGGCCTTTGAGTCCTGCCCTCCACAGTCCTTCCCTCTGCAGGGTGTGGGCATGGCCAGGCGGCTTCCTCAGCAAGTGCTGCAGTCAACACAGAGGGATTCAGAGTACAGCTTATCCGAGCATCCTCTGCTTCCAGCTCACCAGGGCTCGAATCCCACCACAGACCACACATCCCCAGGGGAATGGGACCCTCTCTCACCTCTGGGTCTTCAGATTGGGCTGCTTTCTCTCCATCTCGCCTTATCCTGTACCAACTGAGGTACGAATTCTTCCAGGAAGCCTTCCTTGAACGTCTTCTCCTGACACCCCAGTGAGGGGCTCCTGATACTTCCATAGTGCTTTGGCCACCTATTGCAGCATAAAACCGCTCCACATTGAATTGCTGTGCTCGCAATTGCCCAGGCCAGGGATCTGGGCAGGGCTTGGCTAGGCGTTTTTCTGTCCAGGTCTCCTATGTGGGTGCTGCCTGATGCTGTCCTCTGAAGCCTCCCCTGGAGGCTGGAGCTGCCTGTACAAGTGGCACCCTGGCACTGCTGGTTGGAAGCACAGGTGGAGCTTTGATGAAAGCACCTATACCTGGCTTGTCTCTGTGGCTGGGGTTCTCTCAGGACATGGTGCCTGGGCTCTGACAGGGTGTCCTGGGAGCAAGTGCTCCAGGAAATACAGCCAAAGCCATGGAGCTCTCTGTGGCCCGGTCTGGAACTTTCACGCATCACATATGTTGCATTTCTGTTGGGTCTAATTGGTCACATAAGTTCGCACATACTCAGAAGGAGGAGACTTACACAACCACGCTGCAGCAGGGACAGCAAAGACTGTGTGGCCATGCTTCCTCTATCATGTGTGGCCAGTGTCCTCCCCATCATGGCTCCTCCCCATCGCGGCTCCTCCCCAGGCTGTGCCATCTCATAGGGCTGCCTCCAAGCACATGTCTTCCCCAGCACCACAGTCAGTACCAGCCCTGCGCACACATATGTGGGACTAATGGAGTAGAAACCTGCTTCAGCAAAAGTTGGAGAGAGGCAAACCTGGGAATGGAGAGAAGCACCCTATGCGCATTATGTACACAATGATGGCTGAAGTCCAGGCAGAGCTGATCATTGCTGGTCAGTTTCAGAGTCTGGGTCAGAACCTGTGACCCTTCCTTGCCAGAACAGTTTAGAGTGTCACACGAGGACTTCAGCCTGGACAGCAGAATCAGGTGGGCAGTGGGGCCCATCACATGCCACTGCAGTGTGAAGGGACAGGGTCTGCCTGCTGGTCCATGCAGGGAGAAGATACCCCTAGCTCTTCAGGCTCCTACTCAATCCCCTGATAGCACCTTTTAGGGAAAAGGCACCCACACCCTCAGCGTCAAAGGCATCTCTGAATGGGGGTCATGGTGAGCTTGTGTTGGGAAAATAGCTCTCTTGCCAACATGCAGGCAAAGTACGCTTCAGCAATCCTCAGTTAAAGTCCCGAGTTTGCAAAATTTTATTTACAGCAAATTGTTGGTTTACCCACAAACATCCTGCTTGGCTAAATATATCTCCTGCTCCTAGAACAGGGCCTGTGGTTTTTGAGCATGGGTTTTGCCCTCCCTTCAGCATGCTGGTGCACATGTGCCCTGCTCTTTCTCCTGTGGTCGCTGGCTTGATGGGAGGTGAGTGGGAAACTCAGTGTCTTCTGACACAGGCATCTCACAACACCAGTGCAGCACCACTGCAGCCGGACCTTTGCCTGGTAGGAGGACCTGGGCCTGCGGGAAGTCTGGGGCCTACTCTGGGCATGCCCATTTCCTGAGCATCAGAGTCACCTTTACAGTCTGCGATGGTTTACGAGGTCAAACAGGACTCACTTGCACTGCTGAGTCTCTGTGGCGATAGGGAGGACTAGGAGGTAGCTGTTCAGGTCAGAAGGGACAGTTCTGACTTCCTCTACTGCTGCCTGCAGAAGCAGAGGCTGAAGCCACAGGCTGCGGGGGTGGGGAGCATGCTCCAGGAAGTGGCTCTCAGTGTCCCTGTCCACAGCCTCTGCAAGGAGAGACACAGGCCCAGACAGAGAATGCAGTGGCAAGTGGGGAGAAAAGGAAGAAATGAAATGACATGCTGTTTCTCCTTACACAGTAGGAAAGCAGGAGGGAAGGGAGCTATGTAGAAACAAGAGACACTCCCAGTTCTGCTGGAGCTGAGGCTGGCCCCGGAGTTGAGCTTCAGCAATCTCCAAGGAAAAAGAATTGTTTTAATAGAAAAATGGGGCCAAGGAAATACTGTACTTCAAATGAGAAGACACTTTTCCCAAACCTTCATGGCCTTGGGGCTGGCTGTCCTTCCCAGAACCATACTTTGTGGCAGCAGAGAAGTCATCCCTGAACTGAATCCTCACCAGCCAGCCCATCAAATGGTCATTTTCAGAGAATTAGTAACTGAGAGGGCGAGGAGAACACCCTTCTTTGCCTGTGAGAGATGTCTGAGTCACAGGCAGCGTGGTGTGATGGGCAACCATCACTTTCTTGTTTGCTGAAATAATCTCACTGTGCAAATCGGTAGGGAGAGTTCATTTTTGAGATAAGTCAGTTTCCTGTATTTGAGCAAAGAAACCACAAATCATTCTTTAACATTACTAAGTTTCTGTAAAACACGAGTTGTCCTAAGTGAGGTGTGAGCGACATGGGATCTTTTCCTTAGTCACAGAACTATCGTCTCTGCACTCTTGGGAGACAAGGGTTAAATATTCAGAAATGTTCTGCCACCTGTTCTCGGGCAGCAATTTGAGCCTAGGAGGCCACCCAGGCAAGGACACGGCAGCCCCCTCACGCCTCTTGCAGTTCTGAATGCCTCTCATCAATCCTGGGGTCTTGGGGAATGGCAGAAGGATCCCCACCACAGCCAATTTTCACTTATAAACGTGGTGGAGCTGTGTTCCCGAGAGAGGAAGAGTTCTCAGCCCCTTCAGCTCACTTCATAGAAGCCTCCCTGGCAACCCTAGTCGAGCTGCAGATGGCGAAGGAGCCCCAAAGTGCAGGAAAAACTCAATGGCTAACCCTCGACAGCGGCCGCAGTGGTCCGAGGCTACTTGAAGCTGAGGGTGCAGAAGCCCAGCCTGGGCGCTGGTGTCAGGGACGGCCCTGTCCTCGAGCCTTGGGAAGGAGGTGCTCTTCCAACCAGCCTCTGTCCCCCCACTGAGGGAAAGAGCATGGCCAGGGGCCACTTGGGCACACCCACACTCACACCCACCACATTTTCTCCTCCTTTTAGCGACAGTTGCATTTCCGTGGATGGCCAAGAGAAGAGTTTTTTATTCCTTCGCTGAGATGAAGACACATTTGAAGATAAGAAAGCTGAGCTCACTCTGAGCGAGGTGTCGGAGGCTGTGGGATGAGGGGCTTTGGTGCTGGAGCTGCCTGGGGATGCTGAGTGCATGATGGTTCCTGGGGTCTGAGTGAGGCCAAGAGGAGGGCACAGGAGGGCCGGGCGCCACCAAGGGCAGGGACTGCAGGGAAAAGCCCGTGTGAGTCAGATACCCCTTCGTTATTTAACTGAGTCCACGCAGGACACCGTGTTGCGGGCCCTGAGAGAGCCCTGGCGTTGGTGCTCCACCAGGCCCTTCTGTCCCCTTGCTGTGTCTGCTCGGCTCTGGCTTCTGTATGCTTTTGCTGCATGGCCACGACCTGTGGCTCCCGTGGCCTGCCCTTGAGCTGCCCTTGGGCTGCCCGTGGGCTCATGGAGCAGTTTTGCTGGAGGCGGGAAGGACCCAGGGGTTTTGATCTCTACCTCGGTCTTCCCCTCCTCACACCTTGGGCCACCAGGACCAGAGTGGGAGTAAAGCCCCGACTTACAAAAGGCAGGCAGACGGAAGGGAATCATTAGGCTCCGAGTTCCCCCAGGGGTCAGGTTCCACCTGCCCCGCCTCGGAACAGGCCAGAAATTGTGACCTGCCTGCCCCTACCCTCTGGGCCCTGCTCTGACCCACCGTCCCTAGTATCCTCTGGAGCCTCTTCATCAGTATCAGCCTTGCGCACGCGCACCAAGGCCTGCTCCTGCGGACGCCACAGCCCCGGCCAGAACCTCAGGGACACCTCAGCAGAGCCCTGAGGGCGATTTGGGCCGGTGTGGGGGAAGGAGAGGAAGGATAGAAGCCCAGGGCTTGCCGTGTAGTTGGGGGAGGGGCGTGGGCAGAGCTGGGCAGAGCCGAGGCGCCTCGGGACAGGCCTCTTCTGAGGGGCTCCAGGGCCTGCACACGCCCCCCTCACTCCCGTGGCCCTGGACGCGACCCCGCAGGCCTCGCCCAGGCCAGCAGCTTTGGCCGGTCATTTTTCTTTACCACGGAAGCTTGCCTAGCACAGCTCGGCTCTCCAGGCAGGACCGCGGCCTTTGGGGGCCGGTGGACAGGATTGGATGTCCCCCTCTCGCTGCAACGGCTTTGGAATTGTTCCCCGACCATATGCCGCGTGCTCCCTGCACTTCCGGGGCGAGGTTGGCCGCGGGGACCCCCCGCACAGTCAGCGCAGGCCAGCAGGTGGGGGCTGCGTTAGTCACTGGGGGCTACAAATCAGGGGCGGTTGTAAAGTGGGGGCCAGGGGCCAGGAAGGAGGACCAAGGGGCGCCGCAGGATGGGGATGGGGCGGGCCTAGCCCGACGGGCGGGCGGAAGCGAGGTCAGCACCCTGGGGAGGGGCGGGGGGTGCTTGGCCCATCCTGGGCGCCGCGGACCTGTGACAGACTCAGGGTCCAGCCGTGAGGGACATGGGCTGCGGGCGGCAGTGGAGCAGGCGCCCAGGCAGGGCGGGTGTGGGCAGGGCCTGCCGGGGCCAGGGCGAGAGGACGCGTTTGGGTCGGGATGGGAAGGCCGGGTGAGGCCCAGGACAGCGGCTGGTGTCAGAAACTGGCTGGGAGGGGACCATTCCGGAGGCCAGAGAGCAGGAGGAGGCCGGGCGCAGCGGGAGGGGGGACCTAAAATGGACTTTGGAAGGGGTTACCTGTGAGACGTGTCAGGGAGGAACGTCCAGCAGACAATCGGCTGTGGAAATCCGGAGCTCCGCGACAGAATGGGGCCGCGTGACCAAAGCACTTACTCCTGTGATTCTCAGCAGGCCTGGCCAATTGCTGGGGACACCAGCCTCTCACAGAAGATTTTTCTTTCTCCTACAAATGTTGCTACAGGGTTATACTGCTTAACTCCCTTCCTTTCTGCCTTCCTTCCCTCCCTCCTTCATCTCTTTCCCTCTTTCCTCTCTCCCTCCCTCCCTCTTCTCCTCCTTCCTTCCCTCCTCTCTCTCCTCTCCCTCTCTCCCTCCCTCCTCTTTTTCTCTCTTTCCTCTCTCCCCTCCCTCCCTCCCTTCTTTCTTCCTTCTTCCCTCCCTCCTTCCCTTTCTCTTTTCTCTCTCTCTCCTTTCTTCCCCTCCCTGCCCCTGCCCCTGCCCCTTCCCTTTCCCTTTTATAGACAGAGTGTCACACTGGTGCCCAGGCTGCAGTACAGTGGGACAATCATAGCTCACTGAAGCCTTGACCTCCTGGGCTCAAGGCAATTCCCCCCCACCCAACCCCCCCACCAGGCCTCCCAAAGTGCTGGGATTACAGGCATGGGCCACCAACCCCTCCAAGCCCACTTAACAATTTCTTAAACATAACTTGCAACTGACCTGAGATAAAATTATCTGAATGCTACTTTTGAGGAAAGAGAGGGTGTCAGGGAAGTCAGATGACTTTTACGTATCTGTGCCATCAAATATAGGTAAAAATATCAATGGTGCAATTCTGCTGTTTCAGTAGCATCCTTGGCTTAAAATAAAAGGGCTGATATTTTCAGCTGGTTAATATATTGTAAATTAATCAAACCTAATTTTAAAAAATATGGGTTAATGTTTTTCTTGTTAAGTAATGTTATAAAAATAAAAACTGGAAGTTCTTGGCTTAAAAAATAAATAAATAAAATGTAAACAGATTCTTAAAATAATCCTCAGCTCTATGTAAGCAATTTTGACCTATCCCAAGTGTGATAAGCTGGAGATGCTCTATAAAAATGTTGAAATAGAAATGCCTGTGAGTCATGCCTGGCAGCAACTTGTTTGCTGCCTCCTTGGGTTATGAGCCTTGCCTTTGGAAATGGATGGACAGGCACAGGGTTGTCCATTTCCAGCTGCAGCTTCTTAAGACTGGACGTTGGTTCCTCCTCCATGAAATGGGAATTCCCAAGCCTCGCTCACAGAACTGTGAACTTCTTGGAGATGCCCATGTAAAGGCCGTGGGATGGTGCCAGCACACACGTGTCCTGTCATTTTGTATCCACGCATGTCATTTCCTTTATGTGATATGGAGGAGACAGGGCCTCCATTTACTGGGTTTTGTGTAAAACACCAGGGGAGCAGGTTTGAGAAACGTTACTTGATAATCACACACAAGGATGGTCTCAATGAGTTGACTGCGCCCTAAGATGTGACTTCAGGCATTCCTATCTTAGGATACATACTCAGTTTGCCAAATGTCCTGCAGAAAATTCTGTAGAAGCTGCGCAACTGTCTCACCAGTCCAGGTAGAAGTTAGCATTCTCTGGGCCCTTGCTATAAAGTAAGGCCCCTGGGCTGGCAGCATTCTTGTCACCTGGGAGCTTGTTTGAAATGCAGCCTCTCAGGCCTGCTCCTGTGCACCCATGACTATGGCCACTGGCCACACGTGGCTGCTGAGTGCTTGAAATGTGGTTAGTGCCGCATGATGAAATCATACGATTTTGGGTATGATTTAGTTAAATAAAATCTCTTATTAATATTAACTTCACTTTTTAAAAACTGAAAGTCTGCACTGGGAAATTTTAAACTTCATATGTGACTTCCATTACATTTCTTTCTTTTTTGAGACAGGGTCTTGTTCTGTCACCGGGCTGGAGTGCAATGGTGCAAACTTAGCTCACTGCAGCCTTGACCTCTTGGGCTCCAGCATCTTCCCATCTTAGCTCATGGCAGCTTTGATCTCCTGGGCTCCAGTGATCCTCCCACCTCAGCCTCCCGAGTAGCTGGGACTTCAGGGCTGTGGTACCAGTTAATTTTTTTTTTTTTTGAGATGGATTCTCATTCAGCTGCTCATGCTGGAGTACAGTGGTGTGATCTCGGCTCACTACAACCTCCACCTCCCTAGCTCAAGCAATTCTCCCATCTCAGCCTCCCGAGTAGCTGGGATTACAGGCACCTGCCATCATGCCTGGCTAATTTTCGTATTTTAGTAGAGAGATGGTTTCATCATGTTGGCCAGGTTGGTCTTGAACTCCTGACCTCAAGTGATCCACCACCTTGGCAAATTTTTAAATTTAATTTGTACTTTTTTGTAGAGACAGTGTCTCACTATATTGCCTCAAGTGGTCTTGAACTCCTGGGCTCACACGATCCTCCTGCTTTAGATGCCCAAAGTGTTGGGAATACAGGCATAAGCCACCTTGCCTGGCCTCATTATATTTCTGTTGGACAGTGCGGCACACAAATCCACGCTCTCAGAATCTGCATTTTAAACAAGATCCCGAGTGATCTCTGTGCCGTTAAAGTTTGAGAAGCACTGCTCTCTGGTAACTACAGCCTGTCCGTGCAACACTGGCTTTTGCGAAGTGAGTTTTACTGGAACACAGTCACACCCTTTGTTCACGTACCATCTGTGGCTGTTTGTGCTTCAGGGTGGAGCTGAATAGCTGTGAGCGGGAGCTCACGGCAGCAGAGCCTGAGAGACCATCCAGCCCTTATAGACAGTTTCCTCAACCTCTGGCCTTAGGCCTTGTTCCTGCCAGCATCTATGGTGTGGTCCCCAACCCTGATGTGCCTGTTCATGTCCTTGTCAGGAAAGTCCCTCGGCACAAGTGCCCATGGTAGAAAATGCTGTTGGAGGCCTGCTTCTTTCCTGGAAGTCACGGAGGAGGCTGAGGATCCCGGGGATGGAAAAGATTAACAGACGATTGAAGATCAAAAGGCCCTAGTGACGTTGGAAAGACATTTTGAGGCCACCTGATATTATCTTGCTTGTTAATGGGTAAAGCAAGACCCCAGTAGGGGGTGGGTGGTGGGTCCTTTAGTTGCTGGGTGAAGGAGCCAGTGGAAACCTTGGTCTCTGGGTGCTGCCCCTGGTTGTTTTTCACCAGGGTGTTTTCCCAGATTGTGGGTGTTGGTGGGATGAGAAGGCCCAGCAGTCAGTTGTGAGAATATTGCAGAATTTCGTCCCCTCAAATTGACACTTGGTTTTAGTTGCAATATTTAATTTACTGTGCAGTTTTCAAATAACATTAAAAGAAGGCATGGGATTTGTATGTTAATCAGTGGGAAGCATAGGGTTAAAAACACCAGACAAGACTGAAAAATGCGCGCTATTTTTCTGCTACTTAAAACATGGTCCACAGACCACAGGCATTGACATTGCCAGGAGCTTGCCAGCAATGCAGAATTTCAACCTGCCCCGTTGAGTCAGAGTCTGTATCTTAACAGGGTCCCCAAGCGACTCATAAGCACAGGAACATCGGAAAGATCACCCTTCAGTTGCTTTCAGGCTTCAGTGTGTCTTGAAATCACTCGGGAGGTTTCAGAATTCTGAAGCCCAGGTTCCACTTCAGGGATCTGTCTGTGGAAAGGCCAGGTATGGAGCCATCTGAGGGTCTCCAGGTGGTGACCCTGGAGGGTGAGAGCCTTAGCCCACACTGGCCTTGTTTTTACTCTGAGTGTCACAGCCATGAGCCCCAGTGTTACATGGCCCAGGTAGAATCATCCTGGATTTTGCTCCCGAGTCAGGCTGCTGAAGCCCACTGTTTGTTCCCTCTGCTTGGGAGGGTAGAGATCCAATCCTCTCTGGATTCTCTGAACCTCTGGAAGGTGTGAGAAGGATTCTGACTCAAGTTCCTATGGCCAGGAGCTTGCATGGCAGTGAAAGAGCAACAGGATTTGGTACTTCCCCCACTGGGGGATGTAGGAATGTTCTGGATATCAAACAGAGAGCTGGCTTATTGAGACATGATTTTCCAACCCATGAGCAGTATGCTTTCTTTAAGAAACATGTGTATAAAATGTATTACTGTGAGGAATAGTTGTCAGCACTTTACAGACATTAGCTCATACATAACATGATGTTCCTATAAGGTGGCTTTATAGCTCTACCCACCGAGAAGTGGAATCAATGTTGGTTCCCTTGATTCTGGGCCTGCCTTAGTGACCTGTCCACTGTAGTTACAGTAGAGTGATGCTATATAACTTTCAAGGCCAGGTCATAAAAGGTGACAGCTTCCCACTGGCTCTCTGGAATACTCCTGGGCCACCATGGAAGCAGTCTGACTGCCCTGGTTGGGCATGGCCACCATGCTTTAAGGAAGCCCAACCAGCCCACACATAGAGAAGTACTGAGATGCCTCAGTGCTAAGTGACTGTGATTGGGCAGAGCCCTGAGATTGGTGGGCTATTGTTCCTGTGTCAGATCTGGTTCATCCTGACTGATGGGCCTTGTTAGTCATGGCAGTGGGCCATGGAAATTGAGACCCCAGTGTAACCAGTGTTGTTCAAAGTCTGACTGGCTGAGGCCCCCTGAAGTCAGGGTAGACCCTGGGCTCTGTGCTTCCCCAGCTGCCATTCATGCTACAGTTTTTCACCCACCCTTGGCCTTGGGTAGGATCAGGGTGTCCACCTCCCCTCCTCCCCAAACACCTGTGACGCATTCCACCCAGCCATGCCCCAGAGGTGCAGTAGACTTAGGGGACTTTTCTGCCTCATTCCTTGTGGTCAGTCGAACACCACCACCGACTCCTCACAGTGGGAAGGGTAGAATGGAAGCCAGAGGACTTCTGTCGGCAGGCACCTGGCTCTGCAGGCATCTGCCAAACAGACCTTATCTGACAGCCACTGTTAGGCAGAATGGATCTCTAGACCTCACACTATGCCCAAGAGGGGACGCTGGAAGTCACTAGTACCCATGAGAGCATCCTGGGGCCAGGACTTTGGTCACTGGTAAACTCCTTAACTAGGAGGACTCGGTGACATAGCCCCCAGAGACAGGGTGTAGGCATCTTAGCAGTGCACTGCAGTGGAGTGGTGATGTGAATATGTAGGGGAATATCTTAGAGACAGTAGCATTAGAACAAAGCTGAGCCTTCAGTTTGAGGCGAGGATGGGATGCACAGTGGGCCCTTTAACAACAGAGGTTTGAGCTGCAATGGTCCACTTACATGAAGGTTTTCTTTTACCTCTGCCATCCCTGGGACAGTGAGACCAATCCTTCTTCCTCCTTCTCTTTGGCCTACTCCACTTGAAGACAAGAATGAAGACCTCTATGATGATCCACCCCCATTTGATGAATATAAATATATTTTCTCTTTAATGAGTTCCTTAATTACATTTTCTTCTCTCTAGCTTACTTTAAGAATACAGTATATGACATATGTAACATATAAAACATGTGTTAATTGGCTTTTTATGTTCTCAGCAAGGCCTCTGGTCAACAGTAAGCTATTACTGTTAAGTTTTGGGGGGAGTCAGAAGTTATATGAGGATTTTTGACTGCATGGGAGTTGGTGCCCCTAACCCCTGCATTGGTCAAGGTTCACCTGTACTTTGAGGTACTACAATTTTAGTGATTAATTTGTCTTTCCTGTTGGTGCTTTATTGTGTGGGTTGATTTGTTTTCATGATTATATATTGGTAAATAAAGTAAAAGAGTTTTTAAAAAGTAAAGCCTGTGTTGACTGCACCCATTAGCTGTGTGCTCTTCAGCAAATAACATACAAGGGGCCCTCCACCTCTCCCTACTCACTCCCTCTGAAATTGCATTTGCAAAATTATGACAGTGAGAGAAATCTGACATAGTTGATTCCATCTTGCTTCTGACCTCCAGGCTGTCCTTGATCAAGGAAGCATGGGCCAAGGTAACTTTAGGAGGAATATAGTTTATAGTTTAACTTAAAAGCAAGGGTAAAAGTAAGTCTCTCCCTAAATCTAACCCCCTCCTTGCTCAGGGACCAAAAACTGCCTTTGTAAGACTCATGAAGGACCACAAGATTAGAATTGTGGAAGGGGCCTGAATTGTGCCTAATTGGTGGTATAATTTCTACAATCCCTTACTGCTCAGGGATCATGTGAGGTGACAAGATTTGTGACTTCCCCAATTGCTTCTATAGATACATCACTATTATAGAACCTAAGAGTAGTTTTATCTGAATTTTTTTCAGACTGACTTTACCTGGACCCCTGACTCATGACTCAGCTGGTCTTGTGGTTCCACCCAGAAGTAGACTCAGTGCACAAGGATTGTTTTCCACACCTTTATGAGTTCATCCCTGACCAATCAGCAGCACCCATTCCCTAGTCCCCAGGCCCACCAAATATTTGAGTGATAACTTCAGTTCTCCTGCATGGGCCAGCCTTACTTCAGTTAAACTCTTTCTCTGTTGCAATGCTCTGGTCTCAGTGGATGGACTTTGTGCAGTGCACAGGAAGAACCCATCAGGTGATTACACTTTTACCTCAGTTTCCTCCAAGACTCAGGAACTCCTCTCTGAGCCATTGTACCATTGTAAAGATTAGAAATAATGCATATACAGCCTGGAGCTCAGTGATATTTGGGCAAGGCTGTGGGTAAATGTTTGTAGGTGAAAGACGGGAATCAGATCTACCCAGACAGTTCTTTGTGCATGCAAATTAGGGAGACAGAAAACTTGCCATCCAGGGAGTGTTTTCACCCATGTGATGGCTTATTTTATGAGTCAATTTGAGTGGACCATGAGGTACCCAGATAAAACATTATTTTGGGTGTGTCTATGAAGGTTTTCTGTTGGGATTAGGATTTGAACCAACAGAATGAGTGAAGCAGATGCTCTTCTCAATGCAGACAGGCCTCATCCACTCCTTGAGGGCCTGCACAAAACAAAAGGCACAGAAAGAGGAACTCTTCCCCCGTTACTTCCCTGCTTGAGTGGGGACATTTCATTTCTTCTTCCTCTGCCCTGGGATTGGGATTTATATCATCTGCCCTGCTGGTTCTCAGGCTGTTGGAATGAGAGTGAATTATAACACTGGCTTTCTTGGTTCTCCAGTTTGCAGATGGCAGATCTCAGGACTTGTCAGCCTCCATAATTGTGTGAGCCAATTCCTCAAATAAATTTCTTCCTGTGTGCATACTCTGTTAGCTCTGTGTCTGGAGAAGCATGTCTAGTTCACATGTGGTGGGCAGGGATGGTTAGCCAGGTGAGTGCCTCCCTTTCTTCACTCCATGTTGTCCTATGCTTTGCCTGGGCTCTTGGGGTGACAGAGGGGAGGAAAGGAGGGAGAAGAGACAGTGGAGTGGATGGGGGAGGCTTGCTGAGAACTGCAAGGGGCAGCAAAGGGCAGCTGAGCTGCTTGAGAAGCAGGGAGTCGAGAGCAGGATGGTAGTGGGAGGTTGAGGGGTGTGGTGGGAGCTCAGCCCCTTTGTGTGGTTGGAGACTTGCAGAGCTGGCTTGATTATTCTGAAGTCCCTTTTGGTCCCTGGGCAGCAACACCCACGGACAACTGCTGATTTCCCCAGACCATGGTGCAGCTACCACCCACTGAACCAGTGTTGAAGCTTTTATACTCAAGGGAGAGTGGAAATTTCTAGAATAGGAAATAGCTTGGTGAGCTGGTAAAAATATGGGCAGGCAACATTTCCAGGAATAGTGGGGTATGCAGACCCAGGGGTGGGCTGGGAGGAGCACTATTATTTTTTTCCCAAAAGAATTAACTCATTCCTTAAATCATTCCTTAGAGGCAACTTCATGAAAACAGAAACAACGGTGCTCCCAGAATCACAATAATATGTTGGATTTACTCACTTGAACCTTCTCACCAGATGTGGTTAAGGAAATGTGACAAATGGAACTTGTTCTGATTTTTACTTTCTCTAAAAATCTAATATAGCTGATTGATTTATGATGAGAAAGCCATTAACACCATGAGCTGGATTCATAGTGCTCCTTGTCTCTCAAAAAATTGAGATACTTTGAAATGACAAATATGTTTCTTTAAGAATACATTCGAGAAATTCAGGGCAAGAAGACCCTGCATCTGAAAGAATACCCAAGTGGACATTGTGTGTTAAGGGAGATGAGAAGTTCCTGCCCTGGAGGACTATTTGGGTACTCAGTGTCCGTAATGATAAGATTCATTTAAAAGGCAAAAACCCACAAACAAATGTGGTCAAACTGTTGCAGAGAGTAGGGGTGACGTACAAGGTGAAGGAAACAGAAGTCTTGTGGTTTAATAGCTGGTTTCATGATGAGTTATGGTATTTCTTCAGAAAAACTCTGCAAGCAGTTACGTTGTGCTATTAGACAGCTTTTGGAACTAATTCAGCCATGGTTTTGTGTCTCATCTTCAATGGTGCTTGTTTTTTGTTTGTTTGTTTGTTTTTGGTCCATCTTCACAATCACAGCCCAATAATTTTGTTTTGAAGGTGGGGAGGGAGTAGCTTCCAAGTATCTGCTGCTGTGTAATAAACTATCCAAAATGTAATGGCATCGAGCTACCATTTTATTATTCCAGTTCTTCAGATTGCCTGGGATCAGCAGGATGTTTCTTCTGCTGGTCTCCCTTGGAATCTCTTCTGTTGGCAATGAATGGTAATGGGGCTGAATCACCTGGCCCTGGGACTAGGAAATGGAACATGGGACAGCTCAGCCTCTCTCTTTCTCCTTGTGGCCTCGGGCTTCTCCATGTAGTCTCTCCAGCAGGTAGATGGTCTTTTAAAATCAGGGGCTAGTAAACTTTTCTCTACATGACCACACATTTTAGGCTCTTTGACCATATAGTCTATGTCACAAGTACTCAACTCTACCATTATAATGCAAAGGTAGCCATAAATGCCTGTAAACAGATGGGCATGGCTCTGCTACAATAAAGCTTTATTTACAAAATAGACAGTGGGCTGGATTTGACCCATGGGCCATAGTTTGCCAGCCCCTGTCTTAGATGGTGGTTCAGGACTCCCAAGAGCACAAGAACAAATATTGCCAAGCTCTACAAGTTAGGCCCAGAACAGGCACAGAGTTGCCTGCTACACTGTTGACTAAAATGGGTCCCAGGTACAATGCTGGAAAGCAGCGAAGAAAAAATATTTCTTCTGTCCTTTTAGGTTTAGTGTCTATGGCTTGCAAATTAAACTAAAGAAGGACAGATTAACAGAAGAAAATGTATACAAATTGTTAATATCTTACTTTTTGGGCTAGGCATGGTGGCTCAATCCCAGCACTTTGGGAGGCCAAGGTGGACAGATCACTTAAGGCCAGGAGTTTGAGATCAACCTGGGCAACATGGTGAAACCCTGTATCTACTGAAAATACAAAAATTAGCTGGTTATGGTGGTGTGTGCCTGTAAACCCAGCTACTCAGGAGACTGAGGCAGGAGAATCGCTTGAACCCAGGAGGTGAAGGTTGCAGTGAGCCGAGATCTCACCCATTGCACTCCAAGCCTAGGCAAAATAGCAAGAATCTGTCTCAAAAAAAAATTTTTTTTTAATTTTTACATGTATACAGGTATCTTGCAGAAAGTGAAAACCCAAAGAAACAGTTTTGGTTTGAGAACGCATATACCATTTTAACAACGACTATAAATTTGTGACAAAATGGCAAGGCAAAGGAAAAGGATTTGCGATTCTAGCAGTGCTAAACTGTGGGATGTCAAATATGTGGGAAAAAACTAATAGAAGATAAGGGTTATTTACCTAGTTTGTTTATGTAGATTGAAGCTAGTACCATGTCAGGGGATAAGCATTGTCTCCTCTTCCTGGCAGAGGGGGACCTCTTCACAGAGGGAGATTTACTGCCTTCTTTATACAGATGAGAGAGAATAGAGAGATTTTCCTGTTTCTGCTGTTTCTCATTTGCCTTCAGCTCAAAATAATCCTCATGTCAAAGTGATATATTTTGCTGTGGCGTGCTCTGACTCCCTTCAGATTACTGCAGAAAGGCAGTTACAAGGATTTGGGGTTCTTGGGACCATCTTTGGAGACACATGCCACAGGGGAGTGAGAAATGTCATGTCACTCTTTGGTATTTGATTTTAAGGAAACATTAGTGTATGCAATCCTTGTGTTTAAACCAAAGAGCAGAACTTATCATTTGAAATGAAAATGTTATAGGTAGTAAAGTAAAAATAGATGAGTTGTGTTCTTTTCTGTTGAGCACTGCTCCACCAAGTTTAACAAAAGTACTGAAGTGCAAGGATTTAGTGGTGGGAACACTTGACTCCTCTGCCTGCTTCCCCTCATTCATTACTTTTGTGCCTGGATACAGGAAACAAAAATGCTACATGACAATTACTTTCAGATGCAGTGGTCTTTCTGACATCATGTTTTGCTGGGATCATATGGGGACCTTATTTCCTGTGTGTGCTGGTTCCCCTCTCTGTTCTCCAGGTGTTCTAAGACACTTCTCTGGTAAAGGGGTACAGTACCCCTGGGGACAGCTTTTAAGGGGCTGAGGGGCTTCAGGAATAGGCAGGGGCCCTCCTGCTGGGGTGGCCCCTGGCAAGGAAGGGTCCCTTTACTATGGTCTGCAATGTTTTACAAGCCTTGACTTCCCAAACTCAGGTTCTCCCACCTTAGTGCCAGCCACAAACCTGACTGTTTCTATAATACATTGGATCATGTTACTGCCTTTTGGGAAAACCCCCAACTGCTCCTCCTGTTCCTCCTCACTGCCTGCAGATGGAAGCATCATCTATATTCCAGCTTCATCACCTTCCTGCCCAACTAGCACACACGACTCAAGACTGTACTCTATAATCCCCCCGGACTCTTCAGTCTTCCCAAAAAAGTATTGAGCCTTCCTATCTTCTCATGTTTACTTTCCCCATTTGAAGATGATTCTCCAAATCTCAACCTAAATGCCCCTTTCTCCAGGAAGCCTTCCTTAGTTTCTTTTAGTTGGATCAATTGTTCCTTCCTGAATGAACCCAAGAAGGAGAGAGAGAGAGATAGAGAGTGAGAGAGAGAGAGCAGATTTTTGCTATTTTACTGAAACATCCTAGATACCCCATGAATGCTTTCACATGTAAACTTAGAAAACATTTACCTACGCAGAGTGCAGCAAGTTCAAGAAAGTTTAACTGAAAACTGTAAGTGATAGTTTCTGATTCTTAATGATTCATCTTTTGCGTGGTGAGCAATTCTGTACCTGGTAGAAGAGTTGCTGAAGTATGTTCCCCAATTGCTTGTTCTCATTTCCACTGCATTTACAAGTTAGCCAGTATGTAAGTTTACGCTGCTTTTCAATTTCTTCAAAACTTTCTTACAGATCATTTAAAAGTTCAATGATGTCCCTTCAATAGCTCAGCTGATAGAGCACAGTACTGTGGTTAATTCCTCATAAACACTCGTTGAGATTTAAAACAACAATAATGAACCCAGAAAGGCAGATGCAGAGAAGCAGCTAAGCCTTCCTTGTGGCTATATGAACGGATGCTCTGGAGGCCACTTTGCCTGGGTTTAGGGAGTACACAGACTTCTTTTGTTTGTGTTTGTTTTTTCTGTAGTGAGGCTGGCAAAGCTACCTCCTCTCCCAGCCTTGAGCTGGTGCCTGGGCCTAGGCGGATGCTACTGAGGTATAAAAGGGAGCTGGGGCTCCTGTGGACAGGAGGACCCCCACCCCAGGATTTGGAGTTAGGACAGGCTCTCCAGGTGGATTTGGGGGGGCCTCATGGCAGCAAAGTGCTATGAGCTCAGGCACACTTGAGGGGCACTGGTGCAGGTGAAACAGGACATCCTGAGGATCTCAGCAGGAGGGACAACATGAAGCTGTCCCTGCACTTAGGGGTACAGCCTGGTGGTGTGCACCACCACGTCTAGCTAACTTTTTTGTGTGTATTTTTAGTAGAGACAGGGTTTCACCATGTTTGCCATGCTGGTCTCAAACTCCTGACCTCAGGTGTCTGCCTGCCTTGGCCTCCCAGAGTGCTGGGATTATAGGCCTGAGCCAGGGCACCCAGCCACGAATCTTTTCTTTTGGGGAAAGGTTATTCGTTAGTTTAAACTTCCTAATAGTCTGAGGTAAATGAATATCTGAACATTGTAGAGGAGTGTTGCAAAAGCAAATTCCATATGTTACACACTGCAGAAAGCAAAATTAGGGCAGAGTTATGACTTGGGAGCTATGACTGCCACACGTTTTTATGACTTAAAAAAAATGGAGAGCCTGTCCTAACTTCATTTACATAGTTTTTACTTTAAAATTACCAAGCACTGGAAAAATCATTCCCCAGATGATTTTTCCAGTGCTTGGTAATTTTAAAGTAAAAACTATGTAAATATGTAGGGAAAAAACAACTCGTTGAAAAAAATATCTGGGACTTCCTAACGATTAATCAAGAGCAACAGAGTGCTGCAGCTGGAGGGTCAGAAGTGGTGTGCTCACACACACACACACACACACACACACACGGCTTGGACAGACAGTTTCAAGATGTTTACTAGAAGGGCACATGCTGACAGGTTTAAAAGGCAAATGAGTAAATGCTAGCTATAAAAGCAAGTGCGGAACTTCATGTCTACAATGGGACCGTTCACCGTTGCTGTTGAAGCAAACACATGATTCACTTACCCAGGATTGACTCAGAAATAAAAATTAATTATCCCAAAGTGAGCAGGAATCCAAAAAGGCTTTTTGAGCCATGAAGTCAGTGTCACTAAAGTCCGTGTTCTATACTTGGCCGTACTGAGAACATGGCAGTAAGGGACAGAGACAAAGATGGCAAAAAAAAAAAAGGAAACCTCTCAAAGGATAAATAACAAAGTGTGGTGCAGGGGTGAGAATACCCCATCAAGGGCCTGAGCAAGACAAAGGAAGGGGGGCCATCAGGGGGAGATTCAGCAGGGGGTATCCTCTTTAAGAGCACAGAAACTATGTGAAACATTTTGAAGAATTTGAACCTCAAAGGTTTTTTTCTACTATGTGTCTTATCATTTCAAACAACTTTATTGAGATGCAGTTAACATACCATCCAATTGACCTGCTTAAAGTGTACAATTCATTGTTTTGTTAGTATATTCACAAGATTGTGCAGCCATTACTGCAAACAAATCTTACATTTTTATCCCTTTGAAAAGAAACTTCCTGTTTCATTAGCATTTTCCATCACATCCCAAGCACTATGCAACTGCTAGTGTAGGTTTTTGGCTCTATAGATTTGTCGTCTGGGCAGTTCATATAGATAAATCATACAGCATGTGCCCTCTGTGTCGGCCTTTTTCATTTAGCGTATGTTTTCAAGGTATGTTTGTGTTTAGCATGTGTCAATACTTCATTTTATTACCAAGTAATACTCATTGAATGGATATATCACATTTTAAGGACCTATCAGTTGATGGAGATTTGAATTGTTTCTACTTTTTGGCTATTATGGATACGCTGCTGTGGACATTTGCTTACAAGTTTCTGTGTGGACGTATATTTGCTTTTCTCTTGAGTAGATACCTGGGAGTAAAATGTCTAGGTCATACAGCAACTCTACATTTGACATTTGGAGGAACTGCCAAGTGATTTTCCAATGTGGCTGCACCATTTTACATTCCTCCAAGCAATAGACGAAGAGTCCAAGTTCTCCACATCCTTGCCAACATTTGTTATTTTTGTTACGGCCATCCTAGTGGGTGAGAAGTGGTATTTCATTGTGTTTCTGAATTGCACTTCCCTGATGACTAATGACGTTAAGCATCTTTTCATGAATTTATTGGACGTTTATATACCTTCTTTGGACAAACGTCTACCCAAATCTTTTGCTCATTTTAAAATCGGATGTTTTGTTTATTGTTGAGTTGTAGGTTTTTTATATATTCTAGTTACAAATCGTATGTGTTTCTCCACTATAGGATCATGTCCCATTCTGTGGGTTGCGGGTTGTCTTTTTATTTCCTTCATGATATTGCTTGCAGCACAGAAGTTGTTAATAGATCAAGTTCAATTTATCTTTACTGTTGGTGTCATATCTAAGAAACTACTACCTAACCCAAGGTCCAGAAGACTTACTCCTATATTTTCTTCAGTGTTATGGTTTAGCACTTACATTTGTGTCCATGATCCATTTTGAGTTAATTTTTTAAGTGCTGTGAAGTAGAAAGTCCAACTGCATTCTTTTCAGTGGGGTTACCTAGTTGTTCCAGTATCATTTGTTGAAAAGACTATTCTTTCCCCCATTGAGTTGTCTTGATGCCCTTGTTGAAAACCAATTGACCATAAATGTAGGGTTCATTTCTGGACTCTTGATTCTGTTCTGCTAAATGATATCCTATTTTTATGCCAGCACATGCTTTCTTGGTTAGTTTGTTTAACGAAGTTATGAACTGTCAAACATTGTTTTGTTGATTGAAGTTTTGGCTATAGTTTAAAAAAAAAGATATGGAACAATCAAATGAGCATGTTTCTTACATTTAGAGAATTAAGCAGCAATCATTCCCAAGGATTTGAGATTCAGTGGTGATATGGTTTGGCTGTGTCCCTGCTCAACTCTCATCTTGAATTCCCACATGTTGTGGGAGGGACCTGGTGGGAGGTAATTGAATCGTGGGGCAAGTCTTTTTGTGCTGTTCTTGTGATAGTGAATAAGTCTCATTATTATGAGATCTGATGGTTGTAAAAAGAGGAGTTTCCCTGCACAAGCTTTCTCTCTTTGCCTGCCGTTATCCATATAAAATGTGACTTGCTCCTTCTTGCCTTCTGCCATGTTTGTGAGGGTTCCCCAGCCATGTGGAACTGTAAGTCCAATTAAACCTCTTTCTTTTGTAAATTGTCCAGTCTTGGGTATGTCTTTATCAGCACTGTGAAAATAAACTAATACAAGTAGGTTACTGCCTGTGTTTTCACACCAGCAGCCTCCATGGGGCAGGCTCTGTGCTGGGCATGGGTGATAAACCTGATGTATAAATTCCACATAATCACCCAGGGCTCAGGGTGAGGTGACTGTCTTCAGGTCCCACAGCAGAGACCCTGCAGAGCCAGACCCGGAAGCCTGTCTGTCAGACTCCATGCTCTATGTTGTTATTACATATTTTCCAATAAACTAATACCCACCTGCAGGCAGCATGGGGAGAGGAAAAGCACACTGCTCCCACTCAAAGAGTTAAACACTTTTTTTCATTGTGGTAAAACATACCTAACCTGAAACCTATGATTTTAATAATTTTAAGTGCACTAATCAGTGGTATTAAGTACATTCACACTGTTGTGTAACTATCTGCCATCATCCAGCTCCACAACTTTTCATCTTCTCAAATTGAAACTCTGTCCCCATTAAACACTAACTCCTCACCTTCTCCCAGCCCCTGGCAACCCCACTCTTTCTGTCTCTGTGAGTCTGACCACTGTAGGGACCTTATATAAGTGGACTCATACAGCACTTGTCCTATTGCGACTGGCTTATTTCAGTTAGGATCATGTCCTCAGGGTTCACGCATGGTATAGCATGTGTCAGCACTTCATTCCTTTTTAAGGCTTAGTAAAATTCCATCATATATATAAATATAAATACACAATGTATACATTGTATGTACACACACACATACTACACACACACCACATTTTGTGTGTCCATTAGTCTATTGATGAACTCTTTTGTTTGTTCCGCATTTTGCTTCTTGTGAATAATGCTGCTGTGAACGTGAGTGTAGAAATATCAGCTCAGGTTCTGCTTTCAATTTTTGGGAAATACACCCAGAAGTAGAATTGCTGGACCATATGAGAATTCTATGTTTAATGCTTTGAGAAATGTTCACACAGTTTTAAAATGCTACTTTAAAAAACATGCTCAGAGTAGGTAGTATTTTCTTTTGACTATGCACAAGAGGAGAAATTTTTGTCATCTAGAGACTGACAAGTTTTCTTTTTAAAACAATAAAATCATCATTTAAAAGCAAATTTGGTGAATAATGTAGAGGGTGATTTTGAGAGTTGATCTGTGGCAAACACCTAAATGTGAGATTTACTTTTTTTGTGTGTGAAGTACCTTCCAGTTAAGTGAGCAATATTTACTCTGTAGGGACTAATAATTCCAATACAAATGTTCACCAGAGGCAAGAGTAAGAAAGACTTAAGAACCAGAATAACATCTCCCTCAGGGGCTTTTAGGAGACTAGAGTGAGAGTTTCATAAAATTCACCTAGCACAGCGCTTGGCACAGAACAGGAATACTGCAAATGCTAGCTCTTTTTATATCTTATTCCAGAGTAGAAGAGATGCAGGCCTGGGAACTGGCAGGCAGAAACCTGTTTTGTTAAAGGAAATGGTCCAGATGCCACAGGCAGTCATGAGGCTCTTTAATCCAGGTTAGATGTCAAAGGTCATGAAGCAGAGATGGCTCCATGATAAACTATCTATATGTGATTAAGACAATTTGCTAAAACCCAATAGCAAATATTACATTTGGCAACAAAATCTTTCCTCCCTCCTTCCCTCCTTCCCTCCCTCCCTCCCTTATGAATAATACTTATTGAGTATTGCAAATACTTACTGAGAGTTTACTATGTGTATTAGTCCATCTTCATGCTGCTGATAATGACATAGTCGTGACTGGGTAATTTATAAAGAAAAAAAGGTTTAATGGACTCTCAGTTCCATGTGGGTGGAGAGGCCTTACAATCATGGCAGAAGGCAAAAGACACGTCTTACAGGGTGGTAGGTAAGAGAGAACGAGAACTAAGTGAAAGGGGAAACCCCTTATAAAAAACCGTCAGATCTTGTGAGGCTTATTCACTACCAGGAGAACAGTATGGGGGAAAGCTGCCCACATGATTTAACTATCTGCCACTGGGTCCCTTCCACAACGTGTGGGAATTATGGGAGCTACAATTCAAGATGAGATCCGGGTGAGGACACAGCCAAACCATATCACTCTGTGCTAAACTCAAGATATAATATTGAAAAACCAAACAAAAATTTTTTGCCTTTATGGAGCCCTATATGTAGTGAACTAAACATCAGAAACAACAGAAAATTTGATTTTCTACTTGTAGATGATGTGATTACATATTTAGAAAACCTAAGAGCTTTTGCCAAAATAAATAATAGAATTGGAATATTTTAAGAGGTAGCTGGAAACAAAATCAACAGTATCTTCTCTTTTTTAGTAGCAATTAGTTTTCTCATCGGAATGAAATTAAAACATCTCCCCAAACCTAAAATCCCTAGAAAATAAATTTTACCACAAAGGTTCAAAACATAGTCAGAGAAAAGTATAAATCTATTTGTAGAATGTAGATCAATTTTTGAATAGATGAAGAGCAATTTCATACTTCTGGAGAGGAATATTTAAATCTTAAAAATGTGAATTGTTGAAATATATATGTGTATATATATAAAATATAAAACTAAAGTTTGTATTTATACATTTTTAAGATATTTAACATACTGAAAACATTAATAAATTATATTTATTTTATACATGTGATACAATTTGAAATATAACGCCAATAAATTGTATTTGAATTAAACAGAAAATATTTTAGATTTTCTAAAGAAAAATAAATGATAATGATTTCCAAGAAAATTTTAGAAAAGAAATGTGGTGTTAGGCAGCCTACTCTACGTAATAGTGAAACTTACTATAATCTAAAGCTACTTAATCAGACAGAGTAGAATGAATAGAAAAAAAAGAAAGTGATCCATAGATCAGAAATAGGTTGGTAGTTTCAAATATATATGGGAATTTAATATATCTTCCTTCCTTCCTTCCTTCCTTCCTTCCTTCCTTCCTTCCTTCCTTCCTTCCTTCCTCTCTCCCTCCCTCCCTCTCTCCCTTATTTTCTTTCCTTTGTCCTTTTTCCTTCCTTCTGTTTCCTTCCCTTCTTCTCTTTTCCTTCCCTTTTTCCCTTCTCCTCCCTCCCTCTCTCTTTCCTTCCTTCCTTCCTTCCTTCCTTCCTTCCTTCCTTCCTTCCTTCCTTCCTTCCTTCCTTCCTTCCTTCCTTCTTTCTTTCCCTCCCTCCCTCCCTCTCTCCCTCCCTCCCTCCCTCCCTTCTTCCTTCCTTCCCCTTTTTCTTGACACACTTTCGCTCTATCATCCAAGCTGGAGTGCAGTGGTGTAATCTCAACACACTGCAACCCTTGCCTCCTGGGTTCAAGTTTTTCTGTGCCTCAGCCTCCTGAGTAGCAGGGACTACAGGTGCACACAACCATGCCTGGCTAAATTTTTATATTTTCAGTAGAGATGGGGTTTCACAATGTTGGCCAGGTTGGTCTTGAACTCCTGGCCTCAAGTGATCCACCCTCCTTGGCCTCCCAAAGTGCTGGGATTACAAATGTGAGTTGTTTCACCTGGCCAGAAATTATATATGTTAAAAGCAATATTTTAATTGGATGGGATACTGTGGGCTTTGCAAAATCTTTGCTGAATGAATGAAAGCTTGTGAGAGTTTGAGAAAAAAAGGCTCTCCATGCATTGCTAGTGGGAATGTGATGGTTAAAATAGTTATGGAAAATAATATGAGAGTATTTGTTAAAATAAGAATGTTTCTCTCCGTTATAGCAATGTTTCCCTTCAGGGCCTGCTCTTCAGGAACAAAAATGCCAATAGGTAAAAATATAGTTATGGCTTATAATGGCAAAAAGTGGAAATGATACAAATATTCATCAAAAAAGATTAATTGACTAAAGCAGAATACAATCATGCTATAGAATATTGGGAGAGAATGCAGCTCTCTAAACATTAGGTAGAATTATATATCTCTGTATCTAAGAAATACCCATGATGAATTGTTAAATGAAAAAGCAAGTTTCAGAATATGACTAGTATTTGTGATCTGTTTCCATTTCTCTGTATGTGCAGGAGAGAGAACCACAGGCCTCTGTGGCCCGTGTGCGCGTGGTGAGTGTGCAGGGAGGCTGTGTGCCAATGCAGTCAGTGGGGTGGGAATGAACTGTGGCAGGATGAGTCATTTATTGCTGTTTCTTTTATACATGTTCTTTCTTTGACTTGTTACAATGAGCATGTATTACTTTCATCATTTCATAAAACGCTGTAACAGCTTCTCTGCAAAGCCCTCCAAACAAATAAAAAGCCTGTGTTCTTCCAAGAGTAGGACTGAAGTGGTTTAATGCTCTCCAACTCTGCCGGCACTGGGAAAGAGCCTGGGGAACTGTTCGGGGGAATGTGGAGGAGGAAGATTCAGGTTCCGTCCTGGTGATGAGGGAGCATACCTGAGCTTGCCTGACCCAGATGTCTTTTTATGTGGTAACTTTTAATTTTGATATACTTTTAGACTCACAGAAAGGTTGCCAAAAAATATCAGAGTGACTATATAACGTTCATCTATCAAAAGCAGGGGCCAACATTGGTGTAATGCTATTAACTACAGACTTCGTTTAGATTTTTCCATGTTCCTGCAACATCTTTTGTCTGTCCCAGGATCCAATCCAGAGCCCACATTGCACTGAGCTCTTGCTCCTTAATGTCCTCCAATCTGGGATGGCTTCTCAGTCTTTCCTTGTTTCTCTTGCCCTGACACTTTTGAAGGGCACTGGTCAGTTATTTTGAAGAATGTCTCTCAATCTGGGTTTGTCTGATATTTTCTTATGATTTGATGGAGAGTATGAATTTTAGGGAAGAAGACCTCAGAATTGCCTTTGTCAGTGCATTGCAGCAGGGGCATGTGGTGTCATATGTGTCATTGTTGGTTTTGTTAGCCTTGACCATTGAGTTAAGTGTCTGCTTGATTGTTTGGTTCACAAGTAGTGAATACCAATAAGAAATGTAAGACATAAGAAAGACAATAAGAAAGTGTAAAGTAAACATAAATAAGAACGAGTTTTCCTTTTGTATTAATTTTTCCCTTTGTAGTAACAGACATCTGTACTTTTCACTCTGAGTAATAGACATTTTGGGGGAGATACTTCGGCACAAGATAAATATCCCTTTTATCCACACACATTTGGCAGATCTTGCCTGCAACCCTCATTGCTGTGGTGTTCACCTAATGATGATTTTGTATTTTCCTTATTCTTTCTGCATTTGTTAGTAGAATTCTTCTGTGTGACCTTTCTCTCCTCCCCCATTTATTTGCCCATTTTATTCTGTTATTTATTCTATTCGTTTAGACTCAATATATTTATTTTATTCTATGTGACAAAGACATCTTGTGACAAGTTTAAGTAAAGGATTTATGGACTATCTTCAATTGTGTGTGTGTGTGTGTATGATATATATAGAATATGTAAATGGCATTTATGTAAGGTTTTATAGTGACACATCTCATTGTGATGAAAATGCAGAACTTGCTTTCAAAATCAAAATAGCTTCAACATTGTGAAAAACTCCATATCATAACAGGGGGTATTTTGACATATATGACTATATCCCATTAACCTAAGAGATCTGAGGTCACAGGAAAGTAAATGTATAACTGGACTTGATGCTGGGGGGCTTGGGAAAGCCCTGAAAGGAACACATGTGTTTGGAAGGCACTTTCTGAGCAGAAAAGAACTGGGAACACAGACAAAGTGAAAAGCGAGCTTGGTCCTGCTCACTGCCCTGTGCTGTGGTCCTGGGTCCTAGTTCACAGGTGAGTTCTGGGGTCAAGCTGGTGAGTGCCTCTCCCCTGGTGCCTTGACTTCCACCTCTGTAAGATGGGAAGCACAGTATGATCTGCTGCGTGGGGTGTTGTGAGACTAAATGGGCATTGTTGCCTACAAGGTACTTACAAGAGCTCCTGGCACATGGCTGGTGCCCGGTGCCATTAGCTGCTAATTCTGTTAGGATCATTATTCCCACCCAGCTGATGGAATTCTCTTCTTCCTGGTGTCTTCTCTCCTCCCATGTTTACCAAGCCCATTCACCTGGGGCACTCCTCTGGCCTTCCCTGCACACACACATGGGTGGAACACCTCTCAGGTGTAGGAGCTCATGCTGGGGCTAGTGGAGGGATGCAACGTGAGTCTCTTCTCTCAGGGTGTCCTCTGCCCAGTGAGGCAGACACCTGCTATTTGATATTTTGTATTGTTCTCTAGTTTGTTCATACACATTTAATATCACATGCATACACGCCTATATGCACATATCTGCCCTATGTGACCATAAGCTCCTGGGGTACTCTAGGTACTTCACATGAGTGGAATCATACAGTATATTTATCTTTTTATGACTGACTGATTACATTTAGTATAACACCCTCAAGGTTCCACCCATGCTGCAGCACATGGCGGATTTTCCTTCCTTTTTAAGCCTGAATAATATTCCGTTGGATGTATATACCACATTTTGTTTTATTCAGTCTTCTGTTGATGTAAAATTGATTTTAATAATATATTGTATGGCGGAGGACTCAAGAAGGCGTGGTGAGAACAACCCAGGATTGAAGCTCTCGGTGAATGCGCGGAGAGGGTGAGTCAGGGCCGCATTTCCAGAAGGATCTTTGTTGCCCACAGAACGGGGACATTCCCAGGTATAAAAGAGACGCGGGACGCCAGGCAGAGGTTTTGGCTGGCACTGTAGCGCAGTGGCGCTACACAGTGCTCTGCACAAAGAGCACTGGTCCGGGTGCCCTGTTAAACTGGCAATCTGAGACTTGAGAGGGCTGAACTTGAGACTGAACAAGACTTGGACAGTGAGCCAGCCCAGGAGATTCCAGGGAAGTAGTGTTTGGGTAGCGCAGTGGGACAAACAAAACGACGATTCCAAATGCTCCGGGCGCGGGCACAGCTGAAGCCAGGACAGTGCAGCTCCGTAGGGGAGGGGCGTCCGCCATTACTGAGGCAATCCACCCCTACTGAGGTAAACGCCCATTGCTGGTGCAGCCTGCCATTGCCGAGGAACCCGCTACAACAGAGAGACTCCACCGCAGGGCGTAGCCTGTGGCAGCAGGGCGGAGACCGCAGCAGAAGGGCAGAGACTGCAGCAACAGGGTGAACCTCACAACAGCAGGGCGGAGCCTCAGCAGGCAAATAGTGACTAGACTGCCTCCTAGCTGGGCAGGACAGCACAACGGACACTCACAAAGAAAGCCCCAACCCCCCCCGAGACAGCATCTGAGAAAAAAAGGGTTTTTTTTTAAGGAGTTCTGTTGCAGCAGAATAAAAACGTAGCAGCCTAACAGCCCTGAATGAACAACAGAGCTCACAGCTCAGCAATTGAGCTCCTATAAAGTACAGACTGTCTCCTCAAGCAGCTCCCTGACTCCTCTATATCCAAAAGACTGACATTTGGCAGGCATCATTCTGGGACAAAGATAGCAAAAAAAGAAACTGGTAGCATCCCTCACTGTTCTGCAGCTGCTATAGGTGCACCCCAGACAAGCAGGGCCTGGGGTGGACCTCAGCAGTTGTACAGTGGAGGGGCTAGACTGGTAGAAGGAAAACCAAGTAACAGAAATACTTCATCATCAACAATCTGGGTGTCCACTCAGAGACCCAACCGAAAAGTCAGCAACTACACAGACGACAGGTGGACAAATCCACAAAGATGGCAAGAAACCAGTGCAAAAAGGAGAAAAACACCCAAAACCAGAACACCTAGCCTCCTAGAAAAGACCAAAACTCCTCACCAGCAAGGGAACAAAGCTGGACGGAGAATGACTGTGACGAAATGACGGAATTAGACTTCAGGAGGTGGATAATGAGAAACTTTTGTGAGCTAAAAGAACATATTTTAAATCAATGCAAAGAAACTAAGAATCTTGAAAAAAGATTCGAGGAAATGATAACAAGAATGGATAACTTAGAGAAAAATATGAATGAATTGAAGGAGATGAAACACACAATATGAGAACTTCGCGAAGCATGCACGAGTCTCAACAGCTGAATTGACCAAGCAGAAGAAAGAATATCAGAAGTCAAAGATCAACTCAATGAAATAAAATGAGAAACCAAGATTAGAGAAAAAAGTGCAAAAAGGAATGAACAAAGTCTCCAAGAAATGTGGGACTATGTGAAGAGACCTAACCTACATTTGATAGGTGTACCAGAATGTGACGAAGAGAATGAATCCAAGCTGGAAAATACTCTTCAGGACATTATCCAGGAACATTTCCCCCACCTAGCAAGACAGGCCAACACTCAAATGCAGGAAATATAGAGAACACCACAAAGATGTTCCAAAAGAAGAGCAACCCCAAGGCACATAATCGTCAGATTCAACAAGGTTGAAATGAAGGAGAAAATACTAAGGGCAGCTAGAAAGAAAGGTCGGGTTACCCACAAAGGGAAGCCCAACAGACTCACAGAAGATCTCTCAGCAGAAACACTACAAGCCAGAAGAGAGTGGGGCCAATATTCAACATCCTTAAAGAAAAGAGCTTTCAACCCAGAATTTCATATCCAGCCAAACTGAGCTTCAGAAGTGAAGGAAAAATAAAATCCTTTGCGAACAAGCAAGTACTCAGAGATTTTGTCACCACCAGGCCTGCTTTACAAGAGCTCCTAAAAGAGGCACTACACATAGAAAGGAACAACCAGTACCAGCCATTCCAAAATCACACTAAATGCTAAAGAGCATCAACATAATGAAGCGTCTACAACAAATAACGAGCAAAACAGCCAGCTAGCGTCAAAATGGCAGTATCAAATTCACACATAACAATATTAACCCTAAATGTAAATGGACTAAATGCACCAATCAAAAGACACAGACTGGCAAATTAGATAAAAAGCCAAAACCCATCGGTGTGCTGTATCCAGGAAACCCATCTCACATGCAAGGATACACAAAGGCTCAAAATAAAGGGATGGAGGAAGATTTACCAAGCAAATGGACAGCAAAAAAAAGCAGGAGTTGCAATTCTCATCTCTGATAAAATAGACTTTAAAGCAACGAAGATCAAAAGAGACAAAGAAGGACATTACATAATGGTAAAAGGATCGATACAACAGGAAGAGCTAACGATCCTAAACATATATGGACCCAATACAGGTGCACCCAGATACATAAGGCAAGTTCTTAATGACTTACAAAGAGACTTAGACCCCCATACAATAATAGTGGGAGACTTATTTTTTTTAATTTTTTATTGCATTTTAGGTTTTGGGGTACATGAGCAGAACACGCAAGACAGTTGCTTAGGTACACACATGGCAGTGTGTTTTGCTTCCTTTCTCCCCTTCACCCACATTTGGCATTTCTCCCCAGGCTATCCCTCCCCACCTCCCCCTCCCACTGGCCTGCCCCTTTTCCCTGCAATAGACCCCAGTGTTTAGTACTCCCCTCCCTGGGTCCATGTGTTCTCATTCTTCATCACCCGCCTATGAGTGAGAATATGCGGTGTTTCATTTTCTGTTCTTGTGTCAGTTTGCTGAGAATGATGTTCTCCAGATTCATCCATGTCCCTACAAAGGACACAAACTCATCATTTCTGATTGCTGCATAATATTCCATGGTGTATATGTGCCACATTTTTCCAATCCAGTCTATCATCAATGGGCATTTGGGTTGATTCCAGGTCTTTGCTATTGTAAACAGTGCTGCAATGAACATTCGTGTGCATGTGTCCTTATAGTAGAACGATTTATAGTGCTTTGGATATATACCCAGTAATGGGATTGCTGGGTCAAATGGAATTTCTATTTCTAAGGCCTTGAGGAATCGCCACACTGTCTTCCACAATGGTTGAACTAATTTACACTCCCACAAACAGTGTAAGAGTGTTCCTTTTTCTCCACATCCTCTCCAGCATCTGTTGTCTCCAGATTTTTTAATGATCGCCATTCTAACTGGCATGAGATGGTATCTCATTGTGGTTTTGATTTGCATCTCTCTGATGACCAGTGACGATGAGCATTTTTTCATATGACTGTTGGTCTCATATATGTCTTCTTTCGTAAAGTGTCTGTTCATATCCTTTGCCCACTTTTGAATGGGCTTGTTTGTTTTTTTCCTGTAAATCTGTTTGAGTTCTTTGTAAATTCTGGATATCAGCCCTTTGTCAGATGGGTAAACTGCAAAAATTTTTTCCCATTCTGTTGGTTGCCGATTCACTCTAGTGACTGTTTCTTTTGCCGTGCAGAAGCTGTGGAGTTTGATTAGGTCCCATTTGTCTATTTTGGCTTTTGTTGCCAATGCTTTTGGTGTTTTGTTCATGAAGTCCTTGTCTACTCCTAGGTCCTGAATGGTTTTGCCTAGATTTTTTTCTAGGGTTTTTATCGTGCCAGGTGTTATGTTTAAGTCTTTAATCCATCTGGAGTTAATTTTAGTGTAAGGTGTCAGGAAGGGGTCCAGTTTCTGCTTTCTGCACATGGCTAGCCAGTTTTCCCAACACCATTTGTTAAACAGGGAATCCTTTCCCCATTGCTTGTTATAGTCAGGTTTATCAAAGATTGTATGGTTGTAGCTATGTTGTGTGGCCTCTGATGCCTTTGTTTTGTTCCATTGGTCTATATCTCTGTTTTGGTACCAGTACCATGCTGTTTTGATTACTGTAGCCTTGTAGTATAGTTTCAAATCTGGTAGTGTGATGCCCCCCGCTGTGTTCTTTTTGCTTAGAATTGACTTGGCTATGCGGTCTCTCTTTTGGTTGCATATGAAGTTCATGGTGGTTTTTTCCAGTTCTGTGAAGAAAGTCAATGGTAGCTTGATGGGGATAGCGTTGATTCTGTAAATGACTTTGGGCAGTATAGCCATTTTCACAATATTAATTCTTCCTAACCATGAACATGTAATGTTTCTCCATCTGTTTGTGTCCTCTCTGATTTCGTTGAGCAGTCGTTTGTAGTTCTCCTTGAAGAGGTCCCTTACGTTCCTTGTGAGTTGTATTCCAAGGTATTTTATTCTTTTTGTAGCAATTGTGAATGGCAGTTCGTTCTTGATTTGGCTTTCTTTAAATCTGCTATTGGTGTAGAGGAATGCTTGTAATTTTTGCACATTGATTTTATATCCTGAGACTTTGCTGAAGTTGCTTATCAGTTTCAGGAGTTTTTGGGCTGAGGTGATGGGGTCTTCTAGGTATACTATCATGTCATCTGCAAATAGAGACAATTTGCCTTCCTCCATTCCTATTTGAATACCCTTTATTTCTTTTTCTTGCCTGATTGCTCTGGCTAGAACTTCCAGTACTCTATTGAATAGGAGTGGTGAAAGAGGGCATCCTTGTCTAGTGCCGGATTTCAAAGGGAATGCTTCCAGTTTTTGCCCATTCAGTATGATATTGGCTGTTGGTTTGTCGTAAATAGCTTTTATTACTTTCAGATACGTTTCATCGATACCGAGTTTATTGAGGGTTTTTAGCATAAAGGGCTGTTGAATTTTGTTGAATGCCTTCTCTGCGTCAATTGAGATAATCATGTGGTTTTTGTTTTTGGTTCTGTTTATGTGGTGAATTACATTTATAGACTTGCATATGTTGAACCAGCCTTGCATCCCCCGGATGAATCCTACTTGATCATGATGGATAAGTTTTTTGATTTGCTGTTGCAATTGGCTTGCCAATATTTTCTTAAAGATTTTTGCATCTATGTTCATCATGGATATTGGCCTGAAGTCTTCTTTTCTTGTTGGGTCTCTGCCGGGCTTTGGTATCAGGATGATATTGGTCTCATAAAATAATTTGGGAAACATTCCCTCTTTTTGGATTATTTGGAATTGTTTCAGAAGGAATGGTACCAGCTCCTCTTTGTGTGTCTGGTAGAATTTGGCTGTGAACCCGTCTGGACCTAGGCTTTTTTTGTGTGGTAGGCTCTTAATTGCTGCCTCGACTTCTGACCTTGTTATTCGTCTATTCATAGTTTCAGCTTCCTCCTGGTTTAGGCTTGGGAGGATGCAGGAGTTCAGGAATTTATCCATTTCTTCCAGGTTTACTAGTTTATGTGCATAGAGTTGTCTGTAATATTCTCTGATGATGGTTTGAATTTCTGTGGAATCTGTGGTGATTTCCCCTTTATCATTTTTTATTGCATCTATTTGGTTGTTCTCTCTTTTCTTTTTAATCAGTCTGGCTTGTGGTCTGTCTATTTTGTTGATCTTTTAAAAAAAACCAGCTCTTGGATTTATTGATTTTTTGAAGGGTTTTTTTGTCTCTATCTTTTTTCAGTTCAGCTCTGATCTTAGTTATTTCTTGTCTTCTGCTGGGTTTTGAGTTTTTTTGATCTTGCTCCTCTAGCTCTTTCAATTTTGACGATAGGGTGTCAATTTTGGATCTTTCCATTCTCCTCATATGGGCACTTATTGCTATATACTTTCCTCTAGAGACTGCTTTAAATGTGTCCCAGAGGTTCTGGCATGTTGTGTCTTCGTTCTCATTGGTTTTGAAGAACTTCTTTATTTCTGTCTGCATTTCATTGTTTACCCAGTCAACACTCAAGAGCCAGTTGTTCAGTTTCCATGAAGCTGTGCGGTTCTGGGTTTGTTTCTGAATTCTGAGTTCTAACTTGATTGCACTATGGTCTGAGAGACTGTTTGTTATGATTTCAGTTGTTTTGCATTTGCTGAGCAGTGCTTTACTTCCAATTATGTGGTCAACTTTAGAGTAGGTGTGATGTGGTGCTGAGAAGAATGTATATTCTGTGGATTTGGGGTGGAGAGTTCTGTAAACGTCTATCAGGTTTGCTTGCTCCAAGTCTGAGTTCAAGCCCTGGATATCCTTGTTGATTTTCTGTCTGGTTGATCTGTCTAATATTGACAGTGGAGTGTTAAAGTCTCCCACTATTATTGTGTGGGAGTCTAAGTCTCTTTGAAAGTCATTAAGAACTTGCCTTATGTATCTGGGTTCTTCTGTATTGGGTCCATATATATTTAGGATCGTTAGCTCTTCTTATTGTATCGATCCTTTTACCATTATGTAATGGCCTTCTTTGTCTCTTTTGATCTTTGTTGCTTTAAAGTCTATTTTATCAGAGATGAGAATTGCAACTCCTGCTTTTTTTTGCTGTCCATTTGCTTGGTAAATCTTCCTCCATCCCTTTATTTTGAGCCTTTGTGTATCCTTGCATGTGAGATGGGTTTCCTGGATACAGCATACTGATGGGTTTTGGATTTTTATCCAATTTTCCAGTCTGTGTCTTTTGATTGGTGCATTTAGTCCATTTACATTTAGGGTTAATATTGTTATGTGTGAATTTGATACTGCCATTTTGACACTAGCTGACTGTTTTGCCTGTTATTTGTTGTAGACGCTTCATTATGTTGATGCTCTTTAGCATTTAGTGTGATTTTGGAATGGCTGGTACTGGTTGTTCCTTTCTATGTGTAGTGCCTCTTTCAGGAGCTCTTGTAAAGCAGAACTGGTGGTGACAAAATCTCTGAGTACTTGCTTGTTCGCAAAGGGTTTTATTTTTCCTTCACTTCTGAAGCTCAGTTTGGCTGGATATGAAATTCTGGGTTGAAAGTTCTTTTCTTTAAGGATGTTGAATATTGGCCCCCACTCTCTTCTGGCTTGTAGTGCTTCTGCCGAGAGATCTGCTGTGAGTCTGATGGGCTTCCCTTTGTGGGTGACCCGACCTTTCTCTCTGGCTGTCCTTAGTATTTTCTCCTTCATTTCAACCTTGTTGAATCTGACGATTATGTGCCTTGGGGTTGCTCTTCTTGAGGAATATCTTTGTGGTGTTCTCTGTATTTCCTGCATTTGAGTGTTGGCTTGTCTTGCTAGGTGGGGGAAATGTTCCTGGATAATATCCTGAAGAGTATTTTCCAGCTTGGATTCATTCTCTTCGTCACATTCTGGTACACCTATCAAATGTAGGTTAGGTCTCTTCACATAGTCCCACATTTCTTGGAGACTTTGTTCATTCCTTTTTGCGCTTTTTTCTCTGATCTTGGTTTCTCATTTTATTTCATTGAGTTGATCTTTGACTTCTGATATTCTTTCTTCTGCTTGGTAAATTTGGCTATTGAAACTTGTGCATGCTTCGCGCAGTTCTCGTATTGTGTTTTTCATTTCCTTTAATTCATTCATATTCCTCTCTAAGTTAATTTTTGTTATCACATCCTGGAATCTTTTTTCATATCTTTTTTCAAGATTCTTAGTTTCCTTGCATTGACTTAATACATGTTCTTTTAGCTCACAAAAGTTTCTCATTATCCACCTGCTGAAGTCTAATTCAGGCCCTGCTTGTCTGGGGTGCACCTATAGCAGCTGCAGAACAGTGAGGGATGCTACCAGTTTCTTTTTCTGCTATCTTTGTCTTAGGATGATGCCTGCCAAATGTCAGTCTTTTGGATACAGAGGGGTCAGGGAGCTGCTTGAGGAGACAGTCTGTACTTTATAGGAGCTCAATTGCTGAGCTGTGAGCTCTGTTGTTCATTCAGGGCTGTTAGGCTGCTACGTTTAATTCTGCTGCAACAGAACTCATAAAAAAAACCTTTTTTTTTCAGATGCTCTGTCTGGGTGGGGGTTGGGGCTTTATTTTTGAATGTCCGTTGCGCTGTCCTTCCCAGCTAGGACGCAGTCTAGTCACTATTTGCCTGCTGAGGCTCTGCCCTGCTGTTGTGAGGTTCGCCCTGTTGCTGCAGGCTCTGCCCTTCTGCTGCAGTCTCTGCCCTGCTGCCACGGGCTACGCCCTGCGGCAGAGTCTCTCTGTTGTATCGGGTTGCCTTGGTAATGGCAGGCTGCGTCAGCAATGGGCGTGTATCTCAGTAGGGGCGGATTGCCTCGGTCATGGTGGACGCCCCTCCCCCACAGAGGTGCGCTTTCAGGGACTGTCTCCACCGGGAGTGTTTGGAATCGCCGTTTTGTCTGTCCCACTGTGCTACCCCAAACACTGTGTCCCTGAAATTTCCTGGGCGGCCCACTGTCCAAGTCCCGTTTAGTCTCAAGTTCAGCCCTCTCAAGTCACAGGTTGCTGGTTCAACAGGGCTCCTGGACAAGGACACCCTGTGCGGAGCGCTGTGTAGAGCCTGCCGCTGCCACCCGGGCTGCTGGCTGCACCAGCCAAAACCTCTGCCTGGCGTCCCACTTCTCCTTTATGCCTGGGAATTTCCCTGTTCTGTGGGCAACAAAGATCAGTCTGGAAATGCGGCCCTGACTCACCTCTTCGCGCACTCACCAAGAGATTCAATCCTGGGTTGTTCTCACAGCGCCATCTTCAGCTCTTCCAATAGTGGGAGATTTTAACACTCCACTGTCAATATTAGACAGATCAACCAGACAGAAAATCAACAAAGATATCCAGGGCTTGAACTCGGAGCAAGCAAACCTGATAGGCATTTTCAGAACTCTCCACCCCAAATCCACAGAATATACATTCTTCTCAGCACCACATCACACCTACTCTAAAATTGACCACATAATTGGAAGTAAAGTACTCCTCAGAAAATGCAAACCACTGAAATCATAACAAACAGTCTCTCAGACCATAGTGCAATCAAGTTAGAACTCAGAATTCAGAAACCAACCCAGAATCGCACAGCTTCACGGAAACTGAACAACTGGCTCTTGAATGTTGACTGGATAAACAATGAAATGAAGACAGAAATAAAGAAGTTCTTCGAAACCAATGAGAACAAAGACACAACATGCCAGAATCTGGGACACATTTAAAGCAGTCTCTAGAGGAAAGTATATAGCAATAAGTGCCCATATGAGGAGAATGGAGAGATCCAAAATTGACACCCTATCGTCAAAATTGAAAGAGCTAGAGGAGCAAGATCAAAAAAACTCAAAACCCAGCAGAAGACAAGAAATAGCTGAACTGAAGGAGATAGAGACACAAAAAAACCCTTCAAAAAATCAATAAATCCAAGAGCTGGTTTTTTTAAAAAGATCAACAAAATAGACAGACCACTAGCCAGATTGATTAAAAACAAAGAGAGAGAACAACCAAATAGATGTAATAGAAAATGATAAAGGGGAAATCACCACAGATTCCACAAAAATTCAAACCATCATCAGAGAATGTTACAGACAACTCTATGCACATAAACTAGTAAACCTGGAAGAAATGGATAAATTCCTGAACTCCTGCATCCTCCCAAGCCTAAACCAGGAGGAAGCTGAAACTATGAATAGACGAATAACAAGGTCAGAAGTCGAGGCAGCAATTAAGAGCCTACCACACAAAAAAAGCCTAGGTCCAGACGGGTTCACAGCCGAATTCTACCAGACACACAAAGAGGAGCTGGTACCATTCCTTCTGAAACTATTTCAAATAATCCAAAAAGAGGGAATCCTTCCCAAATCATTTTATGAGACCAATATCATCCTGATACCAAAGCCCGGCAGAGACCCAACAAGAAAAGAAGACTTCAGGCCAATATCCATGATGAACATAGATGCAAAAATCTTCAAGTAAATATTGGCAAGCCGATTGCAACAGCAAATCAAAAAACTTATCCATCATGATCAAGTAGGATTTATCCCGGGGATGCAAGGCTGGTTCAACATATGCAAGTCTATAAACGAAATTCACCACATAAACAGAACCAAAAATAAAAACCACATGATTATCTCAATTGATGCAGAGAAGGCATTCAACAAAATTCCACAGCCCTTTATGCTAAAAACCCTTAATAAACTCGGTATCGATGAACGTATCTGAAAGTAATAAAAGCTATTTACGACAAACCAACAGCCAATATCATACTGAATGGGCAAAAACTGGAAGCATTCCCTTTGAAATCCGGCACTAGACAAGGATGCCCTCTTTCACCACTCCTATTCAATATAGTACTGGAAGTTCTAGCCAGAGCAATCAGGCAAGAAAAAGAAATAAAGGGTATTCAAATAGGAATGGAGGAAGCCAAATTGTCTCTATTTGGAGACGACATAATAGTATACCTAGAAGACCCCATCGCCTCATCCCAAAAACTCCTGAAACTGATAAGCAACTTCAGCAAAGTCTCAGGATATAAAATCAATGTGCAAAAATCACAAGCATTCCTCTACACCAATAACAGATTTAAAGAAAGCCAAATCAAGAACGAACTGCCATTCACAATTGCTACAAAAAGAATAAAATACCTTGGAATACAACTCACAAGGAACGTAAGGGACCTCTTCAAGGAGAACTACAAACGACTGCTCAACGAAATCAGAGAGGACACAAACAGATGGAGAAACATTTCATGTTCATGGTTAGGAAGAATTAATATCATGAAAATGGCTATACTGCCCAAAGTAATTTACAGAATCAACGCTATCCCCATCAAGCTACCATTGACTTTCTTCACAGAACTGGGAAAAACCATCATGGACTTCATATGGAACCAAAAGAGAGCCCACATAGCCAAGTCAATTCTAAGCAAAAAGAACACAGCGGGGGGCATCACACTACCAGATTTGAAACTATACTACAAGGCTACAGTAATCAAAACAGCATGGTACTGGTACCAAAACAGAGATTTAGACCAATGGAACAGAACAGAGGCATCGGAGGCAACACAGCATATCTACAACCATACAATCTTTGATAAACCTGACTATAACAAGCAATGGGGAAAGGATTCCCTGTTTAACAAATGGTGTTGGGAAAACTGGCTAGCCATGTGCAGAAAGCAGAAACTGGACCCCTTCCTGACACCTTACACTAAAATTAACTCCAGATGGATTAAAGACTTAAACATAAGACCTGGCACCATAAAAACCTGAGAAGAAAATCTAGGCAAAACCATCCAGGACATAGGAGTAGGCAAGGACTTCATGAACAAAACACCAAAAACATTGGCAACAAAAGCCAAAATAGACAAATGGGACCTAATCAAACTCCACAGCTTCTGCACTGCAAAAGAAACAGTCACTAGAGTGAATCGGCAACCAACAGAATGGGAAAAAATTTTTGCAGTTTACCCATCTGACAAAGGGCTGATATCCAGAATTTACAAAGAACTCAAACAGATTTACAGGAAAAAAACAAACAAGCCCATTCAAAAGTGGGCAAAGGATATGAACAGACACTTTACGAAAGAAGACATATATGAGGCCAACAATCATATGAAAAAATGCTCATCGTCACTGGTCATCAGAGAGATGCAAATCAAAACCACATTGAGATACCATCTCACGCCAGTTAGAATGGCGATCATTAAAAAATCTGGAGACAACAGATGCTGGAGAGGATGTGGAGAAAAAGGAACACTCTTACACTGTTTGTGGGAGTGTAAATTAGTTCAACCATTGTGGAAGACAGTGTGGCGATTCCTCAAGGCCTTAGAAATAGAAATTCCATTTGACCCAGCAATCCCATTACTGGGTATATATCCAAAGCACTATAAATCGTTCTACTATAAGGACACATGCACACGAATGTTCATTGCAGCACTGTTTACAATAGCAAAGACCTGGAATCAACCCAAATGCCCATTGATGATAGACTGGATTGGAAAAATGTGGCACATATACACCATGGAATATTATGCAGCAATCAGAAATGATGAGTTCGTGTCGTTTGTAGGGACATGGATGAATCTGGAGAACATCATTCTCAGCAAACTGACACAAGAACAAAAAATGAAACACCGCATATTCTCACTCATAGGCAGGTGATGAAGAATGAGAACACATGGACCCAGGGAGGGGAGTACTAAACACTGGGGTCTATTGTGGAGAAAAGGGGCGGGCCAGTGGGAGGGGGAGGTGGGGAGGGATAGCCTGGGGAGAAATGCCAAATGTGGGTGAAGGGGAGAAAGGAAGCAAAACACACTGCCATGTGTGTACCTATGCAATTGTCTTGCGTGTTCTGCACATGTACCCCAAAACCTAAAATGCAATAAAAAATTAAAAAATATATATAAATTGTATTTAATCTCACAGACTTTGCATCTTATAATTTTACAGGTAATCAATTTTACATGTAAAAATTATTAATGAAATGTTTTATATTCTTTGTTCGGACTAAGCATGTGGAATCCAGTGTGTATTTTATACCTAGATCACATTTTAATTTAGACTTTCCCCAATTCAAGTGAACAGTAGCCACATGTTGCTTGTGGCTACAACATTTTACACCATGATTTTAGATGATCTCAAATGAACATGACCTCTTAGAAGTCATGCCAGCATCCACATAGGAGTGTATGGTTTCCCAGTGGGCAGTCTCTGCTGATGTGATCATTCTGTGACCTCCAGCCAATGAACTTTTGTCATGCACCCTGCTGGGTGGCAGGTTGGAAGTCTGACACACACACACTGCCTCCATGCCCAGGCACCTGGGGTTCCAGAGGCTCTCTGGCAGCATCTGGAAGGCAGAGTTAGGTAGGCTGTCGTTTTTGTGGTTGGCATAGAAGAGTTTGGTTTTCGATGGCAATACTGGTGAAGGTCACCTCGTCTGGGCACTGGCTTCATGGCAGAGGGTGGGGAGAAGCATTACTTCCCTGGCAGGCATAGTTACACTGCTTGCTTCTGAGCCCTGTCAACCTTTTAATACCCTGTCATACATCCTTGCTGACTCGAGTGGCTCGAGGGAGTTCTGTACTTTGTAAGTGAGCACAGAGAGACCATGATGGACTTGGAACCTTCTATTGGCATTAGCTACATATCTGCATACCAAGCGTACAGTTACATTAAAATACCGACAAGACAATGGCATTGCATGTAGACCTGCTTATTTTGGATGATGATCTTGTTTCCACGTACAATGAAAATATGCCTCCTTTGCTGATGAAATCAATGTCACTAAACAGATAATCAAAGTAGTACTCAAATTTCTGTCTGACTTTCCATAGGCAGATTCTCCAGTTCCAGAGAGTACTGAATATTAGGCCATAATTGGATTTTACAATAATTTTGGAGAAAAAAAGGGCTCAGGGAAAAGTCCATAACTCATGCCAACCTGGAAAATGAATGAAATACATGAATGAAAGTTGATTATAACTTTAAAAGGACATAAATATTATGGAAGTTGTTTAAAGGGCAATTGCCTCTATAGATTATGAAGTAATTTAAGAAACTGATCCACAAGGCTGGGCGTGGTGGCTCACACCTGTAATCCTAGCACTTTGGGAGGCCAAGGTGGGTGGATCACCTGAGGTCAGGAGTTCAAGACCATCCTGGTCAACATGGTGAAACCCCGTCTCTACTAAAAATTACAAAAAATTAGCTGGGCACGGTGGCGCATGCCTGTAATCCCAGCTACTCAGGAGGCTGAGGCAGGAGAATTGCCTGAACCCAGGAGGCGGAGGTTGCAGTGAGCCGAGATTGCGCCATCACACTCCAGCCTGGGTAACAAGAGGGAAACTCCGTCTCAAAAAAAACAAGTAACTGATACACAGATATTTTAGGAATAAAATTTTTCTTTAAGAAGAAATTATTATCTATGCCGCGCTCTCCCTCTGGCTGTCCATCACTTAACTGAGTTGTCTCAATATTTTATTTAAATGTGATCCACAGTTATCAGACTTGAGTGTTTCAAGAATTGTGCTGCAGAGTCTCTTGAGAGAGAAGCTCATTCTAAACGGTCCCACTAATGTTAATATTTATGCTAATGCAAATGCCATAAAGACAGTTGGAACATCCCTTTGGACACTGTGTGAATGATTATCAGCATAGCTGTACTTGACAGTGATTTTTATAAACCGAGAAACTTTGTGAGACCTGGGTAGGGATGAAGGAATGAGATGCATAGATCTACATTCTGACATCATGTGTTATCCCCCAAAACATATATAAACATAACAATTATGCACATTTGCATACACCCTTACATACACAAAGACATACACAATTCATGTATACATACACACATGCATATAGACACATAAAACATAAACATACACATGTATATATGTCCACACTTAAATACACACAGATATAGACCCACAAACATGTACATGCACACACACGTATATATAGTCACTTACTTAACGATGTGGCTCTGCTTAAGAAATGCATCATTAGGTGACGGTGTCCTTGTATGAATATCATAGTGTACTCACACAAACCTAGCTGCCTACACACCTAGGTTGCCTGATATAGCCTATTGCTCATAGAGTATAAACCTGTTCAGCATGTAACTGTATTGAAAATTGTTGGCAACTGTAATACAATGGCAAGTATTTCTGTATGGAAACTATGTAAACACAGAAAAGGGTACAGTAAAAAATAAAAAATGCTACCCCTTTATAGGACACTCACCATGAATGGAGCTGGCAGGACTGGAAGTTGCTCTGGGTGAGTCAGGAAGTAGTGAGTGAATGTGAAGGCCTCAGTCATTACAGACACCTGCTACCATGCCCGGCTAATTTTTGTATTTTTTTTTTAGTAGAGATGGGGTTTCACTGTGTTGGCCAGGCTGGTCTCGAACTCCTGATCTCATGTGATTCACCCACTTCGGCCTCCCAAAGTGCTGGGATTACAAGCGTGTAATGACTGTACACTAAAGTAGACATTAAAAATATTGTACACTTACATGACACTGTTTATTAAAACATTTCTTTATTCAATAATAAATTATCCTTAGCCTACTATAACATTTTTACTGTATAAATTAAAAAAAAAAAACTTTTGCTCTTTTGTAACAATACTTTGCTTAAAACACAAACACATTGTATAGCTGGACAAAAAATATTTTCCTTTTATCCTTAATTCTATAACAGTTTTTCTATTTTAAAATGTTTACTTTTTAAACCTTTGGAATTGTTTTGTAAAAACAAAAAACAAGACGCAAACATACATTAGCCGAGGCCTCCACAGGGTCAAGATCATCTGTATCACTGTCTTCTACCTCCACATCTTGTCCCACTGGAAGGTCTTCAGGGGCAGAAACATGCATGGCGCTGTCACCTGTGATAACAATGCCTTCTTCTGGAATCCCTCCTTCAGGACCTGCCTGAGGTTCTTCTTGAGGAGATGCCACGCTTTTCAGAAACATGTCCACGATGGATGGTTTGTTCTTCTCATCACAGATTTGTGTGAGCAATGCGTTGGTCACTAGATGATAGGAATTTTTCAGTTGCACTATAACCTCAGGGACCACCAGTGTCTATGTGGTGTTGACCCGGCCATCACCATGCAGCACACGACTCCACACACATAAATCATGAGCACACACACCACATTGCCTGGTCTGACCTGGGTGCCTGTATTTTTTGTATCTATAGACAGCAGCATTTTAAGATTGATGTTTATATCAGTACTCAGGCTGTTCCTGGTGACTCCTGATGATGGAAGCATCCAAACTTTACCCTGGAATGTGTGGCTGGCAGTTGAGGATGGGTATTTCAGGGGTTGCAGTGAGAGCAGTGGCTGCAGCCTGCAGAGTGTTCACGGAGTGCCAGCCCCGGCCCTGAGCACCACGCATGTGATTTACTTGTTACAACGGAACCACGAAGCAGAAGTGGCTATTTCACCATCTCACGGTGAAGGACATGCAGTCTGCAGAGTCTCAATAGCTTGCCCTGGGTTAAACATGGAGAGTGGACATTGGCTCTGAACCCCTAATCCACTTATCCAGGCCACCTTGGTACCCTGACTCCTTAGAACCTGGGGCTTTCTGCTTAAAGCCCATAAACAGGCCTCAGTTCCCACGGGGCCTGAGCCACAGGTAAAAGAGCCTCTGGTTCTATCATTTATTTTTGGTAAGTTCTCTAAACAAGAGCTGCCTGGTATGTACCTGGGAGACCACATTTTTATTTGAGGAAAATATTACCTGGAAATTGGGGCAAGGTCACTCAGTGGAATAAAGGGTACCTACTTTGTGTATGTTCTGTGGTGTTTTTTTTGTTTGTTTGTTTTGAGACAAAGTCTGGCTCTGTCGCCCAGGCTGTATGCAGTGGCATGATCTTGTCTAATTACAACCTCGACCTCCCAGGTTCAAGTGATTCTCTTGCCTCAGCCTCCTAAGCAGCTGAGACTATAGGTGCATGTCACCACTCTCAGCTAAGTTTTGTATTTTAGTAGAGACGGGATTTCACCATGTTGGCCAGGCTGGTCTTGAACTCCTGGCCTCAGGTAATCCACCTGCCTTGGCTTCCCAAAGTGTTGGAATTACCAGCATGAGCCACTGTGCCAGGTCTTAATCGGTGTCCTCTTTGGATGGCACAGCAAACCTAAATTGAAGAGCTACTGGATGCCAAGCCTGGCCTGTCTCCAGTGTGATGTATATTTGTGCTTTGCCCTCTGTTTAGGCTGGGAATCTGCTTAGAAGAAAGTGCATATTTTAAATGGTACCAGAAAAGGGTCCAACAGAGAACATAAAACATAGCCAGGGGAGAAAAAACTCACAGAACAGGAATCAGCCTATTCCTAAGCCCAGATGGAATCACTTGAAATCTGTTATTGCTCTATACATTACTAAAGAGTAAATTATTGATTTTTCTGTTAGAAAAATTTTATATGGAATTACGATGACTGACTAAGCTCATGTATCTACCATCATTTCAGCCCCAATTCCCACAAAAATGACAAGAAAAGAAAATTTTAAAAGAATAAAATCCTAGTGAGGCAGGAAAATAAGAATGCCATGGGGAACAGTTTCTGATCAGCTCCCACGAAAAATAAAGTCAGAGCAAAATGAATACAGGAGAAGACACTGCAAGGCCGGAAATGGAGGTATTTCCAGTTTCAGTGAAATGCAAAACTATAGCAGAAAACAAGACATCGTTAGGCACCAAGGACTCAGAAAAGTTACCACTGCTGGACTGTCTATGATGGATTTTTTTTTAAAAGAAATGTGCCAGGTGTGGTGGCTAAAACTTGTAATCCTGGCACTTTGGGAGGCTGAAGTGGGTGAATCACATGAGGTCAGGAGTTCGAGACCAGCCTGGCCAACATGGTGAAAACCCGTCTCTACTAAAAATACAAAAATTAATTGGGCATGGTGGCGGGCATCTGTAATCCCAGCTACTTGGGAGGCTGAGACAGGAAAATTGCTTGAACCCAGGAGATGGAGGTTTCAGTGAACCAAAATCACACCACTGCACTGCAGCCTAGGTGACAGAGTGAGACTCCACCTAAAAAAAAAAAGATATGTGCAAAACAAAAATAAATAAATACAAAGAAAACATGAAGGCTACACCAGAAGTGGTGAGCAAATAAACTTGAAAACAAGTAAACATGCCTAATGGTCACAAGATGGCTGCCATAGCTCTAGATCTTATGCTTTTATATCAGCATCCTATGCAGGAGCAAAATGTCAGCAAGGTGTCTGTTAAGAAATGCTGACTTAGATTTAAGCATCATTTGTCTGCTAGCATGCGCATATTGCTTCCCCGGAAAAAAAAGTCACGGTGTATGGGCAAATAGAAGTAGAGTGGAATAACTGCTGGGTGAGCAGTTTGACATGGGAGACAAAAAAAAAAAAGGATGTAGAAGAGTGGAATAGCATAATTAACAAGCTTAACTATAAATGTATATAAATCTATACACACAGACACATTTCTCTTATGCCAACAAAGACCATACCCCATACCCTCTTTTCAAACACAAACAGCATATCCACAAAAATTGTTACTAAGGTAGAACTCAGAGAACATCTTAAGAAATTCCAAAATGAAAAAGTCAGATGAGCCACATTTTCTGAACAGACTACAGAAAAAGTAAGCATTAATAACAAAAGGCTGGCAAGATGGTTCTATTTTAAGACTTTAAAACACCCTTTAAGATAAAAAAGAAAAAAAAAAACCTAAATAACTAGAATCAGTTATGGCTTGAGAAATGAATGTCCACGAGAGTACCACGTCATGAGCCACATGGACAAAGTGGTCATCAGAGGAAAATTTGTATCTTTCAATCCTGGTGCTAGAAAACAAGAGAAGGAGAAAAAAAATAAACACAAAGATAGTGAAAGTAAGAAAATAATAACAATAATAATAATAATCGGTGGAAGAGAGTATAAACAAACAGAATGGTAGTGCTTTGAAAATAATTAAAAAAATAAGTTTCTGGTCATTCTGAGCAAGTAAAAAAACAAAAACAGTAAGCAGCAGCCAGGCATAAATGAAAGCATTTGAAGTGAAAAAGTGTCCAAAGCCTGAAGTTATAAAAAGATTAGAGGCCGGATGAGGTTGTTTACACTTGTAATCCCAGCCCTTGGGGAGGCACAGGTGGGCAATCACCTGAAATTAGGAGTTTGAGACCAGCCTGACCAACATGAAGAAACCCCGTCTTTTCTAAAAGTACAAAATTAGCCAGGCATGGTGGCGCATGCTTGTAATCTCTGCTACTCAGGAAGCTGAGGCAGGAGAATCACTTGAACCCAGGAGGCGGAGGTTGCCATGAGCTGAGATGGCGCCATTGCACTCCAGCCCAGGCAACAAGAGAGAAACTTTGTCTCAAAAAAAAAAAAAAAAAAATTGGAACTGAATACAATTTTATGTCAATAATTTTGGGACTTTAGATGAAAGTAATACTAATCCAGGAAAATACAAATTATAGTAGAATCCCTCTTATCCAAAACAGTCCAGGACTATAGTCAGTCGGTTAAGTGAAAAAAGTTTTTAAAGTGAAGAATTATAAAACAAAATGTTATTGTGGATCTCAAACATTTACTTTAATTTAAACCATAAAAACATATATTCACTCACCAATGTTTTATTCAGGGTTAATGCCCTCTCTTTAAAATGAGACTGATGATTGGATTTCTATGTCATTTTTCTTACATAAACACTTACGGTTCACTTTTTGGAAATTTTGATTTTTGAAAGAAGGGAAAATTTTAAGACATACAGTGTTCAGTAATCCCCCCATATCCATATGTTTTAGGACCTCTAGTGGATGCCTGAAACCACAGATACCAAACGTGATTGCTGTCAATCGGAACACATTTTTGGTTAAGTCTTCTGTCCACAACTACCTTAACTAAACACTTATCAACAGTGTGGCCATAACTTTTGCAGCTGGAGGTGTGACAGCAAAACTAGCACAAATTTCTTTTCCCTCTTTACGATTTTATAGATAGCAGGTTCATTCTTACCATAGATCTTAGCAACATAAGCATAATATTTGTTCCCCCTATGAAGTCGAGAACGTTCACCTTTTCACTTAAAAGAAGCACTTTATGGCTTCTCTTTGGTATTTATTTATTTGAGACAGAGTCTCACTGCGTCACCAGGTTCCAGGCTGGAGTGCAGTGGTGCGACCTCGGCTCACTGCAACCTCCAATTCCCAGGTACAAGTGATTCTCCTGCCTCAGCCTCCTGAGTAGCTGGGACTACAGGCATGTGCCACCACACCCAGTTAATTTTTTTGTATTTTTAGTAGAGACAGGGTTTCACCATGTTGGCCAGGATGGTCTTGAACTCTTGACCTCATGATCCACCCGCCTCGGCCTCCCAAAGTGCTGGGATTACAGCCGTGAGCCACCACGCCCTGCCTCTTTGGCATATTTGAGTTGTCAGTATCACTACTTTTGCCCTTTGGGGTCACTGTTAAACAAAATAAGAGTGACATGAACACAGGATACTGTGATACTGATACCATGACAGTCAATCTGCTAACCAAGATGTCCACTAGGTGACCAACAGGTGAGGAGTGTTTACAGCTGGATAAAAGATGATTTAAATCCTGGGCAGGATGGAGTAGGACAGCAAGAGAATTCATCACACTACTTAGAACAGCCTGCAATTTAAAATTTATAAATATTTTATTTCTGGAATTTTCCATTTAATATTCTTGGACCATGGTTGACTTTAGGTAATGGAAACTGAGGAATTGGAAACATCAGGTAAAGAGAGAGACTATTGGAATCTGATTGTGGAATTCTTGTAAATCAGAGCTTCTCAGACTTTAATGTGTACACAGATGTCTTGGGGATCTTGTTAAAATGCAGAGTCTGACTCAGTAGCTGTGGATGGGCTTCTGAAACTTGGCATTTCTAACAAGCTTCCAGGTGATATTGGTGCATGGGGCACACTTTGAGTAATAAGGATATAAATTTCTGCCTTCACCCATGGTTTCCAGCTGTATTGGAACATTTAAATATAAATCATTTATCTAAGGGACTCAATTCTATCTAGTCCTCCTAAAGTATTCAACTTAGTCTTCGTGAAAATGAAAACTCTTTTTTTGGCAATTATTCCATTGATCTATATAATATTAAATTAAATAAACTAATTACAACAGGTACACTTATAAACAGATTTGAGAGCAAACACAGATGCAAGCTGGTAAGCATTCACCTTAAATCATGGAAGCAGAGGGTAGAATTATAGCAGAAAGTAACCAATAGGCCTACCAAAGTATCCAGCATGTTGTGAGAATCCTCCCTTCAAAAGCACTTTATCTTGTCCCTGAAAAAGCCCCAGACCCAGAGGGTATAGGTAGGTTTTCCAAATTTGCAAGGAGTAAGTATTCCCGATCTTATGTATGTTTTTTCAGTGAGTAAAAATGAGACATATGTTCTGCTATGATTTGAATCTTTGAGCCCTTTGAAATTCATAATGAAATTTCATTGCCATTGTAATAGTATTAAGAAGTGGGGCCTTTGAGAATTAATTACATCATAGGGGCTCCATGAGTGGGCTGATGCTGTTATCTCAGGAGTGGATATCGTGCCCCTCTGCCTCTCACGCTTGCTTCTACCCTCTGCCATGGAATAACCCTTGCTGCAGGCCAGCATCATGCTCTTGGACTTACCAGCCTTCAGAACCATGAGCCAAATAAACTTACTTACTTTATAAATTACCCAGTCTGTGGTATTCTATTATAGCAGAAGGAAATGGACTAAGACATGTGTAGTAGTCTGTTCTCATGCTGCTAATAAAGACAGACCCAAGACTGGGTCTTTTATAAAGGAAAGAGGTTTAATGGATTCACAGTTCCACATGGCTGGGGAGGCCTCATAATCATGGCAGAAGACAAAGGAGGAGCAAAGGGATGTCTTACATGGCAGCAGAAAAAGGATGTGTGCAGGGGACTCAGCTTTATAAAACTATCAGATCTTGTGAGACTTATTCACTATCACAAGAACAGCACAGGAAAGACTCACCCCTATGATTCAATTACCTCCCACCATGCACCTGGGGATTATGAGCGCTACAATTACCTCCCCCAGGGCACCTGGGGATTATGAGAGCTACAATTCAAGATGAGATTTGGCTGGGGACACAGCCAAACCATAGCAACATGTCCCAACTCAATTCATTGTATAAAGTTCGTATAATTCTTATCCCAAACTAGGTAAGAGTATGAGAAAAAAAATCACAGACTCATATAATTTGTGAACATAAATATGAAAATCCCAAGCACATTTTAGCTCACTGATTTTAATTTTATATTAAAGAAGTAAAACATGATGAACAATCAGGATTTATATCTCGAATGTAAGAATGGTTTAATATCAGAAAAGCTATTGACATAGTTTATCCCCTTCATGGACAAAGGAGAAAAACCATGTATTATCTCAATGGATATAAAAGTATTTTAAAACATTCAATATTTTTTCCTAATTAAGACAAAAATCCTTATTCACTTATTAATAGAGAATATTTCCTCAACCTAATAGAGGCTATCTATTGGAAAGCTACAGTTGAACCTTGAAGAACATAAATGATTTTGAACAAATGGACCTATCATTTTCCTGAAGGGATGTCCTAATACCATAAAGATTTCAATTCTTCCCAAATAATATAAACTCATTTCAATCACAATAAAAATCCAAATAAGACTTCTTTTTTTTCAGTTGGAATTGTCAACTGAATCTCAAGTTTATATGCAAAAGAAAGTGCACAAGAATAGCTGCTTTGAAACATTTGGAGAAGACAAATAACAGAGAGAGAGATTTTAACAAACAAATAAATAGTATCCAGAATGTATAATGAGCATCTACAAAACCATAAGAACAATGCAAACCATGAAAGAGAAAAACTGACAAAATAAATAGGCTATTTACAGAAAATGAAGTAGAGGTGGCTAATAAGCATATATAAAAATGTCTAGTCTCAGGAAATTGCAAATTCAAATCAGGGCTCATTTGTTTGGGTTTTTGGCCATTGGATTAAAAACAATAAAAAATCTGTTAAATAAATTGTATTCCACCCACTTAAGGAAAAAGATGTTAAATAATTGTTTTCCATTAATTTAAGAAAAAAGATACATAGCTATCAAATATAGCAAACAGTCAGATCCACAGCTAAGTGAAGGCAACACAAGGAAGACCATGTACATGTAAAATGTAAGTGTGTTTACATAAGAAAAAAGTCAGTGCATCTAGACCGGCCAGTGTCCTGCCTATATACACTGGGCTGTTAACCCAGGCCCAGTGGGGCAGAAGGATGGGCCAGGCACAATGCCTTGTATAATTTGCTCAGGACACTAGTATGTTATTGAATCTCTGGCAGGAGGATCTATTTATAGATTTTTAAAGTGCCCTAGCCAAATTCTATGCCTTCTAGAAAAATATTCTGTTTCTGTCGTTCCTTTACAGAGCTGCTCAGCATAGAATCTAGATGTTTCCTTCCAAAACGAATCCAGTAACTATTCAACTATCAAATTTAGCATTCTGGTTGTATAGAAAAACAACAATGCTATATTAAGTTACCACTGTGAAGTAGGTGGCCAAATTGTATATGTGACATTCTTAGTTTTTCAACAAACTAAATATGCCTGAGGCTCGTTTCCTGAATGCTTTTTCTTCCAACAGCCAAAGCATGATATTATCATCCAGACAATTTACGTTCCCAGAATCTAAGTTTGCATTCTGACAAGGGAAAAGGCTCTGAGGCCTGGGCCCCTGCTCCGCTGCATGCCATATGTTTTGGGAGAGTCATCCGTTCTCAGGGATACGGGTTGCCACTATGTTCAGGGGGCATCGTATGAGCCACCTCTTCCCAGGGCTTTTCAACAACCAATAAAATGAATTTGAAACAAATAAAGATTTGATCCAATGTGAATACTGATTTTAACAACTTGTTTTGATTCCCTTGACTTTTTCCATTTCTAATTTTAGAATGGAATGAAATTATTTTTAAATGCATGTTTATGAATTTTCTGGCCACTTTTAAGCCTTTAACTATTTCACACTTTCTCTCTAAAGATCAAAGAAACTCTAGTAACATGGAAATTCATGCTCTGAGTAGTGACAAGCCAGTGACTTTTTCCATAGAAAGAGTACCAGACTCCAATTTGAAAATCGCAAGCAGCTTTATATTCAAGCAAGTTCAATCCAATCTCTTCCTGACTCATTGTCTCATCAACATGCAAATCTCTTGAAGAGAAACCATGTCTTACTTGCCTGAGGGAGTTCTGGCAGACTATCTGAATGTGGATGTGGAACTTCTTCCTTAGTTTCCATCCTGTCAAGAGCCACGGAGCAAACAGCAGGATGAGGCAGACATGGAAGACAAAACTGATAACGCACGTCACCTCCTGCAGCGGGAGGTGGGATGTAACTTCAATTCAGCCTCTTTGGGGTTTGGGTTCTGACCAAGTAAACAGGGAATGTTGTTAACATATCAAACCAGCCTTCATTGTCTGCCTTAACCCAAGAAAACACAAATGACACTTACTTTGTTGCTCAATTCGATTTCAACTTGTTGATGTCTTCCCTCAAAAATCAAACTTGAAAATGCCTGGCAGCGCCCCCTGAGATCTCGGGTTTGAAATGCTCTTTTGACAATTAAGAGGTTAAAAAGAATTTAGGAACATACTGTAGAGCCTCATGGGGAATTTCAGAAAAAATATGCAAAGCATCTTTAAATGTGTGGAAAATCCTTAGCAGTGAAATTGCACCGAAGTCAGACTGTTTTCCTATTGATGTTGCATTGCTCTGCTGCAAGAGGTGGGGTGGGCAAATCGGGGTGGGGGGGAGCAGAAGCGAATGTTAGGGTGCTGCCAGACCTCAATGTGGAATTCTGCTTCTCACAGTTGGCCATAATCAATCAATCAGCCTCTCTTCTCCCTTCTCCCTCTCCCTTTCTTTTCCTGGTTGAAGGGGCCCTCTTTAATCGCTCTTGAGCCTGCATTCTAATTTGCCCTCTCTCCCACATGAGATCCACTTCTCCCAGCTAAGCTGCATTTTGCAGCTTTATGACGGTACCGAAAGCACTTTTTTTCCACTTAAAGAGCTGCCTGTTCTATTTACCATCACTCTCCGGGTACTTAACCTCATTTAAAAGGCTGACTTTCACCTGCATTATAAAGTTGCTCCGGAGTCTCAAGACCTCTTTCCCTGAACAGCCCGCAGCCAGCCGTCTCCAGCCACCCCAGCCCCGCCCTCACCCCTCCCAGCCTCTGTTCCAAGGCCCCAGGCGCGCACCCCGTGGGGACGTGTCCCTAAGCACTTCGCCTCCGGCCAGCCTGACCGCTCCGTGCTCGGTGTCACTCCTGGCACGTCTCCACATTCCTAAAATCCCGAAATAGGATTTAAAAAACCAAGAATTTAAATAAGAAGCAACAGCCCTTGCCGGGCTGCCCGCTCTGGGTGGGGAGGGTCTCCGCCCCCCTCACCACCACCTGCGGCCCTTGTTTCCTGAGCTGTTTTGCAACGTCAGAGCCGTCCACACTCGCAGGCCATTTTTAGCGGCCTTTTGGAAAGGGCAGACGGTATGTCGGGCTAAGCAGAGCAACGCCGTGCCCTCTGAGAGGCGAGGAGGACCCTTGGGAACCTCAGAGTTACCATAAAATGACTAAACGACCTTCCTCTCATCCACGTCACCAAATACGAGACAGGCGGGCACCAGATGAACAAACTGAGCTTGGTGGAAGCTTGCGCCTTCGCCGTCGTGTCTTCGGTTGGGGGTGTTTCACTGGGGACTGAGCCGGTTAGACCCACGACATGGGCCGCATCGCAGAGTAAGGCCTCTGGCTCGCAGGGAGGATGGCAGGATGGCTGCTGGGGCAGGGGGAGCTCGCGAGGGTGGGGCCGGGAGCCCTGCTCCTCCTGCCCGGTTGGCCCCTGCCCAGCCCGACACTTGCATCCGGGAGCACCCGGACTGGGTTGTCCTGACCGTGTTCCCCGGAAGGCTGGAGCCCCGTCCCGCAGCGGCCCGGGCCCCGGCTTCTTCGTGCTCGCGGGAAAAGCCGCTTGGATGGGTGAACGCGCCTCTCTCCGGCTCACATTCTCAGCGCGCAGCGCAGGCCGCGGCCAGAGGGGCTTCCCCGTGCACACACAGGGAAAGGGGCGGGCAGCTCACGGTGCAGACCAGCGGGGTGGGGCCTCATCTCTTGCTACCGTCTCAGTGTCCCCCCAAATCATACTTTGCAGTTGAAACTTATTCCTTAAGACCCAGCACTTTGGGGGGCCGGGGCAGGAGGATCACTTGACCTCAAGAGTTTGAGAGTAGCCTGGGCAACATTGTGAGATCCTGTCTCACAAAAATACAAAAATTGGCTAGGCATGGTGTCGGCACCTATAGTCCCAGTTATATCGGGGGCTGAGGTGGGAGGATCACTTGAGCCCGGGAGGTTGAGGGTGCAGTGAGCTGTGTTGGCACCACTGCATTCCAGCCTGGGCGACAAAATGAAACCCTGTCTCAAAAAAAATAAAAAATAAAAAGTGGACCCTTAGGAGTGATTGAGTCCTAAGTGCAAGCCCTGGTGAATGGGAGGAAGGCCTTCATAGAGGCTTCCCACGGTGTTCCCCCCGTTGCTGTTTCACCTCCCGCCTGCAAGGACACAGGTTGGAGGGCCCCTGGAAGCAGACTTACAGACAGGGAGCCTGCAGCGCCTGGGTCTTGGATTTCCCAGCCTCCAGAACTGTGAGAAAGAGACTCGAGTCCTTCATACTTTACTTGTCGCAGGTATTTTATTACAGCAGCACAGACGGACTAAGACACTTCTCTTCCCTAGTCTTCAGTTTTCTGGGCACACATCCTCAATGGGTGGGAAGCACGAATGGGAAGGCAGGGTGTACAGAATGCGCTCATTAGGGAAATCAGACTTTCCTTATCCCTAGTGGTCTCACCTGCAGTCCCTAGTCTCCCACTGATGAAGAAGCAGCATTGTCATAAGCTGTCCTTCCATCCCTTGGTTCCCTCCACACTGTCTACCTCTTCAACTCCTCTCCTAAATGTATTTTCTATGACCCAGGAGGTTAATGCTGGCTGCCCAGGACTGAGTGAGATACAAATTCATTCCACGCCCAGAGGAACCTGGCTTCAGGGTGGAGGGTGAGCAAAGTTCCTATTGAACTCCTGGCTTCTTGGAGCAGGGTTTCCAGGAATTGACACTCCAAACTAGTATCCCAGGGGCTGGCCCGCCAGGCACAGAGCCAAAGTGTGTTTCTTCGCCAGCTGAAAAACAGCAAGTAGCAGCCACAGCCAATGTTTTTGAGTGTTTCCTTCTTGCCTGTCTCTGTCCTCAAAGCTTTACAGACATTGTCAGTGGCACGTTGTACAAAATCATGAACTGAAGCATTTTCTCAAAAGCTCTTCTCATCTAATGCATTTAGATATTGTACAAGTGAAAAGATGCAGACACCAGCCTCACACACACCCCTTTCTCTAACTGGGGACATCTCCTGCAGGTGACATTTGAAATTCAGTCTCTCCTGGTGCCACCTCAGGATTTAACCCCAGCCTGAGTCCCCCTCCCCATCCTCTCCTTTCAAAACCTGCACAACCCAGGAAGTGACCCTTCAGTTTTCTGGAATGGATCCAGGAGGTGAGCCACTGCTTCAGGGGAGGGTGTTGATATGACTATGTGCCTTTGCTTTTCTTTATTTTTTTCTAAATTTTCTCTCTCTCTCTCTCTCTCTTTTCCTTTCTCTTTCTTTCCTTTCTTTCTTTCTCTTTCTTTCTTTCTTTCTTTCTTTCTTTCTTTCTTTCTTTCTTTCTTTCTTTCTTTCTTTCTTTCTTTCTTTCTTTCTTTCTTTCTTTCTTTCTTTCTTTCTTTCTTTCTTTCTTTCTTTCTTCTTCAGACAAAGTCTCGCTCTTCTTGCCCAGGCTGGAGTGCGTTGGCACTGCAACCTGTGCCTTCCAGGTTCAAGAAATTCTCCTGCCTCAGCCTCCCGAGTAGCTGGGATTACAGGTGCCCACCACCATGCCTGGCTAATTTTTTTCTTTTTAGTAGAGACAGGGTTTCACCGTGTTGGCCAGATTGGTCTTGAACTCCTGACCTCAGGCAATCCACCCACCTCGGCCTCCCAAAGTGCTGGGATTACAGGCATGAGCCACTGTGTCCAGACTGCCTTCTCTTTTCTTATGGAGCTTTTTGCAGCAGAAAATAATATTTACTATGGAAACAACATAAATGAGTTTTGGTTGAGGACTCTAGGATTGCATTGTTAAGATAAATCTTAATAGGCTTAAAATCTTGCACTTTTTTTTTGATAGTTATAAATATTCCAGGCATTTAATATGCATTGAAGTAAATGGGTCACAGCCTATGGCTTGGAAATAATAGAGCCATGCCATGATTTGTGTTGCACGGAGCCGTCATCGCTTCCGCCTCTCTGTGCAGCACTTCAGACTTTGGGAAAGTGTTTAACATTGACGCTGAGGGTGGATTCAATCAGGAAGACCTATGTTCAAACACTGGCATTTGTTTGTGTGACTCAGGCAGGTTAACGCTCTAAGCGCTAATTTACTCAGATCTAAAACAGGCAATAATGACGGTCCCTATTGTACAGAGTTCTGAAAATTAAATGTGCTCAGCTCAGAGCCTGACAAAAAGTAAATCTTCAACAAATATCGGTTCTTATTATTAAGGTTTTCAACACATCCTTGCTCATGATTTGGAGCTTTTGTGTTATAGTCTCTGCAGAAGAAAATTGGCTTTGGCCTTGATTAAAACCTATCTTGGTTACCCCAATGCCCTGTTGCCGTCCAGACAGTAAATAGTCTTTCCCAGGTACAGGGAGCTCTTTAATTCTAGAGAGAAGAAAAGGAGGCTGGAGGGTTCCGAGTTTCTCCAGGAGTGTTCGGGGTTGACTGGGGGGTAGGAATCTTCATTGACCACTTTGTTTTCCAAGAAGGCCCACATAGGGTTCTACAGTTAATATTTTATCAGGGACCAATAGGGAGTCTCCACCATTGTACATCCAATGAATACTTGCAAAGGAAATGAATGGATGAATGGATGAATGAATAATTTCCTTCTTGATTTTCCCTTGAAAGGTAATATATAGTCATTCCCCTGTATCCATAGAGGATTGTTCTTGGACCTCCCATTCTCAACCCCGTGGATACCAAAATCCACAGATGTTCAAGTCCCATTAGTATATAGTCTATGCACATACTCCCTTATACTTTAAATCAGCCCTAGACTATCTATAATACCGAACAGTATAGAAATACTTGTGGTGTTGCATTATTTAGGGAATAATGCAAGAAAGAAGTTTGTACGCGTTCAGTACAGATGTAACCATTTTTTTATTTGTAATATTTCTGAATGGCAGTTGGCTGACTCCAGGGAGGCTGACTGCACAGATTTGTAGGGCCGACTGCACTCCATGGTTAGCACACATGCTGAGAGCTGCGTGAAGCTGGGTTTAGATCTCAGCCCTGTCACTGACCTTGGGCATATCACATAGCCCCTCTGTACCTTCCCACCTTCATTTGTCCACCTGGCATCCCACCCAACTCACCAGAATTGTGGGGCTAAATGAAGCATTAATGAATGCCAGGCACTCAGCACAGGGTTGGTGTGTTCATAACAAGCCTCACCGGCCGCAGCACATATGTCATCACAATCAGTTTTCTCTGGCTTCCCTCTCTCCACCTGAAGCAGCTTTTGGATGGGAAAGGTAGAGATGGGGGTCAGAGCCAGCCTTGGTGCATTGTGAGTTTCAAATAGTGGTGCCCATAATCCCGCATGTGTCTGTTGGCCAAATATATTTAAACTATTTATGCTTAAGTCTATTTATTTATTAAATCTATTTATACTGAGTATCTGTGTGCATCTGCCCTACACACCACTCATCCTCTCTGTACAGTGTCACGTGTATTTAGATCTGTTTGCTTCCTTACCATGCCCCTTACTGTTGAGTACTTCTCATGCCTGGTGGAGACGATTTGAATTCTTGACAATTTTGAGTGCATGAAGGGCATCCAATTGTCTTTCTCCTCTGTCGCATTTCCCACTGGGGGAAAAAGGCTGAATAAATTTTTTTTAAGTTTTCCCAAAATAAGTCATTTCTAGGCTCTAATATAGCAAGAGAAATGTCAGCACAAATGCTACTTAAGAAATAAGTAACATCACAGACCAAAAAAAGGAGCAGAACACAAATCCTCTTTATTGGTGGTGGAAGTGTAGATCCTCCCCAACAGACACCAGTCCAGGAAAAGAAATACGATCGAGATGGCGTGTTTATATTGTAAGGAAGTTGTGGGTCAGGCTTTTACACATCTGATATCTGTGTGCTGGTATTATAAGCTGTGGGAACCGAGAAACATAATTTGTATTCTTTCTAGTAACCAGTTGCTGTGGTCTCTGGGAGAGGGGCTTCAGGGTGCTCTGGGAACCATCCTCCTGTCATTTTCAGAGGCTTTGAAATGGGAAATGCACTGTGTGATATGATGCTGTTTTAACATTTCCCAGGGTTTGAATTATGAATGTTTACAAGTGCACGCGGCTCTGCAGAAGCCAAAAGCTGTGTACCTATCAGCTGCCTGGTTTATCATTGCACAGAATCTGATTTCTTTGGAGAAAGAGGCCAGCGGAAGCCAAGGTTCTTAACTTCATCTTGGCTGATTCAACGATGTTATTATAAACCTGAGGCAGGGTCACATCTAGGAGATACATTGGTCCCCAAATGTGAGTGAGTTATCAGAGGACAAAACTAGCAGTACTCAACTTGGTTTGAGTGGAGAAGACTGGGCTGGACTTTTGGGAAGCTGCAGAATTGACTGCGCCAGAGTGTAGAGGAGGATGTTCCCTTGGGAAATAGTTCCTAAAACACACGGGGAGGGGAGCAGAGGGGAGAGAGCTCGGTGTCTGGCAAGTCTGCTGCAAGAGCGGCGCTGTCCAAGGGAAATGTAATGTGAGCCACATATATACCTAACAGGTTTTCACTAAATGTGTCAAAAAGATGAAAAGAAACAGGTGAAGGGAATTTTTATGACTATTAAATATTATATTTAACTTAATTCAACATATTATCATTTTAATATGTTAACAATATAAAAGATTATTGAGATATTTTACATTTCCTTTTCAGACAAAATCTTCCAACTCTGATATGCATTTTACATGTACCGCACATCTTAATTCTGACCAGCCACATTTCAAGTGTTTTGAGCCATATTGTGGCTCGAGCCACAATATACTAGCCAGTGGCTGTATATTGTGCCCTGAAGGGCTTAAGTGTTAGAACCTACTGAGAAAGGTTGAGAAAACTGGAGTTATGTAGTGAAGGGCTGACTACATACAGGACATCTCACTTTCTACAGGGGGAGGGGCTGAGGGCATTCGCAAAAGCAGATGACTGCCTGGTCAGCAGAGCTATCTGTCTTCACGCTGTCCCAGAGGGGACTGAACCCCTATTTTAAGCTAGCCATGAGGCACCTCAATGCCTCCTGAGGTGAGATAACATTGAGGACACATGGGATGACTTGTGCATTCTCCTGCTGGCACTCCACTTCCTTGGCAACAATGAGCATTACTCCTAGTCATGCATGTCCCCAGAGAGTGATACACAGACATGCATGTGGTCCAGCGCTATGAACACCAATGATTTGCAAAGTGTCTACGGGCTAGAAGTACCTCTGATTTTTTGCTTCCAGCCTTTGGACCCCATCAATGTGGGGCCTCTTTGGTTTCCTCAATACACCTGCTGTCCAATTGCCCTCAGACCATGCTCATGTGGTTCTCTCTCTATGGAGATGCTTACTCATTCCCCAATGCCTACCACGGCCATCTTCTGGCTAACATGACACCTGATCTACCATCCTACCTGTGGGAGATTGTGTCTTCCAAGAATGGCCCTCACATTATATTCCATTCCAGTGCTCTTTCTGTAATATAATGTTAATGCTTCTCTCCTCAAGTAGTGAGGTATGTGTCTGTCCCCTTGAGTCTTGGCCACCAAATGGAGACATTGAAAGTGACATTATGTTGCTGCCAAGAGACAGTCTACTTCTTGTCTCCTATCTTAGTCCATTTTGTGCTGCTATAGTAGAATACCTGAGACTGGGTGTATATATAATACAATACCCGAGACTGGGTGTGTATGTGTATGTATATATATATATATATATATATCTACACAACCTCCTGGGAATTTTGGGGACAGGCAAGTTTAATATATATATATATATATATATATATATATATATATATATATATATATATACACACATATATATGGAGGCTGAGAAGTCCAATATCAGGATGTTGGCATTTTGTGAGGGCCTTCTTGCTTTGAGGGAGGGAGGGAGGGAGGGAGGAAGGGAGAGAGAGAGAGAAGAGACTAAACTTGCCCTTTTAAAATAATACCAATTCCACCCATGAGGGTGGAGCTCTCGTGGCCTAATCACCTCTCACAGTGCCAACCTCTTCATACTGTTACAATGGTAGTTACATTTTAGCATGCATTTTGGAGGAGCAAACATGGAAACCACGGCACCTGCGATGTGTGCTCTTGGAGTCCAGCACCATGCTACAAGGGCGCCGAGGCCTCATGGTGAAGCTATGAAGAGGTGCTCTGGGTAACTGTCCAAGTGGATGTCCCATTTAACAGCAGGCATCTACCACAGAGAGTTGAATGAGGGAGGCTTGTGAATGAGTCCAGCCTCAGCCTCCATGTGGTGCAACTGCACAACCCAAACAAGAGCCACTTAGCTGAGCACGGTCAATGAGAATAACAAAATTATCATTGGTATAAGAAATACATCATCGATTTAAGCCACTATGTGTTGGGGTGCTTTGTTGTATATGTAGCTAACTGAAAGATTCTCCTTCCTATTCTTCCAGTCTCCTGGCCAGTCAGGTGACCTCTCTGGCCTCCAGACACCCTTGGCAGCCCTCAGCCACCAACCCCCTGTTAGAACACATGTTATGTATGTGTGTCTGTCCCTCACTGAGCTAGAATCTTTGTGGCAGGGGCTGGGCTTTTTGGGTTTCTGGGATGGGTGGTTTTGTGTCAGACCCTTGGCACAGCTTTGGGAGCCCTTGGAAAATGTCTTAGTTTGTGTTGCTGTAAAGTAATCCCTGAGGCTGGGTGATTTATAAAGAAAAAACATTATTTAGGTCACCATTCTGATGGCTGGGAGGTTCAAGATTGGGCATCTGCATCTGGTGTGGGCCTCGAGCTGCTTCCACTCATGGTGGAAGGCAAAGAGGAGCCCACGTGTACAGAGATCATGCAGTGAGAGAGGAAGCAGGCGGGGCTGGCAGGGGGATGGTGGAGATGCCAGACTTTTTTATTTTTCTTAAACAACCATCTTTTGTGGGAACTAACAGAGTAGGAACTCACTAACACCCGGAGGGAGGGCATTTATCTATTCATTACGGATGAGCCCCATGACCCAAACTCCTCCTACTGGGCCCTCGTCTAACAATGGGCATCATTTGCAATGTGAGATTTAGAGGGGACAAACATTCAAACCATGGCAGAACATATGTACAGTGTGAATAGACAAATCAGTGTTTGTTAAAGTGAACACTGGCAAGGTAACATTCTGTAATTGGTTCTTCCCATTAACCCTATTTAAGAAAGCAGGGAGGTGTGAAGACTGAGCTCCAAGAGGCTGAGTTAACTGGCCCAAGATCATGTGGCTCAGAATGGCAGAACTGCATTGGCAGTTTAGCTGTTCATCTACAAGCCCAGCAGACAGGACTTTGGGGCCAACATGGCCAGACTCAGGTCTGTGCTACATAACCCTACTTAAATCCTTGAATACCCCTTCAGCTCTTGCTTTCTAAATATTGGGCCCAATCCACCTTCCTCACAACATTTGTAGAATTATGGGGTCCAGAATCTAATACCCTGTGGATTCTGAGCACATAGAAGTGTATATCCTACTTCCCCCATAAATGGACAGCAGCATTTACACAGAAGGCAACTCCTCACTGCCAAGCTCACAATTGTACTATTTTACTAATTTCTACTTATAATTACCCTATTGTCACCCCTATACCTCTCCTGGTGTCTGTACCCCAACCTCACACTCACTTCCCCAGATTTCACACCATTTATTATTTTTTCTCTTTTGTGGATTCAGGCTCTCCATTCTAGCTGCATTCTTGCAATAAACATTTAAATGTGCTCAGTTCTGTCCCATGTCAACAAATCCTCCCTTGACTTGTGTTCTCCTGCAGTTGCTGCCCGTCTCCCTCCATTATCAGGCCAACTTCTCTCAAGAGCCATCTACGCTTGCTGTGTACTTTTTCTGTCTACCCCCGTTCTTGCCACAGCCTTCTTCAATTGGGCTGCTGGGCACATCATTGATAAGGCCACACGGATTCATGCTGTCAAAACCATGGGGTTTCCCACCCTCTATCTTGCTCAATCCCAGGCAGGGCTCCTCATGACCAGACACTCCTTCCTTCTTTGGCTTTCAGAACACCGTTTTCTTTGCTTTCCCGCAGTGCTGTTGGTTCCTCCTCCGCAGCCTCTTTCCCCGTTCCTTTTCACAGAGGGCTTTTGGAGCCGTGTCTTCTTCTCCTTCCCCAGAAGGAGACCCTGAGATGAGGATTTAAGAGTAAGTTGTTAATTCGGGAGGCAATACCAGAAACACCATCCTACTGGTGTGCAGAGGGTAAGCTGGTGTGGAGAGTGGCAGTGGCCAGTGAGGATGGTCAGTGAAGAGTGTAGACCCCAAGTCACACTCTGGGCAGCTGGAACCTCGCCTTCCTGGGAACCGTGGGAACAGGCAGGTTTACTGTTTCTGAGGCATGAGAGCTGAGGTATTTATCCACCAACTTTCCAGGGCCAAAGCATGACCTCAGGATCAAGCTGGCTGAAATGTGAGGGCTCAGTAGGATAAGGCCCAGGGATTGGTACACCTCTGCATACTCTTGGGAGGTGTGTACTACCTACAGGTATTATCTCTTCAAAATAAAATCTAGAGTAACAGCAGCAGCAATAACAAACAGAGAGCATAATCCATTTCCCTCATGCCAGCCTCTCACAGCTAGTTCTTGATGGTCATCTTGGGTTTCCTTTGACTCTCAACTGCCCACAACTATAATACTTATTTGATTATTGGATTCATGCCTTTCCTTCTCTGAAGACTTCCCTAGAAGATTTCCGCTTTCTTTCTCACTGTATCTCCAGAACCTAGAAGCATCCTTGGTGCTCAAGAGAAATGTATTGAATCGTTAAATAAAACTGTACAATTTTTCATGCTTAATAGGAAATAAAAGTAAAGTCCCAAGAGCCAGAGACTTAATTTAGGAAAAATAGGCATGTTCCTACATAATTTAGTGGGAACACAGCCATGCACTGCCTCATAATGATGTTTCAGTCAGTGATGGACCACGTATATGACAGTGGTTAGTAAGATTGTAATGGAGCTGAAAAATTCCTATGGCTTAGTGATGCTGTAGCTGTTGTGATATCATAGTGCAACACATCACCTTTTCTAAGTTTATGTATGTTTAGACGCAGAAATACTTGCCACTGTGTTACAGTTGGCTACCATATTTAGTACAAAGCCATGATGCACAGGTTTGTAGCTTAGGAGCAATAGGCTGTACCATGTAGCCCAACGTGTAGTTTGTGTAAGTACACACTATGGTGTTTGCACAATGACAAAATCTCCTAACAGTGCATTTCTCAAACACATCTTCATCGTTAAGCAAAACATGATTATATGTTATTATTTTGGACCAGATATTTGACTTAAAAATTATGTGCCTTCTGTAATTTGGGCCCTGGCTAATTAGTTTAGTAGATAGCAGTCTCTATCACACAGGTAACCGTGGCCAGCTTCAGGGAATGACCTGGGTGGTATCTCAAGGCTCACACCTGTGGTTGGTTTCGTATTCTATGGTCGCCATCTTGAAATTCGTGATAAATTTTGAACAAGTGGTCTCACATTTTCATTTTTCACCTGGTCCTGTAAATTAGACAGCTGGTCTTACAGATAACACAAGGTAACAATTCTGAGTAGTAACCTAGACCTAGCATTTTATTTCTGCACACAACTTTTCTGGAGGGTCAGCTACAGCCCCTGTTGGATGTTCGTGATGTTTTCTCATGGCCCTACGTCAAGGCCAGTTCCCAGCACTAATTCACACATGTGACTGCTGGGCTACCTGGGCTCTGCTTCCACCACTCTACCGCAAAATATCCAAAGTAAGTGTTTCTACTACACTGGGACCTTGATTTGAGCCCTATAGTCTCAGCATCAGACCTGCAGCCTCTGTTCTGATACAGTTTCTGTGGGCTCATTTGCCTTTGCATGCCATCAAGAGGCAGAAGTATTTTTGTCTATGTTGTGAATAACTTTCCCAAGGCAACTTCTATGTAGTGTTTTTAAAAATGCCAGGATTCTGGAGAACCCCTCTGGAGAGCTTTAGAAATGCAGTGTCTCAGGCCTCACCCCCAGTAACTCTGATTTAGGCCTGGGGTGGGGATAGAGAGTCTTCCTTTTTAACAAGTGTTTCAGTTCTGTCACGGACAATGCCATGAGGGACAATCAGCTTCATGTTTTCTCTCTGACAGTTTATTATTAAAAGTTTCAAACATACAGAAAAGTTGAAAGAAAGAATTGTATAAGGACAATCAATATTCTTACCACTCAGATTCTGCAATTAACATTTTGCTGTATCTACTTTATCACATGTCAATTCATCCATCTCTCTCTTCTTCATCAATCTATTCATTAATTCACCTACTCACCCATCCACCCATCCTTCCATCCATCCATTCATCTGTCCATCCATCTAGGCATGCATGCCTCCATCTATTCACTCATTTATCCACTCATCCACCCAGCCATCCACTTATCTTTATATTCCTCTCTCCACCTTGATGTAGGCTTTATGCTCCATCTGCTAAACATTACCTGCACCAATCTAATTTTCCATGAACAAGCAAAATGTGGCCAGCTAGCAATTGTGTGTGAAATTACATGATGACACAATGCAAGACTCACAGGCTAAGCCCTGTCTCTCTCTGCCTTGTTGCATCCTAGTGGAGAGTGATTTATTTACCTGCATCTTTGAACTTTTCTCATCAATCTCTGATGTAGGTTTCTTTTTATATTCATTTAAAACACTTACCTCCGGCCGGGCGTGGTGGCTCAAGCCTGTAATCCCAGCACTTTGGGAGGCCGAGGTGGGTGGATCACGAGGTCAAGAGATCGAGACCATCCTGGTCAACATGGTGAAACCCCATCTCTACTAAATATGCAAAAAATTAGCTGGGCACGGTGGCGCGTGCCTGTAATCCCAGCTACTTGGGAGGCTGAGGCAGGAGAATTGCCTGAACCCAGGAGGCGGAGGTGGCAGTGAGCCGAGATTGCGCCATTGCACTCCAGCCTGGGTAACAAGAGCGAAACTCCGTCTCAGAAAAAAAGAAAACACGTACCTCCAATCCACGTGTGTAAGTAAATATAAAAAGAAGCAAATATAAAAAAGTAACACACACATATACTATATAAATAGTTTCATTGCTTTTGAGTATGTTTTTACTTTATTCTCCAGCCTTTTTCTTATTCCTTGTTTTCTAAGTGGAGCTTTTCTGACATGCAGATGTCCTTGGTCTAGTTTGTGCTTGACCAGCTCTTGGGCACACCTTGACCAGCACTTGCATGTGATTTTGGGGCTTTCACCTTTGTAAAGGACAATAGCAGCTGCCCAGTCTTTCTGGAGCTCCAGAGTTATTTTACCTGATGACTTTTCCTAAATGCAGGAAGGATGTAGGTCACCTGATATTCCGGGGGCCATGTGAGGCTTGGCAATTGGATGCTTGAAGTCAATACCTTTTCACTCACAAAGCTTTTGTGGGAATCTGGCATAATTTAATTCAGCTAACAAAGCTCATTACCAGAAAGGTTTGGGAAAGGACTGCCCAAGGACAGGTAAGATAAAGCCTCACCAGGAAAGAGAAGCAAGGAAGTCATAACAAAACAAAACAAAAATGAAACACGGTACCTGCCTTCATTCTGAACTAACTCACTCCTCACCTGAAGCCTGACCTGGAGCCCTGGTCCCTGTGCTCTACCAGACAAAGCCCATGAGTTAGGACAGAGCAGATGCTGCTTCTCATTCCAATGCCAACACCTCTGACAAGCATGGACGCTGAGCAGCCTGCACACACACAAATCCAAAATCTGCCTCTGGCCTGACTGACAGTCAAGGAAAGAAAGAAGTCACAACAGAATTTAATACTTGATATGTACAGGGATACCCTGATTTTTTGCACTTTGTAGATATGGCATTTTTTATACATTGAAGGCTTGCTTTGTGGCAACCCTGCTTCGAGCAGGTCTATTGATTAGCACTATTTTTCCAGCAGCATATGCTCATTTGGCATCACACTTGGTAATTCTCACAATATTTCAAGCCTTTTCATTATTATATCTGTTATGATGATCTGTAAGAAGTGATCTTTGAATTTACTGTTGTAATTGTTTTGGAGGCACCATAAACTGTACCAATGTAAGATGGCGAACTTAGTCAATACATGTTGTGTATGTTCTGATTGTTTCACAGACTGGCCATTCCCCCATCTCTTTCCTTCTCCTCAGACCTCCCTATTCCCTGAGACAAAGGAATAGTAAAATTAGGCTGATTAATAATCCTACAATAGTCTCTAAGTGCTCAAATAAAAGGAAGAGTCCCACATTTCTCGCTTTAAATCAAAAGCTAGAAATGATTATTCTTAGTGAGGAAGGCATGTCTACAACTGAGAAAGGCTGAAAGTGAGGCCTCTTGCACCACGTGGTTAGCTAAATTGTAAATGCAAAGGGAAAGTTCTCGAAGGAAATTTAAAGTGCTACTTCAGTGAACACACAAATGATAAGAAAATGAAACAGTCTTATTGCTGATGTGGAGAAAGTTTTAGTGACCTGGATAGAAGATCAAACAAGGCAAAATATTCCCTTAAGCCAAAGCCTAATCCAGCGGGAGGCCCCGATTCTCTTTAATTGTAGGGTTAGAAGCCTGAAGGAGGTGCGGAAACTGCAGAAGAAAAGTTGGAAGCTAGCAAAGGTTGGTTCGTGAGGATTAAGGAAAGAAGCCATCTTCATAACATAAAAGCACAGGTGAAGTAGTAAGTGCTGATGGAGAAGCTGCAGCAAATTATCCAGAAGATCTAGCTAGGATTACTGTTGTAGGTGGCAGTTCTAAACAACAGATTTTCAACATTGACAAAACAGTCTTTCATTGTAAGAACATGCCATCTAGGATCTTCTTAGCTAGAGGGAGCATTCAGTGCCTGGATTCAAAGTTTCAAAGGACAGGCTGACTCTCTTGTTAGGGACTAGTGAAGGTGGTGACTTTAAGTTGAAACCAACGCTCATTTACCATTCCCAAAGTCCCAGAGCCCTTAAGAACTATGGTAAATCAACTCTGCCTGTCCTCTGTAAATGGAACAATAACACCTGGATGACAACATGTCTGTTTTACACCATGGTTAGTTGAATATTTTAAACCCACTGTTGAGACCTACTGCTCAGAAAAAAAAAAAGTTTTTTGAAAATATTACCACTCATTGACAATGAACCCAGTCACCCAAGAGCTCTCACAGAGAGTGACAAGGAGATTAATGTTTTCATGCCTGCTAATACAACCACTATTTTTTTTTTCTTTCCGGCTTTTAGGTTCAAGGGGTACATGTGCAGTTTCGTTACACGGATAAATTGCATGTTGCAGGGGTTTGGTGTACAGGTAATTTTGTCACTCAGGTAATCATTATAATAGCCAATAGGTAGTTTTTAAATCCTTGCCCTCCTCTCTCTCTCTGTTCTCAAGTAGACCCTGGTGTCTATTGTTCCCTTCTTTGTGTCAATGTGTACTCAGTGTTTAGCTCCCACTTATAAGTGAGAACACATGGTATTTGGTTTTCTGTTCCTACATTAAATTGCTTAGGATGATGGCCTCTAGCTATATCCATGTTGCTGCTAAAGACATGATTCTATTCTTTTTTATGGCTGCATAGTATTCCATAGTGTATTTGTACCACATTTTGTTTACCCATTCCACCATTGATGGGCACCTGGGTTAATTCCATGTCTTTGCTATTGCAAATAGTGCTATGATGAACATATGTGTGCATGTGCCTTTATGGTAGAATGACTTATAGTCCTTTGGGTATACATTCAGTAATGGGATTGCTGGATTGAATGATAATTCTAAGTTATCTGAGAAATCCCCATACTGCTGAACTAATTTATATTCCACCAACAGTGTAAGTATTCCCTTTTTTCTACAACCATGCCAGTATCTGCTATTGTTTGACTTTTAGTAATAGCCATTCTGACTGCTGTGAGATGGTATCTCATTGTGGTTTTGATTTGCCTTTCCCTAATGATCAGTGATATTGGGCTTTTTTCATATGCTTTTTGGCCATGTGCATTCTTCTGAGAAGTGTCTGTTCATATCCTTTGCCCAGTATTTGCTTATTGATTTGTTTAAGTAACTTATAGATTCTGGATGTTAGCCCTTTGTTGGATGCATAGTTTGCAAATATTTTTTTCCTTATTCTGTAGGTTGCCTGTTTTCTCTGTTGATGGTTTCCTTTGCTGTGCAGAAACTCTTTAATTAGGTCCCACTTGTTAATTTTTGTTGTTGTTGTTGCAATTGCTTTTAGAATCTTCATCATGAAGTTTTTGTCAGGGTTGATGACCAGAATGGTATTTAATAGGTTTCCTTGTAGGGTTTTTATAGTTTTCAGTTTTACATTTAAGTCTTTAATCCATTGTGTGTTGATTTTTTGGTATCTAGTGAAAGGTAGGGATCTAGTTTCAGTCTTCTGCATATAGCTTACCAGTTATCCCAGCATTATTTACTGAATAGGGAGTCCTTTCCCCAGTGCTCGTTATTATCAGCTTTGTTGAAGATCAGATGGTTGTAAGCGTGGGGCTTTACATCTGGGCTCTCTAACCTGTTCTGTCGGCCTGTGTATCTGTTTCTGTACCAGTACCATGCTGCTTTAGTTACTACAGCCTTGTAGTACAGTTTGAAGTTGAGTAGTGTTATGCCCCCAGCTTTGTTCTTTTTGCTTAGGATTGGTCTGGATATTTGAACTCTTTTTTTGGTTCTAAATGAATTTTAGAATAGTTTTTTCTTATTCTGTGATAAAAACATCATTGGTAGTGTGATAGGAATAGAATCGAATTGGTAGATTGCTGTAGGCAGTATGGCCATTTTAACAATATTGATTGTTTCTATCCATGAGCATGGAGTGCTTTTCCATTTGTTTGTGTCATCTTTGATTTCTTTCAGCAGTGTTTTGTAATATTCATTGTAGAAATCTTTCACCTCTCTGACTGGCTGTATTCTTAGGTATTTTATTCTTTTTGTGGCTATTGTAAGTGGTATTGTATTCTTGCTTTAGCTCTCAGCTTGGATGTTATTGGCATATATAAATGCTACTGGTTTTTGGACACAGTTTTTGTACCCTAAAACTTTGCTGAAGTTTTGGGGTTTTTTTTTTGTTTTAAAAATCAGATTTAGTAGACTTTGAGCAGAGAGGATGGGGTTTTTTGGGTATAGAATTATATTGCCTCCAAAGAGAGATAGTTGGACTTTCTCTCTTCCTGTTTAGATGTCTTTTATTTCTTTCTCTTACCTGATTGTTCAGGCTAGGAGTTCCGGTACTATGTTTAATAGGCATGGTGAAAGTGGACATCCTTGTCTTGTTCCAGTTCTCAACAAGAATGTTTCCAGCTTTTGTCCATTCAGTACAATGTTGGCTGTTGTTTTTATTCCAGTTTGCATGTTTTCTGTTTACTCTGTTCTTTTGCTGCAAGCATCATTCTTTCCTATGATGTTGCCCATATTATTTTCATGTACATTTCTTCAGTGCCTAGTTTGCACAACCACCATTGTGCAGCCCATGGATCAAAAAATAATTTCAACTTTCAAGCCTTATTGTTTAAAAAATACATTAGGTAAGGCCACAGCTGTCATAGCTAGTGATTCCTCTGATGTGTCTGGGCAAAGTAAATCGAAAACCTTCTGGAAGGGATCAACCATTTTAGATGCCATTAAGAACATTCGTGATTCACAAAAGGCAGTCAAGATATTGACACTCACAGAAGTTTAGAAGAAGTTGGTTCCAACCCTCACAAATGACTTTGAAAGGTTTAATACTTCAGTGGAAGAAGTCACTGCACATGTGCTGGAAACAGCAAGAGAACTAGATTTAAAAGTGGAGCCTGAAGATGTGACTGAATTGCTGCAATCTCATGATCAAACTTGAATGGATGAGGAGTTGCTTCTTATGGATGAGCAAAGAAAATGGTTTCTTGAAATGGATTCTACTCCTGGTGAAGATGCTGTGAACATTGTGAAGTGACAACAAAGGACTATGTAAATATAGTCGATAAAGCAGCAGTTGGGTTTGAGAGGACTGACTACAATTTTAAAAGAAGTCCTATGGTGGGTAAAAGGCTGTCAAACAGCATCACATGCTATAGAGAAGGCTTTGTGAAAGGAAAAGTCAATCAATGTGGCAAACTTCATTGTTGTCTTATTTTAAGAAACTGCCACAGCCACCCAGCCTTTGGCAATCATCAACGTCAAGGCAAGACCCTCCATCTCCACATGGAGATTATGGCTTGCTGAAGGCTCAGATGATTGTTAGCATTTTTTTAGAAATAAAGTATTTTTCAATCAAGGTATGTACAATGTTTTTTAGACATAATGCTATTGCATGCTTAATAGACTATAATACAGTGTAAACATAAGGTGTGTATGCATTGGAAAACCCAAATATTAGTGTAACTAGCCATATTCTGATATTTGCTTTATTGTGGTTATCTAGAACCAAACCTGAAATATCTGAGGTATGTTTGCAACATTCTTAAAAAAAGCAAACCTTAAACCCCGCATTTGAGTTACAGAAAGCCAGAGACACATATATACTTGCATACATACATTTATTCAGATTTATCAAAGACTGAGTTGTTCTGCATACATTGAAATTCCAGGTGGCATTGAATTTTATTTAGAAATTAAGCATTTTTGAAACAAATGTTTATAAACCGTATCATACTTTTCCTTCTCTTTTTAAAAAGCATTTTCTGAAAACAACTTGACCTTTTTCTTAATGACTTAGCAATTCTTCCCAGGAGAGGTGCGTGATGAGCTCCCAGTCTTGTGGCTCCGGGTGGGCTCTGGGAGACTGACAGAGGGGACTCCTCTGAGAAGCTTTCTCTCCAAGGCAGGATCTGCTCTGCCCAGGATGCTCCCCTGACACACACACACTGAAAAACTGAGCACCCAGAAAGCAACACCAAAAACCAATAATGACCAACAATGGGCAGCCAAATCAAGTGACAAGTTACTCTCAGACCCTAAAATGCATGTGGTGGTGATAGGGTACCAACAACCACAGAGACCCAGGCATTGACATCCATGAGGGAGGAGGGAGGGGGAAGTAATGGGGCAGAGCCCAGTCGCCTAAGGCAGGAGACCCCAAATTGGCTAACCAAAGAGCATGGCTGGCACACTGATAACCGCAACTGCAATCATGTTGAGTGAGTCCATGACCCTGCCTGAGATGACACCAGGTGACACATGGTTCCTACCATCAGGTCAGATCATAACAGGGACATGCAGGCACTTTGACCATCCTAATAGTCCAAAGGGGCAGTGGAACCATTAGAATCAGCTCGGCCCTCAGACGTACTGCTGCGTCCCTGGGTCAGCATGACGGTGTGGAAGCTGTGGTTCTGCACAGATCACTTGAGAAGGTCCAGGCCTCACCTAAACTCTTTCAGTGAGGGCCTCTGGGGCAGAGTCCCAGACCTGCTGATTTCTTCATGCTCCCAGGGCAAGTCCAGAAATAGTTAAAGTTGAGGACCACTTCAGTAAGGGGTAAAAAATCATATTTTTGAGGACTCTTCCCAAGTAAGATTCTTTCTTCCTCTGATTTGTTACTATTTGTTAGCACCTGTGAGTGAAAGGGATGTGTGAGTTTGATTTGGCCTAAATTTCCCTCTAGAAAATTCCTTTTGGGAAGAAAAAAGCCTCTGATTACCAACCAAAGGCCATATATTCTAGTCTCAGCCCCCACCACTTGCTGGGGTCTCCTGGGGATCTGTGGAAAATTCTGGCATCCTGCCCCACCTCCCAAGGCTCTGTTGTGGTTGTCTTGGGTTCTAGACAACCCCGAGGGTGGTAACGTGCAGTCAGGGTACCCTGGACTCCAGCCAGCCTCATAAGCCTTTGCAGGGCAGGACACCTCATCCCTGTGTGCAAGTCATTGCTTCATGTAATTTGCATAAATACAGACTCTTTTCTACCCAAGGTTAATCTTTTTAATTAATTGAAGCTGCTATGTTATAGGAAGCAAACACTGACCCTTAAGTAGATAATTGGCATAATTGAAACAATTAAATGATTTTCCCCAGGAGAGCATTCAGCAAAGCCATTCTTGCTGTAGGAGAAGGAACAGCACAAGACGCAGAAAGGAAATTGTGGCACACGTGAAAGATAACTTGTCCATGTTTACAGTCTACTGAGATGCCCACTGCAAGAAGAGGCAGGATTTTCCCTTGCTCTTGGCCCGCCTCTGTTGTCCAGGTTCCAGGACTGGTGACAGGAGAAGTGGACATGATCTGCATAAGCTGGTGCAGCTGGGGTGGGAATTGGCTCTTCCTCGGCTGTGGGGAAGTGGTGCTGGAGGGAAGGGAGGAGGAGAGAGGTTTTGGGGAAAGGGTACTGAGCAGTCAGGGACCTGTAAGGTCACATTTCTTTCAGGTATTCTTGCCAGGTGTTCTGAATGGGAACATTGTCTGTCATCTCTAGACTGCATTAAAGACCTAAGCTGCTTCCATTTATCTCTGGTTGTTGGACTGAAGTTCCTAATGCACCTGGTGATGCAGAGCACAGCTCTGTCTTTTCATGGGTTGCTTACTTAGTTCAAGTTCCGGATGAAGGAAGCCTGAACCCATTTTTGTGCAAAAGCCTAAGGGTGTAGAACAGGGATGCTCAAACTTTTGTTTTTATAAGAAACTCCTTTTATATTAACTAGGTTTTTTGTGTGTAAGAAGAAATGCTTGAACATGGAAATGAAAAGTTCTAACTGTAGGATGGAGTTTACAGGGAGTATAAACCTCCCTCCCCACCTCCAATCCTGGGGCCCCTTCCATTTGTACTCATGCCTGTAATCCCAGCCCTTTGGGAGGCTGAGGCAGGTGGATCACTTGAGGTCAGGAGTTCATGACCAGCCTGGCCAACACGGTGAAACCCTATATCTACCAGAAATACAACAATTAGCTAGGCGGGTGGCACACGCTTGTAATCCCAGTTTCTTGGGAGGCTGAAGCAGGAGAATTGCTTGAACCTGGGAAGCAGAGGTTGCAGTGAGCCAAGATTGCACCACTGCACTCCAGCCTGGATAACAGAGAGAGACTCCATCACAAAATGAATGAATGAATAAATAAATACATAAATATATAAATTTGTGAAAGAATGAAAAGCTTTTCCAATTATCTGAAAGGAAAGACACCTGCAACCCTTAACATTGTCGACTCTCTACTGAAGCAAGCATTCACAGAGGCTATGAGTGGAGTATAAATTATTGGCATCTCTTTGGGAGAAGATGAGACACTATCTAAAAATGTTTGAAAAAAATATCACTTTTTGGAACTTATCCAATAAGAACTTACATAGTTCTTAGGAGAAAAGGCTCATGGCATGTGGGTTTCATAGTTGCATAGGCCAGATGGCTTCCCCCAAGATCATCTTCATGTTCCCAATGGCTTAGCGTGTTACCTTCCTTGTAATTTGCGTTTAATAATTATTCATTATAGCAAAGTTACTTTTGCTTTGCCACTTTCTAGTTGTGTAGCCCTGGAAGATCATTGAGTTTCTCTTCATCTCAGTTTTCTCATTGGAAAATTCAAGAGTGTACTATTTACTGTCTAAGACTGCTCCAGTTACCATGACTGCATGACAGATTACCCAAAAATATGAAGGCATGCAACAACTGTGTTTTATGTGCATAAATTCAGTAGGTTGGGAATTCAGATGGGAATTCAGCGGAAAGACACTGAGGTTGGGGGCTGGCATATCCTGCAGCCTCACTCATGTATGTGTCTGGTGATTGGAGCTGGCTGTTGGCTAGAGGGCCTCAGTTCTTCCCCATGCTATCACTCCATGTCAGCTAGCTGGGGTTCCAGCAAGCATCCATGAGAGACAGAAAGCCAGGTGTAAACTCTGTGGCTTTCCCACAACTCCCCATTTGCTTTGGAAATCATACAGTATCATCCCCACTGCATTCTATTGGTTAAGATAGTTATAAAGTTCTGCCCAGGCACAAGGGAGAGGTACAGTAGTTTGCTAGGGCTGCCATGACAAAGTACTACAGATGGGATGGCTTAAACAACAGAAATTTATTTTCTTACAGTTTTAAGGGTAGAAGTCTGAGACAAAGGTGTCAGCAGGCTTGGCTTCTCCTGAGGCCTCCCTCCTTGGCTTGTAGATGATGTCTTCTCCTTGTGTCTTCACATGGTCATCCCTCCGTGTCTGTCTGTGTTCAAATCTACTCTTGTGATAAGGACTCTGTCATATTGGGTTAGGGGCTACCCTAAGGACCATATTTAGCCTTAATCATCTCTTTAAAGAGGCTGTCTCCAAAGGCAGTCACATTCCGAGGTACTGGGGGTTAGGGCTTCAACATACGCATTTTGGGGGAACACATTTCAGCCCATAACAGGAGGGAACATAGATCCCACCTCTTGAGAGAAGGTGAGTGTCACATGACACAGAGAGCTTGTGGGATGGCTCATACCGACATTATTGTCCTTGGAAAATAAAATCAGCCAGCATGACCTAGAGCGCCATCCTGATGCAACCTAAATGACATAGATGAAGACGATTAATAATGACAGCATCATACCGGTATAATGTACAGGGCAGTAACTTACTGGTCTCAAGGACAGGCCTCTGAGGGGCCACATACCTGGGATATCTAGGTGGATGATCTGAGCATCTGCTGTGTGTAAGGATACACACGGATGGGATTTTGAACATGAATAGAAGTGACCCTTTGAATTAACTTTGAAAATAACTTCTGACTGTAATCAGGGTTTTGCTGTTCCTATCTCCTATGACATAAGGCTCAACTCTAAGCTTTCAGAAAGCACCCCTTGAAAATAAAATCTTGGATATTGTAGCAAGTGCTGTGCACATGTCCTTCAGCTTCTAGCCCCACCCTACTACTGTGAAAGAGCACTCCTTTAAACTGGCACCCTCCAGCATCTTTTCTCATCATTAGAACCTGATTTTCCCAAAGATTCAGGAGGTTGGAATGTCAGAGAAATAATGCCCTACCTGCACCCAGCAGTATTCCACCAGGGGCTATGGGTGTGGCTCACACACTCCAGCTACCTCCCCTCATGGGACTGGGACCTGGAGCTTCCAAGAGGGAGTAGGCTCCAGTTGTCCATGGGAGCAGCTAGTTTTATTGTCACCTTCCCTGTCCTGTCTGTAGAGAGAGTGCTCCTGGAGATAACTTCCCAAATTTGCTGCCTGCACTAGGATGTTATTTCAGGGTTGGCTTCTAAGGAAAAGAAATGAAGACAGACAGATATACTGGGTAGCTATGTGTAGATCACGCAGGAACATAGCCAAGAACAAGGCACTCAGCCACTCCCAGGGTTAAAATTAAGTTTTCTACGTTGTCTCTCTCGCCTGAATCTGAGTGAAAGCCCAGCCTTCTGCATCAGCTGGGCCACCTAAGGAGCTCCCTCCAGCCTCTGGGCACTGAAGCTCCACCGGCCCCCACCACATCATAGAAAACTGTGAGCACATCCCCCTGCTTTCTGCAGTCTCTTCAGGGAGCACCTGCAGAACTGCATCTAGAGCACAGGGCCAATATTGTCACCTTCCCTGTCCTGTCGCCCTTCCTGTCTCCACTCCCTAGTGTTCCTGAGAGCTGGGAGTACTCCCTGATTTGTTTTATCTCCTGTAAATGCACAACTGTTTGGCTGGAATAGGAAGCAAATGGCATGGAATTTGCATATGAAAAGCCATTCCCACCGTGTCCTTGTGTCTGTGAGGATAGGAGGATCCAATCTTCTCATCTGGCAATTGATCAACTGGGAGGAGGGTTAGTAGGAAACCTGTGTGACCCTCCTGGCAGGAGGGGGACAGGGTGACACTCTCCACTGGCTCTCAGCCTGCCAGTGTCCCTAGACTGTTTCCAAGCCCAGGGTTCACCTGAGACAACTGGGCAGGGGATCTAGCGCTGGAGGTAGCCCCTTCCTGCGTGTACTGATGTATCAGGCTTCCCTAGGGCTCTGGGGAGGGTGATCCCTCGCTCTACCCTTCCCAAGCCTTGTGTACACCCTGCTCACCCTCGAGCCACCTCCCTCCAGTTACCAGGGTGGCTTTGTCCTGGCCTCTCCAAGGCTCAGACCTAGCTGCCTTCCAGCAGCATTTCCCTTTACCCACAGAGGCCTCCTCTCTTCTCCCAACTATGTGTTCACCACTCTTTATTTTATTTTGACCTTCGTTTGGGTTAAAGTGTTTTCTTTCTTCCCTGACCATTTTTCTCATCTTCCTCTGTTGCCTTTTCCTTCTGATTGCCCGTTCTTAGGTTCAAAGCCTCGGGAGGCTCAACAGTCCATCTGGTGTTTATAGGTGGCCTCAGGGGACCTGATGCTATGTCCACAACCCCCTTGGAGCTGAGGGGTGGACAGGACACCTGGGGGCACACAGTCTCCCACACCATTCTGCTGGGACAGGACACACTGACCTGAGGCCCCTTCCAGCTTCCTGTGTGGCTCTTGGCCTGGCCATGGGAGTTATGAAATCAGAACTGGTGACTACCACATGCCCGGGGCCTCAGCCATAGCCAGCCTAAAGCATATGAAACCAAATCCCTACCTTGCCCCATCTGGAAACAGAAACAATCCCAAAGAAGAGAGAGATGTGAGCCATTTTAGACAGGTGTGCGATTCTGAAATTGAAGAGCAAGACACAGAAATGCGCCCACCAGAAGAGCAGTTCTGCATCCACTGGGCAGTGTGGAACCGTGTGTGTGTGTGTGTGTGTGTGTGTGTATGTGTGTGTGATGTTGATGAAGAGTTTTGAAACACTGAGCTGGTAGGGACTTGGAGGTGGAACTGTGTGACCAAATGCTTTTAAAAACTATTAAAATAACAGAATTCATCCTGAGGAGGGAGAAATGGCCCCTGTTATAAGGCTCTAGATGTGAGAATTAAAATGCACGTACCGGCTCGCCTGAGAGCTGAATGCACCCTTAAGGAAACTGAATCGTTACCACAGTCGTCCAGCTTAACAGCGATGATTAAACATTTAATCAGACTCATGATACTTTGTTGTGTGTTCATTGTGGCTACAGGAAAGGGTGCTGTAACAGATCTTTAAATAGCAAACCCGCGGCTAAATTTCACTTCATCCATCAAAGGCTGCCGCTATGCAATGACCTAATTTTAGCAGCTTATCAATCCCCCAGTGCTTGTTCGTTGATGTAACTTTGATCCTCTGATGCTAGATGACTTTTGTGCTGAATATAGCTAGAGTTTAATATGAATCACTTGGATGGCTGCCCAGCTGAGCTCAACTGTAAGAGAGCGAGAGAGAGAGAGAGAGAGAGAGAGAGAGAGAGAGAGAGAGAGAGAGAGAGAAAGAGAGAGTGAGGATTCAGGCTACCGAGGTGAATAATAATGTTAGACACAGGCTTCCTTTTTTTTCTGGGGCAATCAACTCTGTATTGCTAGGCATGTATTTCAAGCACAATACCCTTGAACTTTTGTTTTATTTCTCCCTCCTAGACAATGAGACACTTCTGGCAAACATACATAGGAAGCAATAATACACTGCTACTGCCAAGATCTGATCATGGTGTCAATAATTGCAAGACATTTTTAATGAATTTTTCTAAGCTAATCATTGCATTTGCAATGAGCATTTATTTCTAAATAGAGAGAGAGCAGCTGAGATGCTATGAAGGAGCAGAGAACATCTTTAATAGCCCTCCTCCTCTCTCATTTTCTAAATTATTAGAGTGTGCTTTTTCGTCTTTCCTACTGTCTGGCTTCTCATCCGAATTTTGAGATTTCCTTCCGTCGTCCCGGCTCTTTGGCAGAACTGTCTGTGTCCCAGGCATCCTTCCTGGATGGGTGTGGCTGTTACCTCACTCTTCTCCATTTGCCCTTGTTGGCGTTATTTCTACCCATAAAATAGAGTCCTGTGGTTTATGATCTTCATTTTCTGAACATGGCAGGTAAAGACAGGAGGCCTGGGCAGACGTTGAAACACACTGGACTCGTGGATGGGTCTGGCCCTGGACTGCCTACTGGGGTCTCACCCACCCTGTTGCTCCACCACTTTCTCATCCAAGTTGGGAGGGTCTTTTCATTTCTTCTAATTTGTTTTTCCAGGATTTAACCACTGCCTGCTTAAAACCTCCTCCTCTCCTCAAGATGGGGAGAGGTGGAAGGAAACACAGCTTAATCTGACTTGGCTACTAGTCAGCAGTTTGGTTGAGGCGGAAACTGGACACACAGTCTCAGGGAATTCCATGGATCCCAGAGTATCTAATCTCTTTGGGATTCCTGTCCTATTATTTGGGGTGTCTTTTGAAGAAGCTTTCATGGTAAAGAGGGCTTTTCAATGAATATAAAATGCCTTAAGATTCTGAGAAGAAAGATTTCTTTAAAAAGAGATAATAAGCTTCTGCAACGAAGTGCCGCCAATAAAATGTACTGAAATACACACACTGACCGTTTAAACTAGCTTCTATCTGGCTTAAGAAATGGTAGTGCCACAGCAGCAGTCCCCAGCCTTTTTGGCATCAGGGACCGGTCCTGTGGAAGACACTTTTTCCATGGACAGGGAGGGGTAGGGGAAATGGTTTTGGGATGAAACCCTTCCACCTCAGATCATCAGGCACTAGTTAGATGATTCTCAAAAGGAGTGCACAACCCAGATCCCTCTCATGCTCAGTTCACAATAAGATTTGTGCTCCTATGAGAATCTAATGCCACCGCTGATCTGACAGGAGGCGGAGCTCAGTGGGTAATGCTCCTCTCTCCACTCGCTTCCTGCACTGTGGCCTGGTCCCCAACAAACCATGGACCGATAGTGGGTCATGGTCCGGGGACTGGGGACCGCGATCAATGGGACATTGTGGCTAGAGAGGATCAGAACATTCTATTTTGCACACTAACATTTTAGTAATAACAAAATACCAGCTCTGCCAACATCTTGATCTTGTTTTACATTTGCAAAAGCTGGGGAGGCATCTGGAGTTTCTTGACACATCAGCCCGGAATGCTGCCCAAGGACTGGGTCTGCTTTGGGCCTGCAGGTGAAGGTAAGGGTGCATTTGTGAGTGCCTGTAGAGCCAGCTCATGTCTGAGACTCTGTCCTGAACAAATCCTGCAGCAGGAGAATTGGGAAGGGGCAGGGACAGTCACTTTAGATTCAACAGGAGAGCATCTTCGACGTTCATGCCAGTGAATGCTCAGACTCCTGGGTTATGGTTCAGCTATAACTGCAGTGGCGTCAGGTGCTTTGCCTTCTACCCACCAGAACAGATAATGTGGAGCACAGTTTGAGAGGCAGATGAGAAACTCCCCACAGTGTTTACTACATAATGATATAAGCACCGTAATAACAATAATTCAAAGAAATGCTTACAGAATGCTTACTGTACCCCCAGGTGCTCTCTAAGTGCTGTCTATAGATAATTTCATTTAATACAATTCTTTTAGAATGTATGTACAGTCATCCTTCAGTATCCATGGGAGCCTGGTTCTGGTACCTGGTTCTGGTACTTCAGATACCAAGATCCACAGACGTTCAAATCTCTTATATAAAATAATGTGATATTTGCATATAACCTGTATATAGCCTCTTGCATATGTTAAATCCTCCATCATACCTAATACAGTGTAAATGCTATGTAGTATTTGTTATACAGTGGCACAAAAAAAAGCCTGTCCACATTCAGTGCAGACTCAACTATTTATTTGTTCCCCCCAAATATCTTCTATCTGAGGTTGGTTGAATTCATGGATGTGGAACATGTAGATATGGAGGGCCAACTGTATTACTGTTTCTATTTTATGAAAGAGTAATTGGAGCCCAGAAAGGTCATGTAATGTACAGCTAGTAACTGGAAGAGTCAGGATTCAAACTTAGGCAAAGTCCAGAATTTGTGCTTTGGGACCACTAGGATATATGGTCTCTAAATGACTAGCAATCTCCAACCAGTGTTCTTTGACTCCTCCAAAAATGGCCTGCTAGATCTCAGTAAAAGCAGCCAGTGGCAGGCTCTGGTAAAGGCCCTGGTCAGTAGCTCCTATTGGCTATGAGGGTGGCATTGTGCTTTAGTGCCTCATAACCCCAGATGGGTTGAAATCCAGGCTGAATTCTGGCACTGGTACAAACTGGGGGTTTCAATCTGAAGGTGGTTTTAGTTCATGGGTTTGGGCTGAGAGTCTGTGTCTGGTCAGTGCCAGCACTAATATTGACAATACCGTTGTGAGTATCTGGCTTAACAGTATTGGTCATCCCAGTGACATTCCTCAGGGTCTGTTTGGATTTGTGGGGGAAAAGGGTGCCAGTGGGGGAGAGGTTTTCTGCCATGTTGAAGGGTCCATAGCCTGGAATCATGTGGGAAGCACTGGAGTAATCCATCTCCAAAGCTGTATAGGCAGACCCCAGCACCACAGTGCTCAGCTCAAGAGCAGCCCAAGGCAGAGGAAGGCTGTGCAGGCTGCAGACTTCACTATTTGGTGGTTAGCAAAGGATAATAAAACTTTAAAAATCCTAAAACATAGAACAGAGACGAAGAGTTCATGAATGGGAAATGATCAACCGTCTGGAATGAAGCCCATAAAAGGAAGGGGTATTGGGAACATCTCAGAGGAAGCCAAAGCAGGTGAATGCAAATTGGAAGAGAGGTCAAGGGGTGAGAGCAGAGGGAGGGAACTGCCTGTGATGGGCTGAACTGTGTCCCCCCTAAAATTCATGTGGCGAACGCTTAATTGCCAGTACCTCTGAATGTGACTGTGTTGGAGATAGGGCCTTGAAAGAGGTTATTGAGGTGACATGAGGTCATAGAGTTAGGTATTTGTTGCAGTCTTCACTGTCTGGGTTTATTTGTAGCTGTCCTTCTTGGGAAGGCTTTCCAGATATTTGACAAGACTTGGATATTGTGATCTAAGCTATATCAGTTTCGGGGGATGCCCCAAATCCAGTAGCACTGTGGTTCTCACAAACCTGTAAAGGTACTGCCTTTATGGTTTTGGGCAAGATCCAGGATAATTCTCTGGATGACCAGGTAGACACTCTTGTTCTCCTCCCTTAATTTCTTCTGTTGTATTGTGGCTGAGTGGGCACTCAAACTACCAGAAGCAATCCTTCCCACTTTTCCCTCCTGTATTAGTCTGTTCTCACACTGCTAATGAAGACATATCTGAGACTGGGTAATTTATGAAGGAGAGAGGTTTAATGGACTCATTGTTCCACATGGCTAGGTAGGCCTCATAGTCATGACAGAAGGTAAAGGAGAAGCAAAAACGTGTCTTACATGGTGGCAGGCAAATGAACATGTGCAGGGGAATGGCCCTTTTATGAAACCATTAGATCTCCTGAAACTTACTCACTATCACTAGAACAGCATGGGAAAAGACCTGCCCCCGTGACTCAGTTATCTCCCATTGGGTCCCTCCCATATCATGTGGGAATTATGGGAGCTACAAATCAAGATGAAATTTGTGTAGGGACATAGCCAAACCGTATCACCTCCCCTTTCCAAAGGCACAGGAGCTGTAACTTGCTTAATGTTCCACAGAGCCACCAATGAGTGGCCAGATGCTGGGGAACCCCTCACTCCATAGGTGCCACTCCAGGCCACAAGAAATACTGCCAGACTGTCTCTGATGTTCCCGTAAGGCCCCAGGGTTTTCCAGTCAGCGGGTGGTGACTGCTGCCTGGCCTGGGACTCACCCTTCAGGGTAGTGGGCTCCCTCTGGCTAGGGAAGGTCCGGAAATGCCATATAAGAGTCAAGGCCTGGGATCAGGGACCCCAAGAGCCTACTTGATGCTCTACACCCCTGTGGCTGTGCTGGTACCTAAGGTGCAAGACGAAGTCCTCTTTACTTTTCCTTCTGCTTTTTTCAAACAGGAATTTTGCCCTGTAGCCACCACTGTTGGTAATGTGCTGAGTCTCACCTGAAGCCAGCAGATCTCAGAGGCTCACCAAGGCCCTCGATGTAGTGCATGGGTATTATTGCTGGTTATTCAGGGCCCAGGGGCTCTTCAGTTAGCAGGTGATGAATGCTGCCAAGACATTTTTTTTTTTCCTCAAGGCAGTGGGCTCCCTTCTGGCCCAGAGTATGTCTATAAATGTGGCCTGGGACCTAGGGCCTGGCGCCTCTGACTGGTGCCCTACCCTGCTGTGGTTGGGATGGTATCCAAGATGCAAGACAAAGTCCCCTCTACCTTCCCTCCCCTCTCCTCAGACAGAAGGAAGCAGTCTCTTTTGGAGCCGTGAGTTGTGTGTCCTGGGGCTAAGAGTTCGGTGATGCTAGTACTCCTCTGGCTGCCCCAGCCAGTATCTTAGTATGTCTTGTCCCCGCCCTCCCCCTGCATCCCTGTCCACTGTCCCTGGTTCTAGTTCAACACTAGGATTCACCTAGGAGTTGCAGTCCTTATGGACTAGACGGCCTTTCAAATTGACTTGGAGACACATTGCACTGTTGCCCTTGGGGGCAGTAGCGAGGTTTGGAGGCACGTTAAGTTGGGACCATTACCCTCTGGCCAGGGCTGGTTTAAACACTCCCTCAATGGGTGGGTGTCAGCCAAGTTTGGTCGGGTTTTCCTTTCTCTTCTAACAGGATTGCACTGCATTTAATGTCTCACAATTGCTGTGTTCTCTCTCCCACAGTACCTAGAGACACTCTCTGCACCAGGCTGAGGGAGGGGTGGTGCCTGTGATCCAGGACTCTTTTTTCTTTTTTCTCTCTCTCTCTCTTTTTGTTGTTTTGAGACAGAGTCTCGCTGTGTCGCCCAGGCTGGAGTGCAGTGGAGTGATCTCGGCTCACTGCAACCTTCGTCTCCCAGGTTCAAGTGATTCTCCTGCCTCAGCCTCCCAAGTAGCTGGGACTACAAGCGCGTGCCACCATGCCCAGCCAATTTTTGTATTTTTAGTAGAGACAGGGTTTCACCATATTAGCCAGGTGAACTCCCAACCTCATGATCTGCCAGCCTCGGCCTCCCAAAGTGTTGTGATTACAGGTGTGAGCCACCATGCCCGGCCATTTATTTATTTATTTATTTTTGAGATGGAGTCTCACTCTGTCAACCAGGCTGGAGTGCAGTGGCACAATCTTGGCTCACTGCAACCTTTGCTTCCTGGGCTCAAGTGATTCTTATGCCTCATCAGCCCTCTGAGCAGCTAAAATGACAGATGCGTGCCACCATGTGTGACTAATTTTTATATTTTTAGTAGAGATGGGTTTCACCAAGTTGGCCAGGCTGGTCTTGAACTCCTGATCTCAAGTGTTCTGCCTGCCTTGGCCTTCTAACGTGCTGGGATTACAGATGTGAGGCACCATGCCTGGCTCCTCATGGTGGGCTTTGGAACAGTAACCTCAGGATTCACCTGCGCTCATAGAGGAAGGGGTGTGCAGGGCCAGCCGGCAAGGCAGGGCATGTGTTTTTTGACCTTGTCTCCTCTCCAGGTGGGAACTGCAGTGTGGTTGGTGTCACTGCTGTGCCACCTTTTTCATATTTGCCCGAAAGGGAAGGAAGGGGGAAGACACAGGAGCTTGGCTTGCCTGGGCATTCTGCTCAGGGGATGGGGTTAAAAAGCTCAGGGCTTTTTCAGCAGAATTACCTCCATCAGTTCCTCTCTCAATGAGAATCCTCGCGTTGCCTGGGGTTTTTAATCTGGGAAGTGAGCCTGCATTCTGCAGCTGCCCAGAGGCCCATCTAAGAATGTGCACCTTGTGGTTAACTTCTTGAAGGCCTCAGTGGGGCTTCTAAGTGGCCGCCACCTTCTTGATGCTCATCAGCTTTCAGTGCTACACTGTAACTTGTTTAATGTTCTGCAGAGTTGCCAATGACTGGCCAGACAGCTAGGGAGCTCCGTGGAGTACCAGGACCCAGGTCACCAGGTCACCACTCTGTCCTGGCTGACACTTGTGCTTGGTCATCCGACCTGGCAACGGGGGATAGAGAAAAAATGCTCCCCACTCAGTTGATGTCATATTTTATACCCAGTGATGCCTGTGTTTACAAGAGAATTGATGAATAAGCCTGTGCTGACCTCCATGGGGAGCCGGCTGGGTTTTTGACACTCAGGGCACCTTCTATTTGTTGTGGACACCTGGCTCCATGTGCCTCCCTGCTCTGCATTTTGTAGTAGTAGCCCAGTGTTGGCTGAGACATTAGCCATTAAAGCATGCCCTCTTTTGGGAAATAAGCTGCTAGTTGACTTGAAGGCAGGAGACTGGAACAGCTGCTGATTTAAATGTCATCAAATTGTCAGGACACTCATGTAGCAGGGTAACATTTATGTACGAATAACAACCGGATGAGTATAGTCACAGCGATATCTTCAGACGGGACTGTGCAGTTTTCTTCTGGTTAAGCTCTAGAATGACTTCCACTTTATTTGTTTAGGAAGCATCAGAAAAAGGGTGACTGAAACATCGCTGGTCACCCAGTGGAGTGAGAGCTCGATGCCACTGCCTGCTGAAGAGCACCCTCTCTAGGCAAAGGCACACTCTGAAGCCAAATGCACTCTCATCTCTTTGAAGAGTCCCTTTCTCTTCTTACTAAATGTGAGAGGAAGGACCTCTCCCTCCTGCAGTGTGCTGGAGACAGGTTTCCCAAAAGAGCCATCTTCTTCAGCAACATTTTCTTTTCCTGTGTAATCAGAGCCCTGCATTAGCAAAGGAGAGAGAATTACACTCCGCAGCCCTAGTTCATGCATGGCTTCTGAAGCTGGGGGCTGTGGAGGCTGTTTCCTCCCAAGCTGTAGTATTCTGGGGAAAGGTGTCAATGTGAAGATTGTGGGCTTGTGCTGCCAAGGTCTAAACTGATCAAATCCCTCCAAATACTGATATGTTGAAGAGGAAAAATCTTGCCTGTCTGCAAAGCTGGCCCCAAATGGCACTGCCCATTGCTGTTAGAGGGGGCCTGATAGATGCAGGACATCCACTTAGAGGAAGATGGCTCCCCTGAGGTCCTTTTTTGAATAGGGTGGCCCTGAACTTTGGCAAAAGGATGTAGGTGTGAACTAAAGTGTGCTGCTGGGAGGACTATCCTTGCACCTGCAAAAGCCTCTCTCTATTCTCAGTCCCTGCCTAGCCCTGTCTGCCTCCTGCAACAGTAGGAAGATGCCATGCAGGAGACATGATGCCTTCTTTCACCTACCTGAGTGGCCTGGGTCTCCCAAGAGTCTCCTCTATAGGCACATGACTACTTTGAGAGGGCAAAGGGAATTGTCCTGGCTTTGGGGGGATTCAGGATTGAGGGAGGATGGTAAGAGTGAGTGATGAAGACACATGGTTTTTCTTGAGGCAGAGCTCATGGGCTGAGAGCTTCAGTAAGAAGAGTGGGAGGTCCTGCAAAAAGATGAGATTACACCACAAAAGTAGGTTATGAGAAAAAACACATGGGTACTGATTTCCAAGACATTGACAGACATATAAAAAAGGGAATCACCTTTATTGAAACCAGAATTTCTGGTTTGAAAGATGGAATGGTACAAGCCTCTCACAAAAGAGGGCCAAGATAGCAAGTCAATGAGAAATTCCCAGTGAGAAGATGAGAGATACCAGGACCTGGATGCCAGATAAGGATATCAGGGACCTGGTATGGAGAAGGGAACAGATGGATACGCAATAACTAAGCCACCAGCACAAGAAGACCATCCCATGGAGAAGAAAGATTTAACTTCTCACACTGGAGAAGTATCACTGAGACTGGAAGACTCAACATAAAAAGAAGCTGATTGTCCCCACACTAATCTATAGATTGAATTGTAATTCCAATCAATATGCTGATAGGATTGTTTGTAGATACAAATAAGCTGCTTCTAAAATGTATCTGGAAAAACAAAGGAACCAGAATAGCTTAAACAAACTATTTGGAAACAAGTAAAGATGGAGGAATCACAGTACTCAATTTTAAGACATTATTTAGCTGTAATAATCAAGACAGAGTAGCGTTGAAAAAGGGGCGGACGTACCAATGGAACAGAACTCAGAAAGTCCAGAAGATCCACAAATACGATTGATTGACTCTTTACTCACCTCAAATCAGGCTTAATTTGCACAATGTCACAGAAATAGGAATTCAGGGCTTCGGTTGTCACCAACCGGAGAGGAAAGCAGTTCGAAGTCTGAGACATGCATGTCCAACTTGTATTCTATGGCAAGAAAACTAAAAACTGTGTGATTCCCCCAAATAGAAGAAATATTAAAAACATGGATATTGGATCTTCAAACAAACAAATGGATTGTGGGAATTCAGTACTACACACACACACACACACACACACACACACACACACACTTATATGTTATATATTTTACGAATCAAGACCCAATACATGGCTCGACATGTTAGCTGGCTAGCCCTCCCAAAGTTTTAGGAGGCTGAGATACGAGGACTGCTTGAGCCCAGGAGTTCAAGGCTGCCTGGCAACATAGTAAGACATTGTCTACAAAAACAAAACGAAACAAAACAAAACAACCCAACTGATAACACAGAGGTACTATGCTAGTCCATATTTACAAGTAGAAACTTCAGTAACCTCTGTAAGTAAACAAGAATGGCCCACACGATGTCTGTTAATATTGAAGATAAAACCTGTCAGGTCCATGGCATTGCAGCCAGTCTCCAAGATGGCACCAGATCATCACTACTTCCTGGTATTCATTCCCTAGGGAAGAGTTCTCCCTTACTGCAGCATGCCTGGACTGTGTAGCTAACAGAGTGTGGCTGATGGTGTCTGACTTCTGAGGTATAATTATAAAAGGTGTTAGAGTTTCCAGCCTGGTCTCTCTCTCTGGGGTCACTTGCTCTTGGCAACACCACTGCCATATTGTGAGGACACTCAGGCTCCCTTATGCAGAGGTTCTCATGGTGAGGAGCTGAGGCCTTTTGCAAACAGCCAGCATCAACTGGTTAGCTATGACGGTGTTTCATCTTGGAAGCAGACTGTTTACTTCCAGTCAGACTCTCAGATGACTGCAGCCTGACTAACTCACCTCTTTCTCTCTTAAACAGTTTTACTGAGATATAATTCACTTATCATAAAATTCATTGATTTCAAATGCATACTTTTACAATTCCCAGTCCATTTACAGAGTTGCACAGCCATTACCACTGTCTAATTTTAGAGTATTTCCATCACACCCTAAGGAAACTCCCTACTCATTGCAGTCATTCCTTCCCCCTACCTTTCTTATCAGGCAAGACAGACCTGTCTTTTCTGAAAATTTAATATGAATGGAATCAAACAATCTGTATGCATTTCAGATAGGAAAAAATAAACCAAAATGTTTTTTCTGGTCTTATGCATTCAAGACAACAGAGAACACTTCTAAGGCCAGAGGTATGGTAGGTTTTTCCCCACAGAGCAAGCGATTCTCCTGCAGACATTGCTGAGCATCCTATAACTCAATTCTGATATGAACTGCCTGGAGGTAGCATCAGGCCCCACTGATGTTCAGTCCCACAAGACTGCCCCTCTTCAGACACCAGTCACAAGTAGTAGGTTGTCATCCCTGCTTTTGGCTGACTGGCTATAAATTGGAGTTCCCATGACCTTCGCTTTGGGTTTAATTAGTAAGGATGAGTCACAGAAACACTAACTTGTGTTTACTCATTTATTATAAAGAATTTACTCATTTATTATGAAGAATTTACTCATTTATTATGAAGAATATTACAAAGAATATAGAAAAATGGCTAGATAAAGAGATGCACAAGTACATCTCTAGGGTTCTCTAGAGGGACAGAACTAATGATGGAATATATACACATACACACACACACAGAGACACACACACAGACACACACACATACACAGACACACACTGACATAGACACACACACAGACACATACACAGACACACAGACACACACAGACACATACACACAGACACGCACCCAGACACATATACACACACAGACACACACACAGACACACACAGGCACACAGACATACGCATACACACACATACACAGACACACAGGCACACACATACACAAACATGCAGACACACGGACACACACAGAGACACACATACAGACACACAGACACACACAGACACATACACAGACACACACACACAGACACACACAGATGCACACAGACACAGACACACAAACATACACACACAGACATGCACAGACACACAGACACATATACACACACAGACATACACATACACAGACACACACACACATACACACATTTAAAGGGGAGTTTATTTAAAGTATTAATTCACATGATCACAAGGTCCCACATAGGCCATCTGCAGGCTGAAGGTCAAGGAGAGCCAGTGTGAGTTCCAAAACTGAAGAACTTGGAGTCCAATGTTCAAGGACAGGAAGCATCCAGCAAGGGAGAAAGATGTAGGCTGGGAGGCTACACTAGTCTCTCTTTTCACATTTTCCTGCCTGCTTATATTCTAACTGCTCTGGCAGCTGATTAGATGGGGCCCACTCAGATTAAGCATGGGTCTGCCTTTTTGAGCCCACTGACTCAAATGTTAACCTCCTTCGGCAATGCCCTCACAGACACACCCAGGATCAGTACTTTGTATCCTTCAATCCCATCAAGTTGACAATCAATATCAACCATCAAGACAGGATAAGGTATATAGGAAGGGGTGCATTGCTTCCATGCTCTCTCTGAGTGTGCCACTGAAATTGCCTTTGAAGAATTATAAGTAATGGAATATGACTGATTCCATCTTGCTTCTAACATCACAGGCTACATTGTTGTGTTTTGTTTTTGTTTTTTGCTTATTCTAGCCCAGAGGCCAAGATAACTGTGAGAAGAATTCAGTTTATAGTTAAACTTTGAGTCACGGAAAACTGATCCCCACCACACCTTATTCAGAGATTGAAGCCGCATTTTAAGGAAAGGATTAGACTTATGATAGGGGCTGGAACTTTGCTAAAGAATAGGTATGGTTAAACAACAACCCATCATCCTGTAGCATGCTTTTCTGTAGTGCCTACTGTCCTGGAGTCAAGTAAATTGAGATTACAAGATTTGTGTGACTTCCTCAACTGCTCCTATAGATTGCATCGCAATTGTGAAACCTAAAGAACTGGTCTTTGAGATGTTTTTCAGACTTAGCATTTTGGCAGACCAAGTGATGCCACCTGGACCTGTGACCTTCTCCCAGGAATTCAGCTGCACAAAGACAGTTCTGACACCCCTATGATTTCATTCTCAAAGCAACCAGTCAGCATTCCCTGTTCTCTAGCCCCTAGTCTACCAAAGTGCCCTTAAAAACACTAGCTGCTGAATTATCAGGGTGATAGATTTGAGAATTATCTCCTATTCTCCTCACTCGCCCAGACCTTTAATTATTAAACTCTTTCTTTGCTGCAATACCTGCTGTTCACAGTGCATTGACTTTTCTGGGCTGTGTGCAAGAAGAATCTTGGGAGATTGCACCACCCTTCAGGAACCTTCATGGGTTCATCTATCCAGGAGCTCTCCAAAAACTGTCCTTTGTGAAGACTTCATTGCATAGGCATGATTGACTAAATCATTGGCCATTTGTAATCAACTCAACCTTCAACCCCTCTCCCCTCCCTGGAGGTTGGGGATGGGGCTAAAAGTCCCAATCCTCTAATCACAAGGTTGGTTCCCCCTGGAAACCAGCTCCTAACTTGAGGCTGTCCAGAGCCTCCAGTCAGGAGTCATCTCCTTAGCATACAAAAGGCAGTTATCAATTGGGAGGTTCCAAGTGTTTTAGGAGCCTTACGTCAGGAAAGAGAGGTGGTTGAAAACCAAATATATGCATTGCTTATTATACGTCACATTGTTCCAGTGTGTTTTTGTGTTTGGCTTCTTTTTATTTATTTATTTTTTTTGCATCCAGCTGACATTTTGGCTGCAACCACATGTACGAACCTGATGAAGAGCCCCCCCCCCCACCCGTAAGCCACACCTGCATTCCTTATCCACAAAGGCTATGAGATAATCAACGTTTATTGTTGCTTTCAGCCAATAAATCATGGGGTAATTTTTTAGACAGCAATAGATATAAACCAAACATAAAATCCTAAGCCCTCCCCCAACTGGCTGAATGAAGTCACTGTGGGCCAAGGGGACCCTAGAGAAATTTGAAAAGTGAGGAGAAGGGAGATCAGATGTGCCTCATTGTACCCCCTCTTTTTTGGAATTCAGGCAGAGCTTATCAGTATTAACATTAAAAAAGAGATGAAGAGTCTGACACCTTTTAAGATCTGAAGAGACATTTAACCTCTATCCTGTCAAGAACTTTGGCCCTTGAAACCCCCCTTATCTTAACTCAGGCATTTTTTTTTTCCTGCGGGTTCAAGTTCTTAGACAAAGCTTAACTCTTTCAATCAACTGCAAATCAGAAAATCTTTGAATCCAACTATGACCTGTAAGCACCCCCGCTCTGCCCTGACCCTCTCCACAACTTTACAGCCTGAGCCAATGTAAACCTTACACCTACTGTTGCCTGTAACTTCAGTCTCCCTAAAATGTACAAAACCAAACTGTAACACAACGGCTTGGGACACAGTTTCTCAGGACCTCTACAGACTGCTCCTTGGGCGATGGTTATTCATATTGGCTCAGATTAAACCTCTTTAAATATTTGACAGAATTTGTTTTTTCATTAATTTAGAGAATGAATACATATGAGCATGTGACTACTACGAGGTGACTAAGTCCCTTTGATATTCAATGTACCATCAAGCCCAACTCCAAAGGTGCAAAATTTGTTAAATTGTCCGCTTTTAAAACTTGTGGACATGAGAAATAGCTTACAGTTGTCTTAGCATGTGTTGTTAATGGGATGAAATTAGTCCCTTTTTCTAGTTTTTCAAAGAAAGTTGTATCCAGATCAAAAGAAAGAATCCCTAATTTATTTTTAGGTCCATGAATAACAAAGAAATTCAACTGTGAACAGTGTGTCCCAGCAGGTGACTAAAGTAACTTGCCCTGTCAGTCTAGGACAAGCCTTCGTTGGTCAGACAGGACAGTTGTAATTCCTGGGAGACTCACTCTCCACCAGCCCCGACTTTGACATACACTGTCAAAAGCCATTGAAAGGACCCGTAAAAGGCTGCGTGCGGTGGCTTACGCCTGTAATCCCAGCACTTTGGGAGGCAACGGCAGGCAGATCACCTGAGGTCAAGAGTTTGAGACCAGACTGGCCAAGGTGATGAAACCGGTCTCTACTAAAAATACAAAAAACTTAGCTGGGTGTGGTGCCTGGCTCCTGTAATTCCAGCTACTTGGGAGGCTGAGGCAGGAGAATCGCTTGAACCCGGGAGGGGTAATGCTCTTGGCAACCTGAGTACGATTTGTTTCTGAAGATGGTTTTGGCCTGTGTTCTTCTGTAGTGAAGGCTAACAATGAAGAGATCCATAAGAGTCCAATAGCAACAATGGTTTCAGGCTTTGCAAATATTTCTTTAAATTTTCATGGTAAATATTAAAACCTTTATGACACTTAAGAACAATGCTTGTGACTATGAAGTAGCCATTATTCATGAAATCTTTGGATTCTGTAATCATTTTCCCCAAGTTTTCTACTGTGACTTGATGTGCATTACTATTCAGTAAAATATTTCCCTTTATGCCTGCACATGATGTTGGCATTCCTTCAAATTTATTGTTTTTTCTGCTTGCTTTGTTCCATGTTTTAAAATTAGATGTTTTTAGATAATTAGATAATTATAGATTCACATGCAGTTGTAAGAAATAATACACAGGGATCATGTTGTACCCTTTACCAAGTTTCCTCCAATGGGTAAGATTTTGCAACAGTAAAATACAATATCTCATCCAGTGTATGAACATTGATAGTGAGGATCAGAACATTTCTGATGCCACAGGTTCCCTCCAGCCACCTTTTAACAGCTACACACCCTCAACCACTCCACCTCCAGTCCTTAACCTCTGGCAGCAACCTATCTATTCTGTGTTTCTATAAATCTGTCGTCTCAAGAATGCTATACAGAAATCATACAGGGCTGGGCGCGGTGGCTCACACCTGTAATCCCAGCACTTTGGGAGGCCGAGGAGGGTGGATCACGAGGTCAAGAGATCGAGACCATCCTGGTCAACATGGTGAAACCCTGTCTCTACTAAAAATACAAAAAATTAGCTGGGCATGGTGGTGCGTGCCTGTAGTCCCAGCTACTCGGGAAGCTGAGGGAGGAGAATTGCCTGAACCCAGGAGGCAGAGGTTGCGGTGAGCTGAGATCACGCCATTGCACTCCAGCCTGGGTAACAAGAGCCTAACTCCGTCTCAAAAATAATAAATAAATAAAATAAAATTCTAAGCTCTTCTACTAACTGAATGGACCCCTCCTCTCGGCCAAGGGCAGTTGAAAGTAAACCTGAATCATTAGTTCAGCCATGATGGAAATAGGTGGTTGGACATATCTCATTACATCTTCCTCCCTTTGGAATTCAGGCAGCTGACTGGTGTTAACATTAAAACAGAGACCTTAAGACTGATGGAAAAGACTCTTTGTAGCAGCAAGATAGCAACATGACAGCAAGCCCTGAAGGAAATTGAAGTGTTTTGCCTCAAAATAGATTTCTTTAACATATTTTGAAATAGTCCTGTAAAGCTGTCTCTTGTGGGGACGATGTACGTTTGCTAGAAAATCCCCTTCCCTTTCTAGGTCACTTTTCTGATCCTGGAGAGAATTAAAGAATTTGGCAACTTTTAAAGTCTGATTAGAAACACTTACAATCTATTTTCTTTCAAGCCTGCTACCTGGAGGTTTCCTCTGTGTAATAAGAACCTTGGACAACCCCTTATCTTTACCCAGACGTTCCCTTCTATTGATTCCAAGTCTTTAGGTAAATTCAACTAATTACCAGTAAGAAAATCTTTGAATCCACCTGGAAGCCCCTTGCGATGAGTTTTCCCGTCTTTCTGGACCTGACCAGTGTACATCTTACATGTGTTGATTGAGGTCTTAAGTCTCCTTAAAATGTATAAAAGCAAGCTGTGGGCTGGACGTGGTGGCTTACACCTGTAATCTCAGCGTTTTGGGAGGCCAAGGTGGGCGGATCGTGAGGTTTGGAGATTGAGACCATCCTGTCTAACATAGTGAAACCCCGTCTCTACTAAAAATACAAAAATTAGCTGGGTGTGGTGGTGTGTGCCTGTAGTCCCAGCTACTCCAGAGGCTGAGACAGGAGAATCACTTAAACCAGGGTGTCGGAGGTTGCACTGAGCTGAGTAGCCACTGTACTCCAGCCAGGTGACAGAGCAAGATTCTGTCTCAAAAATAAATAAATAAATGAATAACTATTAAATAAAACCAAGCTATAGCCCAGCCACCTTGTGAACACATTCTCAGGATCTCCTGGGGCTGTGTCATGGGCCATTGGCCACTCGTATTTGGCTCAGAATAAATCTTCTGAAATACTTTACAGTTTGACTTTTGTTATTGATACATGGTATAAATGTACCACGGTCGGTTTATTCACTGTTGATGGATATTTGGGTTGTTCCTAGTTTTAATTATCACAAATAAACTGCTATGAACATTTGTGTATAAATTTGTGTGTGGACCTGTTTTCACATCTCTGGAGTAAATGCACAAGAGTGAGTGCAATGGTGGGTTTGTACGGTAGTTGCCTGTTTCGTTTCACAAGCCACTGTCACACTGTTTTCCAGGATGCCTGTACCATTTTCTATTCCCACCGGCAGTATAGGAGTGACCGAGCCTCTCTGCATCTTCTCCAGAATTTGGTATTGCCACCTTTTAATTTTAGCCTTTCTGATAGGTGCGTACTGATTGCCATTTTAATTTGCATGCCCACAAAGGCCAATAACATTGAGCACCAGTTCTCATATGCTTATTTTTCATCTGCATATCTTCTTTGGCAAAATGTCTCATATCCTTTGCCCATTTCCTAACTGGATTGCTTGTTTTTTCCTTATTGAGTTTTAAGGGTTCTTTACATACTGTAGATACAAGTCCTTTGTTCGGTGAATGTGGGGTTTGTATTTTCTCCGAGCTTGTTGTTTCGCCCTCTTATCAGGGTTTTTTACAGAGCAAAACTTTTCAATTTTGATGAAGCCTGTTTATCAACTTTTCCTTTTGTGGATTATGCTTTTGGTGTCATTCCTAAGAACTGTTTGAGAAATATTCTGAGAAAATTTTCTCAGAAATATATCCCTAATATTTTCTCTGTTTTCTTCCTAAAAGTTTCAGAGTCTTATTTTATTTATTTATTTATATCTGTTTCTTTGTTTTTATCATACTTTAAGTTCTGGGGTACATGTGCAGATCGTGCAGGATTGTTATATAGGTAAACCCAATCCATGGTGGTTTGCTGTATCCATCCCTCTGTCATCTACATTAGGTATTTCACCTAATGTTATCCCTTCCAAACTCCCCTACCCCCTGCTATCCCTCCCCTAGCTCTCCCACCCCCGCAACAGGCCCCAGTGTGTGATGTTCCCTTCCCTATGTCCATGTGTTCTTATTGTTCAACACCCACTGATGAGTGAGAACATGCGGTATTTAGTTTTCTATTCTTGTGTCAGTTTTCTGAGAATGATGGTTTTCAGATTCATCCATGTTTCTGCAAAGGACATTAATGCATCCTTTTTTATGGCTGCATAGTATTCCATGGTATATATGTGTCACATTTTCTTTATCTAGTACATCCTTGATGGCCATTTGGGTTGGTTCCAAGTCTTTGCTGTGGTAAACAGTGCCGCAATTAACATATGTGTGCATGTGTCTTTATGATAGAGCTATTTATAATCCTTTGGGTATATACCCAGTAATGGGATTGCTGGGTCAAATGGTATTTCTATTTCTAGATCCTTGAAGTATTGCTATACTGTCTTCCACAATGGATGAACTAATTTACACTCCCACCAACAGTGTAAAAGTGTTCCTATTTCTCCACATCCTCTTCAGCATCTGTTGTCTCCAGATATTTTGATGACCACCATTCTAACTGGTGTGAGATGGTATCTCAATGTAGTTTTGATTTGCATTTCTCTAATGACCAGTGATGATGAGTATTTTTTCATAAGTTTGTTGGCCTATATATGTCTTCTTTTGAAAAGTGTCTGTTCATATCTTTCACCCACTTTTTGATGGGGTTGTTTTTTTTCTTGTATATCTGTTTTAGTTCTTCATGGATTCTGGATATTAGCCCTTTGTCAGACGGGTAGCTTGCAAAAATTTTTTGCCGTTCTGTTGGTTGCTGGTTCACTCTAATGATAGTTTCTTTTGCTGTGCAGAAGCTCTTAAGTTTAATTAGATCCCATTTGTCTATTTTGGCTTTTGTTGCCATTGCTTTTGGTGTTTTAGTCATGAAGTTCTTGCCTATGCCTATGTCCTGAATGGTATTGCCTATGTTTCTTCTAGAGTTTTTATGGTGTTAGGTTTAATGTTTAAATCTTTAATCCATCTGGAGTTAATTTTTGTAAGGTGTAAGGAATGGGTTCAGTTTCGGCTTTCTGCACACAGCTAACCAGTTTCCCCAACACCATTTATTAAACAGAGAATTCTTTCCCCACTGCTTGTTTTCATCAGATTTGTCAAAGATAAGATGATTGTAGGTGTGTGGCATTACTTCTGAGTCCTCTGTTTTGTTCCATTGGTTTGTTCCATTGGTACCAGTACCATGCTGTTTTGATTACTGTAGCCTTGTAGTGTAGTCTGAAGTAAGGTAGTGTGATGCCTCCAGCTTTTTTTGTTTGTTTGTTTGTTTGTTCTTTTGTTTAGAATTGACTTGGCTATACAGGCTCTCTTTTGGTTCCATATGAAGTTGAAGGTTGTTTTTACCAGTTCTGTGAAGAAGGTCACCAGTAGCTTGATGGGGATAGCATTGAATCTATAAATTACTTTGGGTAGTATGGCCATTTTCACAACATTTATTCTTCCTAGCCATGAGCATGGAATGTTTTTCCATTTGTTTGTGTCCTCTCTTATTTCCTTGAGCAGTGGTTTGTAGTTCTCCCTGAAGAGGTCTTTCAGAATCTTATTTTGTTTTTATTTTTTTGATATGGAGTCTTGCTCTGTTGCCCAGCTGGAGTGCAGTGGCACAATCTCAGCTCACTGCAACCTTGGCCTCCTGGGTTCAAGCAATTCTCCTGCCTCACCCTCCCAAGTAGCTGTGATTACAGGCACCAGCCACCATGCCTGACTATTTTTTTGTATATTTAGTAGAGACAAGGTTTTACCATGTTGGCCAAGCTGGTCTTGAACTCTTGACCTCTAGTGATCCTTCCACCTCAGCCTCCCAGAGTGTTAAGATTACAGGCATGAGCCACTGTGCCCGGCCATAGTTTTATATTTTACATTTAAGTTCATGATCTATCTTGAGCTAAAATTTATAGGCAGGGTAAGGTTTAGGTAATGTGTAATTTTCCATGGAAAATATAAACCATCAAGGGATACGTATTCTCTTTAACATTTTCATGCATACAATCTAATAGCTAATAACAAAAGTCATGTTCTGAGCACATGTCATGGGCTGCATCCTGCTTTCTGTGCTGGTGTCAAGGCTCATTCTCTCTGCTGCTTTGGTTATCTTTTTGCTGTGAATTGCTGCTAGGCCTGTCACTTTGTAGAATCATAACATATCTCACTGCAACTAACATTTGGAATTTTAGCTTCACAGTCACTATAGTCAGACCCAGTTGCCAATTACCTTCTCTCAACTTGCTCATCTATTATGATACGTTTTTGGCTACTCTATCTTTTGAATAGTTTTTAATTAATTCGTTCACATGGAGTCAGCCATTCTAGTGCAATAACTTTTGATTGCTTCTATTCTTAATTCTTAAAGACAACAAGAATTCATAGGAAGTGAAGGTTGAAAAAAAATCTTCCTTCACCAGGAGCTCCTATCTGGGTAGATTTGTTTCACAGCAGAGGCTGAGATAAGAATGTGGCAAGTTTTTTACTTGGGGGATGATCTCAGCAAGCTCAACTGAGGAAGAGGAAAAACAAAGACGGAAAGCCAGTGAAAGGAAGCAAGTGATCGGGTTACTGATGTGGGTGACTGGGGCTCTATCTGCTGGGCACCCCCTGATGATCCCTGTTGATGGTGCCTCAGGATTACCCCAGAGAAAAATAGGTAAGCTGGGTCTTCAACCTTTGGCCCCCATCCCTCTCTGTCTGAGCCGTTGTAGCGTGTGGACTGAGAAAGCTTCAGTGTGTAGCATGAGACTCTGGTTGTTCAACGATATGGGGCAGAACACCAACGATGCTGGCTGTGGCTCACCTCAGTGCCAGCTATGGTCGAGGTTGGAAGTGTTCTAGCACATAAGCCCCATATGATCACTTGCCAGGGAGCACAAAGGACACAGTGCCTCTGGCAGTCCTCTTTCCATTTCTAATCTGAGTTATTACTAAGATTGCAGCAAATGCTCTAAGGTCCTGTTTTCTAACCTTTATGAAACTTTCTTTGATCTCCTTTGGACTGTCTCTAAATGTATCACCCATTTTATAAAGCATATAATTTCACAGGGAACCCAGGAAGGCCCACTTGACATTGCTCTTATGTTGTGCCTTGACATCTATTGATAGGATCTAGAACTAAGGGAGAGAACAGGCTGGAATGGTTTCCAATGCCACAAAAGGCCCTACAGATTCCAGAATCTTTGGGGAACAGAAATGCCAGAACCTGGAACTGTTCACGCGTTCTCATCCCTGATTACCCAGTGATCCTTATAGCCTACTGAGCAGGATAATTCCAGTTCTCTGTTGAGTTGTGTTTCTCCAACTATAGTTAGAGGCCCATCCATTTGGAATCAACTGGCACATTTCTGGTTCTCACTCCTAAAACCCCTGATTCAGCAGTACACGCAACTTAGCAAAGAACCCAGATGGTTCTCATGCACACTAGATGTTGTGAGCCACACTTCTAGGACTGCAGCATGCTGATGTGTGGGACACTTACACCTCACTGTTTGTCTCTTACCTTTGTCAGTGAAAAGAGTCAAATTCTGTAAAATACTTGAAGCGATTTATTCTGAGCCACCTATGAGAGGCCATGGCCCACGACACAGCCTTCAGGAAGTTCTGAGAACATGTGTCCAAAGTGACCACAGCACAGGCTGGTTTTACACATTTTACGGAGGCATGAGACCTCAGTCAAATACATTTAAGAAATATATTTAAGATATATTTAAGAAATAGATCGGTTTGGCCAAGTTCAGTGGCTCACACCTATAATCCCAGGACTTTGGGAGGCTGAGGTGGGAGGATCACTTGAGGTTAAGAGTTTGAGAACAGCCTAGCCAACATGATGAAACCTCGTCTCTGCTGAAAAATACAAAAATTAGCCAGGCATGGTGATGTGTGACTGCAATCCCAGCTACTCAGGAGGCTGAGCCAGGAGAATTGCTTGAACACAGGAGGAAGAGGTTGCATGAGACAGAGCAAGACTGTTTCCCAAAGAAAAAAAAAAGAAAGGAAGAAAGAAAAGAAATATATAAATACATTGGTTTTGTTCAGGAAGGTGGGACAACTTGAAACAAGGGGGTAGCGGGGGCTTCCAGCTTACAGGTAGTTTTTTGGTTGCCAGAATTTTCTGGTTGGCAATTGGGTTGAGTTTATTCAAAGACCTGGGATCCATAGAAAGGAATGTCTGGGTTGCCCCCAGAGGTTGTGGAGAGCAGAGCTTTATCGTGCAGATGAAGCTTCCAGGTAGCAGCCTTCAGAGAGAAGAGGCTGTAAAATGTTTCTCATGACACTTAAAGTCTGTGTTAATGTGAATGGTGGAGAGGTATAATGAGGTGTGTCTGACCCCCATTTCCCTTCCTGGTTTGAACCAGGCTTTCACGTTAAATTATAAGTGCCTTGGCTGAGGAGCAAGTTCATTCAGATGGTTGAGGTGGGGCTTAGAATTTTATTTTTGGTTTGCACCTTGCACCCCAAATCTGGCAGGACCACAGAAGCATCCTATGGTACACTGTGAATAACTCTCGCATCTCTGGCTATGGGTGTAAGTTATTTACTCCCACCAATGAAATTGGAAGCTAACTGAATATATTCCTTTTGCTATAGAGAGAAACTCAGAGAAAGGCACCACAGAGATGCACAGTGACACTCAAAAAGGCAGTGAGACAGAGCTGAAGGCACCGTGCTGCGAGCATGCCCTCTCCTGGGTGTGAATTATGGCCTCCAAAGGCTGCAGCCAATGCAGCTTGAAAAGTTACTTTTATGCTCCTTCCTTAAAGCCAACAAGAACACTTGACATTTCTAGGAGGCTTTGAGGAGGGAACACTGGTTGTTCTCATTGGTTGTGTAACTCTGTCAGGAATTTAGAATATTGTTAGAATCTTTATTGCATTTCAGTCTGATAAGGAGGTGAAATACCTAATGAATCCACTAAAAAAAACCTGCCGAGTAGTAAAACTGGGAACTGGGAATTTCAGCCTTTGGATGCCTACAATAAATGCCCCAGGCACAAAAGGTTTAGCACAGTTTTCCTTACCAAAACACAAAACAACAACAGCAATAACCCAGTAACAAGTCTTCAACTTTTCCCACCCCACAGCCCTGGGCTGTTCATCTGCAAGTCATTGTGTTAACAGTTTTTGTTTTGTTTTGTTTTTAGCATTTGGTCTTCTAGATTTGCTTGGAAATCCACAGCTTGTAGCAAGCCATGGGGAATAGTGCTGTGCCTTTGCCTTTGTTGGGTCTCTTGTGAGGAGTGACAGCCCCCACGGCTGCAGGTCCTCATTAACCAGAATGGGCATGTTCCCATGGAAAGGGAAGGGTTATCTGCCTGGAAGAACCAGACACCCCCAGGGGCTGGGAATGTTTGTGCTTGCCTAGCCCAGAAGATTCTGTAAGTGAGAGAACAGCCTAGGTATAAGACAGTATGGAGGCTTGTGGAAATTCTAAAGGGTTCCCTCTGGTTCTGGAGCAGAACTTACTAGAAATGAAAGGGAAGTCAATAGCTCCCTCATCAGGGATCTCAATGTGTATTTACAGCCAGGAAATCAAGGTTCTGGGTGCTCCAATGGCAACGTTGCAGAGCGTGGTTGTCTGCACGCACTGGGGCTCATCCGCTGAGCTTCTGTTCCAGCTTCCATGTCAGTTTGGAGGTTTGTTTCCACATGCAAATTATGTCAGCCTCATTATTTTTCTTGGGCATAAAACGCACTTCCATCCCACATGCTGTGGTTTGAATGTGTCCTCCAGAAAGCATGTGTGGGAAACTTAATCCCCATGCTACAGTGCTGGGAGGTGGGCCTAATGAGAAGTGCTGAGGCCACGCAGACTCTCCTCTCATTGATGAAGTAATATTGCCGTCAAGCGAGTGAGTTCCTTATAAAAGGACAAGTTTGGCCCCCGTTTCCCACTTTCTTGTCCTCTCTTGCCCCTCCACCTTCTGGCATGGAAAGATCCAGCAAGAACACCTTGCCAGATGCTGGTCCCTCCATCTTGGACTTTCCAGTCTCTAGAACCACAAGCCAGTAAGTTTCTGTTCATTATAAATTACTCAGTCTGTGATGTTCTCTTAGAGCAGCGCAAAGCAGACAAAGGCACTACATCGTCCCTGGCTTTGAAAGGTTGCAGCTGACGTGGCTCTGCTGACAAACACAGAGGCCCTCTTCCGAGTCAACTTGTCTCTTGCAGCATACAAGCCCACTCTCCAGTGGACTCCTGGATAACATGCCCTCCTGTTTGCCTCCTGCTTTGGTCTCGCTCCACTACCCTTTCTCCCTGTTATAGCCTTACAGGCTGTGGAGCCCTGAGGGGCTTAAGTCTTAGGCTCTCCAGAGGCTCCTGTCCAGTTCCTTGTCCTTAAATGTCATCTTAGTGCCAACAGCTCCATGTATGTATCTGCATACTGGCCTCTACTTGAGCACCAAGCACATGACTAACTGCCTTCCCTTTTTTTTTTTTCTTTAGAGACAGGGTCTCACTTTGTTACCCAGGCTGGAGTGCAGTGGTGTGTTCATGGCTCACTGCAGCCTTGACCTCGTGAGCTCTAGAAATCCTCCCAAGTAGCTGGGACCACAGGCTTATGCCACCATGTCTGGTCAATTTTTAAATTTTTTGTGGAGACAGCATCTCACTATGTTGCCCGGGCTGGTTTCAAACTGATGACTTAAGTGATCCTTCTGCTTTGGCCTACCAATGCATTAAAATTATAGGCATGAGCCCCTGAGCCTGGCCCCAACTGCCATCTTGAAACTGCTATTTGAAAATCCAATCAGGATCTCATATTTAAGGTGGCCAAAAAGAGGCTTCATTTCCTCCCAAGCTTCCAAACTTGCTCCTTCCTAATCATTTCCATCTCAGTTAATGCCTCAAGTCCAACAGGCTGCCCTTATCCTCGATTCTGCAATTTTCCTTGCCTTCTGCATACAATAAACCTTCATGTTCCTGCAGGCTGCACCTTCTCATTTCAAAATACACCTTGCATCCATCCACCAACTCAATGAGAGGACACTGGAGGTTCTTCTTGACTGTGATCAGCCATTCCAGAGGATAGAGGGAGCACCATGGGGATGGGGCATGGCCGGGCAGAAGCTGCAAGCAGAGCTAGCGCAGAGAGCATCTGCAGACAGCACTGTTTGGTGCATAATGGGAAATGGCAAAATAGGGCTATTGATGGGAAAGAATGAGGGGTCAATAACAAATGAAAATTTACAAGACCAACATAGCATTTTCTTGCTGTTGGAATGGTCTGGTAGAGAGGGGACACAATGGTTCAGGAAAAGAGAGGCGTCTCTAAGAAGATGGTGGCGAGGATGAAGATTTCAGCACCTAGAGAAAGGGCTGTTCTGCTTTACTGTGTCCAGAGGCAGCTCGTGCATGGAGGCTCAGAAGTCAGGAACTGGGAGATGATGATGGACAAGAGAGCCATTGCCTGCTGGCTTTGGTGTTCCCCCTGAAGGAGAGCTTGTGGGTGGCAGTGATGGGGGCCATGAGGCTGAGGAGAGAGTCTGTGTGCAATGGTTGCTCTGGAGGGTGGGGGAGCAAACCCTTTAGGAGAATAGAGTAAGCGTTCTGGGTAAGGAAGGCGCCTGTTTTGGGTTTTGCAGTCTTCCATAAGACACCCAGCACAGCATACTGGTCACTCTCAACTTGCCTGATTATTTTAGCAGTGGTGGCCCTGGGTAGAGCCCAGAGGGTGTAGCAGGTGGGGCACACATGACAGAGCTGGGCTGTCCTGGGGCAGGCCCAGAACACAACAGCAGTGGGCATGGGGGAGGCCGAGCCGCCGCTCTGGGCAGCAGCCAGAGGGGCTCCTTAGGAAAAGAGGGAGAGAGGAAAGGAGGCAAGGATTAAGCAGGAAAGGGAGTAGATGTTCCTTCAGAAAAGCATGTTCCAGGCATTGTATTTATTTTTATTTTTAACATGGGCTCCAGGGTGAGAACTTCTGGTTCTAGCTGTTGCTTTTCTTTGCTTCCGTCAATATGGGATGGAGTTGAATTGGCAGATTGAACTGCTGTGCTCTGTGGGTGGGGATATGGACCCACAAGCCTATCTCTGACAACAGCGTCATGCTGGCCACTGTCACTCCTACCCAGCTGGGCCAGGTGCTGGGCTGGGAATTCTGGCCCCAAGGGCTGATGTGAGGATGAAGTTCTTCACTTACCTGTTATGATTTTTTACCATCAATTACCCCTGCTCTTCTTTTGGGGTAAGAGGTGGGCCTCGTCTTGGAGAGAAGGCTTTGCTTTGTCCTTGGGAAAGTGGACAAAGAGAAAAAGAATGTGAATGGCTGGGCTTCATGGTGCGAGTTGGTTTTGTGTGCTTTAGGGGAGAAGTCTATTTTTCCCATGGGAAAAGCGTTTTGTCTTTCTGGCCTAAGAATTTGAGCACCTTGCTAGAAGAGCATTCCAGCCAGATTCTCTCTTCACTTGCTTCTGGAGTTTGGGGTTGAGCAGCTTGGAGTGCACATAACCTTGGTGTCTCTGGTTCAAAGTTCTGCAAATGGGCCAAGCCCACCCTTAGAGCTGTGTGGGCAAATCCAACAGTGCCTGGACCCTGCCAGTATTGGAAATGAGGCCCCTGGAGAAAGGAGACCTGGACTCTGGAGAGGGAACACCAGTCCTGGGGCCCGGCCAATAAACAAGGACACAGGGATCTTTGAAGAACAAGGTTTGGTCTTTCTTCTCAGAGCTGTGATTTCTTGAATGGTTCTCACAAGCTCCTGGGAAGCTGGAGCTGGAACACTGAAGCCTGGTATTATCTGTTGAGGGGAATCCGGGGTTGCCACTCACTGGGCAATCCTGGAGAGCTACAGCCAGGGAAAAGCTTGTAGAGTTCTATGCCACAGTGACTGGCCAGGAAGCTCAGAGCAAGAGGCAACAAGACACAGCCAGGTCAGGGATAAGGCCTGCCAGCACTCCAGAAATTCATGCCATGAGCTTTCTGCAAGGCATCAGGCAGGCTCTGGAAGGCCACCTCTAGGACGATCGGGTCCTACAGGTGGGCAGAGCTGGGTTTTCTTTTGCAAGATTGTATGTTCAGAGGTAAAGCCCATGGGGGTGAAGACCTGGCAGGTGCATTCCACTAATCTGGACATGGGAGGAAGAACACACATGCTTTTTCTGAGTGGCCACATGTTTTTATGGCTCTAGGAGTCAGGGTTAGTGCCAGATTAAGAAGAAAATGGAACCCTAAGTGCTGTGAATTTCAAGCTTCTTTGGCCATTCTGGTAAAAAATAACCAGCACCAAGTGGATCAAGCTTGGTGTGGGTGCGAGGGAAACAGCATGGGGCTGTCATTTCAATCAGGGCACAAACACTGGAGAGAAAATAAACACTTTAGAAGGCACTTGACCTTTTAATGTGGAGTTCTAAAAATGGAGATTGAACACAGTGATGCTTAATGGAGGCAAAGAGAGACAGGATGCTATCAGATTCTTTCTACCCAGGAGTCTGGCTCCCCTCCCTGGCACTAGCAGGGCAGCCCTGATACCTGAGTGAGCACAAGAACAGCCTGTTACTTGAATGAACTTGAGGATAGTTCTGTGACCAAGGTGAGCTGGTAATAGCCCTGTTACCTAGGTGTACCTGGAAATAGCCCGTTACCTGGGTGAACCTGATAACAGCCTGTTACCTAGGTGCACCTGGGAATAGCCTGTTACCTGAGTGAAACTGAGAATCGCCCTGTTACCTGGGTGAGCCTGTGAACAGCCTATTAACTGGGTGAACCTGAGAACAGCCTGTTACCTGGGTGAACCTGAGAACAGCCCATTCCCTGGGTCAACCTGAGAATAGCCTGTTATCTGAATGAACCTGAGAATGATCCTCTTGCCTGGGTGAACTTTGAACAGCCTGTAACCTGGGTGAACCTGAGAACAGCCTGCTACCTGGGTGAGCCTATGAACAGCCCGTTACCTGGGTGAATCTGAGAACCCTGGTAGCTGGGTAGCAGCCTTCCTGTAGGCCAGAGGAGCTGAGGCTGGGCGACGAACCCTCTTGATGAGTTTAGACATTTTGTTTCTCTCCCTTGCTTTGCTTCGTTACTATGTTAATCTCTTCCTCTGTATGTTTTAGCAGTGTGTTCTCCTGGTTGGAAAACAAGAATCTCTTGCCCAGCTGGGCCTTGTCCAAACCCTAGCATTTTCTTTAAACTTCTTTGAAAGCGCTGGGTTGCAGTCTGTATTGGGGACATCCCTCACCCCAAAGCCCTCGCCTGGCCTAGGGGAAGAAAAGATGAGAAGGGCTCTTCTCCTTCTGGTCCTTTTTTCTCTGAAGTCCCTCTCACCCCACAGGGGGAGCTGGCCACATACACGTCCTGCTGGGTTACACCCCAGTGCTTTCTGGAGTCACGTGCAGCCTGTGCAATCAGAGGGCCTTTTGTGGAGGGTTATCTGTATACAATGAGCTTTCTTTTCAGGCATAATTTCAGCACATTTTGATAGGAAAATTCTGTCTGAAAGGATACCAACTAAAAAATCAGATTGTGTAGAGTGGATAAAAATACCCCGGGCTACTCTGCAGAGTGCCAGCCCTCCTGGTCCTCACGGCTCCAGGGAGAGTCCCGTTTGCGGGGGCACTGCCTCCTTTCCAGCACCAGGAAGGGGGCGCAAAGGCCATTTGTCCTCTGACTGCCTTTTTCTCCAGGCGAACTAGAAGTGACCTGAGTGCTCGGCTAGGGGTGTGTGGAAGGGACTGGGAGTAGCCCTTGGCTGCCAAGGTCCAGTGGAAGGGAGGGCTGGCCATGTGGCTGCAAGGTGTCCCAGACTCAGCCTGAGTGGCAGGCCACTCTCTTCTCTCCCCTCCTCTGCAATCTCTTCTCTCCTCTCTGCTGGGAGGCCCTTTTCCTCTCTAAGGATGCTGGGAGTTTGAACTTGGGAAAGAGATGTAAACTACTCCCCAAGGCTCTGTGAAATTGATCTCTGCATCTGCCTGTGTTCAAGGTTGTTTTCACCAACTGTCTCTGTGGCACCACAAGCCACAGGATGGGATCAACTCTTTTGTTTTCATTCAGATTTCATAACTAATTCCTGCACTATCCATCACCATCACCAAGCTGGTGACTCACTCTCTCATCATGGAGGCTGGACTCCACATCCCTCTGCCTTTTCTGGTCTGTTTACGCAGCACTGACAGAGGAAGTGAGAAATCCAATGAGGCTTTTTCTTTCTGAGTCAATTGCCTCACGAAGAAAGAAGCTGGAAACAAGTGAACATCCTTTTCTCAATATCCAGAAAATGACGAGATTCTGCCGTGCCGTGTTTCCTGGAAGCCTGAGTAGAGCAGGTGTCCTCCTATCTCATGGTAATCTCAGGTTGCTCTTGTCTGCAGAGGCCTGGGGAACTCTGAGCCAAGTGTCATGTGTCTGAAGATGCATCGCAGCAAGGGACAGCTCAGATGCCAGCAGTTTCAGGTGTGCCCAAGGGTGCTGGCCAGGGCCGGAGGGGTGGCAGCTTCCCAGTGCTGGCAGTGACTTACAATTTATAACTCTGTGAGCAAGCCACCTACTGGGGTCCCTGTCTCTCCACCAGGGAGAGGCTGTCACCCTCATTCCCATAAGAAGGCCTCAGGCCTGACCACAAGACAGGTGTGGCACTGCGGAGAGCATGTTGGCAATTCGGAAATGGGGGAGAAATCGGGGTGTAGGCTGCCCCTATTTGCATCTTACCTTTGACTAAGATTTTTTTTTTAGGCGGTGTCTCACTCTGTAATGGTGCAATCTTGGCTTACTGCAATATCCACCTCCCAGGTTCTAGCCATTCCCCTGCCTTAGCCTCCTGAGTAGCTGGGATTACAGGCACCCAACACCACGCCCAGCTAATTTTTGTGGTTTTAGTAGAGACGGGTTTTGCCGTGTTGACCAGGTTGGTCTTGAACTCCTAACCTCAAGTGATCTGCCTGCCTCAGCCTCCCAAAGTGCTGGGATTACAGGTGTGAGCCACTGGCCTTGACATATTTTTAAAGAGAAGGCATTTGAAGTCCTTGTGATGAATTTAGGAGAGTAAGTGTGTTGATAGCTCTGCCAGGCTACAGTTCAAATGCTGTTGGGTTTCATCCAGTAAACAGTCGAGCTGGTTCTCTCCAACTCTCCAGAGGAATAAAGCCATTGCTTGATGCTGGGTTCTCACTGCCTGTGCTGTGCACCCCTCTGGCAGCATGATGAAGCTTATGGATGTCTGGTCAGAATGATGTTTCTAATACATAAAATAAATGAAATAAATGATCAGGTTTGGATATGTGCCCCTCCCCCACCAAATCTCATGTGGATTTGTAATCCCCAGTGTGGGAGCTGTGGCCTGGTGGGAGGTTATGGGATCATGGGGGCAGATTTCCTTCTTGCTGTTCTCATGATAATGAGTGAGTTCTCATGAGATCTGGTTGTTTAAAAGTGCACAGCGCCTCCCTCTTCTCTCTCTCTTTTCCTCCTGCTCTGGCCATGTGACATGCCTGCTTCTTCTTTGCCTTCTGCCATGGTTATAAGTTTCCTGAGGCCTCCCCTGAAGTAGAAACCTATACAGCCTGCAGAACTGTAAGCCAATTAAACCGCTTTTCTTTGTAAATTACAGTCTCAGGTATTTCTTTATAGTGGTGTGAGAACAGACTAATACAATAAAACACATGGGATGGGTGTATTGCACTTTCTAAAGATAGTATGACTGTTTCCCCCAGGCCACATGCTTTCCTTTAATCCAAACTTGTCACTCTTCCACCAAGTCCATTTCTCTACATCCTGGAATTCAGGAAACCCTGAGAATCTTGGGACCAATAGAATAAGGAGGGAGTGATGGTGTACCAGCTGTGAATGTAGCCTTTGACCATTCCAGCACCTCTTCCCTCTTCATAAGAAGGAGGCTTGTGTAAGATGTATGACTGCCTAAGACCACCAACACTGTGGGAAGGCCAAGGCCCATGTAATGAGGCACCATGTTCAGAGGAAGACCAAGGAGCACTGAGGAGGCAGCAGACTCAGTGGAGAGAAATGTGTGGGGGATGCTGTATGGTCAGAATCAAGCTTGCCAGTTGAGCCTTCCTTACTCCCCCACCAAGTCCATTTCTCTACCTCTTAGAATTCAGGAAGCCCTGAGAATCCTTGGACCAAAGAATAAGGAGGGAGTGATGGTGTACCAGGTCTGAATCCACAAAACTGACAGCAAAAGAAAATGATTGCTCTTGGCCATTAAGTTTTTTGTTTGTTTTTGGAGGAGGTGGTGAGTGTTATTCAGCAATAGAAAACCAGAGCACTGAATTATCAAGGAAATGAATTATATTAAATTACAGAAGGTGATGGTTAATTTTATGTGTCAACTTGACTTGGCCATGGGGTGCCCAGATATGTGGTAAAACAGTATTTTGGATGAGATTAACATTTGCATCAGTGGACTGAGAAAAGCAGAGGCCCTTCCTAATGTGGGTGGGCCTCAGCCAATCCATTCAAGGCTTAAATAAAACAAAAAGACAGTCCTTCCCTTGAGGAAAGGAAAATTCTTCCCATCTTATGGCCTTTTTTTTTTTAAATTTCTTTTGGACTTGAATGGAAAAATTAGCTCTTCCTGGGTCTCAAGCCCACAGCCTTCAGACAGAAATGAACACCATTTGTTCCCCTGGGGTCCAGCTTGCTCATTTGCCTCACGGGTCTTGAGGCTTGCCGGGATTCTCTCTTTCACTCTCCCCATCATCCCCACCCCAACACCCTACTGGTTCTGTTTTCCTAGCTAATACACAGGTTAAACCAAAAATATCAAAGAGAACTCTGAGAGTCTATGCACTTGGTTCTCACTTATCAGCAGGCAAAAACAGTAGTCAGAAGATACAGTCATGCATTGTTTCACAACAGAGATATGTCTTGAGAAATGCATCGTTAGGCAATTTTGTCCTAGTTCAAGTATTCTGGAATACACTCATACAAACCTTGATGGTAGAACTTGCTATACACCCAGGCTATAGAGTTCAGCCCATTGTTTTTAGGCCACAAACCTGTACAGCATGAGTCTGTACTGAGTGCTGCAGGCAACCAGACACAGTGGTAATTATTTGTGTATCTAAGTCTATCTAAACATAGATAAGGTACAGTGAAAATATGGTATAAAAGATAAAACATTATACCCCTCCATAGAGCAGCTCCTTAAAAATGCAGTTGTCTGTGCAGTCTGTCCTTTGCTGAAATGTTGTGTGTGCATCACTGTACTTAGCACCTCAAATAAGTAGAGGCATGTGCAGGTCTTGGGACAATAACAGGAACTCTAAGAGACAAGATTCCTGCCCTTTAGGGAGCTTACATCCTGCTTGGAAAACCCATGGAACATGAGTTAATAATGCACATAGATGCATAAGAGAGAAGTAAAAGACCAGGCCTCCAGGCCAGGCTTCAAGAAGTTTGAACCCCAGGCCAGGGTTTCAGGGCAGCTGGATCACTTTCCCTGGAAGGATGCACTGTGGCAAGCTGGAGAGGTTCCCACGGCCCAGGAGAGTGACTGGTGGTCTGTTTGCAGACAGCAGAGATGGGCTGTCTACAAAAACACAGTGAAAAATGCAGGTTGTTTATGTCCCTGGGGTAACCCCTGCCAACAAAGGGAGAGGCACCAGTGGAGAAGGGTCAGCCTCCTCTAGGACAACTCTGGGAGACTTTCTCTGAGCATCCCAGGAGGCCCTTCAGGGCCATGCCAGTCTGCTCACAGCAGTGACCTTGACCAGGCAGTTCCATGGGCTTCTTTCCTGAACACTCCCCCTGGTCCCAAGTAAACAGGCTGATGGCTGAAGAGGTTTTGCTTCCATTCTTCTGTCTGGACCGCATTCCCATGGACATCCTGGAAGAGGACATCCACGTCCACATTTCAGCTTTGCGTGTCTCCAGCTTGCATGTTGCTGAGATTTGTAGACTCCATCTTCCACCACTGCTCTTGCCGCTGCTCCTGAGGGCAACTGCTATTGTTGTAGGCCTGCTAGGCACTGGGTGCTTCACTTACATAGTCTCTAATCCTCACCACATCTCAGCAAGGCAGGTGAGAGTGGTTCCATTGGACAGGGGCCACAGCTGATCCCTGAGTCCTGTCTGCCCCAGAGCTGGTGTTTTCTGTAGCCATTCCTTTCTCAAATGCTGCCTACCATGTGCAAAGCATGGGTTCCCAGCCAGATGAGGCATCAGCCTGTACCTTTGGCCCCCAGACCGTGTCCTCCTGCTGTGGGTGTAGTTGGTTACACGCTTGTGCTGACCACTTGCCGTGCCAGAGGGGATTTTTGTCACCGGTAAGACGTAGACAGCAACATGCCCTCCTATTATTGGACAGGGATGCTTTCTTCCAGTGTCACTCAAAGCAGCCGCAAGACTCTCTTAACTTGCCATGCTGATGCTATTATTTCCCTTGAAGTCATGAGACCCTGGATGAGAGCAGTGGCAGGGCGTGTGAGTTAACATTGCATGCTTCCCTGACTCCACTGTTGCACTCATGGTAAGTACCCCGTACATGTTGTCCAAGGCATGATTGCATTTTTCTTTTTTTTTTTTTTTGAGACGGAGTTTTGCTCTTATAACCCAGGCTGGAGTGCAATGGTGCGATCTTGGCTCACTGCAACCTCCACCTCCTGGGTTCAGGAAATTATCCTGCCTCAGTCTCTTGAGTAGCTGGGATTACAGGCACGCGCCACCATGCCCAGCTAATTTTTTGTATTTTTAGTAGAGATGGGGTTTCAACATGTTGACCAGGATGGTCTCCATCTCTTGACCTCATGATCCACCCACCTCGGCCTCCCAAAGTGCTGGGATTACAGGCGTGAGCCACCGCGCCTGGCCTGCATTTTTCATATCTTCTGTTTAAGCTTCTTGTTGGCTGTAGTACATCAATCCAATTTGAGTTTTCATTGCACACAGAGGTCATAGCATAGCTTCTTGCACTTGTCCTTCTCTGAATGGAAGCCACTTGGATCCTTTAGGTGTTTCTCCAATGGGCAGGGCTTTCAGGACAGAATCAACAGGACAAATCATCTGGAAAGCAAGGAGGTGTGTCTGGCAGCATGTGGGAGCAGAGCTGCGGTAAAAGGTGCCTCGTTGTCTGCCCATCTCAGCTGTTCAGCAGACTTCTCGCTGTCTCCAGCTGTCTTCTATCTCATTCTGATGACTCCTTCCCACAACTCTTCCCTGGCTGCTACCCGGCCCAGCTGGGTGATTCATCAATCCTGGTGATTCCTGGAGTTCATGCCTCCTGTCCTGCCATGTCTTTCTGTGGACTGCTGGCTATCGTGGGGAGCTATCTTCCTGGTGAGATTTTCAGGGCAAGGTCCCAGCAGGAGAGCAGAAGTGAGATGTGTGACATGGACAAGGGATTCTTTCCAGGGGTTAGACCCTGTAGGACTGTGGGGGAGCTGCAAAGTACAAGGGATGTTGGAGGATCTGAGGATAGGCATCAAGCAGCCCTCCTGAAGTCCTGGCCTGTAGTGAGAGAGGCAAGTCAGAGCATGGGGCATGGGCACAAAGGGAAGCTGGCAGGGTCTATGGAGTGCCACTACCTCTAGCATAAAGCCTGGCTCTATGTTCACTGCTGGGCCTGGGGCCCCTTGAGGTCAGCGGGCAGGGCCAGGCCCAGAGGAGGGAGGACAGCTCTGTGTTTGCTTGTCACTATAGAGGACCATGACAACCTTCAGGGTACAAGCTGGTGCTTCACTTCCAATTTGCAAATCCCAGGCAGAATCCCTCTTTGAGCCAATTCTCTGCATGGAAGGGGGTTCTGGAAAGATAATTCCAGCTACATCATGTGTAACCCAGGTTCATCATGTAATACCAGCTACCATGACTGGATCTTAGATTTCTTTGTGTGCCCTTGAGCATCTTACCCAGGGCAGATACAAATGAGTGATGGGGAGGAAACAGCCTAAGGGGTAAATACAATGCTTTTGTTGACCCAGCCTTCATTATGGCTTCACTACTGATGGCCATACCTGCAAATGCTGGCCCTTGCCCCAAGGCTGTGACAAAGAATGCTTAAAAGCAGTCTGTGTCCATTTCCAAAATCTGGTCACTTCAAGAATGATGTGTAAATGGCATCATACAGTGTGGAACCTTTTGGGACTGACTTTTTCTTTTTCACTCAGCATAATTCCCTGGAGATTCATCCAAATTTTATGTATCAACAGCCTATTCCGTTTGATGGGTGAGTGGTGTTCCACTGGATGTGTGTGCATAAGTGTTTAACCATTCACCTGTGAACTGAAGGACATCCGGGTTGACGATTACACATGTTTGACTATTACAAATGAAGCTGCTCTGGACATTCATGGTGCAGGTTTTTGTGTGAATGTAAGTTTTCATTTCTCTGGGATAAATGTGCAAGAACACAACTGCATGGGGGTTGCATATTTAAGTTTATGAGAAGTGACTAAACTGTTCTTCAGAGTGGCCGTTACCAGTTTATAGTCTTGCCGAAACTTTATTATTCCTACAATAAAATATTACTAAGTTAATTGTCGGGGAGGACATTGGTGGATGTGGCCATAAAAAGACAACAGGAGGGATCCTTTGGGTGACGAAAATGTTCAGTATGTTCGGTGTCTTGACTGTGGGAGTGAATACACCAATGTGCATGTGAGAAGCTTATATAGAACGAAACACATACGCGAACACACACAGAGATGAGTCCCTGTGCATATAAAACTGGGCAAATCTGAACATGACACAGGGATTGCATCCATGTCAATACCTGACTGTGAAATTGTATTCTAGTTTTGCCAAGATGTTACCACTGGGAAAACTGGGTGAAAGTAACTGCATGTGAATCTACAATTATGTAGCAATTTAAAAAATTGATTATTAAGCATCTATGACATTTGTTAAAAGACAAGCCTATGAAAAACGTGATACATTATTAAGAGTCAGACCAATGTTGTTGTTATTTGCTTTTTTGCTTTTGGGGTCCAAGTGCTGGTTACTCAGATTCCCAGCTGGTTACTCTTCTGAAGGCCATCCTTCCTCCACACAACTACGAGAAGAGACCTTTCAATGTAGACCCTTACTTTTCCCCTTCACCCCAGGCCCCATTTTAGGGAATAGAAAAGCGATTTGGGAGGATCAGACTGAGGGACCCGTGCCTCCAGCAGATGGGCAGGCGGAAGAGCAGTCAGTGCTGCTGGAGACGCTGCGGGGAGGAGCGCGTCTGCAACGAAGGACGGGGCTTCAGCACCTCCCAGTTGGAACTTCGTGATGGAATCCTTGGCACACCAATTCTAAAAACCAAGTGTGAAACCTACTAGAGTGATACTGTGGAGAATCTGTGGGCTGAACTGTCAGGCCCACCACTGCCCTGTACCAGCATGGAGAACTGATATCTCATGGCAGGGCCATTGGTTAGCGGCTGGTGCTAAGTGGGGGTGCAGTGTGCATTCCTTGGTTCATTTTCCACTGATGGTTTGGAAACTGGGCTCCATAAGAGCACCCAGAAGTGCTTATTAAGAACCACCTGTGCTCTGCCGGTTCCCGAGGTGCCGGATTTCCTCCAGGGAAATGTTGACCTTTAGGATAGACTATCTTATGACCGAAAACTTTGCAGCATTAAAATGTGATCCGTCCCATTAGATTGTCATATGAAGCCTATAAATAACTCCAGAAACGAGATCCTGTGACAGCTATTTATTTTCACTCTTATTATTTAACATAAAGATTGGCTATTTATAGCCAGGTTGCCAAGGTGGCCATTGCTTCTCCAATCCTATTATTTCCCTCACTCTGACTTGGGAAGTGGGACTTGAACCTTGAAGAGGGAGAGAGGTCCAGTGGAGTGGCCCCCCTTCTTGGAACCTGGTCTCCTTAGGGACAGAAATTTTCCTCACCCCATTTACACTCTGGTTATCTTGCTGAAAAGCCTACTGAGGCTTCTCCAGCTTGATGGTCTTAGTTATGCAGGATGTTTTCTCTCCCAGTACCTTTGAAAGAACTGTGAAGGCTCTGAGATGTGACTCTATTTGTAAGCTAGCAACCATTTTCCTGGGTGCTGGCAGAAGACAGGAGACTCCTGGGTCAGAGACAAAGGACAGTTACTGCCAGCAGTAAGAGTAGCCAAGGTATCTGCACTTTTGTGCTGGTTCCCTGAGTCCCAGTTCCCTCAGGGCAATGTGAAGAGGATCAGGTGATGCCTGCCTGTGCATCAACCGCAGGAGACTAAGCCTGAACTTAGGGAACCTGAGGTTTCTGTAAGCAGCTGTGAAAGGAAAATAAAAACTTGGAACCCCAATCTACTCTATCAAAGGGATAAATTAAGCTGAAAGCTGAGTTATGTAAGAAGCTGCCTTTCCTTTCGTTCCTAAGCAGATGGCTTCAGATGAAAGGCTAAGTGTCTCCACAGGTAGGTACTTTATGTTTACCTCATCATACGTAAAGTGCGTTGACTTACTGAGTGTATTTAGTACTCATGACATCAACTTTTTTTGATAAATCACCTGTTTCTTTTCTCTTGCAACATGTGGATTCAGTGATGTGACCATACCCTCCCTCTTTCCCCTCCAGCCTGCTTTTCTAATTTAAAGACTGAAACTCTCCAAATCATCTTAGGAGAAAGGCAAGAGACCACAGACTGTTTCTGTGATTCCATGTTTATTTATTCTGGGCATTTCTGAATTGATTGAGACCTGTCTCCGATAACTTTAGTTGACACATCCCTGCCTTTATTTATTCTGGCCATGTCCTTAACCTTGGAAAAATAAACTAAATTGATTGAGACCTGTCTTAGATAACTTTGGTTTACACATTTTGTCCTGCCATTTCTTCTGCAAAGAGGGTTTATCTTACACTGAACAATAGCGTGCCTTTTGTGCCAAAGGAAGACACTCTATCTTCCAAGCATCCTTGCAAAAATAGTCTGGAACAAAGAGCAGTCAACATCTTGTTCTTGATACATGTAAAGTTGTGAAAGACCCATGGAGAACTGTCTCCTAGAGACCATACCCTAATTCTTATTTAACTAAAATTTGTTTGCTTGAATCAACTCCTCCCTGAAATTGTGCAAGCGATGGCCCAGTCTCAGCTCTATTGCTACCAAGCCTTGTGGCCATGTGTTACAGCCATGGATAAATGACACTTGGCTCTTCCTTCAAGAAAGACTTGCTGTTGGGGTGTGAGGAATGCACGTAGTGTATGGCCTCCAGCTGTGGCACTTTCAGGAACCCCTGCAGCATTTAAGCTGAGGCTGTATTTTTCTTAGGCAGTCCTCAACCAATGCCTGAGGATGAGAGGGTAACAGGGACCGGACATCTCTGCCCATTGTAGGGCTTCTCTCCGTTCTCTCTGTGCTGGAGCTTCCTGTGGGGCTGGCTAAGACTTTCTCTCGGCTGCACCACAAGCTGAGGCTCTCCTACCCCATCTTTTTTCCTTCACTCTCATCTTTCAGAGGTGTCAGCCTGCACCATGGTGTGGTTTTCTTTCTCTGGATATTTTCTTTCTCTCCCCATATCTTAGGTGCTACTTCCAATAAATTTTTTGCACTTCAAACTCTGTCTTGGTGTCTGCTTTCCAGAGGACCAAACTGACATACTTGATAGAAACAACCACTCAACTGAGTGGATTAGAAGAATTATCTAATGTATGTGAGGCTGAGCAAGGTTTCCCCTAAGACTCCCTCTGAGCTTCTGTGGGGAAACTCTTAAGTATTGCCCATCTTAGAGATATTTTAACATTGACTTCCTATTTCCTAGGAGCCTGTTCACAACTCATCAACTTCTTCCACGAAGCAGGGACAGGCTTCGTTTGAGCCCATGTCCTTGGACTTCTAGAGTTGCTATTTGCTCTTGCTCATCCTTGTGGGCTCAGCTCAAGGTTGCCTCCCTGCCCACGTCCCCCCAAACCTTTCTCTTTTATCACTGTAGTTTGTAAATATCTGTATCCCCTGTTAGATGGTAGCTTTTATGGATGTAGAATCCATATTATTGCCAGTGGCCAGAACAATGCACACAGTAGGTGCTACATAAAAATTTGCCAAATGAATAACAAATGACAGATGCTCCAAATGGTTAATTTGCCGTGTCCTGAGTCTAGAAATGATTCCAACTGCCTCCTTATACTCCTCAATTCTTTCCGCTAAGTCCTCCCTCAAATACTCTCAGGGAGTTACCTTACAAAAATTGTCATCCTTGTCTTAACAATTAGCAGTATTACTTTGCGCTCACAGAGAGTTATCAAATGTCACTCCTGCAGTGGAAGGGATTATGAGTAACCTCCTAGCCGGTGACATTCAGGAGCTACAGATGTCACACAACAGAATTTGTAGGCTCCAAAAAGAGGTTTATCAGCATCTTAATGGGAGTAACTCCAGCCCAAACTGTACTGAGACATGAACTTTCACTGTGGTCACCTCTGGAAAAACCCACAAAGATGAGAAAGGAGGTCCTTAGCCTTAAGGACTTCCCCAGAGAAGAAAGAGCTGGATTTGTTGGAACTCTATTTGTTGCTAAGACATGAAAGTTCTTTGATCAGGCCGATGGCCATTTCTGAAACCACAGCAATCCTCCACTCCCCTGTGTTTTCCTGGAATGGGCCCTGATAATTTCAAAACATTCCTATTTTTCTGCAAGCCAACACCCTTCCAAAGCACACAATGTTTCTGATCAGCCAGACGGTTTGGCATATTCTTCAAACCTCAGGGGAGGACAGGTTCAAGTTGCCCGTGCTGTTGTGTGGAATGTCTAATAACCCACACCTCAAGACTCGATTTTATGTTTAGCAAACATGAGATTGCTCTTTGACATCCACCGGCGTGTTTCGTCACCTCGTCTCTACTTCTCTTTAACTATGGCCTGCCAAACTGTACCCCGAGATTAGGGTGATATCAGTGAAAACAAAGGAAAAATTAATAAATACGTTGGCACAATGCCCCGTATTACGATTTTGCAAGTAGTAGGTATGCTTGCTCAATGAAAAAATCCCCCATAACCAGTCATGACTTATTCCCACTTGCTGCTTACATGGTTTGGGAAAATAGTCTTTATTTATTTTTTCTGTATTAACGTGAACTAGCATCTTTCAAGCTCATCATCAACTCTTCCTCTTACAAACTCCCCGGCAGCCACCTTCAGCCTCCTGATCACTGATTTTGTGTTGCTTCGCTACCATGATCATTATGAATGCTGAGGTGTTTGGGCTTTATTTTTCTTCAGCATTTAGTCAATTGTTTTAAATCAACTACCAATGTGATTATACAGTATGAATTGTTTAATATTCTGTCTTTTTTCATCAGTATTATATTTCTCCATTGCTGCTAAATATTTTCAACGTATCACTTCTATTTGTTGTAAGATATTTATTATAGTATTATACCATGGGTCATAACTTATGTGGTCATCTCTTATGTTTTGACATTTAGAGTGTTGTTAAAATTATACTGTTATAAGTAATGCTACAATGAATCTCATTTGATATAAATCTTTGTGTAGTTGTTAAGATCATCTAGGCTTAAGCTGATAAACATCCTTTGTTGGACGTCTTGTTCATATCCTTTGTAAGAGAACAAGAAATCAAGCTTTGTTGTGCTAAGCAGCTGAGATTTTGGGACTGTTTGTTATTAGCTGTATTTTGCATAGTCAGTTACCAGGCTGAAGAAGCACCAGCATTGCCATCCTCCCTCCAGAATTTGCACAGAGAGCCCAGAGTCAAGGGGGAGCTCCCAGGCACATGGCTTAACATATAGGAAACTCCCCCTTTCCACCCACAGCCCATTGGCCCATGCCAGTCACCTGGCCCCACCTACCTGTGAAGGAGAGGGGTTTGTATTTTTCTATATACCTAACACAGAAGAGAACAGGATGTTCATAGGCAATGGTAGTATCCTCCCTGCATGGAAACTAGCTTTTTCTTAAGGCAGATGTGCTAGAATGGGAGTTGAGTTTTGCCAATTTGTTTTTTTCTGAGACACACCATTTTTATAGTTCCATCACTTGTTTTCTGCCCTTTTAAAGCCCTGTATACCCTTTGCTGATCTAAGAGGTAAAAAATGCTATCTCATTGTTGTTTTCATTGTTCAAATTAAATCCTAATTTATAATTTTGCATCTCTTTCATTAGTATTTAGAGGAAAGATTATTTTCAGATATCTGTTATTCATTTGCATTTTATAAGTGTTCAGTAGAGTTATAAAACAATTATCCCTGAAATTCTCTGAGCATCCTATGCCCGTGTCAATGTTAGACCTCAAATATTTTAAAACACTCCTGGTGGCCAGGCGCAAGTGGCTCATGCTTGTAATCCTAGCACTTTGAGAGGCTGAAGTGGGCAGATCATTTGAGACCAGGAGTTCAAGACCAGCCTGGCCAACATGGCAAAACTGTTTCTACTAAAAATACAAAAATTAGTGGAGGGTGGTGGTGCATTCCTGTAATCCCAGCTACCCACGGGCTGAGGCAGGAGAATGGCTGGAACCCAGGAAGCAGAGGCTGCAGTGAGCTGAGACTGTGCTCACTCTAACCTGGACTATAGAGGGAGACCGAACTCAAAACAAATGAACAAATGAACAAACAGACAAACAAAAACCAAAAGAACCTGGCAATGGTGCTAGCACCACTCATGCTTGCTCTCCCTATGGCAGTGTTGGTTGTGGAGTACGGATCTGTCTCTGGGATCTTCCTATATGTAACTTCCTGTATCTTGTAACTCATCTCCTTAACAAGGCTTTAAAAAAAAACAAACTTCCAACAAAAAACCCTCTCTTAATTGTTTGGGTCCTGAGAGAAATGGAAAGTTCAGGAATGTCCAGAACACTTCTACAGACAATCTGAGTTGGATGGTAAAGAAATGGTGGTTTAAAGGAGGAATTTTGTTAGTACCCAATGAAAGTCCCGCAGAAAAATTTAATTTTAGAAGACAATCTCAAAGAAACATTTGTGGATATATGTGGAACTCAGCATCTTCTCAGTTACAGGATTCAGCAGGCACAGCCAAGAATTTCAGAAGCTAGAACTCTCAGATCGAGGTTAATTGCTAGTGAACAACTCAGTGGATGAAAGAAACTACAGAAAGACATAGATTGATCTAAAGGCCAACTAAAAAATATATTCATTATGTTCAAGCAGCACACATGGAATATTTGTGGCAATGAACCCGTGTCCTAACCAGAAAACAAGTATTTATTAAACAAAAAGTTGGTAGTTACACAGACCTCATTTTCTGATTTTAATGAAATTAAGTTTAAAATCACTTAGTATGTACATATGCATATATATGCATACATATATTTAGAATGGAGTGATAAAACATTATATTTTAAAACTTTGGAATTAGTTTGTTCCTGCATTGCTATAAAGAGATACCTGACACAGGGTAATTTATAAAAAAAAAGGGGTTTAATCGGCACACAGTCCCACAGGCTGTACAGAAAGCATGATGCTGGCATCTGCCAGGCTTCTGGGGAGGCCTCAGGAAACTTACAAACATGGTGGAAGTTGGGTGAGGAGCCAGCACTTCATGTGGCTGGAGCAGGAGAAAGAGAGAGAGGAAAGAGGTGTTACACACTTTTCAACAACCAGGCCTCACAATAACTTACTCACTATCATGAGAGCAGCACTAAGGGGATGGCACTGAACCATTCATGAGAGACCACTCCCATGAGCCAATCACCTCCCACTGGGCCCCACTTCCAACATTGAAGATGACAACTGAACATAAGATTTGAGTGGGGACATTGAAGATGACAACTGAACATAAGATTTGAGTGGGGACACATATCCAAACCATGTCAGGAATGCAGATGAAGTAGTATTCAGAAGAAAATAAATATTTATATCAGAGGGAAGAAATGTTTGAACTTAATAGCAAAGTAGAAACCTCAGGAAGACATAATATTTTAAAAACCAAGTAAAACAACAGAATATAGAAGGATGAAGGGACAAGAAATAAGATGAAAAACTGATGAAATAGAAAACAAATATGAAATAGAGAGAGTCAACAAATGGAACAGCTAGTTCTATAAGACAACAAATAAAATTGACAAACTTAGTCAATATAGATTGCAAGGGGGAACAAAACTCCAAAACTTAGAAGGCACAAATAAGACACACTAAGAATGATTAAAGGCACAGCATGAGAGACAGAGACTAAAAGTAAGAGAGCAATAAGAACAACAGCAGCAACAACAACTACAAAGACGCAGAGAGATGAATAATTACCTCCAAAAACGTAACTCAGCAAAACTCAAAAACAAAAATAACCTCAACTGATTTTAGCCATTAAAGAAATGGTTTAAAAATCTACTCAGCTTAGTATCATATACAAAATGCTTGGACCAGATGTTTTCATAATAAAATTCTACCAAACATTCAAAGAACAATTCTCCCAATGTCATACAGAATGTTCCAGAGAACAGAAAGGAGGGCCTGCTCTCTGAGTCATTTTCTGAGGCTGCTTTATTTTTTATACTAAGCAGACAGAAAAGGGAAAGGTCACCTTCCTTAGAAACTCAGGCACGAAAATTCTAAGAGATACTAGCAGAGTCCAGCAATTGGTAAAAATAAATAGATCATGACAAATCTAAGTTATTTAAATAATGTATTACTGGCTTTACATTTGAAAATTTATCAGTGTTATTCACCACATTAATAGTTTAAAATTCTACATTTATTTATAATACAAACTCATGGGAAATGGGGAATAGAAACAAAAAGTTTTAACTTGGGAGGAGGCATCTACCAAATCAATGTATAGCCAACAGTGTAAATGGTGAACAAATCTCTTTAAAGTAAAACAATCTGAGAATGTCTGCTAGCATTCTTTTTATATTTTACTGAGCTACTGTCATAAGATATTAAAAGGAAATAAGAGGGTATAAGAATTTCCAAAGGGGAAGCAAAACTGAAATGATCTGTGGATAGTAGGATTGTTTACACAGAAAATCCAAGGGTATCTACAGAGAAATGTTTAGAATCGGTGAGCATGTTTAGTCATCTCGCTGGATATGTGTCATATATATGAAAATCAATGTGTTATCCATTGTAGCAGATAACATAAAATGCAATTTAAGAAACATGCCATTTATAGTGGCAACAAAAGTACATGGTAACTAGGAATATAGCTAATGAAAGCCATGAAAGGTGTTTATGAAGGAAATTTCAAAATGTTATTGGAGTACATACAAGGAGACTTGAATAGATGAGGCAATGAAGACTTTCATGGATGAAAAGACTCGTAACACAAAGATGTCCGTTTCCTCAAATTTTCCGAGAATTCATTGATACTTCAAACCATGTTCACACATAACTTTTGGAAATTTAACAAGCCGATAAAAAACTAACATGGAAGAAGAAATGATAAAGAATAATCAGAACTGATCAAGGTAGGAAGATTTGCTTACCATACATTTGGATGTCTTTAAAAAATAGATCAAAAGAACAGAATAGAGAACTTAAAAATATAGACTTGTACATATGTGTAGAATTAACAGGACAGAGGTGCCCTCATGAATCAATGAGAACATGATGAACAGCAGAGTCAGAACTGCTGAGGGAAGTGTTGGAACAAAAGTCAAATTTTCTCCTGATACCACCACCAAACATAAGATAGATTAAAAAACTAAAAGAGAAAAGCCAAAAAAAAATTGAAATGTATATATAGAAGAAGGTATTTATATTCTAAAATTGACAAGGATTTCCCAAAAAACAAAAGGTAAAATGATAAAACAAAAACTTCATTCATTTGGCTACATTAGAGGTAGAAACAAGCATAAAAGACAATACGAAAAAAGTGAAAAAAGTGGAGGGTTGGGTAGGATGGCTCACACCTGTAATCTCAGCACGTCAGGAGACTGAGACAGGAGGGTCACTTGAGCCCAGGAGTTCAAGGCTGCAGTGAATTATGATCATGCCACTGTATTCCAGCTTGAGTGTTAAAGTGAGACCCCATCTCTAAAAATAAACAAAACAAACAACCCCAGTGGAAATATTAAGTTTTAGTTCAGGAGACAATATTTGCAAACATATAACTGACCAACAATTAGTATCTAAGATATATAAAGAACACTTTTAGTTTCTAAGAAAAAAAACTAACAACAATTGAAGAATGGGCAAAGAATATAGGCGATTTACAGAAGACATATCCTCAAAGATCAACAAACATGAAAATCTGCTCGCTGTCACTGGTAATCGGGAAGACGAAAATTGAAATAACAAGTAGATCGGAAAAAGTAAAGGTTGGCAGCACTGTATGTGGGTGGGGACATCAGGAGCAGGAACTTTCTGCCTTGGAGAGTAGGAAAGTGAATTAGAAGACCATGGTGATAGACAGTTTGTCAGTATCTGGTTGGACATGCATCCCTTATTGAGAATTCCACTGCCGGGTGAAAACCTAGAGAAACTCATACAGATGCCCAGAAAGTCATGCTCTAGAATGTCCATAACAAGGTAGAAAATGCATAAACAACTTCAACATACATATACAGGAGAGTGAGTCAATAAATTGTAGTAAAGTCTATATAACGTGAACTGTTTTCCTTTTGTTTTTCAAAATCAACTTTTATTTTAGGTTCAAAGGCACATGTGCAGGTTTGTTATGTAGGTAAACTTGTGTCACAGGGGTTTGTTGTACACATTATTTCATCACCCTAGTACTAAGCCCAGTACCCAGTAGTTACTTTTTCTGCTCCTCTCCCTCCTCCTGCCTTCCGCCCTCAAGTAGGCCGGAAGGCGTTCCCTCCTATATGTTCTGTTGTTCCCTTCTATGTGTCCGTGTGTTATCATCATTTAGCTGTCACTAGTAGGTGAGAATATGTGGCACTTGGTGTTCTGTTCCTGCATTAGTCTGCTAAGAATAATGACCTCCAGCTCCATCTGTGTTCCTGCAAAGAACATGATCTCATTCTTTTCATGGCTGCATAGTATACCATGGTGCATTTGTACCACATTTTCTTTATCCAATCTACCATTGTTGGGCATTTAGGTTGATTTCATGTCTTTGCTATTGTGAATAGTGCTGCAATGAATATACACGTGTATGAGTCTTTATGAAACTATCTGTTTTTCTATTCAGCAAAATGAATAAATTAACATCAATAAATCTCAAAAACATAATGTTGACTAAAACAAATAATTTACAGAGAGATATTTATAACATGACAACATGTATAATTTTATAAGGCAAAATATTATGTACTGTTCATAGATACATAATAAAGAGTAAACATATAAAATATGTGTGGGACATATGAACACCACAATTAGGGTGGCAGTTACTTTAGGGGGTGGGTAGGGGGAAGTGATTGGTGAGAAGTATTCAAGTATAATGTAAAACTTTATTTCTTATGCAATTAACAAAATAATGAAATCTTCAGCTTTTATGAAGTTTAGTAGATTATCTGCGGGGTTTGTCATATTCTTTTTCTTTTTCTTGCTAAGTGTAGGCACAATGTTATACAGCAGGTATCTAAAACTTACTCATTTTCTGTAACTGAAACTTGATACCTCTTGAACAGCAACCCTTCTATTCCTGCTCCCCTGTCCCTGGCAACCACCATTCGACTCTCTGTTTCTATGAGTTTAACTCATGTAAGTGGAGTCATGCAGTATCCTGGCTTATCTAATTTAGCATGACATCCTTCGGGTTCATCCACGTTATTACAAATGGCAGCATCTTTTTTTTTTTTTTTTTGAGATGGAGTTTTGCTCTTGTTACCTGGGCTGGAGTGCAATGGTGCGATCTCAGCTCACCGCAACCTCCGCCTCCTGGGTTCAAGCAATTCTCCTGCCTCAGCTTCCCAAGTAGCTGGGACTACAGGTGCGCACCACCATGCCCAGCTAATTTTTGTATTTTTTTTAGTAGAGACATGGTTTCACCATGTTGACCAGATGGTCTTGATCTCTTGACCTTGTGATCCACCCACCTCGGCCTCCCAAAGTGCTGGGATTATAAGTGTGAGCCACCGCACCTGGCCCAGCATCTTCTTTTTTAAGGCAGAATAATATTCCTTTGTGTGTATGTGTACCAGTTTTCTTTATCTATTCTTTGTTGATGGACATTTAGGTTGTTTCCAAACTTTGGCTAATGTGAGTAATGCTGCAACAAACTGGTGGTGTAGATATCTCTTTGAAATCCTGATTTCAATTCCTTTGTATATATACTCAGAAGTGGGCTTGCTGGATCATACAGTAATTCCACTTTTAGTTTTCTGAGGAACCTCCATGCGGTTTTCCGTCACAGCTGCACCAGTTTACATGCCCACTAGCAATGTATCAGGATGTCAGTTTTTCTACATCCCCACCAACACTTGTCTTCTGTTTTTTTTTTTTTAAAGCAATAGAAAATGTGTGAAATGTGAGGTGATATGATTTGCATCTCCCTAGTTATTCATGAGCAATGCTGAGCATCTTTTCATATGCCAGTTCACTATTTGTACGTTTTCTTTGGAGAAATACCTATTTAATTTTTTTGCTCATTTGAAAATTATTTTTCTGGGGGTTATTGAGTTGTAGGAGTTTCTTGTATATTTTGGATTTTAACCCCTTATAGATATATGGCTTGGAACTATCTTATTCTATTTCATGGTTTGTCTTTTCTCTCTGCTGTTTGTCTCCTTTGCTGTGTGGAAGATCTTTAGTTTCATGTAGTCTCACTTGTCTATTTTCACTTTTATTGCTTGTGCTTTTGGTATCATATTAATCACTGCCAAGACCAATGTCATGAAGTTTTTCCCATACATTTTCTTCTAGTAGTGTTACAGTTTCAGGTCTTGTGCTTGCATCTTTAGTCCATTTTGAGTTGATTTTTTTGTATTATGTCAGATAAAGGTTCAATTTTATTCTTTTGCACGTGGATATTCAGTTTTCTCAACACCATTTGTTGAGGAGACTATCCTTTCCTCATTGTCTGTCTTTGGCACCTTTGTCACAGGTCAGTTGAGTATATGTGTGGCTGGCTGGGTAGTTGGATCAGTTGTCATGGTATTACAGGAATTGTGTACAAGAAACCAATATTTTACTTAATCACAGCCCCAAAGGGCAAGAATGGTGATGCTGGCAATTCACACATGCCAAAGAAAGCCTTAAAGTGCTTCCTTTAAGAGAAAAGATGTTAAGTTTCAACAACAAGCCAAGTGAAGTAGGGTATGCTGAAGTTCATAAGATCTATTTATGAACAAATCTTCTACCTGCGAAATTGTGAAGAAAGAAAAAGAAATTCATGCTACCTTTTGCTGTGGCATCTCTAACTGCAAAAGTTTTGGTCTGTGTGATCTTTTTTACACCAGTACCATATGTTCAATACTATGGCTTTACAATATATTTTGAAACCAGAAAGTAAGGCAAAAGCACCTTTGTTCTTCTTTCTCCAGATTGCTTTGGCTACTCCGGGTAGCCAGAACACAAAAGTTATGGCCACAGTGCAGATGAGTGCTTTATACAGGGGTTGGTACTATCCATGGTTTCAGGCATCTACTGCAGAAGGTCTTCGAACATATCCCCCATGGATAAGGGAAGACCACTGTAGTTGTTGCGGTCCCCAGTACAGAGATGGGGATTCTGAGGCTTGGAGAGGTTAAATAAGTTGCCTACAAATGCAGCCAGGAAGGGATGTCACAAAGAACACATGCCTCCTTCTAATAAGAAACTTCAGAACCCAGAAAAAAAAAAATTGGCATTTCCATTAGTAACTCCATTGGATAACCTTTCACACAGTGACAGACTGGAAATGCTAACGGGACAATTCACACTTGCTTATGCTCTTAAGGTAGAAAAAAACGTACAACAAAACACAGCTCCTGCTCTAAGGCAGACCTCAGGCACCGAGAGAAGCCTGCCATCATCCTGTCTCTCTGATGACTCAAGTGTAGAAACGTACTAGATTTTTGAATATGTGGGTTTGATTTGTGACAAGTTGCTGATATTCTTTGGCAACATGTCTACTCATTCCACTCAATTAGACAGCTAGAAATTACTGATCAAGCATGGAGGGATTTTTGTGAAGTTTTTAAAGAGACTCCAAACTGAAATTTAAATATGGCAGTAGGTTGCAAAAAAAAAAGAAAATAAAAGAAAACTAGCATATCATTTTCTTCTTTTGATGAATTAGATTTGAACTTTAAAGTAAAGGAAACCAATCTGGTTTCTTTCTTCTGAAGTCTTTCTTATCCATGTGTAATCTTCATGGTGTAGAAAGTGAAAGCCCCAGGCTAAGGTGGTGCGGTGGTTTGAAGCAAAACTCTGGCTGTGCCATGTGGACTGGAATCTCTGCTGAATGATGTTGGACATGTTACTTAAGTAACTTGTGTCTCAGTATCCTCAGCTGTCACAGAGGATACTAACCCTCCCAGAGTGATTGTAAAAGTGAAAGAAAAATATGTAAAATGCTCAGAACTGGGCCTATCATAGAGTAGCCCTTTGTAAATGTGTGTGGCTATAATTTCAACCAGTTAGGGAACACTGGCTGATTTAAACCCCAAACTTATTATTGCTGATAATGTGAGTGGGTGAGATATTTTACAACATTATCTTTTAAAAGAGGCACTTTAATTGGGTGAAACAGGATACTGGGGTCTTTCCAAACTTGTTACCTTCAAACTCAAACACTGTGTCACTAACTGAGGGGTGGTTATCCTGATCTACAGGCGGTCTCTCCACTCCTGGCTTTGATTTATGACTGTACTTGGAGGAATACCTAAAGGTATATAAGGAAAAAAAAATCCTCAAGAATAGAGGAGTTTTTACCTGCTTCTGGGAACAATGTGAAATAGCAATCTTAGGATTTCTTTTCTTTTCTTTTTTTTTTTTTTTTTGAGACAGGGTCTTACCCAGGCTGGAGTGCAGTGGTGTAATCTTGGTTCACTGCAACCTCTGCTTCCTGGGTTTGAGTGATTAGCCTCCTGAGTAACTGGGATTACAGGCACATGCCATCATGCCCAACTAATTTTTGTATTATTAGTAGAGATGGGGTTTTGTCATGTTGGCCAGGCTGGTCTTGAACTCCTGACCACAAGTGATCCTCCCGCCTCAGCCTCTCAAAATGCTGGAATTGTAGGTGTGAGTCACTGTCCTGGCCGTTTCTGGGATTTCTATAATTTCTCAGAGCTATTCATTAATTGAGCTTCTATTTCTAATATGAGCATCTATTTCTAATATGCTCCAGACACTGTGCTAAGTGCCAGAAACCATCTGAAGGCTCCGAACGTGTTAAAAATATATTTGTGATTATGTCTGTAACTCAAGGATCCTGGAGGTCAGAAACCTGTTTTTGTTCTCTCTTTTTTTTTTTTGACAGAGTCTTACTTTGTCCCCAGGCTGGTGCGCAGTGGCATGATCTCAGCTCACTGCAACCTTTGCCTCTTGCATTTAAACAATTCTCCTGCCTCAGCCTCCCAAGTACCTGGGACTTTAGGCCTGTGCCACCATGCCCAGTGAATTTTTGTATTTTTAGTAGAGATGGGGTTTCACCATGTTGGCCAGGATGGTCTTGATTTCTTGACCTCGTGATCCACCTGCCTCAGCCTCCCAAAGTGCTGGGATGACAGGTGTGAACCACCACGCCCAGCCCTTGTTTTAAATATATTTGTCCAAAGGAGATAATTAACTTTTGGGTAAGTCTATATGCCTATCTCTCCTTCCTGTCTATAAGTTCCTCCTCTTACCTGTGGCCTGCCACCTAGCCATCACTGAATTACACTAGGGATGCATTGGTACCAGAGCAGAGATCATCAGATCCTCTCTGCCAGGAAATGGCAATAGAAACTTGCACAGGGAGAATCAGCTGGGCACCACGGGAGTTCGAATGGAGGGGCCAGGCAGAGCCTTCTTGGCTGGTCTGTAGGGGTCCAGGCAGGTCATGAGGAGCAAAAACGCTACCAGTCAGAGAAGGAAGTTGTTTGCAGAGAGAAGCTGGGAAACCTAGAAGACTCATAGAAGACCTCAGGAGTACCCCTAGGACTGGGTTGGGACTGTCTCGGTCTCTAGGGAGCCTTGGAGGCCCGTGAGACTGACTCTGAATCCTTGTAACAATCTTCCTCCATAGCTAGGTAGCCCAAATGCCTTGTCTAGGGCAGAACATGCTTCCAGAAGACTATATTGTGCTTTCAGGGAAGAAGAAACAAATATATCTTGTTTTCTTGTTATTGTTGATGTTCTATTTGTTTTTGAAGAAAAAGAATGTCAGCTGCCCTTAGAGCCTACACAAGTAGTAGAAGCTCCTTGCAGATAGGCTGAAAAGGAAAATAGCAAAACATACAAATCTTTTCTAATTTTTTTTTTTTGCCAGCCCTCCCACCATAGAGATGGCCACCACTGTAGTCTATTGAGTTTGATAACTCATGATGACACACACAGCTAATTCCAGACTTCTTGCGCTCTCCTCAGCTCATGAACGGGCTGAACTTTCAGGTGCTCATGGATTCTGGTCCAGCAGATCTGGACAGGTGTCTGGGAGTCTGCATTCCTGACAGCTCCCAGGCATGTTGAAGCCTCTGTAAGTAGGAGGCTCCAGGAGCCCCAGGCACCGGCAATCCTTGAACAGCTGTGGTCTACCTGAGGGGGCTGATGCATTCTGTCTATTGTTCCCTGCCACCAGGAAGACCAATCTAGGTTAAGAATATCAAATCAGCTACGCAACACTTAGAGTTACGTGTTGACTTTGGGAGGCTGAGGCCGTAGAGTGTATGCATAAGAACACTGTTCCGAGAGAGGTGTTCAGCTCCCAGCTCTGGTTCCTGTGAGCACAGGAACACCATTGACCTTGAGGGAGGGAGAGCGGGGGGAGAAAGAGGAGAAGAGAAGGAAAACGGGGCAAAACATTAGCAACTACAACTCTGGGATCTGGTTAAGGGCACACAGGGGTTTATGTTGCTATTGCAACTTTGCTGTATGACATTTTTCAAAATAAAAAGCAGAAACAAACAAAAATGAGCAGATAATCTAGAGAGGAACCCACATATGAAGACATGGCTGCAATCATGGTTTCCAGACTTAGCAGATGAAAACACAGGTGGCCCAGTACACTGGCATTTCAGATGAGCACGGACTCACCTTTAGTAGACGCGTGTCCCAAACACTGCAAATCATTCTTTCCAAACATTTAAGGGGAGAAGCACCACAATGGAGAACAGCGGAGCTCAGGGGAGGAACTTGAAAGGGGGTGTATGCTGCTGGCTTAGGGAGAGTTTGGGGAGGCCTCTGCAGAGGGGTTTGCATTTTCATCCTAAGGTAGGCTGCGAAAGCAAAGACTTTGTTCCTGTTAAAAGAACTTGCTGTACAAAGAACTTAAAGTTGCAGACAGAGGAGGGTGGGTTTGCAGGAGGCAGGAGTGAGGCCATTGCCTTCACCTTCTTGGACTGGCCTTTCCTCTTGACTGGCATTTCCTTTGTGGACCTGGGGCATCAGTGGCTCAGCTGACGTCACTGGAGTGGCACAGAGTGGGAGGATGTATGTTGGTTAAGAGCGCAGAGTGCTTTTACCCAGTTCTGGGTGCAGCGTATTCTGTGATCGTATACACGGTGCATGGGACATGAGCATGTACTATGTTGGTGTCCATCTAAAGAAAGAAGACTCAAGCGAAATTAATGTGGAGAGTTTATTTGGGTCACAGTGGAGGACTGCAGCCTGGGCCACACTTCAAGTTGCCTTGGGAAGTGCAACAGAAAACAAAGAAGAGGCTCATGTACATACGTGTGCGCATGCACATGCGTGCGTGTGTGTGTATGTGTGTGTGTGTGTATGTTGTAAGACAGTGAATCAGGAGGGGGCCATTACAAAGTTGTTTGTGAGGGATTCTCATCGGTGTATAGAAGTAACATTGGTTAGGGATTGGCTGTATATTGTTGAGCTCTAGGGTATGTGTTATTGTGTCCAACGTAGGGCATTTTATGGCTACTTGGCGTCAGTCTGGAGCGCACACTGCAAGAGGCTTCAAGAGGTAATTACTCAGCTTAAGGGGGGAGTGAGACGTGACTGCAGTCACACACGGTCATATTTCAGTGCCTCTCTGGGCCTGATAATTAAAGAGGGCTCTCATTCCACAGATTAAAGGTTTCTTTCCTTTCTCACTGGGCACTGAGCCTGTTTCCTCTCCTGCAAAAGGGAGGCTGGTGGTGAGGACCGGGCGGGTGCATGCACGTGCGGGCCTGAGCTCAGCCTGGCCCTTCCTGTGTGCGCGGCGTGTGAGTTATTACGGTGCTTGGCCTCCTCTTGCTCTCCGGCCTTCTAAGGAAGGTTTGGGTTTGCCGGCTCAGGTCCCAGGCCTTGTAAGGGGCTGCTGCAGCCTGAATGAAGAATGGTGAGACGGAAGCAGTGAAAGTGATTGGCATTAGGAGTGACCAGGGGCATGTCTGGAAAGGAGAAAGGTGAACTTGGAGTGGACCCAGAGAGAGGGGTAGGCAGGAGGGGTTCTGAGCAGCGGCTGGGGGACTCGGTGTGGGAGGGTGAGGAAGGCTGGCGTCATGTCACATGCTCTGTGGGGGAAGCAGCTTGCAACTTATGGGGGGCTCTGGGAAACACGCAAGTGCTTTTCCCAGGTGTTTGCAGATGGCTGTGTAGTCCTGCCACGGGAGTCGGGAATGGTTTGACCGCATACCACTCCTCTCCCACGTGGAGCTCCTTTGGCAGTCAGGCGCACTTGGCTTCCAGATTTTAATTCCTCTTTTATTGTTCCCATAACTGCAGAGCATGGATGGAGAGGATGTAGAACAGAACGTTCTCAGAGAAGCCAGGGAAGGACAAAGCGTCCCAGCAGCCGCCTGCTCTGTTCCAGGCCTGTTTTCTTCCTTTCTGCCCGATTACATATTAATCTTTAATCCTGGGGTACCAGAAGCCCAAGCCTGCTGAGGAGTGGCAACCTCAGGGCTAGCTAGCTCCTCACTAGGAGCTTTTCTGCATTTCAAGAAACGGAGGTGCGCAGGAGGAAATCGCAGGAGAACCACCACATCCTTGGACATGGTGGAACGCAGAACTGGAAGGAATAAGTGAGGGACTGTTCTAGCCACGGGCTTCAACACTCCCTCCCACCGCTGTAGGCAACAGTGACTGCCCCCCACAACCCTTAAATCCAGACTGGCCAGGCTCTTGCCTTGACCAATCAGCTCTGGGATTTGGGTGAGGTGAGCGAGGCACTTGCCTTGGGAGTTCAGTTTAATCTTGTGCAAGAAACTCAGTCATCAAGGTCAATTGTATTTGAATGCAATCATTTAAAAAATCAAAATCAATGCAAACACAGTCCATGGGAGTTAGAGACAGACTCGGTGGGGCAATGAAGTAAAAGGAAGTGAGGCCGTGGGAGAAATGAAGGAGCGAGGCCATGAAGGAAAAGGAAACTGGCTGAAGCAAAAAGAAAAATGAGCAAAACCGACCCTCTCTCTGCCCACCAGTCTCATCTACTCAGGAAAATCATCAGATAAACACTCACGGAGGGACAAGCTACAAAATACCTGCCCAGTTCTCTTCCAGAGTCAAGGGAGCACAGGCAGCTAAGGACAGGTTTAGGAACTGTTCAGGAGAAGGAGGCCAAGGAGAGGGTGACTGAGGCCCTCTGGTCCCAGAGCAGCACGGGACACCAGTGGGACAACCTGAGGTTCCAGTTTGGCTCATATAGTGTTTTGCCAAAGTTAGGTTCTTGGTTTTGATCACTGCCCCATGATATGGAAGATGCCGACAGTAGGGGAAGTTGGCTGAACGTTAAGTGGGAAATTTCTCCACTATTTTTTGCAACTTTCTGTAAGTCTAAAACTGTTTCAAATGAAAAAAAACTAAATACAATAGTCCCCCCTTATCCATGGGGGATATATTCTCAGTACCCAAAGAGGATGCCTGAAACTACAGATAGTATGAAACCCTGTATGTACTACGTTTTTTCCTATATGTACACACCTACAGAGAAGTTTAATTTATAAATTAGGTATAGTAAGAGATTAACAACAATAACTAATAGTGGTAAAAGGATCAATGCAACAATAAGAGCTAACAATCCTAACACCCAGATACATAAGACCCATAAAGAGATTTAGACTCAACGAGACAGAAAATTAATAAGGATATCCAGGACTTGAACTCAGATCTGGAACAAGTAAACTCAATAAATATTTATAGTGCTCTCCATTTTAAATACACGAAATATACATTCTCCACCTTAAATACACAAAATATTGATTGGCCATTATTAATACCCATTTTTAGAAACAAAGCTACATTCCCGTTCTCTCTCCCTCTTTTTCCTCCTCTTTCTTCCTCTCCTTCACTCCGTTTTTTTTCTTTCTGCCAAAAAAAAAAACAATAACTAATAATAAGATAGAACAATTATGACAATAAGCCGGCATCACGACTTTGCACTTTGAGGCCATTGTTTGGTCAGGTAAGAGTTACTTGGGCCAGGTGTGGTAGCTCAGGCCTGTAATCCCAGCACTTTGGGAGGCCGAGGCAGGTGAATCACCTGAGGTCATGAGTTTGAGACCAACCTGGCCAACATGGTGAATCCCAGTCTCTTCTAAAAATACAAAAAATTAGCCAGGTGTGGTAGTGCATGCCTGTAATCCCAGCTACTTGGGAGGCTGAGGCCAGAGAATTGCTTGAACTCAGAAGGCAGAGGTTGTAGTGAGCTGAGATCGTACCATTGAACTCCAGCCTGGGCAGCAGAGAGACTCCATCTCAAAAAAAAAAAAAAAAAAAAGAGTTACTTAACACAAGCACTGTGATGATGCAGCAGTCAATCTGATAATCCAGGCAGCAACTAAGTTACTCATGGGCAGTGGCATCTCCAGCTGTCGATACTGGACAAAGGGAGGCAGGGTAGAGCAGGACGGCCTAAGGATTCACCATGCCACTCAATGGCATGAAATATTAAAACTTCTGGATTGTTTATCGCTAGAATTTTCCAGATTTATTATTTCCAGACCACAGTTGAATGTGGATAACTGAAACCAGAAAATGAAACTTTGGATAAGGGAAGATGACCATAAATCACCTGATCTGGCAGGGCGTGGTGGCTCACATCCATAATCCCAGCATTTGAAGAGACAGGCTAAGATGGGAGGGTAACTTGAGTTCAGGAGTTTGAGACCAGCCTGGCCAACGTGAGGAAACCCCATCTCTACCAAAAATACAAAATAAATAAATAAATAAATAGCTGACTGTGGTAGTGCGTGCCTGTAATCCCAGCTACTCGGGAGGCTGAGGAAGGAGAATTGCTTGAACCCAGGAGGCGCAGGTTGCAGTGAGCTGAGATCGTGCCATTGCAGTCTAGTCTGCAGACTTTGTCTTAAAAAAATAAAACAAAACAAACAAAATCACCTGAACTGGCCAAAAAAAGAAGAAGAAGAAAGAGAAGGAGGAGGAAGATGGAGGAGGAAGAAGAGGAGGAAATAGATGTCTTGCACCATTGGAAATCATGACTTGAACCTTGAGCATGGCTGGTGTGAGTACATGTTTGACATCTAGAGGCGATTATCTGATCTTTGGGTTTGTGAGTCTGAGGTTCAAGGGGAGGGTCTGCCTAGAGCTACACTGTGGGCCATTGCTGGCCTGGAGTGCCCTTCAAGCTGGGAGCCTGGCTGAGTGTGCCGGAGAGCAAGTGTAGACCTGGAAGTCAGCAGGTGAAACTTGAACAGCAGCGTTCAGAGAGCAGGGTCTTAGATCTTGTTTCTGGACGAAGAAGCAGAACAAGGCGTGACTGGAGAAACTCAGTGCTGATTCAGCCTGTGGAAGGCAGCAGTGGGAGGCCAACATTTGTGGTGTTTGAATATGCAGGATCGCTCTCTGGTGAAATTGCATGCCAGCAAAAAGGACCTCACAGTCTTCAGGTGGCATTACGAGTGTGTTGTTTTCATTATAAAGATAAAACTGTTTAATTTTAAGTGATTGTGTATTCACAGCAGCACGAACTCTGGCCTCCCGGTGTGTTGAGGGGTCTGAGTGAAGCTTTCAGGCTGGTGCTTAGCTCAGTCCCGGTGTGTTGAGGGTCTGAGTGAAGCTTTCAGGCTGGTGCTTAGCTCAGTCCTCACTGCGTCTTGCTTTGTGACAAGCATCAGGCAGGAACTCCTCACAGGGGAGGGACAGCTTTGAGGGGGGCTTGCCCTGGATGAGATGGAATGTTCAGAAAGCCCTGATGTTTCTGAGTGGGGACCCCCACCTCCATCTGTTCTGAGTGGGGAGCCACTTCCTAAGCAGGGCCGCATGGGGAGTGGGCAGGGCGAATGCTTCTTTGGTTCTGAGGAGAAGAAACGGGGCCATGAAATGGCTATGTGTACACTGACACCACAGGCAGGAGGCCCCCATGGTGGGGGCATGTCCCCAGCAGCCTTGTCCCTTCCCTCAAGGGCAGTGGTGCCCTGAGCAGTGGCAGCCTATCCTTGTAGGCACTAGAATGCCAATGGGTGTCTTGGTCTGGAGTCCCTGAAGACAGTGGTGAAGGCACTTTACACCAGCAAGCAGAAGATGAGGGGCCAGGACCCTCCCCTCAGACAGCAAGGCTAGGCATGGGATGAGGTGGAAGGCCTTGGAGTTGGGGGGTGCGGGGCTGGGGTGGTCTTGCGGAGGACTGGAATGTGTGTGTTGTGGATGCATGCGTGTGTGTTGTGAATGTATGTATGTGTGTGTGCATGAGTGTGTGTGAGCAATGGCATGAAACACCTGGCCTGCGCCAGGCCCTGGAACAGGACTGAGTAGCCTGTGGCCCCTGCCCTGCACTGGGCACACATCCTTTTATTACCCCAGCTGGTCTCCGATTCTCAGGCTCACCGAACTCCTCCAGCACGGCCAGAGGAGCTGTGGTCATGTGCCCAAAGGGACACAGTGATGCCATGAGTCCTACACAGCTCAGAGCTGGGACCTCCACTGGTTGGGAGTGCAGAGACTCCGGCAGACAGAGGTGGGAAGTGAAGGAGGCAGAAAGCCTCTCCGACAGGTGACACTATGTGGCTTCAGCAGCAAAGGCAGCTCCTCTCCGCCACCAGTGTGTCTGGTCACACTGTGCATGAGGATTGGACTTGCAGCATCGCTTTTTCAAAGAAGCACAAAACCAGTCTGAACTTCCCAGACAGAGACACGGCTTCACAAGCCTTGCTCCAGCAATGCCTGTCTGTCTCTCTGTGCATCCTCACGTACAGGCACCCTTTCCTATGTGCTTTCGACCTTTCCCTCATAAATAAATACACTACAAATGACACTTTCTTCAGTTAAAGACGACTTTTTGTAACCCTAACCCCCAGGAGCTTCTGGGTGTGGGTCTGTGGTCCTAAGAGTATATGCATGAAGGCATGCATGTGTGTACACCCCCAATGCATGACTCACGCACACACACCAATCACAGGCACACACGTACATACACACCCACTCACACCGTGCACAGAAACACTGCGCACGCACTCACACTTAGGCATACCAGCACACCCACACCCATTCACACACCATGCACACATACTATACACGCAAACACTGCACACGCACATTCAGGCATACCAGCACACCCAGACCCATGCACACACATACTATACACAGAAACACTGCACATGCACTCACAGGCACACAAGTACACTCACACCCACCCACACCCATTCACACACCCAAGCACACACACTACACACGCACACTCACACACATGCACTAGCACACACACATCACACACGCATGTGTGTGCACATACCACACACCCACCATACACGTGCACAGGAAAACACTCACACATCCTTTCTGTCTTTCATTTGGACATGAATCTGAAATAAGTTCATCCTAACGCTGAAGAACCTGTCCAGCCTCAGCGGGACTCTGGTTTCCCTCCTGCACAACCAGCTTTGCCTTCTGAAGGTGGACCCTGCACTGAGAATCAGACCAGATTCCTTGGTGACTAGGGCCGACCACGTTCAGTGCCACCTCTGCCTTCAGAAGAGCAGGTCACTTGCAAACGTGCAGCACAGGCAGCGTGTGGTTTCTTGTGCCAGTCCCGAGTCCCTGGCTCTGCGGCAGTTCCTCTCGGAGTTTCCAGGAAGTCCCAGCCTGGGTCAGCCTCGTGGACTTTAACAGCCGTTCCTGTGGAATCCGTTCACTGTGCCCTTGTTTTGGAAAGTCCTGGCTGCGAGATCGGCACGTGTGAGTCATCCTGTGTCCACGTCGCTCAGCAACCTTTGAACTTTGGCTCATTTATTTATTAGTCGGCCTCCATTTCCTTTAACTTGCCATTTTCTAAGCAAATGTTCTCTGTTTATTAATGTTTCAGTCCTAAGGTATTGCAATACTGCCTTGAGATATTGTTTCCAGTTACTTAAAATGCTGTAGTGAGAAGGTCCAAGGACTGTTTCAATACCCGCTGCTGCCTGGAGGAGGTTTACCCCAGTGCTGTCCGCCTCAATTTCATTTGCTTAAACCCAATCATTTTATAACATAGGAGCCATACAGTTTTCCTTTGCTGAGAGTGGCAATATTCCTGGAAGCCTATCAGGAGTTATTAAGACAGTGAAAGGAATGACAAGGAAATAAAGCTCTGTGTGTGTGTGTGTATTTGCGCGTGTGCGCGTGAGCCTGTGCCTGTGTACGTGTGTGTATGCCTGTGTGCGTGTGTGTGCATGCTTGTGTCCGTGCGTGCACGCATGTGCGTGGGTGTGCGCGTGTGCGTGCGCGCGTGTGTCCCTAAATCCACTTAAAACAGTATGTGTGTGACTTTGCTCTCTCAGCTCGCAGGGCCCGGGAAAGGCTGTGATTTGTGCTTCCTGCCGCCTGGGAGTTGTAGAGGTTCTCTCCCCCGGTCACAGCCACCGCGTGCTGAGTTACGGCCCAGGACCACGCTGGTGTGCAGGCAGCAGCACCCGATGGCTTTGTTTGCTTTGTACTCAGTGTTGTCACAGAGCGTCCTGGAACCATCAGATAAGCGAGCCAGTCTCCACTAAGTGGGAGCAGGAGCAGAAGACGGAGTGGTGTGGTGTCAGATGACTGCCCCCCAGTGTCCTGGTAAGAGAGTGGAGTGCAAAGGGTGTGCAGGATGCAGCCGACGCAGCAGGAGGGGAGCCCTGGGGCAGAGGGAATTGTGTGAACAGAGGACACAGGAGGGTGGTTTATTCAGAAGCAAAACGCCCCAGCGATAGTTCAGAGTGCTGCCAGGTGTCAGCTCTCTGTAGCGCCCTCCGTGGTACAAACGCTGTCACATGACATGTGTACTTGGGGTGCCTGGGTCCCCCATTGGTTGTCAGGGGTCCACACAGCCTCTTGGTGCCGCGTTCTACCTCGCAGGAGCTGTGCCTGGAAGGACAAATGACTGCCCGTCACTGGCTCCCAAGGCAGCCTCCTGGTCCACAGCGCACATGTGTGTAAACCATTTAAAGGCCCCTTCCCAGGAGACTTCCCCTCGGCTGGACACAGCCAGGCACCCGGGGCCAGGTGCGCCAAGCCCTGTGGCTGTGCAGGAATGGAGCTGCTTCCATGGAGGCCCTGCAGTACCCACTCCGTGGACCCTTCATCCACACAAACTGGTGGTGGATGCGATCCTCAAAACATTTAAACATGGTTTGGATTTTGCCCCACTCTTACTCAGAGGGCTGCGCTGGCACTTCTGGGAATGATGTGAGTGAGATGGGCGGGAGTGGGGTGGGGAGCTGGCCCGCACTCTCATGGTCAGGCAGCTGAGCCTGCTGCTCGGAGGGGCATCTGCCTGAGCCTGGGTGGCTGAGGGGGACAGGGCAGGAGGAGGAGGGCTGTGGTTGGCAGCTCGTGGTCCCTGCAGTCTCACAGGTGCCTTCAGAGGAAGGAAATGTAGGCCCACAGGGCTGAGGCATGGGGAATTGGGGAGCGGTGGCTAGTCTGCTGGACAGGCAGGTGCTGCCAGGCTGTGATGGCATCAAGAAGTCCTGGGTTCATTTGCTCCTGAGGGACCCGAGGCGTCCAAAGCTGCCCTGAACTGCCCACCTCCTTCATTGCTCAAACAGAGAAGGCAGCCTTGCTCTGAAACAGGGTGGGAGTAGTGGACTCCCCTACAGGGAGAGTAGCAACAACATCAGGAGACTGTCCAGAGGAATTAGTTTCTGAGTAAAAAGAGAAAGAGAATATGTATTCTCTCTCCCCCAACACCTGTCTTTGCTCACAACAGAAAACAGGTAGAACCTGTCCTTTTGGAGCCTCTACCTCACTGTAAACAAATACATTAGCATTGGTTTGACGTTGTATCTCTTGTGCTAGGCAGGGGGACCTGTGTCTTTCTGCTGTTGGCCATATGGGACAGACTCCATCCTCTAGCCTGGGGGCTAGAGCTGCTGGAGTGTGGCCGTGCCTCCCTCGAGGCCAGCTGGGAATGGCTTTGGGGCAGCTACGGTTCTACAGGCCAGAGAGCCCTTGTTGGCATTTGATAGCTAAATCATTCATATTTTTCTTGTGCATTTGTGATATGGGATGGGTTTAGGGGTAGATTATACAGCAGGCAGGAGGAGGTTATTTTTTACAGTCAGCAGAGGCTGAAAACTGTTTTGTTTTGCAAAATAACCTCAGGAGCTATTTTGGTCTAGGAAAGATGGTTTCTAAGGTAAAATTGTGAGACAAGGAGCTAACTTCTTCCACCTGTGGAACAACCTGTGTCAGGCCGGAGAGAGACAAGAGGGGCCCTCGAGCTGGAGAGGTGGCGTGGAGTGCAGACGTCCCAGTATGTTCCCATAGCCAGGCAGCGGCCGAGGGCTTTTAGGGATAGGTGCCTGCTGGTGCACTCTTAGTGCGGCTGGGACATGCGGGGTGCTGTCCTGTAGCCTCCAGATGTTCTGCAAAAATCTGGGACATGCGCCTGTCCTTGTGGGAGGATGACTGGAGGAATTTTGTTTAGTGAGTGGCGGGTCATATTTGGGTTGCCAATTTGAAGAGAGAAGTAGACAGCCCCAGGAGACGGGAGGCTTGAGGGACCGAGAGGGCACCTGTCCTTGAGCTCCTGATCCTCAGGAGGACAGTGCAAGGCTGCTAATTGTCACAGAGACCTGGGTTTCCCAAGTGCCGGACTGTTGCATTCACAGCACCCAGTGAGAAAGTGTCAGTGACTGGCCAGGCGTGGTGGCTCATGTCTGTAATTCCAGCACTTTGGGAGGCCGAGGCATGTGGATAACCTGAGGTCAGAAGTTCAAGACCAGCCTGGCCAACACAGCAAAGTCCTGTCTCTACTGAAAATACAAAAATTAGCCAGGCTTGGTAGTGTGCAATCTCAGCTACTTGGGAGGCTGAGGCAAAAGCATCATTTGAGTCTGGGAAGTGGAGGTTGCAGTGAGCTGAGATTGCGGGTGACAGGATGAGACTCCACCTCAAAAAAAAAAAAAAAAGAAAAGAAAATAATAATAAAAAAAGTGTCAGTGGCTGCTTTTTGCAGAGGAGGAAACTGAGAATGTGCAAGGCTCCCTGAGTAACCTGATCACTCAGGCAGCTAGGAGGGCCAGATTCAGGATCAGAGGAAGGCGGGTGTAATGTTTGAGTAGCTTCTTTTGCTTCTCGACATTATCATGAGCATGCAGTCTGTGATAAACACTGGGTCCTTGGTGAGTGAGGAAGAAGGAAGGATGGAGGGACTGCATGTCTGCAAGTAGCCCAAGCCGGTGGGAAAGCCGAAGCTGCTCCTGTGTCTCCAGGCAGTGGCATCTATCCAGCACTGGCAAGGCTGGAGACTGGAGACCAGGGAAGAGGAACGACGGAGGTTCTCAGCGCTTCTCCAGATTCTCCCACCACCATCTGGGTCTGCAGCAAGGAAAAATGGTTCTCCAGGGCCCTCTGCAAAGTCCCTGTAAATCTCTCTCTCTCTCTCTCTCTCTCTCTCTCTTTTTTGAGACAGAGTCTCACTCTGTTGCCCAGGCTGGAGTGCAGTGGTGCCATCTTGACTCACTGCAACCTCTTCCTCCTGGGTTCAATTGATTATCCTGCCTCAGCCTCCTGAGTAGCTGGGACTACAGGTGTTCACCACCATGCCCAGCTAACTATATATTTTTTTGTTTTTCTGAAACAGTATCATTCTGTCACCCAGGCTATAGTGCAGTGGTGAGATCTCGGCTCACTGCAGCCTCTGTCTCCTGGGTTCATGCAATTCTCTGCCTCAGCCTCCCAAGTGGCTGGGATTACAGGCTCCCACCACCACACCCAGCTAATTTTTATATTTTTAGTAGAGACGTGGTTTCACCATCTTGGCCAGCCTGGTCTTGAACTCCTGACCTCGGCCTCCCAAAGTGCTGGGATTACAGGTGTAAGCCACTGGGCCCGGCCAACTTTTTGAATTTTTACTAGAGATGAGGTTTCACCCTGTTGGCCAGGCTGCTCCCGAATTCCTGATCTCAAGTGCTCTACCTGCCTTGGCCTCCCAAAGTGTTGGGATTATAGGACTGACTCACCACACCTGGCCAAAGTCTCCATAAATCTCAAGAGCCTCTGGAGTCCCTGCTGCCTCTCAACCCACAACACTGTGGGGGTGCTTACTGAGGAGCTCACCTGGAAGTCCCCTGGACCCATGCCTGCTCACACCTGCCTGCACACCACCTCTAGATAACCTCACTTTGCTCACATCTTTAGGCTGGACTAGTAGTGCCTCCTGCTGGTGGGCGCTAGCTTGGCGCATATGAAGAAGGCCAGGAGAGGCAGGTCTGGAGAATCGTGTAGGATATTAGCCATGCCCAGTTTATAACAGATGAGACAGAGATGGAGCAGCTCAGCTGCCCTGGGCCTCCTTTGTAATGGCGTCAGGACAATTTCCTCTTCCAGGGACACATTCATGCCTTAGACCAGGAGTCAGCAAATCTTTTTTATAAAGGGCCAGCTAGAAAATTGTTGTCTCTGCCAACCAGCTGACCAGATAGCCCCTGTTGCATATTCCTTAAAAAAATTTAAAAAGCTGTAACAACCATTCTTAGCTGGCTGGCCACATACACTGAGGACGAGGGCTGGATTTAGCCAGTGACTGTTATTTGCTGCCTCCTGATTTGGGCCTTTGTCCTGGTTGTGGCTCAGGTGGGCCAGCCTGTGAGCTCTTTTATCTGCTTCCTTCTGCTTTGCTGTGCTGAGGCCAGAGAAGATGCACATTTCTCTTTTCTTACCAGCTTCTCATAGGCATCTTGAGGCCAGGGCCTCTGGGATGTGCCTGTTAACTCCAGGGATGACCATTTGCACCTCCTCGAGTGTGCAGTGCCCCTGTGACCGCTACACCCAGATGCCCTGCTCAGTTTCCTGAATGCCTCCTCCAGGGACCAGGAATAATCTCTTCTATTTTTATAGTCAAAACTTCCAAAGTGAGTATTAGTTTTATAGATGGAACTAAGTGAGTGCTGCTAAAAAGGAAAGTCCTTTTCCTTTTATCTTTGCACGTAAGTCCATTCATATTGCAAGTAAATGCATGCTTGAGGGTGAACAAGAGAGAATTTGGAGTCTGTTATGACAATCTGTGAAAAGATCATAAAAATAATAATTGGAATATCAGCTCATAGAGGGCCCCTTCTTTTCCAGCCTTTCAAGAATCAGTAATACAATAATTGTATTGTAGGTCTGGGTGTGGTGGCTCATGCCTATAATCCCAGCACTTTGGGAAGCCAAGGGGGGCAGACCACTAGAGGTCAAGAGCTCAAGACCAGCCTGGCCAATATAGTGAAACCCCATCTATGCTAAAAATATAAAAATTAGCCAGGCGTGGTGGCGTGCACCTGTAATCCCAACAACTTGGGAGGCTGAGGCAGGATAATGACTTGAGCCCAGGAGTTAGAGGTTGCAGTGAACCAAGATTTCACCATTGTACTCCAGCCTGGGCAACAAGAGTGAAACTCCGTCTCAAAAAAAAAAAAATTGTATTGTGTATCTGCTCCAGGCTAGCCCTGGGCTGGCTGTTGGGGAACCCGCCATGTAGAGATATTAGAGCTCCTATGCTCCAGACAGTAAAACCATCTTGAGAAAAGGCAGCTAATGACCCTAGGCTGCAAGTGACCACAGCCCCAGCTGAGTAGTCATGGGAGTGAACAACCTGAACACTGCTCCATGGATAGGGATCCTTTTTGGGGTTTCATTAATTGTGAGGCTCCAGGAAAGTATAGACCTGGTGAAGTCGCAGACTGCAGCACATTCTCAAGCCTGGGACTACTCCAGGAAGAATCTGCCACTGGCTGTCCAATAAGATATAACATTGACATTGAAGCTGCGTCAGGCTGTGCTTTTCTTCACCAGAAGGGCAGCTTTCTCTTTCCCTCCCAACCTGCTGACGTCTTTTAAGTATCTCCAGTGATGTGATTAAAGATGGGGCTGCAGTCATCGGTATCAAGGACTCCTTGATTTTTGCCTGAGCTTCGCTGTGCAGCCGCCCCTGCTTGTTGGGTCCCCTGATTCTCTAGGGGAAGAGGCTGCTGTCCTGGCATGAGCCACCTCTGGCTATAACGCAGGCTGAGTCTCACCAGTGTGGTGAAAGCGACCACAGGGAGTTGGTACTTCAGTCTTCTTGGCTATCGGGCAAATAGAAAAGGAAAGGAAAGAAAATGTGTGAACCTGGGTTGGTCACTTAACTTCCTGGATTGCATGTCTCATCTGCAACATGGTTAAATAAAACCTAGTCTAGAGGGGAGGTAATGCATGAAAGTGCTGAGCATGGGACGTGAGTGGTGACCACCACCAGGCTACACAGTCCTGCATGCATACAAAAGCTGCAGTTGGTATGGTCCTTGTGCTGTGGATGGAGCAAATACTACTGCTCAATTCCAGGCTGAGCCGTGGAGAACCTCTGGGGCCTGCAGGTATAGGGTGGGAGGCTGTGGGCTGGCAGAATCCTTCAAGCACCCAGATAAGTTAGGAGGAGTGGGGAAAACCCAGCAGTGAACTGGGAGCTAAAGGACACCTGGAAAGGGAAGTACTAGGTTGGTGCAGAAGTAATTGTGGTTTGCCGTTGCTTAAAAAAATTAATGGCAAAAACCGCAATTACTTTGTACTAACCTGATAGTACTTTGTGAGAATCTGTCAAATATTGGCTTTATCCTCCTCTTGTACATCATCAATACTCCCAGGGTGATGGGACAAAGAGACATCATGGAGGCAAAGAAGAGTAAGGACATGTGCACTATTTCCATAACCCTGGCAGTGCTGGGTGGCTTTCCCATGTGGAGAAGCAGCCCACAGGTGTGTCTGCTGAGATCACATGTGTACTTCTGCACATTCGCCCAATACCCAGACATCCACACACAGTCTTAGTCTACTTGTACTGCTAGAAAGGCATACCTGAGGCTGGGCAATTGATGAAGAAAAGAGGTTTGTGTGGCCCATGGTTCTGCAAGCTGGACCAGAATCATGGTGCTGGCATCTGCTTCTGAGGAGAATCTCGGGCTGCTTCCATGCATGGTGCAAGCAGAAGTGGAGCTGGTATGTGCAGAGATCATAGGGCTAGGGAGGAGGCAAAAGAGAGTGGGGGCGGTGCCAGGCTTTTTTTCTTAAAATACCCAGCATTCTCTAGAACTAAGAGCAAGAACTCACTCACCTCCAATGGAGAGCATTAATCTACTCATGAGGAGTCGGACCCCATGACCCAAACACTTCCCGCTGGGCTCCACGCTTAACATTGGGGGTCAGATTTCAACATGAGCTTTATTTATTTTATTTATTTTTTTGAGACAGGGTCTCATTCTGTTGCCCAGGCTGGAGTGCAGTGGCATGATCTCGGCTTTCTGCAATCTCTGTCCCCTGGGTTCAAGCGATTCTCCTACCTTAGCCTCCCAAGTAGCTGGGACTATAGGCACCCATTACTATGCCTGGCTAATGTTTTTTTGTATTCTTAGTGAAGATGAGGTTTCACCCCTTAGGCCTGACTGGTCTTGAACTCCTGATCGCAAGTGATCCATCTGCCTTGGCCTCCCAAAGTGCTGGGATCACAGGCGTGAGCCACCGCACCCAGCCCAGCATGAGCTTGAGAGGGCACAAATATCCAAACTGCAGCACATACACATGGCTTTCCACTGAGGTCTGCGACTAGATGGTGCTTGGGGTTTTTAGCTGCCTGAGGTTCCTGTTTAATGTCCCAACAAAATAACTTGAATGTATGTTTTAAAAATGACCTAAACCAGCTTAGTCTTTCAAAGTTGGGTTTTTTTTTTTTCATCGTTAGCATCAATAGCTGGAGCTTGGTAAGGCTTATAGTTCCTCCTGACATCCTCACAACTGGTTATGAAGCAAGTCTCAGACCGGATGCTGTCCCGCAAGCACACCATCTACAGAGCATGGAAAGTTCATCCAAGACAAGCATGACTGCAATCATTTAATGGGGTCAGACAACCCTGAACGCTCCAGACCAGGGCCTGGGAGTCACCTGGGACAACAGTTGTAGGCACTCAGGCCACTGGGGTCACAGCTCTCTTATGATGTATGCATGCAAATGAGAGACTGCTTCCATCTCATTTCTAGCCAATTTACATTTCTTAAATACAAATCCGCATGTCTGGCCTCATGCATGAAAATGATGTGCTCACATCTTTTTTGCTAATCTCAAAGCCACCAGTGTGGATCTGCCATAGGGAAAGCAAAGGCCCTTGCGGAACCTGCCTCTGGAGTGGGTAGAGGCTGTTGCTCTCCCAACTGGACAGCGGTGGCCTCTGGGGCTGGAAGTATTTAGAGTGTATTTCAGACCAGGCGACAGTCCTATCCCATAAGACGACAAGTCCTGCCTTAGCCAGTGTGCCTGAGGATTTAGGCAGAGACTGCACACCCCTGAGACTATTTTCCTGCCCTCTCCTGAGACACAGCCAGCATCCTGGCTGTACACCTCTTTCCCCTGCAGCTGCTCTTCAGGCTGCCAAGCTGTCTTAGAATTGATCCTTCAGGTATGGATGTGGCCTGTCTGTTGATTTCCCAAAGCCTCAAACTCAAGAAGGTGGGGGTTTCGATGTTACTAAAATTTGTATCAAGGAAAGTTTCAATGTAAACAAACAAGCAAAGCAAATATAAAATGGAGCCCAGCTCTTCATCCTAGGGAGGTCCACTGGATGTGCGCCAGCACGCAGAGCGCTTAGTGGGTCTGCACCTCCTCTCTGCTCCTTCCAGTCCTGGCTAGCTCAGACTGGATCAGCATGTTTACACACCCTTCCTTCAAAACCTCTTTTCCTCAAGTTCCAGCTTCCTCCAGCAGAGAGACTTGAAAATCCTTTGACGTGAAAAAGTTTGCCCCTCAGAGCTGGACTCACCTCCAACGACACAGACTTGTATTTTTTCCACAGAATGATTAGTTTCCATCTTGAATTTGAGTCACTCCTCCCATGGTGGGGCAGCCCTCTGGATGATACACAGGCATACCAAATCCGCCCTGGGTCTCCACATGCCCCTCTCAGAAGGACAATATTGACATCTACCCTGAGGACCACAGGAAGTAAAGTTCTGGTAATTTTAGAGTGACCATTTTGACTCTGAGTCAACCCTCGATATTCAGAAACATTGAGGACCAATCTCAAAATAAATAATACACATTCAGTTAGAGCGATGCGGCATCATGCCCCACAATGCTGGGAGTCCCTCAGCAGCCTGAGGTCTTTCTCAGAAGCAGATGCCAGCACCATGATTCTGGTCCGGCTTGCAGAGCCATGGGCCACACAAACCTCTTTTCTTCATCAATTGCCCAGCCTCAGGAATGCCTTTCTAGCAATACAAGTGGACTAAGACTGTGTGTGGATGTTTGTGTATTGGGTGAATGTGCAGAAGTACACATGTACTCTAGCGGACACACCCATGGGCTGCTTCTCCACATGAGAATGCCACCCGGCACTGCCAGGGCTGTGGAAATAATGCACACGTTCTTACTCTTCTTTGCCTGTGTGGTATCTCTTTGTTACATCACTCTGGGAGTACTGATGATTGACTTCTGTTGACTTCTGTTCTGGGCCCAGCTGCTCATTCTCAAATGGGAGAAGAGGAAGCATCTTCTCATGATGGGGATCATGGGCAGTAGGAGGGCTGCTCTAGTGATCTGTCGCAGTGCAGTGAGCACTGCAGATCTTAGTGCCGTGTCTCTCTTGGCATCTGCTGGGCAGGAATTTGGGAAGGGCTCAGCTGGGTGGTCTGACTCAGGGTCTTCCCAGTCAGACCAGCTGGAGCTGTATGGGAGCGGGATGGAGCAGCTGGGGGGCAGCCAGTCATCTCTATGTATAGCCTCAAGGCCGCTCAGTGTGGTCTTTCCACATGGATGCATTTGGGCTTCCTAGAAGCATGGTGGCTTCAGGGAAGCCAGAAAGCTACTAAGAGAGCCAGGCAGAAGCCATGTTGTTTTTGATGGGTGGCCTCAGAACTCCCCAGCAGGCTTCACCAGAGCCACCAGCCATCTCCCAAAGGCAGAAGTATCAAAATCATATTGTCAAAAGAGCATGCAGGAGATGTGGCCATGTGCGAAAATTCCATTTGTCTTAGTGGGGAAACGGCAGGCAGCCCCTTCCCAAGAGGTGCGGGGGAGTCCCTGTATTCTTGGTGTTTTGGCCTAATGTCCCCAGAGCAGTTTGACAAAGTAGGCATCAACTAATCAATAAGCTTCCAGAATTTCAGCACCACCTTTGATGTCTCAGAACTGTCCCCACTACCTCCAAGTGGCACTGCACCACCTCCAAGCCTGCATCAGATTTGGCTGGATCATCTTCAGAACCCCCAGGTGCTAACTGTCCCTGCTCACCCCAAATATTTAATCCACTCTGCTGTAACACCAGCCAATATTTTACATCACTGAAGTTTTTGGCACACACTTATCATACAATGGAGGATTTTTCTGAAGTTTGGTTTTTTAGAGCGTTTATAGTTTATAAACTCTTATGTTATCTCAACTATGTCATAAAATGTCATAAAAAGATAAATGAAAAGCAACCTGTCATTTGTGCATCTATTTTCAGTTAGTGGATGCACAAACATTTTATTGATGCCTTTAATGAGAAAAATGAAAAAAGCATTAAATAAAAAGCCAGAGTTTTATTAAATCAGAGATACTGTCTATATAGGCATTGTGAAATACTTTGCTAATCGATCAATTAATATCAGGTTTGTTGAAACAACTGTGCATGAGCACTCAGACTAGACAATCAGTTATTCACTTATTGGTACAAAGTGTAAATATACAGTGTAAACATGGTGCATGCAGCTCTTCATTTCATGCAACACAGAAAAGATGCAAGTGCTGGGTTCAAGGAGCATAGGGGCTAGGGAGGAAAATTAGACTTCTCAGGGGTGGTGGAAAAACTGACTGGCTAGTTGTGAAAGTCTGAAGATCAATACTTCAGCACATGTCTGCAGCAGCAATGCTAAATGAGCCCACGCAAGTTTTCCCCGACCGCATGCTTCCTACGGTAGATGGTCATCAGTTTGGACTAGCTGATAAGCAGTGGCTTGCATATGAGCAGCATGCCTACTGTCAGAGCACTGTCAGAGGATCTTTTCCAAGTTAGTCCCTGCTCTCCTGAACCTTCTACTCCCTCTCTTCTTTTTCTGTCATGGCTGATTAGAACCATCATACTCTCCTTTAGGATTGCCAGTCTCGAGGCATAGGGGTGAGGCATAATTTGGTCATTGAACTGCAATTACAATTACACCTAATTGGCAAGCTCAGAGAGGAGCAAGAGAAGGCGGGGGTGAACAGAAAGTCAGGGCAGGTCGATGGCCACTTTGAACCCTGTGCAAGCTTATGCATCAAGATGGAGTGGCCAGAGGGAGTAGATACTTGGAAAGAAGCAGGGGAAAGAGAGAAAATGTAACCCCTGAGATGTGAAAGGCATGACTCCAATTCCTGATGACTTTCTAGTTCTATTCTGGCTCAGTTCTGCAGCATTTTTGGTTCTTAGAGTCTCTATCAGTACTTCCAACTCCCTAGCCCCCACATCCCTTAAGTTCTTCTGGTTCTTGCAATCCAAAGATATTGAATAGAATCAAATGCTAATGCAGCATTTTCCCCTCTGACTTTTCTGGGTGTAATTGTCTCATCTCAACTTCATCGTGCTTGGATCAGTCAGTGGGAGCAGCTGGGTAAGTGGTCCACAGGCATGAGGCATTCAGAACCTGATGTCCCTAAGTCTTTGAGCCATCTGTGGAATCCACTGGCGCTGATTCCACAGGTTATGAAACATCATGATTCTGCTCTGTCCAGGGATTTTCCTTCATGATGTGGGGTGCTCTACAGCACCTCTTTCAACCTGGTGGTTCATCTCTTGTCACAAGAAATGTTCTTACATCAGTTCTTTTTTCCTTTTCTATTTTTTTGCACTACATAGGGCTTACTTTTCTCCTACAGATGATTGCAGTGTGAGGTCCTGAGGGGCAGTGGCCACTGTGTCACCAGCATCTTAGCTTTCTTCTATCCTTTGTTTTCTTTTCTGCCTTCCCCCTCATGGTCTCTTCTGAACAAAAGATGACCTCTGCATCCCAGCCTAATGCCTGTGTCAGGGAAGCAGGAGGAAGGGGCAAGGAGTAAGTACAATAGAATCTCTGGTAGACTTTCATAGAAGTCCATTGGCCAGCACTGTGAGGCAGGGCCACCTGGGGGCTGCAAGGGAGGTTAGGATATGTAGTTCTGTAGTTAGTAATGTTGCTGCCCTCTAAGAAAGAAGGAACTTACTTGCAAATAAAGAAGAAGGGGAGAATGAATAGTGGGGAGACAGCAGGCAGTGTCTGCTCCAGTCTCATCTTGTTTATCTTGAAGAATGTGGCCATCTCCTTATTTTCCCAACAGGACACCTAATATGAAGGGCCACTTGTTAAGTACCTATTATAAATCAGAAACTTCATTAGATCCCTGATATTCACTTTTTCCTAAAGGAATCTTTGCAATAACTCTGATTTTAGAATATTACCATTTTCATTTTATAGATGAAGAAATGGAGGCTGAGAAATGTGTCTTGTCCAAGGCTTCCCACAGGCACTAGGTGACAAAGTCTAAATTGTAACCCTGATCCCTCTGTCCCTGAAATACAGCTTTCTGTTATAACTCAGATATGTCTTGATTATTACCTCAGAGGAAGGGCTGATGCAGAGATTGTCACTCTAAAGGTTCCTTTTCCAAATCCAGTATCCATTGTAATCTGCTTATGTTCCTCTTCTGCTTCGTTTCACGGGTCAACTCATTGATAAAATCAATCTGGTATACAGTCTCAGATGGCCATCTGCTTCATTTTTTATTTTGAAAACAGTTTTGTAAAAAATGTCCTATAAACCCACGTGCTAGAAAGCTCACTTTTCTTTCTTGGGGTCCAGGGAAGCCTGAATTTTAAGGAAATGATCAGTTAAGATTCTTAGTTCCGAGCAAGATGAATGGGTTGGGTTCTCCTTTACATGATTTTTCTCAGCCTCCCAAGTAGCTCTCTTCACACCAGTGTTGGGACCCAGCCCTTCATGAACCTTCTGCTAAGGTCAGGCCCTGGTGCATTTCAGCTCAGATGAAGAGATAAATAGGGTGAAGTATGGGGGAAGGGACGTGGAGCTTCCATGCCCTGCCTGGACTCCCCAGTCTCCATGAACCTCAGCCATTCCCAAGCTCTTTTTCTCTGTTCTTTCTTCCTGAAGCTCTTATTAATTGGATGTTGGGCTGGCATAATTGGTTCTCTTATTTTATTTTTTCCTTCTTACCTTACATACATTTGGTTTCCTGTCCTATAGACATATCCCTTGGTTTACTTTCTGGTAGATGTCCATGATTTTTATCTTTCAACGTTTCTGTTGAAATATTTTCTTCATCAGTCATAATTTGAATTTTCAGCAGTTCTTTTCAATCTCTAATTGTTCTTTTTTATACCACTCTTTGTTGATTTATGGGTGTAGCATCTTCTATTTCTCTGAAGATTTTAATGACAGTTTTTCTGAGGTGGTGTTTTCCTTCTTGTCTTGTTTCTATTTTCTCTGTTTTTTGTTTTTTTTTTTTCTGCCTGTCTTCCCTTCCCTGGCATTCCTTTCAGCTTTCTTTACTGTTTCACACTGGAAGACTTCCCTATATGTTTGGGAAATCCTAATCTATTCATGTTAAAGAAAGAGTGCACAAAAAGCTAACTTTTTACAACTGTTGTTAACAAGAAGGGGCAGGTTGTGTCACCTGGGGCTGCACTGCACAGAGGTGGCATGGCAGGCTAGTTTTTTGTACATATGTGCAGGTAGACTCCCAGATGCTGTTCTTGTTCCACAAAGCTGAATACGCCAATAGCTAGCCAGGGACAAGCCTTACTGTTACCACTCATGGAGCAGAGTGGTGGGCAGTGGGGGATGGATCCTATAGCAAGGGGCCAGAAGGGGTCAGGGAGTCAGGCAGCCAGGATGGAGAAGGGCCCTGGTTCTTTGTCTAACACTATGATCCAGCACCCTTCCATTGAGCCTTCCAAGAGCCTTTGTGCTTCATATGTCTGTGGCTCTCTGGTGTTTTGTGGTGCATTTGGCTCACCTTAAAAAAATTATTATTATATAAATAATTATAATTATAAAATAATGTTATTTTATTATTAATTATTATCATTTAATTAAGTTCTGTGGTACATGTGCAGTTCTTGCAGGATTGTTACATGAGTATACATATGCCATGATGGTTTGCTGCCTCCATCCCCCCTTCACTACATTAGGTATTTCTCCTAATGTTATCCCTCTTCCCTAGTCCCCCACTCCCCAACAGATCCCAGTATGTGACTTTCCCCTCCATGTGTCCATGTGTTCTCATTGTTCAACACCCACTTATGAGTGATAACATGTGGTGTTTGGTTTTCTATTCTTGTGTCAGTTTTCTGAGAATGATGGTTTCCAGATTCATCCATATCCTTGCAAAGGACATGCACTTATCCTTTTTTATGGCTGCATAGTATTCCATGATGTATATGTGCCACATTTCCCTTATACTCATCAAGGATACATTTATCCAGTGTATCCTTGATGGGCATTTGGGTTGGTTCCAAGTCTTTACTATTGTAAACACTGCCACAATGAACATATGTTTGCATGTGTCTTTATAATAGAACCAGAATGATTTATAATCTTTTGGGTGTATACCCAGTAATGGGATTGCTGGGTCAAATGATATTTCTATTTCTAGATCCTTGAGGAATCACCACATTGTCTTCCACAATGGTTGAACTAATTTACACTCCTACCAACAGTGTAAAAGCATTCCTATTTCTCCACATCCTCTCCAGCATCTGTTGTCTCCAGCTTTTTTAGTGATTGCCATTCTAACTGGCATGAGATGGTATCTCAATATGGTTTTGATTTACATTTCTCTAATGACCAGTGATGATGAGCAATTTTTCATATGTTTCTTGGCCGCATAAATGTCTTCTTTTGAAATGTGTCTGTTCATATCCTTTGCCCACTTTTTGATAGGGTTTTTATTTCTTGTAAATTTGTTTAAGTTCTTTGTGGATTCTGGATATTAGCCCTTTGTCAGGTGGGTAGCTTGCAAAGATTTTTTCCCATTCTGTTGGTTGCCAGTTCACTCTAATGATTGTTTCTTTTACTGTGCAGAAGCTCTTAAGTTTAATTAGATCTCATTTGTCTATTTTGGCTTTTGTTGCCATTGCTTTTAGTGTTTTAGTCATGAAGTCCTTGCCTATGCCTATGTCCTGAATGGTATTGCCTATGTTTTCTTCTAGGGTTTTTATGGTGTTAGGTCTTATGTTTAAACCTTTAATCCACCTGGAGTTAATTTTTGTATAAAGTGTAAGGAATGGGTCCAGTTTCAGCTTTCTGCACATAGTTAGCCAGTTTTCCCAATACCATTTATTAAACAGGGAATCCTTTCCCCATTGTTCGTTTTGGTCAGATTTGTCAAAGATCAGATGGTTGTAGGTGTGTGGCATTACTTCCGAGGCTTCTGTTCCATTGGTCTGTATATCTATTTTGGTACCAGTACCATGCTGTTTTCATTACTATAGCCTTATAGTATAGTTTGAAGTCAGTGTGATGAATCCAGCTTTGTTGTTTTTGCTTAGGATTGTCTTGGCTATGTGGATTCTTTTTTGGTTCCATTTGAAGTTTAAGGTTTTTTTTTTTTTTTTTTTTTTTTCCAGTTCTGTGAAGGACAATGGTAGCTTGGTGGGGAAAGCACTGAATCTATAAATTACTTTGGGCACTATGGCCATTTTCACACTATTGATTCTTCCTAACCATGAGCATGGAATGTTTTTCCATCTGTTTGTGTCCTCTCTTATTTCCTTGAGCAGTGGTTTGTAGTTCTCTTTGAGAGGTCCTTCACGTCCTTTGTTAGTTTTATTCCTAGGTATTTTATTCTCTTTGTAGTAATTGTGAATGGGAGTTCACTCATGATTTGGCTCTCTGTTTGTCTGTTATTGGTGTATAGAAATGCTTGTGATTTTTTCACATTGATTTTGTATCCTGAGACTTTGCTGAAGTTGCTTATCATCTTAAGGAGATTTTGGGCTGAGGGTATGGGGTCTTCTAAATACACAGTCATATTGTCTGCAAATAGAGACTATTTGACTTCCTCTTTTCCTAATTGAATATGCTTTATTTCCTTTTCTCCCGTGATTACTCTGGCTAGAGCTTCCAATACTATATTGAATAGGAATGGTGAGAGGGCATGCTTGTCTAGTGCCAATTTTCAAAGGGAATGCTCAGTTTTTGCTCACTCGATATGATATTGGCTTTGGGTTTGTCATAGATAGCTTTTATTATTTTGAGATATATTCCATTGATACCTAGTTTATTGAGAGTTTTTTAGCATAAAGAGCTGTTGAATTTTGTTGAAGGTCTTCTCTGTTTCTATTGACATATCATGTAGTTTTTGTCTTTGGTTCTGTTTATGTGGTGGATTATGTTTATAGATTTGCGTATGTTGAACCAAACTTGCATCTCCAGGATGAAGCCTACTTGATCATGATGGATAAAATCTTTTTGAAGCCTACTTGATCGTGATGATAAATTTGGTTTGCCAGTATTTTATTGAAGATGTTTGCATCGATGTTTACCATAGATATTGGCCTGAATTTTTTTTTTTTTAGTTGTGTCTCTGCCAGCTTTGGGTATCAGGATGCTGTTGGTCTTATAAAATAAGTTAGGGAGTATTTCCTCTTTTTGTATTGTTTGGAATAGTTTCAGAAGGAGTGGTACCAGCTCCTCTTTGTATGTCTGGTAGAATTTGGCTGTGAACCCGTCTGGACCTGGACTTTTTTTTGGTTGATGGTCTATTAATTACTGCCTCAACTTCAGACCTTGTTATTAGTCTATTCAGGGATTCAACTTCTTTCTGGTTTAGTCTTTGGAGGATGTAAGTTTCCAAAAATTTATCCATTTCTTCTAGATTTGCTGGTTTATGTGCATAGAGTTGTTTGTAGTAATCTCTTATGGAAGTTTGTATTTCTATGGAATCTGTGGTGATATTGCCTTTATCATTTTTTATTGCATCTATTTGATTCTTCTCTCTTTTGTAAATTAGTCTGGCTAGCATTCTATCTATTTTGTTGATCTTTTCAGAAAGGCAACTCTTTGATTTATTGACTTTTTGAAGGGATTTTTTTGTATCTCTATCTCCTTCAGTTCTGGTCTGATCTTATTTATTTCTTGTCTTCTGCTAGCTTCATAATTTAAGGAGAAGTAAAATCCTTTATGGATAAGCAATTGCTGAGAGATTTCATCACCACCAGGCCTGCCTTACAAGAGCTCCTGAAGGAAGCACTAAACATTGAAAGGAACAACCAGTACCAGCCACTGCAAAAATGTACCAAATGGTAAAGACCATTGATACAATGAAGAAACTGTGTCAACTAACAGGCAAAACAACTAGCTAGTATCAAAACAGCAGGATCAAATTCACACATAATATTAACCTTAAATGTAAATGGGCTAAATGTCCCAATCAAAATACACAGACTGGAAAATTGGATAAAGAGTCAAGGCCCATTGGTGTGCTGTATTCAGGAGACCCATTTAACATGCAAAGACACACATAAATTCAAAATAAAGGGATGGAGGAAGATTTACCAAGAAAATGGAGAAAAAAAAAAAAAGAAGGGGTTGCAATCCTAGTCTCTAATAAAATGGACTTTAAACCAACAAAGATAAAAGGAGACAAAGAAGGGCATTACATAGGGGTAAAAAGATCAATGCAACAAGAATTAACTGTCCTAAATATACATGTACCCAATACAGGAGCACCCAGATACATAAAGCAAGTTCTTAATGACCTACAAAGAGACTTATACTCCCACACAATAATAGTGGGAGACTTTAATACTCCACTGTCAATGTTATACAGATCAACGAGAAAGATAATGAAAAAGGATATCCAGGACTTAAACTCAGTTCTGGACCAAGCTGACCTAATAGACATCAGCAGAACTCTCCACCCCAAACCACAGAATATACATTCCTCTCAGCATTACATCACACTTACTCTAAAATTAACCACATAATTGGAAGTAAATCACTCCTCAGCAAATGCAAAAGAATGGAAATCATAACAACCAGTCTCTCAGACCACAGTGCAATCAAATTAGAACTCAGGCCTAAGAAACTCATGCAAAACCACACAACTACATGGAAACTGAACAACCTACTCCTGAATGACTACTGGATAAATAATGAAATTAAGGCAGTAATGAAGAAGTTATTCAAAACCAATGAGAATGAAGACACAATGTACCAGAATCTCTGAGACACATTTAAAGCAGTGTCTCGAGGGAAATTTATAGCACTAAATGCCCACATGAGAAGCAAGGAAAGTTCTAAAACTGACACCCTATTGTCAAAATTAAAAGAGCTAGAAGAGCAAGATCAAACAAATTCAAAAATAATTATTTTTAATTGATGGATAATAATTGTACATATTTATGGAGTACAGTATGATTTTTTCACCAGTTTTAATTAATATTTATTTATTATGGTCTTTTATCCCTCATGCCAACCCTTTCTCCTGAGTCCTCAAAGTCCATTTTGTTATTCTTATGCCTTTGCATCCTTGTAGCTTAGCTCCCACTTATGAATGAGAATATTGGGTTTTCATTCCTGAGTTACTTCACTTAGAATGATGGTCTCCAATTCTACTCATGTTGCTGAAAATGCCATTATTTGATTCCTTTTTATGGCTGAGTAATGTTCCATGGTGTATATGTACACCACATTTTCTTCATCCACTGGTTGACTGATGGGCATTTGGACTGGTTCCATATTTTTGCAATTGCAAATTGTGCTGCTATAAACATGTATGTGCAAGTATATTTTTTGTATATGACTTCTTTTCCTTTGGGTAGATGCCTAGGAGTGGGATTGCTGGATCAAATTATAGGTTAACTTTTAGTTCTTTAAGGAATCTCCACAGTTTTCCATAGTGGTTGTACTAGTTTACATTCCCACCAACAGCATAAAAGTCTTCCCTTTTCACCACATCCATGCCAACTTCTATTATTTTTTTATTATGTCCATTCTTGGAGGTGTAAGGTGGTATGGCATTGTGGTTTTGATTTGCATTTCTCCGATAATTAGTCATGTTGAGCATTTCTTCATATGTTTGTTGGCCATTGGTATATCTTCTTTTGAGAATTGTCTATTCATGTCCTTAGCCCACTTTTTGATGGAATGGTTTGTTTGTTTTCTTGCTGATTTGTTTGAGTTCCTTGTAGATTTTGGATATCAGTCCTTTGTCAGATATATAGATTGTGAAGATTTTCTCCCAATCCATGAGTTTTCTGTTTCCTCTGTTGATTATTTCTTTTGCTGTGCGGAAGCTTTTTAGTTTTATTAAGTCCAATTAATTTATCTTTGTTTTGTTGCATTTGCCTTTTTCTTGGTCTTGGAGTCTTTGCCTAAGCCAATGTCTAGAAGGGTTTATAAATTGTTATCTTCTATAATTTTTATGGTTTCAGGTATTAGATTTAAGTGTTTGATCCATCTTGAGTTGATTTTTATATAAGGTGAGAGATGAGGATCTAGTTTTATTCTTCTACATGTGGCTTGCCAGTTATCCCAGCACCATTTGTTGAATAGGGTGTTTTTTTCCCCACTTTATGTTTTTCATTGAAGATCAGTTTGCTGTTGGCTTTATTTCTGGGTTCTCTATTCTGTTCAATTGGTCTATATGCCCATTTTTACACCAGTACCATGCTGTTTGGTGACTATGGCCTTATAGTATAGTTTAAAGTCAGGCAATGTGATACCTCCAGGTTTGTTCCTTTGCTTAGTCTTGCTTTGGCTGTGCACATTCTTTTGTGATTCCATATTAATTTTAGGATTGTTTTTTCTAGTTCTGTAAAGAACGATGGCAGTATTTTGATGGGAATTGCATGGAATTTGTAGATTTCTTTTGGCAGTATGGTCATTTTAACAATATTGACTCTACCCATCTGTGAGCATGGGATGTGTTTACATTTGTGTCAGCCAAATTTTCTTTAAGCAGTGTTTTGTAGTTTTCCTTGTAGAAGTCTTTCACCTCCTTGGTTAAGTATATTGCTAGTATTTTATTTTATTTGCAGCTATTGTAAAAGAGGTTGAGTTAATTGATTTGATTGCCAGCTTAGTCACTCTTGAGTATAGCAGGGCTACTGATTTGTGTACATTAATTTTGTGTCCTGAAACTTTTTTATCAGTTCTAGGAACTTTCTGGATGAGTCTTTAGGGTTTTCTAGGTATTGCTCATGCCATCAGCAAACAGTGACAGTTTGACTTCCTGTTTACTGATTTGGACACCTTTTATTTCTTTCTCTTGTCTGATTGATTGCTCTGGCTAGGACTTCTAGTACTATGTTCAATAGAAGTGGTGAAAGTAGGCATGCTTGTCTTTTTCCAGTTCTCAGGAAGAACGCTTTCAACTTTTCCTCATTCAGTATAATGTTGGCTGTGGGTTTGTCATAGATGGCATTTATTACCTTAAGGTATGTCCCTTCTATGCCAGTGTTGCTGATGGTTTTAATCATAAAGGAATGCTGGATTTTGTCAAATGCTTCTGCTGTGTATATTGAGATGATCATGTAATTTTTTGGTCTTAATCCTGTTTATATGGTGGATCACATTTATTGACTTATGTATGTTAAACCATCCCGGCATCCCTAGTATAAAATCCACTTGATCATGGTGGATTATCTTTTCGATATGTTGTTGGGTTCAGTTACATAGTGTTTTGTTGAGGATTTTTGCATCTATGTTCACCAGGGATATTGGTCTGTAGCCTGCCTTCCTTCCTTCCTTCCTTCCTTCCTTCCTTCCTTCCTTCCTTCCTTCCTTCCTCCCTCCCTCCCTCCCTCCCTCCCTCCCTCCCTTCCTTCCTTTCTCTCTCTCTCTTTCTTTCTTTCCTTTCTTTCAACAGAGTCTCACTCTGTCATCCAGGCTAGAGTGCAATGGCATGATCTCAGCTCACTGCTACCTCTGCCTCCGCCTCCTAAGTTCAAGCAATTCTCCTTCCTCAGCCTTCTAAGTAGCTGGAAGTACAGGTGCATGCCACTTCACCCAGCTAATTTTTTGTATTTTTAGTAGAGACAGGGTTTCACCATGTTAGCCAGGATGGTCTTGATCTCCTGACCTTGTGATCTGCCCATGTCAGCCCCTCAAAGTGCTGGGATTACAGGCATGAGCCACTGCGCCTGGTCTGTAGTTTTTGTTGTTGTTGTTGTTTTGTTTTCCTTGGTTTTGGTATTAGGGTGATACTGGCTTCATAGAATGATTTAAGGAGGATTCCTTCTTTCTCTATCATTTGGAATAATATCAGTAGGATTGGTACCAATTTTTTAAATATTTGATAGAATTCAGCCGTGAATCTTTCTGGTCTTGGACTTTTTTTGTTGCTGATTTTTAAATGTACCATTTCAATCTCACTGCTTGTTATTGGTCTGTTCAGAGTTTTTATTTTTTCCTGATTTAGTCTAAGAGGCTTGTATATTTCCTAGAATTTATCCATCTTCTCTAGGTTTTCTAGTTGGCATGCATAAAGGTGTTCATTGTAGCCTTGAATGATCTTTTATATTTCTATGATGTCGGTTGTAATATCTTCCGTTTCATTTCTTATTGGCTTATTTGAATCTTCTCTCTTCTTGACTAATCTCACTAATGGTCCATCAGTTTTGCTTATCTTTTCAAAGAACCAGCTTTTTGTTTCATTTATCTTTTGTATCGTGTGTGTGTTTTAATTTCATTTAGTTTTGCTCTGATGTTGATTTTTTTTCTTCTGCTGGGTTTGGGTTTGGTTTGTTCTTACCTAGTTCCTTGAGGTGTGACCTTAGATTCTTTATTTGTGCTCTTTCAGACTTTTTGATGTAGGCATTTAATGTTATGAACTTTCCTTTTAGCACTGCAGTTGCTGTATCCTAGAGGTTTTGATAGATTTTGTCACTATTATTCCATTCAAATAGTTTTTAAGTTTCCATCTTGATTTCATTGTTGACCCAACGATCACTCAGAAGCAGATTATTTAATTCCCATGTATTTCTATGGTTTTGAGGGTTCCTTTTGGAGTTGATTTTCAATTTTATTCCACTGTTGTCTGAGAGAGTACTTGCTATAGTTTTGATTTTCTTAAAATTGTTGAGACTTATTTTGTGGCTTATCATATGTCTATCTTGGAGAATGTTCCATGTGCTGATGAATAAAATGTATATTCTGCAGTTTCTGGGTAGAATGCTCTGTAAATATCTGTTAAGTCCATTTGCTCTAGGGTATAGTTTAAGTCCATTTTTTCTTTGTCAACTTTCTGTCTTGACCTGTCTAGTGCTGTCAGTGGAGTATTGAAATCCCCCACTATTATTGTGTTGCTGTCTATTTCATTTCTTGGATTTAGTAGTAATTGTTTTATACATTTGGGACCTCCAGTGTTAGGTGCATGTATATTTAGGATTGTGATATTTTCTTATTGGACTAGTCCTTTTGTCATTCTATAATGTCCTTCTTTGTCTTTTTTAACTGCTGTTGCTTTAAAGTTTGTTCGGCCTGCTGTAAGAATAGCTACTCCTGCTTGCTTTCGGTGTCCATTTTCATGGAATATCTTGTTCCACAGCTTTACCTTAAGTTTATGTGAGTCCCTATGTGTCAGCTGAGTCTCTTGAAGAAAGCAGGTACCTGGTTGGTGAATTCTTATCTATTTTGTGATTCTGTATCTTTTAAATGGAGCATTTAGGTCATTGACATCCAATGTTAGTATTGGGATGTGAGGTACTGTTTTATTCATTGTGCTGTTTGTTGCCTGAATATCTTAGTTTTTTTTTTTTTTTTTTTTTTAGTTTTGGTTTTTGTTTAAAACCTGCTGGAGATGGCCTGCTCCTCCAGCAGGTCCAGGGTCACTTCTGTGCCACAGCAGTGAGCAGGAACTGGGCGAATTTCAAGACCATGTCCACGTAGAGGGAGTGATCGGCTGAGTAGATGATCCAGACCTTCCTGGGCTTCAGCGGTGGGGGCGTCAGGTCAGCAGCAGGCAGGCCATCGGTGGGTTTGGTGTCATTACTGTGTTTTTCGCTTGCAGGCCCGGGTAGCCTCCAGGTCATGCAGATGATGAGCAGGATGAGGGAGCCCACCAGCAGGATGGAGATGCCCGTGATGAACCAGTATACCCACAGGGGCATGTAGTCCGCAACTGGTTAAGAGACAAGGACTTGAGCTGCTGGTCTAAGGAGAGATGCCTTGCCTCCTCCTTGGGAGTCTGGGTCTCCTTCCAGCCTGGCCCCATGTCTCAGCCTTTTTGTGAGCCTGTGGCTGCAGCCTCCCATGCGTTAGGGCATGCTACTTCTGAACATTGTCCCTGGGGTGTCTTGTGTTTCTGGGCAGGAAATAGTCACAGAGTGTCTGAAGCAGTCATTGAGGCAGCTGCTGAAGGGCTGGATCTGTACTCGGTGGTGACAGCACCCTCTAAGGCTGCGTAGAGTGAGCGTGATGTTGGATAGCTGGTGGAAGTCCTGTGGTCTGGGTGCAGGCATGTGGTACATGTGCTCAAAGCAGCTATGGTTCTCCATATGTGGAAAGCTGGTCAGCAGAATCTGGTAACGGGTAGATTCGTTCCACAGGGGTGAAGCTTGCGTGCAACTGGTGGGCCTCCAGGGTCTCCATAGTGATGTTGGGGTCCCACAGGCTGCCTACGCTCACGCACGGCGCCGTTCCTTTCATCCTGGTGTCCTCGCAGCCAGGTATGAGGAAATTCTCGGACTGGTGGTTTGGGTCCCCGTCAGGGATGGGCTTGGGCAGGTAGTGAACAGTCACCTCATACTCCTGGTTGGGGCCAACCACGAAGTGGCTGCGGGTAAAACGCCACCGCTTGTGGTGATGCCTCAGTTTGGACAGAAACTTGAACCTGACCCACAAACGTTCATTGCTGTTTAGCTGCAGGACAGATAACTCTGCCCTAGAGGTACAGGATGCATCTGTCTGCAGTGTCCATTCAATGTGAGCCATGGGGAACAGGTTGCCTTGCTGGGTGAGGGCAAAGCGAAGCTCAATCTGCAGCTCTTTTGGAGAGGAGGGGGTCAGGTTTTGAGGGTGAATCCAGTTGTCATCCAGGCGGGTACTATTCTTGACCGTGCAGTTTAGCCCCGGCTGGAAGCAGACCAGCACTGGGTGGTCCAGGAGTCGCAGGGAGGCGCCACCCGGGGCCAGCACGCCCAGGAACAGCAGGAGCAGCCCCAGCGGGGAGGCCCCTGGATGGCGGGTGGTGGACTGCGTGCAACCCCCATGGCCCCAGTGGCGTCGCGGAGGGCTTGGCCCGGCTAGGGGCGCAGCAAGCGCTCGTTCCGGAACCTTCTCCTCTGCGGTAAAGCTTGAGTGGGCTCCCGGCTTTGTTCATTTTTAAAAATCATTTGTTCTTTGTTTTTATTCGATTGGGTTAATTCAAAATCCTTCCTTTCGAACCCTGAAATTCTTTTTTCTACTTGTTTGATTCTATTGCTTAGACTTTCCAGTGCATTGTGTGATTCTCTAAGTGTGTTCCTCATTTCCAGAAGTTGGGATTGTTTTTTATTTATGCTATCTGTTTCACTAGAGATTTTTGTTTATACCATGTGTCTTTTTTTTAATTTCTCTAAGTTGGACATTTTTCTGGTACCTGTTTGACTGATTGAAGATGGGAGAATAGTTGGCCTTCTGAATTCTTTTTCTGGCAATTGAGAGATTTCATCGTTTAGATCCATTGCTGGTGAACTAGTGTGATCCTTTTGGGGTGTTAAAGAACCTTGGTTTGTCAAACACTAGAATTGTTTTTCTGGTTCCTGGGTAGATTGTGTCAGAGGGAAGATCTTGGACTCAAGGACTGCTGTTCAGATTCTTTTGTCCCACAGGGTGCTCCTTTTATGTGGTGTGTGCCCCTTTCCCCTGGGGACAGGACTTCCTGACAGCCAAACTGCAGTTGTTATTTCTCTTCTGACTCTAGCCAGTGGAGCTACTGTGCTCTGGCCTGGGACTGGGTAGTGTCTGCCAAGAGTCCTGAGATGTGATTCATCTTCAGGTCTTTCAGCCATGGATACCAGCACCTGCTCCAGTGGTGGCAGCAGGGGAGTGAAGTGGACTCTGTGAAGGTCCTTGGTTGTATTTTAGTTAAGTGTGCTGGTTTTATATTGGTTGGCTTTCAGCCAAGAGGTGGTGCTTTCAAGAGCACCTCAGCTGTGGTAGTATAGGGAGGATCAGGTGGTAGGCAGGGCCATAGTGCTCCAAAGAGATAATGTCCTTTTTCTTTGACTACCAGGGTGGGTAGAGGACTATCAGTTGGAGGCAGGGTTAGATGGATCTGATCTCAGACTCTCCTTGGGTGGGGATTGCTATGGCTGCTGTGGGGGATGGGAGTGTGGTTCCCAGGCCAATGGAGTTATGTTCCCAGGGGGATTATGGCTGCCTCTGCTGTGTCATATATGTTGCCAGAGTAGTAGGGGAAAGCTGACAGCCACAGGCCTTACCAAGCTCCCGTGCAACCCACAGCCCAGAAGGTGGTCTCACTCCCACTGTGACCTTCCAATAGCACTGAGTTTATTTCAGGCACCCAGTGAGCAGGGCTGAGGACTTACCCCAGGCTACAACCCTCCCAGCTAAGAAGGCAAGCAGACTTACAGTTCCTCATTTGTCCCATGGAGGCTGAAGGGACAATCCACCTCTTTCAAGGGGTCTGTGGATTCCTTTGGCTTTTCTGGTCTGTTCCTGCAGTAGTTCTTGGAGCAAAAGTTTATAATGTGGGTCTCCACGCACTGTCTTGTCCATCCAAACGGGAGCTGCAAATTAGTCCTGCCTCCTATCCACCATTTTTGCTCTACTCCACTGTGATATTTTGATACATGTATACAGAGTGTGATGATCAAATTAGGGTAATTACATGTCTAGCAAACATTTATTTTTTGTGTGTGTTGAAAACATTTACAATTTGCTCACTTAGCTATTTGAAAATATGCATAAACTCCTGTTTATTGTAGTCCCCCCACAGTGCTTTAGAACACTAGAACGCTCTCCTCCTCCCCATCTGTGCCTTTAGATCCATTAAAAGATCCATTTTAGACCTCTTCATTTCGCTAACTTCATCAGAGTCCTCTGCAGGATTATGGCTTGTGACTTCCTCTAACTTGCTAGTCAGTTACTACTTTTGCTTTAATTTTTAAAAAATGACTTAAAAAATTGATATATAATGATGTACATACTTAAAGGGTACAATCTCGTAAATTTTGACATAGATAAACCATAAAACCATCAGCACAATCAAGCTCTCTCATTTGCTAACTGTATCCTACTAAGGGGCTGAAGGTTTCTTCTTGGCATCTGTAAAATAGAAAAGATGATAGCAATTTCTATAGCATACGGGTTCTGCAGGGTTCAAAGAGATAAGATATATGCAGTACTTAGCATAGTCTCAAGCACATATTAGGTGCCCAGTAAATAGAAACCTTATCACTAAATAAAAAATTCAAATTGAAAATAGAACTACCTCATTATTCAGCAATCCCACTGCTGGGTGTCTATCCGAAGGAGATGAACTTGGTATGTTGAAGAAATATCTGCACTTCCATGCTCGGTGCAGCATTCTTCACAATGGTCAAGATATGAATTAACCTAAATATTCATCAATGGATGAAATAAGAAAGAAAATGTGGTATACACATACAATGAAATATTGTGTATTCAACCATATGAAGAAGGCAGTTCTGTCATTTACAACAGCATGGGTGAAACTAAGTGAAACAACCCAAGCAGAGAAGGACAAGTATCATGGGATCTCATTTATGTGTGGAATCTAAAAAAGCTGAAATCACTGGAAGCAGAAAGTAGGATGGTGGTTATCAGAGAGTGCAGACAAGAAGACAGGGGAGATCTTGGTCAAAGGATGAAACACTTAGATTAGACGGAAGGAATAAATTCAAGAGACCTGCTGTATAATGTGGTGACTATGGTTAATAGCAATGTGTTGCATGCTTAAAAAATGCGAAGAGTAGATTTTAAATGGTTTTACCACAAAAAGAGATAAGTGTGTAAGGTACTATGTATGTTAGTTAGCTTGATCTAGGCACGCAATAATGTCTGCATATTTCAAAACATCATATGGTACACTATACATAGGAACAATTTTTATTTGTCAAATTTTAAAAAGCCAAAAATGCTACTAGATGTACAATGCTGTGGTGTTCAGGAATCTGCATTTTTACAGATATTCTTGGTAATGACAATGCAGTTATTCCTCACATCACACTTGGAGAAATAGATATGACATTTAAAATGTAAAAACGTTCATTGTACAGCATAATTACTTACAATGGGTATTCCTGTAGTTTTTTTTAGAATTTATTAGAAAAAATTATATATTGAGGCAATTTAAGAATCAAAGAAGGCTTTTCACATTAGGGAACATGCTAAACTTTTCTTCTAAACATGCTAGCAACATTAGCATCCCAGAGTTTCTTTTACCCCTAAGAGTATCACTTATGAGAACCCACATTATATCTTATTAAAGTTGGTCAAAAAGTTAGATTTTTGTGGCCAGCAGGCTTAAAATACCAGGGCTTCCTGTGGAAACAGAGAAAGAGACTCTCCATGTTCCAACTTCAAGGGCCATCCAGGAATCATATATTTTGGAGTTTTCAGGGAGAAACGATTCACAGAGGCTCTAAAAAATTAATTGCCTTTTACCGCTTCTAGAGCAGGCAGACCTACAGACATGTAAAAATCCACTGAATATTTAAAAGATTCCTTCCAGCTCTAAAGTGTTTTTGTAGAATTAAATTCAAAATTATCTAGGGCAAAATGCAAAATCCAGTAAAAATAACATCAGATGAAGTAGAGAACCAAGGGATAGGCCCGTTTCTGTGTGCTTCACACTTTCTGACTGACTCATGTCCTCCTTTCATAAATCCTGTGGAGTAGATGTTCTTATTAATTTCATTTTACAGATGAGAAAAGTGAGCCACAGAGAGATTAAGTAACTTGTTCAAGGTCACAGAGGGAATACTAGAAAATTCAGGACTGTAACTCGAGCAATGACGTCCTGGTGCCAAGCCCTTCATCTCTCTATGATAACATGCTCTGTTCATATTTTAACCTCTTTGCTTGCTCCTAGTTCTGTCAAATTGCATATCAGACTATTAAAGTATCAGTGATGGGACAGGGTGCAGTGAGAATTTATAAAACTACATTATCATAGAGTCTATTGTGTTTTGCTTTTTGTTTTTTGAGATGGAGTCTTGCTCTGTAACAAGGCTGGAGTGCAGTGGCGTGAACTCTGCTCACTGCAGCCTCTACCTCCCAGGTTCAAGTGATTCTCCTGCCTCAGCCACCGAGTAGCGGGGACTACAGGTGCACACTACCACATCCAGCTAATTTTTGTATTTTTAGTAGAGACGGGGTTTCACCATGTTGGCCAGGATGGTCTCACTTTCCTGACCTCATGTTCCACCTGCTCCGGCCTCCCAAAGTGCTGGGATTACAGGCATGAGCATTTTACTTTTTAGTGAAAGAGGTAGTTGTTACATGATAGGCTAAAAATTAACTTCAACCATATGACATTGCCAAGAATTACCTACCTTTGTCATTTTTGACCTAAATTGATAATTTTTTAGTTGCTTCTTGACTACTTTGTATGGTTCAATCAAATACATAATTCACAGTTGAATGGCGATGTACAGTTTATAAGAATGCTACCCACTCTTCCGTTTGCTCCCCACTGTCTTGGGAGGTGGAGAGAACTCTGTTATACCCCCTGCTTTACAGAGGAAGAAGTGGAGGAGACCTGCCCCAAATGGTGCAAGGCTGGGTTGTGACCAGACTAATCCTTCACCTGCTCTGTTCCTCCTGTCACCTTTTTGTCCTGGTTCTGGCCAATGGCTACTTTTCAGTGGCCAATATGCAGGGGTTTTAGGCATCACTTCGGACAGGCATATGGAATTCATCAAATGCTATTTGATATGGAACTGAGCAGAAGATATAAAAGGAGGGGGCCTACCAGCCAACAGCAGGGGCTGAGACAGAAGCCAGGCCAGTGCACATTATATGGATTCCAGAGCTATTGGCAGAGAAGGAACATTCTCCCTCCTCGTAATTTTGATTCCTCAACCCTCCTTCCTGTCTCTGCATCTGATGAGTGAGAGATGGTCACTCCTAGGTCACCTACAAGCTGTCTCACTCTAGGGAGAGCCAGGTATGGGGCAGCCCATCTCTGGTTTCCTCTGGGGGTCCCCTTGCCTCTCTGTGGTGTCTGGAGATGCGCCTGGTTCCTATGTGAACTGCAGTGAAACAACATCCTCTCAATAAGGTTGTGTAAGACCTGGCTGTCCTATACATGACATGATACATACACACAGGCAGTTGTTGATTACCATCCAAAGCTTCGTTTGGGGACGTGTGCCCTGACCACAGGCTCTGCCCCATCTTCTGCCTCTAGGGAAGAGAGGTGAAGGGGCCAGACTCCTGATGCTAGCTCTCTGAGAGCTGAGAGGGACAGGGGAAGAGCAAACATGCAGATGAGGGTCTCAGGCAACCTCCTGGACCACAGCTGAATGCACATGGACCCAGCATGATGGATGACAGCCCATGGGGGAGACAGTAGCACTGTCTCTGTGGCTGTTGTTTCATTGAATTGGAAGCATTCATTGAGGATGATGTCATTTAGCTAAAAAAACACTTAATTGAGAGCCAGCAATTCTGGATCCTTATCAGGGTTCTGTCTATGAGAAGCTGTGTAGTTTCCCACTGCCCTTTGGTAATTCCTGCCAGGCCATACCACCCTCCCCAGATTAATATCTAACCACTTTCTCCTTGAATTAAAACTCTCCAGCCATTTCAGGCCATGTCATCTCCTTGGCCAAACCCCTTCTTTCCTTCTTGAAGGTCTCCACAGGTTATCTTACCATCTGACTGAGGTGCTCCTGCTCCAGTCATGGCCAGGTGAACAGCTATTCAGAATTTCCTAAGTCCTCCTCCCCTCCCTAAGTAGGTTTCATACTCTGCTATTTTATAGCAACGTTTCTGATCTGCCTTCATACCTGTTTCAGTCATCTGTTGATGCATAATAAACCATGTCACATGTAGTGGTTAGTGGTTTTAAAACAACAATTTATTATTTTTTGTGATTCGTTCTGGGTGAACTAGCTGGTTTGTCTGCTTGGCTGGGGTACTGGGATGCCCCATTTCAAAGTGCCTGAGTCTCGTGGCTGGCAGTTGGTGTTAGACATGGATAGAATTCAGCTAGGGCTGTTGGCTGGGGGTGAGGTCGGGGGAGGGGTTCAGTAGTTTCCCTTGTGATCTCCATCTGTATACTTGGGCTTCCTCACAATATGGCAGCTGGGTTCCAAGGAGGAATGTTACATGAAGTGAGGCAGAAGTTGCCTGACTCCTGAGGGCTAGCCTCACAACTGCCCAGTATCACTTCTGACACATCTGTTATTATTGCCTGCAACAAATCACAGGTACAAGAAAGAAGATTCTATATTTTGATGGAAAAATAAAAATTTACATAGAAAAGAAGAAAACAGGGTGAGCGAGAAAGGTGACAATCTTTGAAAACTTGGTCTATTTCAGTACCATGTATCACATGATCATCTGTTTTGACCTTTATGTTCTTTCCCAAGCTGCAAATATTTTAAGAGCAAGGAGCATTTCTATTTGTTCACCACTATTTCCTCAACCTCTTGTACCATTTTTGATATATTTGCAGAATAAGTGGAAGAATAAAAGATACCTTGTACAAATCACTTCACCTTGAAAACCAGCTTACATTCTGTAAGACAATAGAGCTAGCTCACATGATTATATGTAAGGCTTCAGGTTTTATTCATAAAATTATATGACTTTTTACTCAACTGGGATAGCTTAGCAATATGCTTAATGGATTATTTAATAACTGGTCTACAACTGGGCAACTATCATCTAATTTTAGCCTGAGTGCTCTCTGGAAAAGCCTACTGTTTTTCTGGCACATAGTATCTATTCAATAATTCCATTTTGTGGCAGAGCCAAGAATAAGAATCATTTTTCATAGTTGAAGGCTTTCCAAACCACACCATAAATGGCCATACCCTTTAGTCACCCCAGAGATAGGTCATTTTTAAATTGGTTGTCTTGACAATAATGGTGATCATACAAAGAATGCAGTTTCCTTTGAAACACCCTGAAGCATTCTCATGGAAATCTTTTTATCTTCACTGTATCCTTGTAAAGTAGGAAATGGATGAGTAATTGTTTGTGTCAAATGACCATTTCCTTAGGTTCAGTGGATTGGGCTATTGTTGTGCATTTCAGTGGTACAATTTCCATTTACTGCCACTCCTGTTGTGATGATGAATTCGTAGATGCTTGATAAGTATATTTTCCATTCCCTCAAAAGTACATATTTATTTGTTTCAATGAAGCCATATGAGAATGCTTTTTTATGAATAATAATATTGATTTGAAAATATAATTTGAGCATGAAATAGATGTGATGTTTACAAGAACTGGAATGCTTTCTCTAAATTTGTACTTTCTCTCCAAATATTAAAATTTGGGGATCTGTGTTGTTAACTATTTTTACAGAAAAAGCTTCTTCAAGAAGCTGCTTATTCAGGCAAGAAAACATGTTTGTGGCACTATTCACATTAGGAAGCACATCATGATAGAATATTGCCCCTAGAGAACGTGTCTCAATTAATAAAATATAACTTTCACATTATTCAGACTGTGGCAGATCATAGGAAAAGATGAAAACTTCTCATTTATTTTATATTCACTCATTATGATTTTAACACCAAATCTGACTTTATTTACTGATCTTTATTTCTTTACTTTTTATTTTATCATTATGTTTTACTATGCCTTGACTTTGTATAGAACAAAATCTGACTTTAAAAATAACAAAGTAAAAGGAAAAACAATGAATCAATTCCATTTGGGAATATAGATGCAAAACTAAAAAACTGTAAAACATTAGTGAATCCAATTCAGCAGTAAATTAGAAAATGAATCCTGCTTGACCAAGTAGGACTTGTTCCAGAAATGAAAAAGAGATTTAACATGCTTAGCGTACTCATTATATGAACACATTAAAGAATCATATAATTAAATCAGCAGATTTAAAAATCACATTTGAATAATTTTTAGCTATTTATCACAAAAGCTGTAAGTAAAATAGGACTAGGAGGTGGCTACTGAGAGGTAGTGAAGGTGGTTCATTAAAAAATCCGTGTATTGTGAAACAACTGAAATGTGGAACATGACTGCGATGCCTCAATCACCATTATTAAACAACATTAGTTTTGAGAGTCTAGATAATATAATAAAAATGAGGGAAAAAAAGTAAGTCATACCAAGGCTAGAATAGAAAGATCAAAATGATCTTTATTTGTAGGAGATAGGATTGCAGGCTTGGAAAATACAATAGACCACATTATAAGAACTGTTGCATCCAAAAGATATTTTGTACACAAAATAAAACATAAAAATTAATGTCTTTAAAGAAAAATCAATAGATGAAAATCAAATGAAAAACTGCCAATTTATAATAATAATAAAAGCTATGAAGTAAATGGAAATGAATTTAATGAGACAGGTTTAGACATAAAGGAAGGCTATTCAGCAGTTTTAGGGAAGGTGAAATCGTAGAGATACAGGCCTTCAGAACGGGCTGTCTGGTGGCTCTGCCTCCAATCCTAGAGAGTCTCCCAGTGTTGCCTCTTCTGTGCCAGCACCTCCTGCATAGGTGAGCAGTTGTTGTAGCACCCCCAGGCCTCACACACACTCAGGGCCCTTTCCTTGAGGAAGAGAAATGATAACATCTCACATGGACCAAGAAAAGCAAGAGAGAACCTTCCACAAATCCCCCAGCACAACTCTCCTGACATTTTTTTCTGCTAGAACTGGTTCACGTGCTCACTTTTGAGCCAGTCTCTGGAAAGAGCTATGAGCTTAGCCAAGCTAATGTAATCTCTAGATTATGATTATCTTTTTCTGAAGAATCCGGCAGAGAGTTTGTGTCCTGAACAAGTTTGGAATATTATTAATAAGGAGGAGGTGGAAATGGATTAATTTTGAGTAAACAACAATCAGCCACTTGGAAGAAAACAAAGATAGACCCCTATCTTGTTCCACACACAAAAAATCCAGCACTGCTCTAAAGAAATACCTGAAACTGGATAATTTATAAAGAAAAGAGATTTAGTTGACTCACAGTTCTGCAGGCTGCACAAGAAGCATGGCTGGGGCAGCCTCGGGAACCTTGCAATCATGGCAGAGGGCAAAGTGGGAGTAGGCATGTCTTACATGACAGGAGCAGGAGCAGGAGCAAGAGAGAGAGCAGGGAGGTGCCGAATGCTTTTAAACAACCAGATCTCATGAGAACTCTATCATGCGACAGCACCAAGGGGATGGTGCTTAACCATGAGAAGCCATCCCTGTGATCCAGTCACCTCCCACCAGGCCCACTTCCAAAATTGGGTATTACAATTGGAAATGAGATTTGGTGGGGACACAGATCCAAACTCTACCAAATAACTAAGTTTATAACAAACCTTTACAAGTGTTAGAAGAAAATATAGAAGAATGTTGCCTAACCTTGAGGTGAAAAAGCCCTTCTCAAACAACAAACAAACTTCAAAGGACATACAGGCAGATAATGGCTGGTTTCACGATAGAAGTTAATCATTTCTATATGGCAAACAACATCAGAAAGAGTCCAGTAGCAAATGACAGGGTAAAACATTTGCACTACATATGGACAAAGGTTTAATATCTCTCATATACAAAGAACTTCTTTAGAAAAGGAAAAATAAAGATCCAATTGAAAAATATCAAAGGACATGAATAGGCAAGAGAAAATCCAAAAAGCAAGAAAACATTAAAACTCTCAAACTCATTAGTTTTAGGACAATTAAAATTAAAACACCAAAATGCCAAATTTGCTATCAAATTTTAACAAATTACAGAAAATTGATAGGATCCAATATTAGAGAAACTGATTTTACAGATGGGAGTGTGCATTACCCCAAATGTTAGGGGAAGTAATCTGAGAGTATCACCTGTTAACTCTATGATGTAGAAATCCCACTTTTAGCAATATGTTTTACAAAAATAAAAAATAGAAATATGCCCAAAGATATTCTTTTGCATTTATTATAATAGAAAAATATGGAACACAATCTGAATATCTATCATGGTGAAAGTGCTGTAAAAACAATGCAGCATACATACTATGCGCTAGCATTGATATTAAAGGAATAGACCCTGAGCAAGAATGCAGCAGTGGTGGCATAATGGTGAATGTTCTGGAATCCCTCAATAAATCCAGAAAGAGCAATTGGAATAATAAAAACCCAGTATGTATGAACAGCATTTATAACAAAATGAGGTGATAAGGTGCCTCCCGAATCTCACATAAAAGCAGGTGGAGTCAGACCACAGATGACAAGGCCTATGTGATACAGGCTGTTGGGCAGGAGGTGGTAAGGGAGGACAGAGCACTCTATGAATGCCCCAAACCAGCTAGCCAAAGCCACCCTCCTGACAAACCCCCATAGTGAAGAGGACTCTGCCACTTTGCTCCAGAAAGTCTCTTGTCTCTCTCAATCATCATTTTGTTTATTAAAAAAATGTTGTTTGGATTTTTGTTGATATATCATGATTGTATATTTTAGGGGTACATGTGTTATTTTAATACCTGTATCTATTGTGAAATAGTCAAATCAGGGTAACTGCAATATCCACCATCTCAAGACTTTACATTTTCTTTTTGTTGGAAACATTACAATTTTTCTAGCCATTTTGAAATATGCAATAAATTATTGTTAACTATAATTTCTCTGCTACCATAGAATACTAGAACTTACTGCTTCTAACTCTATTCTTGGACACATGAACCAGCTTTTTTTCATCCCCCCCACTCTGCTTCCCTTCCCTGTAAAAAGTATTTTTGCATCAATATGCATGAGAGGAATTTTTTTGTTCTTTTTATTTTTTACAATGATGTTTGGTTTTGGTATCAAGGTCATGCAGACTTCAGAAAACAGGTTCCTCAGGGTTTCGTTGATTTCTGTTCTCGGGCAGAGTTTGTGTAAGATTGGCATTAGTTTTTCACTGGTGCAGCCATTTGAGTCTGGAGTTTTCTTTAAGGGAAAGCTTCAATTTATGATGTTAATTTCTTCAACATTACAGGATTATCCATGCTTGTTATTTCTTCTGAGATCAGCTTTGGTGAATTGAATTTTCCTAGGGATTTGCTTACTTTTCTCTTAAAAATTTAAGTTTATTGGTCTATTGTAATTATCATCTTACTATCAGGTTCCTATCTCCACCACCTATAGCGATGTGCCTCTCCCTTTCCATTTATGACTCTTGTTCTTCTCTTTTTATTCTCTTGCTCCAGCTTTGTCTTTTTTTAAAAAAAATTAATTTGGTAATCTCATTCTAAGTTTTTTAGATGTATACTTAGGCCACTTGATATTTAATCATTTATGTTCTTTAATATATCTGTTTAAGTTGAAAAATTTCCGTCTAAGCACCTCATCTGCTACATCTCACAAGTGTTTACATTTTTGTTATCAAGTTCAAAATAATTTCTAATTTCCATTGTAATGTCTTCATTGATCTTTGAGTTCTTTAGAAATTTATTCCTCACCTTCCAAAAATATGGAAAATTTATAATTATCATTTCATTATTATTTCCCAGATTAACTGAGCAGTGATCAAACGGCTCCATGGGATGAGGAGAATCCGGGCTCATCTCATGGAGTAAAGGCTGAGACCCCAATGGCCCTGGATGTGATGTGGTGGCAGCTATGGCAGGAGCTGGGGCAGCAGCAGCTGGGACCTCCACAAATAAGGGGTGCAGGTCCCTGGAGTGAGGAGAGGCTGAATGCATCTGACAAGGGGCATAAATTGTGTTCAATGAAATACCTTTCATTAGTTTGGGAAAATCCTCTCCCAGAGTCTCTTAATATTTTGTTCCAGTCTGTGCTATTTACCTCTGAACAGGACACTGTGTCCTCTTCTTTTTCACTCTTTCCTTTAGATTCCACATCTGTTTGTCTTTTGGTGCTTTATTTAGAATCTTTTCTTCTCATCTATATTCCTATTCACATATTTTCTCCTTAGCTGCATCTAATTTGCTATTTAGTCCATTATAAGTTTTAATATCAATAATTTTATTTTTCAAATTTAGAATGTCCATTGTTTTTCTTTAAAAGTTTCCAGTTTTCTGTCAAAAGTTTTAGACTTATTCATGATCTGCTTAAACATATTGAGGTAGTTAATTTATAGACTGTGACTCAAACTGGATTTTAAATGCTATTGAGAAATTCTTGTTTATTTTGTTAGGCATGATAATGATATAATGGTTAGGTCATTAAAATTATATGCTGAAGTCCTTAGAGGTGAAATGATATTATGTCTGTGACTTATATTTAAATACTCCAAAAAAGCATGTGTGTATATAATTGGTGAGGATGCATAATTTGTTCATGGGAGCTCTTTGGTGTATGCTTTAAAAAAGTTTTTTTAAAGTCTAGTTCTGATTACTCCACTTTGGGGACAATACCAGAGTTTGCTTCTACTGTCTTTCTTTTCTTATCTTTGTATATATCTAAGGTGTACAACTTGATGGTTTGATATTGCTTCTATTTTTTAAATTGCCTTTCTTGCTTTACATTCCCATGCTTTGGTTTTGAGAATATTGAGTCATTTCTGACTGAATGGCAATATTGTTTATTAAGAGTAGCAGAAACAATTTGAGGACTGGTCTGATGTTCTCTTCCTTCAGGCAAGATTTATATTTTCTCCTCGTTGGCAGCTGGTACCTGAGTAGCTCAGGTTCCTCATAATCCAATTTCACAATGGATTCAAAACTGGGATTCAGCGCCCACAAAAGGTGATTAACAAGCAAGGGCTCACCTTTGCTTGATCTTGTGATCTTGTGGATCACCCTTGCTCATACGATGTAGCCTTTCATGATCCTGACTCAGAATGGGTGGTTTAGGAGCCTTCCCTGCCCTTTGGTGGGCCGGGAACTCCAGACCTTATCCCCGCTGCACTCAAAGACTGCCAGGAGCACTGCTCCCTCTTCTTGCCTCTGGACTGCTTCTGGAAGCAGCAGATGTCTCTGGGAAGATTGGCCACAGGTGCTAGGCTCGCTCTCTGTATTTCCTTTTGCTCCCAGATCATGTTCTGTATCTATTTATTGGCTTGTTTGTTTTCTGGTGCCTTCAAGCAGATAGCTTTCCAATGACAACAACACCACCACCAACAACAAAGACTACCATCTTTTTTTGTTGTTCTCATGAGGTGGGGGTCAACCAAGCCAGTCCTGCATTGCCATGTACCATCTGCCTTCTCTCTTCATCCCTGCTCCTTTGATGGGCCCCTCTCGTCATCCTGACCATCTCTCCTGCCTGGTGGGAGGCTTTTGGTTCTGTTGATGAACAGAGTGCTACTCTAGAATGTGTTGATACTGACAAAGCCCTGCATGGTCCATTCTTGGAACAACTCCAGAGTGTTTGTGTCTCTTCACAGATATGCTTATCCATGATAAGCATGGATCCCTGAGTGAGCTGTGCAAAGACATTATATGTACTAAGATAGGCTGTGCGTGCTAGGGTTGTCTGAGCTAGAAGGAAATGTCTGTGGCAGGAGAGCAGCCTGCCTGAGAACCATGAATACATCTCAGGACAATGGATGAGGGGGACAGCTCATTATGGGTCACTCTGCAGCTTTTTGGATGCTTTTGGAGAGTGTAGCTTGAATTAGAGTGTTTTGAACTTTCTAGAAGACAATATGAAACTTCTACTGGAACTCAGTTTAGTTTAACAAATAGCAAGAGTGGGAGGGAGGAAGGGAAGAAAGAAAGAAAGAAGAACAGCTAGGAAGAGGGAGGTTGGTGGAAGGACTGTTCTATATTCAGGCCTGAGAGACACCTAGAGGCCAGCTGAAAGGTAGTTCCAGCTCCTTATGCCTGTGCCTGAAGCATATCACCTGGGCAGGCTGCAGAGCTCAATGTTTTCCTACTGTGGGAGAGAAGCTCAGTTATTAAAGACAGAAGGATTAGCAGAGCAGGTGCAATCCCATCCAAACACCCTTGCAGGGACAGGTGGAGCCAAGGGGAGTAAGGTCTGTTCTCTGCTACTCTGCCTTCATCTTTTAGGTCCCCATGCCTGCCCTGTTGTCCCCATATAGATGGTGTAGCTAATTCGTTGAAGTTCCCATGTGCTGCCCACTGCTCACGGTGCTTCACATTGAGTTAACTTACTTAATTCTCAAAGCAATCCTATAAGTTCAGAACTCCGTCATCCTCATTTTAGAGATTAGGAAACTCAGACACAAATTAATTTCTCTGGGAAATGGTGGAGGTGGGAATTCAAACCAGTTCGGTTCCAGAGTCTGTGCTTTTTTTTACTTAACTCATTCATGCTAGAGCACAAAGCCATTCCTGTTGGTTGCATTCCTTCCTGTGGGAACAAATTCCATCCTCATCCCGGGCAGTACTAACCCATTATGCAGAGGAATAATGACGCTGACTTAGTGGGTTCACACCTGGACTTGGCTCTCCTAGACCAGGTTCTGGGCTGGGTCTCCCCTCTGCTGCTTCACGCTTCTTCAGAGTTGAGCCTTAGGGAATCAGGCTGCTGCAGATACATCATCCCAAATTACAGAGTCTTATAGACTTTCACAGACCTTGTAGAGTTTGAAATCACATGATTCCATGATAGGAAACCATAAATCTTCAGCTAAATAGATTCTAGATTTCTCAAGGGACTCCAATTCTGGCTGCTGACAAAAAATGCCTCATAAGGCCTATTTATCCCTGGCTTTGTCATCTATCCCAGCAAAGAGGCAAAACCCCAAATACTGCCAACTTAAATTCCAAATTTTGAGTTTGTCATAAGTGCTCAAACGCAACAAAAACAGTTTTTCATAGATATCAGTCACATGTAAATAGGGGAAGAAATCAAGCATGAAGTCTGTGTTAAATACAATCACAGTTCTTTTATTTAATAAATTAAAAAGGCAAAAGCCAGCTTTATATTCCTGTCATAGTCAGTTGAGTGGTGGATTCATCTGATGGTGGCCTGGACCTCTAAGTTTCCTTCACAAGCCTTAACTCCAGAAGAGTTAACTCTGGTATCAGAGACAAGATGAGAGTGACCACCATGACCGGCAGCAGAGCCAAGTCATGGTGAGGATGGTTGGGCACACAGGTCTCCAGGGTGGGGTCATGGTGTCCATGAAATCAATAGACAACCTATCTGATCTACAAACTGAAAAGCACTTGAGTCAACACTCCTGAGTTTTGAGTGAACAGACACTATGGAAAATTTCTGAGAGAAGAGGTGGTTGGTTCCCCTTGAGCTCAGACCCTAGAGAAACTGCCTCAAAACCATACTTTATCTTCCTCCTACCATCCAAGACATTACCTGAAGCTATTAACTAGGGTGGCCATGCACAGGGGAAAGGGAGAAACCCAGGTTTTCAGGGAGTCATAGGCACAGGCTCTGGGCTGATATGAATCCAGCCCAGACTGGATATTGATGTGGGAGGTGAGATGGTCAGGGGAGAAATGAACTTTGGGCCTAAGTCTATTTCACAGTAGGCCAGTGGCTCTAGAAGCCCATCTTGTGGTTATTTTTCTAGCTCCTGAATGTAAAGTTGAGATAGAAATACTCAACAACTGGTCAAATCTCCACATTGATTTCCTTATCAATGTGGAGGGTGGGGCTAGGATCCCTGCTTAGAAATGGTCAAATGGAAACCCCTGGAACTACCTTTCCTTGTAAAACCAAAATCAATAAGCGCGTCTGGTGAATTTCAAAGATGGTGCACCATCAGAGACTTGCAAGATGCAGAGGAGGTGACTCTCAGGTCCTCTTCATGCAGAGGACAGGTGATTCTTGGAGAATGACAATAAATTATCATACATGTAATAATATGTGACTGTAACTGTAGCCATTCTTCAAGTGGTAGCTTTTTTGCTGGAGCAAATCAACACAGCTCTTGTCTCCTGGTATGCACCTTTCATATTGGCTACTGCTTTCTCTACATTCAAATATATAAACAGCAGCAGGAGCAACATGCTTTAATCAGAGACTTAAATGAGACTCCTTCATGGTCTCATTTAATTAGAAAACTAAAAAATACATTTTCAAGTCATCTTTGAAACTAGGATTCTGGAGGTAAATTAGTTCCATTTAGATTTACTAAAGTGAGAATTGGCCAATTATGGCCCAGGGACCAAGTCCGTTTTTGTATACAGGTGCACAGAATACTCATTCATTTATTTATTACTTTGGCTGCTTCCACAGTGTAATGGCAGAGTTGAGTGGTTGTGACAGAGTCTATGGCCCACAAAGCCACAAATCTGGACTCTCTGGACCTTTCTAGCACATGTTTGCTGCCCCCTGATGTGAAGCAAGACTGGTGAGGCAGGGCTGAAGCTAGGCCTCCCTACAGCTTCATATATATACATGGCATCTTGCTTTGTCGCCAGGCTGGAGTACAGTGGTATGATCTCGGCTCACTGCAACCTCTGCCTCCCCAGGTTCAAGCAATTCTCCTGCCTCAGCCTCCTGAGTAGCTGGGACTATAGGCATGTGCCAACACACCCAGCAAATTTGTGTATTTTTGGTAGAGATGGAGTTTCACCGTGTTGGCCAGGATGGTCTCGATCTCCTGACCTTGTGATCTTGTCTCAGCCTCCCAAAGTGCTGGGATTACAGGTGTGAGCTTCCATGCCCAGCCAACCTCCCTACAGTTTCTGTCTTCCACTGTGGGTTCAGGAGAGTCATGGATTTCTTCTAAGTTTCCCCAGTGTTTATGTTTGATTTCCTGCATCTCTGGGATGGTCACATCTTGACGTTTTGGGTGTTAGTGCCTATAGCTTCTAACCTAGCCTGCCTGGCTCCAGTGATGACCTGAGGCAATAATTCCCCCACTGATTGATGCTTATTTCAAGAGGTCATTTCAAGAGTCACAACCTAAAACTTGCTTCTTCAATGATTTTAAAACACTAAATTCCAAATATTAAAACTTTTTCAATCAAGTACCTAGAATTACTCTGGTTTCCTAAACTGAATCCTGGCTACTACATGCCTCAAGCCTGAATACTGGTTATTGGGATTTAAACATAGAGTTCTTCATATATATCAATTATTTGTAATATGTAATAAAATTTTATATGTTATATGTATAAATAAATCAGAGACAAAGACTGTGTTGAGGATATTACAAGATTTTAAAATTTGATAAATTAAATGGCAAAAACTAAAGTTACTGCACAATCATAATATGTTAAATGGAAATCCCCTGGCGAGTGGTTTGATTGGAAACATCATTAGGCCCCAGCTTTTCCTGACCCTGAAGCTCTGGCCCACTCAGGAGGTTCTGCCATGGTTGGAATGTCTGATTTCATAGATACAGAAAGATTGCTGATAAGAGAGCTTCCTGATATTGCGGTGTGGGTGCATGCTCCCAGGTATCCCTGCGTGTTCAAGATCTCCAAGGTCTGTTGAATAAGAGTGGAGGTGGTTGAGCAGGAGAGATGTTTGTTATACAACTGAGCTTCCTCATGAGATCATCTCTGAGGGTAGGCGTGGTCTGCATCAGGGTATCTCAGATCTGAAAGAAGCCATTGACTCCAACCAGAGAAGAGCTGAGGGTAACAAACCTGAAGTCACTTATGGCGAGATGACATCATGGCTTCCGTCTCAGGTACCAACAGCAGTGCACTTCATTATGATGATCTGATTTGGTTTTCTGAGTTTACCCTGGGGCAGGGTGAGGATTGAGCAAGGAGCCAGAACCCAGAATTACCCAGAATGGCAAGTAACTGGGTACCTTGCCATTATTCAGTTACTAATGAAGCTTGGAAGCGTGACACCCTCCCTGAATCAAAGCACAGGTTTTCACCTCCCCAGCCCCACCCCGAAACCTCCATGCTTCTCAGTTCATTGAGAAATAGGTGGAGAGCCCTCTGAAGATTTGGAACCGATTCATTCAATTATTTTGCAAAAATATATGAGTTCAAGTTCAAGAGTCTAGGTTTCTTTCTCTTTCATTCTATTCTACCATTTGACCTTTAACTTTCCTTTATACCTTTAGGGGGAAAATGAGCAAAGATCCTCAAGGGTCTCCATAAGAGGAATAAAAAAGACGAATTACTGGAAATAGAGATGGCAGGTTGATCCTTATTCTTTTGGCACAGAATCTATATTTAATATGACATTGAGAACTTATTCTCTGTAAACATAATGATAGAACTATATCATGTGTTAATTTGGAAACAAAATCTGTGTTTACTGTATTCCAGAAGAGAGATTTCTATTCATGTGTCAAGTGGGACACACTGGACTCCTGACCAGATGTGGTTTTCTAGAAAGAGGAAAAAATGAGAGTAAGACTTCCAAATGGCTTTTGCGGTTGGCAGGCTATTTCTCCACAATGATGGCAACATGGTGGTTCTCACCCCTGGGATTTATTTGACATCATACATGATTAGAGCTATGAAGCAAAAACCTTTCCCTAACAAACAGAAAATGGGACCCTGGGAAACTTAAAAATAAATGGAGGAAGCCAAAGATGGGTAGTAAAAAAAGCTGTATCTTATAAAAACCAATCTGGTCATGGGGCTGTTCATAAACAATTCATTATCATTTCTCTTGTGGTCTCTGTGAGGGCTTTCTGGCTGTTTGAATGCTGTATTTTCATAAGATAGTTTCAAACAAAAGGCCAGAAGGACAGTGGGAGCAGAAAAAAAATTAAACACGTTGACTTTATTTGGTGCCCTGTAGGAAAAATGTCACATCTTGTCCTCAGCTTCTGAAGATTTAATTACCCGGCTCATTTCCCAGAGCTGCTGTGCAATTCATATCGCTTCCAGGTAACAGATTATGCAAACTTATGATCGCAAACAGGCACCTAGCTGTTTTGAGGATGAAGTTTTGTTAGTTCAGAGTATCTGCAAATACAGTTGTTTGCCCTCCCTGTCATACTCTGGCATTGATGGTAATTGTGTGGTGTAGAAAATGCAGAATTGTTCTGAGCGTCACACGCCTAGGCTTGTTGGCAGATGTGGGCTCAGGCTGGCTGGAACTGTTTCAGCCCTGCCGCTCAGGAAGACAGCTAGGAACTTGATGCACTATTCACAAATGTTTGTCACATGCCTACTGTGTGGTGAGTGAGCTCCAAAGGCTGACATTTCCTATTGGCTTCGGGTAGGATGAGTAGTGTGGCTGTTGCTCTCGTAAGTGGTCTGCCTGGGCCACACTATTCCCCTTGGCACTGCAGGCAGAAGCATGTTTCACTTTTGTGGTTAAAATACCTTAAGTTTTCTATGAAACCTCAGGCACCGAGCTTGGGTTCTCAAGAAGTTGGGTGCCACATGGTTGCATGGACTGAAGTGGCCAGTGTTTTTATACCCATTTTACAGAGGGAGAAATCATGGGATGGAAAGCAATTGGCTTAGTTTTTCCTGGCCAGTCAGTCTATCCAGTAACATAAGCTATTCACATTACAAGCAAGCAACTGGACAATGAAACACTTGTTCTGCAGATGTATGCATGCGCGCACACGCACACAATCACACACACACACACACATTCACACATATACACATGTGCACATGCACACTCTCTTTTCCCCAGGCCTCTGAGCCCAGAGAAACTTACTGACTAAACAAACTGGCTTTTCTTCCATTCTTTCTACAAGATATGAAAGTAAATAAGATTATTTCTGAAACACACAAGAACTAAATTGCCAAGTGAGAGTTCAGTTTTGCATGAAGTCCATGTGTGAGGCAATCCACATAATGTCACTTTTAAAGAAATTCCTGAAACTCTTTTCTTCCAAGATAAACAGTGTGTGTTTATCACAGATTCTGGGGAATTTCTATTCACTGTGATATTTCAGGAGTATTCAGCTTTGCTTTTGCTGTAGTTCTATGTATCCCCTTACGAAGTTCTGTTTTGTTTGTTTCTTTCTAAGTTTACATAGATCATCTTCTTTATCTTTCTAGCCATTGTTTTACCCAAAGCCCTTGCTCAGGGGCTGGAACAAGTTGTGTTTGCAAAGATGGTCACACCAATATATATTCCATCGTATGACTCTTACTACAGTGCAATGCTGACCCCCACTGAGATGCGAGGCAGTCTCATCCTCACACCTGGGGACGCCCCTATCACTGCTTGGACCAACAGAATACAGGGAAAGTGATGCTGTGGGATTTCCAAGCAAAAGGCAACATGGCTTCTATCTGGCTTTCCTGGGCGCTTTTCCTCAACTTCCAGCCACCTTGTGAGGAAGCCCAGCCTGCGAGGAGAGGCCACATGTGGATATTCCAGCCAAAACCCAAAAGCCTGTGTGGACTGCCACACCTACCAAGTAGTGGCCTGCAGATAGATGGTTTCTGCCAATGCGTGGAGTCCCCCAGCAGAGACTCCAGACACCATGGGACAGAGACAAGCCACCCTGCTGCCCCCTATCTGAATTCCTGACCCACAGGAACTATGAGAAGTGATAAAGAGTTACTATTTTAAGCTACTAAAGGTGAGGAGAATTTAGTAGGCCACTACAGATAATAATACAGGGTATCCCAGCCCAGGGGTTTATCTACCATGTGCAGTAAGCTCAGGAATCACGGAGTGGAGGTTCCTCAGCTTTATTGCCATTTTCTTCCTTTAAAAAAATGTGTCTTTTATGGTCCCCTTTACTAGCCAGTTAGGAAATTCATGGACAATCTAGATATGTGACATACATTTGTACAAATACATGTTCATATGTTATATATGTATTATTCATATGCCTAACAGTAATATAGAGAAGCAAAAGAAAAATAATTCTTAATAAAATAACATGAAATTCAATATATGGTCATTTGTTCTGCAATGTGTTTCTAAAATCACTATGCTATTAAATTTTGCGTAATAAAAATAACAGGGCCTGTGGGGAAATTAGGTTAGTGACAGAATACTCAGCACCCACACAGTAAGTTTTTCATGACGTCCATATGATCCTGGACACAGTGACTAAGCAAAACTGTAGAAAGAAACCAAGATATATGCTAATATCAACAAGAGTTAAGTTAGCATATTTCTGATTGCAAAACATCACCAAACTTCTAAATGAATACCCAAATACTTCTCATACTAAACATTAAAATAAATGTGAGCCCTAATACATTTAAGAGAAATTAGTAAAAACAAGATAATTATTTACCTACTTATTCCAGCTCCGAAGTTCAGGGTGCAAGGCAGTACCCAGCCCCGAGTAGGACACATTCCCATCACAAGGTGCACTCACACTACCTGCACTCATTCGCACTGGGATGTGTAGACGTGTCAGTTCACCTAATAGGCACACCTTTGGTATGTGGGAGGAAACAGGAGTACCCAGAGAAAAGCTACATAGACCTAGGGAGAATGTGCAAACTTCACACAGATGGTGGCCCCGCCAGGAATTTATTTATTTTTTCTCTTCAACATTGTAACAAAATGACTTTGAAAAAAAAATGATGTTAATCCAGGACCTGCTATATAATTTTGAAATTAATTCATCACAAAATAAACAACAAACTTTATTAAAATTCTGCTGTAGTTTGAGACACTTTAAATTCTCAGTCAATAAAAATATATACATACATATATATTTTTTTCAAATATGTATATATTTTTACGTATGTATGTCCATATTTTTATTGACTGAGAATTTAAGGTATAGGTATATAATGTACACACACACACACACACATATACATAACTTACATACATAACTTTGACAAACACATAGTTTGTAGGGTGGATGTGGTTTTGGAGAAAAGGTGTATATTAGCCTGTTTTCATGCTGCTAATAAAAACACATCCAAGACTGGGTAATTTATAAAGGAAAGAGGTTTAATGGACTCACAGTTCCACATGGCTGGAGAGGCCTCACAATCATGGTGGAAGAACAAGGGACATCTTACATGGCAGCAGGCAAGAGAGAATGAGAGCCAAGTGAAAGGGGTTTCCCCTTATAAAACCATCTGATCTCCTGAGACTTATTCACTACCAGGAGAACAGTACGAGGGAAACTGCCCCAATGATTCAATTATCTCCCATTGGGTCCTGTCCATGAAACATGGAAATTATGGGAGATACAATTCAAGATGAGATTTGGGTATGGACACAGCTAAACCAAATCAGGGTGGATGGAAATGCCTGTCATTTATAGAATGAAATACTTCTATACCAAAATGGGCATTGGCTTGTTCTTGTGCCTTCTCACTGGTTCTGAATAAAAATTCTGCTGCATTTGGTGGTAGAGTTTTCATCTTCAATCCACTGCAAGTAATTTTTGGCCATATTTTGGACAGCTGATAACTGTACTATTTCATTTCATTACATTGTGCTCTCAAAGCCACTTCCCTGATGTTGTGCAATGTGGATTCCTATAGGTGCGATACTTTTGCAATATCACATGATCTTTGTCTTTCCAAATATTGTATTATATCAAGCTACTCCTCAATATTCAAAGCTTTTCTTTGACATTCATACTTGGATTTTTATAACCCAATGATTGCTTATGTTTAGGACTCTAGTGAATACTTCTATCAAGAACTTCCAACACTCAAGAGACCAGCTCCATGCATTGCAGGGCTTACCATGGGCCAGCTGGGCACAGGCAGGAGCACCTCAGCAGGAGACTGCTTTAAGCTCATGGCATTTCTCATGCACACCACCTGTTGCAGCAGCACAAAACTAACTCATCTCATGGAAAGTAGCTGGGCTTTTCGGTTTGTCTGTTTTCCGTTTTTCATTTGGTGGTTAGATTCTCCAGTTTATGTGTCGTGTATTGGGGTGGTTAAAGATGGATGTGATTTCCTCACCACCCCTACTTTGAGAAGTGGAGCGTCTTTCCTTTCCCTTTGATTCTGGGCTGGACCCATGATTTGCTTCAATTCATAGAATGCAGTGGAAGTGATGCTCTTTAGCTTCTAAGGCGAAACTATTCCACACTGGGAATGTTGTCTTTTTTGAACTCCCGCATAATACTGGGAGAAGCCCAAGCACCTTGGGGAAGCCATTTGGAGGGAAACTGAGGCACTCCAGTCTGCAGCACAGTGAAGCTACTAGTTTATGTGGTTGGCATCTGCTGAGTGCTGCACCTTAAATGTCCCAGCCCACCCAGCCTCCAGATGGACTGTCAGTGGCCCCACAAGGGTCAGAAAAACCATCCTGCTGATTCCAGGCAACTTACAGAACCATGAGGGACAATGCACAGTTTTGTTGTTTTGAGCTACTATTTTCAGGGTGCTTTGTGCATAGAAATAGATAACTGAAGCAGCATGTGAACAAAGTCATCACAACATGTGCTGTAATAGAAGAGATAGTACATCACTAAGAGACAAGGAGATAACCATTAATAGATTATTGTACCTACTTAAAATAAAAAGTTTGAATTTGAAAAAAGGAGACCAATATTGAATTGAAAATTTTTGTTTCTATATTTGACATTTTGAAATAAATACACACCCAAAGACACACACATACACACACACAATCATTTTGAATGCCCCAGCTGTGAATGCAGACTGATGATACAATCGTTTTTGTGACTGAAGCATCACAAGCAGTTTTCTCATAAGGAATGTGATTTTCTAAAATGATGAGCCACTCTTGATAAAGTTCCATACAAAACAGAGAACAATCTCCTCTTAATTTACACAATGGGTATATTCTTGGAAATGTCGATGAATTTTAAACCCATAAAAAAATGTCCCTGTATTTACACGTAAAGAGTTAGATTATTGGCTCAGATTATTATAAGCAGGTTGCTCCATATACGTGAAAATCCAAGTGGGCATTCAAAAGTCCAATGAGATGAGGGGAAGTTTGTTATTCTGTGGAATATCTAGCATCCCTATTTTCTTCCTACCAAATGCCGGAAGCACTGCAATTGTTGTAGCAACTGGTTAAACCCAGAGTCTGAGTCTGTCATGGCTGAATTACAAAACAAATTGAATTCCTTGCCTCACAATTTGTCTTTTGTGAAATTTAGATCACAGACTGGGAAGAAGTGGGATTTTGAAAACTGGAGTAGAGACATATGAACAGATGCAAGGAAACTGGGGTTTTGGGGGGCTCAAACAAGTAAATTCTGCCATGTCTTCATTGACAGCTATGTAAGAAAGAGTTGTAACAGAGCAAGGCCTGAAAATGCTCTGCTTAGAAAGGTCTGCTTATAAGCTTGATCCTTGGCTGATTTCTAGGAACTTGGATTTTGGGAGAGTTTCTCCATTCTCTAAATGGTAAAGATTGCTCACACTGTTTAACCTGTTCCTGAAAATAATTTGACCTAGCTGAGACTGATTTTTCTTCTGTGACTCCAGAATTTTGGTATATGCTAAGCAGAGAGTGGTTTTTGAACAGTCTTCAGTAAGAACCCTGGTCTGCTTCCCTGATAGATGACATTTCACAGGTGTTGTCACAACTAGATACTGGAGAAATTAGTGCAGGCTGTGTGACCCTTCAGGGACAGGATTCTTGGAAGTTGTGCCTAGTTTCCTCCAGACTTTGCCCTATTTATATTTTTCTTTTGCTGATTTTGCTTTGTAGCCTTTTGAGGTAATAATCACAGCAGTAACTACAACTCTATGCTGAAACCTAGTTCAGTTATTATTATTATTTTTTTAGACAGAGTTTTGCTCTTGTTACCCAGGCTGGAGTGCAATGGCGCGATCTTGGCTCACCGCAACCTCTGCCTCCTGGGTTCAGGCAATTCTCCTACCTCAGCCTCCTGAGTAGCTGGGATTACAGGCACGCGCCACAATGCCCAGCTAATTTTTTTTTGTATTTTTAGTAGAGACAGGGTTTCACCATGTTGACCAGGATGGTCTCAATCACTTGACCTCGTGATCCACCCACCTCGGCCTCCCAAAGTGCTGGGATTACAGGCTTGAGTCACTGCACCCGGCCCCTAGTTCAGTTATTAACTGAACTGGGTAGTGGTCTTGGGGACCCCCAGTACCACAGTAAAAGCAGCCTGTTCTCCCTGCCTGAGGTTAGCCCCCTTTTACAGAAGGCATATAATGAGCTTTCCTAAGTTAGTGGCCCTGTAGGCACTTGCCAATCCTCCTCAAGACCTAGAGACCTATCATGAGGTTCATGTCCCTGTAGACCCTAAGGTGAAGTACAAGTTGTGATCCACAGAGAGGTGTGATGGACACCAAAAGAACTATGTGATATTTCTAGCTTATACTGACAGAAACCTGGGGAATATATGTGGTAATGGATCTTAAGGGTGTGGCATTAAAGTGTAAGGAATATAAAGTTGTATCAGTCTGAATTTACTGATACAGGCTCACTCAGAGTATGGACTCAGTATTTTAATGCAATGGGTTAGAAAGAACTCTAATAGTCTGATTGGTTGACTGAGATATGGGTGTTAAAGACTCTTCCAGTGAGGTCTCAGAAAAAAATAAGAAGCATTACAGAAAAAGCCAAATCACTTTGAACAGATTGCTAATAGAAATCTGGACTTTAAGGATACTACTGATGTGGGCCAAGAAGGAAGTGGGAAACACATTATTAGAAACCTGAAGAAAAGAGGTCCTTGTTATATAATTGCAGAAAGTTTCATGCAAAATTGTGTTCAGTTGTTATGTAGAAAGCAGAACTCATAAGTAATTAACTGGAATATATAGCTAAGGAAATTTCCAGGCAAAGTGTTGAAGGTGCTGCTTGGTATTTTCTTGCTTTTTATAGTAAAATGTGATAGAAGAGAGATAAATTGAAGGAAGACTTATTGAAAGGACAATGATTTGATCACTTCAAAAGTATAGCCTAGCCAGGTGGCAAAAAATACCCCTAAAAGTCAGAGATTGATGCCAAAATTATGACATAAAGAAAAGGCTGAATATGCATTTGTGCAGCTCTTTGCTGAAATCCTGGAAAGCTCAGAACTGTAGTGTATTCAGCAACATAATGACTCTCCCAAGGGATTAAGAGTGTTCCATGTAGATCTTCTAATCAAACCAAAGAGCCTCTGGGAAGCTGAAAAACACTGGCCTTCAGCACTCTAAGTGGAAGCCAAAGATAGAGAAGAGATTGTTAGAGAAAGATTTGTGTGTATATCTTCTGTCCCATGGAGAGAAACCCAGTGAAAATACACTCAAGGCTCACACACTTTAGAAAAAGATTGTATTAGTTGAAATATTTTGTTAAAAAACATTAGCAGAAAATAAAAATGCCAACTTGGACTAAGTGGAATATAGATATTACAAAATGGCAAAAGCAGACTGATAAAATTCCCCAGCTGCAAACACATGTCATCTTTTGTAAAAAAAAAAAAAAAAAGGGATCTTGACTTTAAGAGCTGGACCAGAGGTAGAGGAAAGTCCAGAGTAGGTGAGAGACACAGGTTACCAGTCTTTGAGACCTGGTGGATTTTGTGCAACTGGGTTTCAAAACAGATTGAAACAAATGACTCCTTTTTACCTTCCATTTCGCCAATTTTGGACTTGAGTTCTATAACTATTATTCTTTCTGCCATGGTGTGCTGGGAGTATTGGAGAAAGATATCTTGTCTCTTATTTCACAAGCCAGTAGGTGGAGAGAAATTGTACCCCAGGAGCTGTGCTTAATGGGTCACACTCAGAAGCTTTATCTACTCCTGACTTAGGTAAGTAGGTGATGAGTTTTGGGTTTTTGAGCTGGTGAGATTCTGGACTTTACTAGGGTGATAATGGGATGAGAAACCTTCAGGAGCAGGTAAATGCTTTCTGCAAGTGAGAGTGAATTATGGGGCCAGAGTTTGTACTGTAGTGGACAGAACTGTAGGTGACCCAAGCGATCTCTGCCCCCAATGCTGCATCCATGATTAGGTTAAGTAATATAGCAAAGAAATTTTGCCTTTGTGATTAAGGTCACTAATGAGTTGATGTTAAAATAGGGAGCACAGTCTGGGTGGGGCTAACCTAATCATATGAGCCCTTTAAAAGTGGAGTTTTATATAGATGGACCTGGAACCATTATTATAAGTTAGATAAGAAACAAAAAGTTAAATGCTGTATGTTCTCACTTGTAAGTGGGAGCTCCACATTGGGTATACATGGACATATTGAGTGGAATAGTAGATGTTAGAGCCTCCAAAAGGTAGAGAGAAGGGAAGGGGTGAAGGTTAAAAAATTACCTATTTGGTACAATGTTCACTGTTTGAGTGATGCGTACAAAAGTCCAGATTTCACCATGATGCAATATATCCATATACATGTAGCGGTACTGCACTTGTACCTCCTAAATGTATTTTTTTTAAGGTGAAGTTTTATCTGACTGATAGAAGAAGAGGAAGTCAGAGAGATTTCAAGTATGAGAAGTATTTGATGATTTTTATTACTGGCTTTGAAGATAGAGGAGGCCATGGAACAAAGAATGCAAATGTTCTTGGGAGCTGAGAGTGGCCCCTGGCTGACAGCTAGCAAGAAAATAGAGAAGACAGTCATGCAATAGCAAAAAATGGAATTCTGCCATAAACCTGAATAAGCTTAGAAGCAGACTCTTCCTCAGAACTTTGATTAGAGCGCAGCACAGCCAAATTTCAGTCCTGAAAGACCCTAAGTAGAGACCCTAGTTGAGCCCACTTAGACTTCTGACCTACAGAACTGTGAGGTAATAAATGGATGTTGTTTGAAACCATTAGGTTTATGGTAATTTGTTACACCACAGTAGCCAACTAATATACTCCATAATCCCAACAAACAATCTTAACTTCCATAAACAAATATTTATTGAACACTTACTATACTTAAGGTATATGAAAGGGACATAAAGAGATAGCAACTATAAAAATAGTAATTAGCTAATGTCTATGGAGCACTTCTACAATGTGCCATGTAGTCTCCTGATTATATGTGAATTATCTCATTTAAGCTCTACAATCTATGAAGGATGTAGTAGTTTATTACCAGCAGAAAGATTAGAAACATGAAGAGTACATAAATTGTCCAAGGTTTCTTTATAAAAACAAGACAGACAGCATGACCAGTATAATTTCCATATTTTCTTGGGCAGTGATGAATTAAAATACTCAGCCTTCTTGCCTCCTAACTGCATTTCTAATTGTCAAACCACATTCCTGGGTCTGTGGTTCAGAAAGCATGGTCATTCTGCTTATAAAATAAAGACAGATCTACCATGGGAGCCCTGACTCTCAAGGCAGCCATCTGTGTCCAGTGCAATGGATCAAACATCGAGTGTTTCTTTAGTAAACATCATGAACTTGCTGACTGCATGCTCCCTTCCAGGACACAGAGCCTAACGGGTGATCAGACAGGCATCCTTCATTGAAGATTGGGATTGGGTGAAACTGGGGTAAACACTGGAACCTGTTTTAGTTATCTATTGCAGAGTCACAGGCAACTTCAACAAACCAGTAATGGCTTAAAATTCATGATTTTGTGTGTCTGGAACTTTTTAGGGGCTTTTCTGGGGTGGGTCTTCTCTGTTTCACCTGGCTAGGACTGTCACTTGGTGCGGCTCTTTGCTTTGCCCTCTCTATGTGACATCCTTATCCCTCGGGGACTGTTGGTGGAGTTTAGACTACTCACAGGATGGTGGTCTTCAGATAGCTATATGTCTTTCCTGGCCACTTGGCTTCCACAAAGCAGGAAGTCAAAGTTCCCAGGCTTGTTAAGGATGACCATAGGTGGAACAGCATTCCCTCTGCTGTGTTCTATTGGACAAAGTGGTCAAAGGGTCTGACCGTCGCATTGCAGGAGAATCTGTGGATTGGGAACATACTGTTAGTGCCATCTTTGGAAAATACAGGTCACTATAGTGTCCCTTGAGAAATATTCTTTCTTCAGCAGCAGAGATATGCTCCCATTCTGAGAGTTAGGAAATAACAGAGATACACTGAAGAATAACAATTCAGACACACAATGATGAGAACAGAGCACTGTTTTCCTGGGTTTCAGGTCATTATGGAGATCCATCCAGCGGGGTTTTATACCTCCACTTAACTGCAACAGCTAGTTAGTCTTCGCCTGCCAAGTATCTCGTATCTGATCTTCCATCAGTTCTGGAGAGTTGCTGGAAATGTTCCCAAGCAGCTGCGGTGCTGTTTCTGTAGGTAGAGGAGGGAAGAAAACAAGTAATGACAATTGAATTCTTCCCTTATTTTACATACTTATCACTATCATGCCACGGTTATTCATGCCACCTACAGCAAGTCTACACACATGTAAGGGAGAAGATTTTGTGACATCCCTGCAGCCCTCATCACAGATGGCTTGAGCATGTTCTGTCCAGTATCTTCATCCTTTTGCATATAAGGACTGCTAACTGGATGAAATAGGCCTTGTTAAACCAAATAGATAATCACTCATTTGGGAAAGACCCTCATGTCTTCATGTTATGCCAATATATGCATCAGATGCCAGCAGCTACATGGTATATTACACTTGGTTCTGATTCATTCCAGATACTCTACATTTATTTCCTTATTTCCTGACAGGGCACAAGGACTACTATAATTTTCTACCATGAGCCTCAGGGGAATTTTCCATATTAAATGTCATCTTTTATATTAATTATTAACATATTAGTATATAATATGTCATAGTAACATTTAAAATATTGGTATATATTATTTTGAAATTATGATTTGAAATTATTTTGAAATGGGCACTAAATTGAGTTATATGGAGCCAAGTTTCCTTACACATTTTTACATTAGTAGGAAGTTTTGGAACCAAATTTTTGGACTTCTTGGATGTAGAATGTAGATTATCTCTTCTTATGCTCTGTGATCTTGTGGAGGCTGATGGCCAAAGGAAGAAACAGGATTGGGCTGATAGAAAATAACCTGCTGGAGTAGGAAGATGGGGCGCTCACAGGGATGTCCCAGACCTCGTACTTCTGCATAACAAACACCCAGACTCAGAGGCTTAAAATACAAGCAATCATTTGTTTTGTTCATGAATCTGCTTCACAGGTCACCCATCCTGTTACTGTCATCATCTAGAATAATGTGGCATATTCAGGCTTTTTCAAAACCAATTAAAGTTGTCCTAAGGGGTTCAGTAAACACATAGCAGTAGTCTAAAAAGTATTAATCGAGACTGTGCCATGAGAACACTAAAATTATTCATTCCATTTTCCCTTAAGTGCACCTGTATTTTAAAGGCTGTGACTTCTCCTTTCTGATCTGATAAAATAATAAAATGGTCACCATATTTTAATCTGGGTGCTTGGATGGACCTAGCAGAGGAACCCCCCTTTCCCAACAGCATGGTGATGTGGTATGCGTGAAGCCAAAGGCTGCAGGAGGTGCCTGGAGACACGTGTGTGTGAGTGTGTGTGTGTGTGTGTGTGTATGTGATTGTGTGTCTGTGGCTCTGCCCAGAGTACTTGTTAGCTTGGAAATTCCTCTAATTGGGTGAGAGCCAATGCATTCATTCAATAATAAGTAGAGAATATTTGGATAGGTTGAGGAGAAAGTTGACTCTCATATCAAAAAAAGTATTGAGGAATAGGAGGCCCAAAAAGATAGATGAATGTAGAGAAAAATACGTTTTCAAGTGTAAGACAATGAATGATGTAGGAAATATATAAGGTTTCTTTTGGGTTAAGAAAGTGCAAGAAATAAGAGAGCATATGTTTGGGGCCAGACCTAAATTACAGGCCACACTGCTTCCCTTCTGGCTTCTACTTCAGTATTCGCAGTATGGCTTGATATAAATGAGTTTCTCTTAACAGAGTTAAACAAAAATTGAATCGGTGATTCCCATTGTCTTTTGCCCCATGGCAGTTTAAAATAGATCGTCCTCTTAGTCCTTTTGTAACTGAAGAAGAAACACAGCTGGATTTGGGACTTGAAAGGGCAGGTTCTGACAGTCAGGACAGTGAGTGCATGGGATGAGATCATTGTTTTCTACATATTCAGACAGAAACCCTGTGTCTGTGAATTCACCCTGAAAAAACCGAGAAGGGAAATCATTTGCTCAACTGAAGTGTGAGACATCTCCCAGGACAAGGTGTTTCTAGTCCCAGAACCCACAGGAACATGTAAGTCCCTCTGAAAGGACTGTCACATGGCTAGACCAGAGCAGGCATCATGTAAATTTTTCCAGAATAGCACGCTTAAGGAACAGTCAGTGCTCTTATCTATTAAGGAAGAGAGCTAACAGCAGCAAGAGTTAGTGTGTGCATTGAGAGGCCACAGAAATCTGGGCTATGGGCTGGACCACGTACATCTTGGTAGCAGCAGATCTTGACCTATTTGTCTAGTATTAATATCTAGAGAAAGGTTTTGCTTTCGGGGTCAGGAGCTGGGGAAAGACGGCAGGGAAAGGAGCCCTCTGCTGGACCCATCGCTCCTCCTACTGTGAGGTCTAGAGCAGGGCCCTTGGCCTCACACCAGTAGGTGTGGAGCACGTACAAGTTCCACACCCTCACTGTCCATTCCTCTGCACACTCACACTGTCCATTCCTCTGCACTCCCACATCAGCTGACAAGAGCCATCTTTCCAAATGAAGCCTCCCCAAGCTTTTGTTTTTTGTTTTGTTTTTGAGATGGTGTCTCCTTCTGTTACCCAGGCTGGAGAGCAGTGGCACTATCTCAGCTCACTGCAACCTCCGCCTCCACGGTTGAAGTGATTCTCTTGCCTCAGCTTCCTGACTAGCTGGGATTACAGGCATCCGCCACCATGCCCAAGTAATTTTTGTATTTTTAGTAGAGGCGGGGTTTCACCATGTCTTCCTGGCTTACCTGGAACTCCTGACCTCAGGTGATCTGCCTGCCTTGGCCTCTCAAAGTGCTGGGATTACAGGCTGAGCCAGGGTGCCTGCCCCATCCCTCCCATGCTGTTGCTAAAAGGAGGTGTAACAGTAGTGTTTTCTCTCTTTCTTCATCTTGGATGATTCATTGGCACCCCTTAGTGATTGGAACCTAAGGAAGTTCTCTGAGAGCCATTTACTAGACATCAATGTACATTTTAAACTCAGGGAGGAATTTGTGCTTCCAGTTGTATTCAATGTATTCATTGCTGATGCAGGACAGCTAAAAATAAATGAGATTCTGGAATTCCTGTGAAAATGGGATCTCTAAAAAGATTCCTAACAACTGGCTTTGGAGACGGTTAAGTGTCTGTTTTTACCTCTAAGTCCACGAGATGCAGGGAGCCACTTCATGGGAGAATTTTGATGACATTTTGCTTTCTGCATGTTCATTTTAACTGTATGACATTAAAGTAGCGATTACAAATACCAAAAGGGAGAACAGATGGCATTGGGAGCCAAAAGGCTCACTTCCCCACAAGTATTCCCTTCTTCTGTATTTCATGGGTACCCATTAGTACCAGGATTTCCTGTGTTTGGCTGTAGAAAGTTTTAAGTATGTATTACACATATGAATAAGATGAGGACAACTAGAAGTCACTATCTGTCATCAGTGTTTAAGGAGGGAGGTAGTTTTTCTTGAGAGGGTGGAGGTGGGAGGTAGCCCAGGGAAAGGCATAAAGAGCAACAGGCTGGGAGGAGGGAGTAAGTGTGGGCAGCCCTAGAAGCTTAGACAGACTGAGTGCTGCACTTGGGCACAGGCACTCAGTCTGCCCTGACTCCTGAAGGCAAAGCAAGGGAGGGAAGAAGCACATGGCTAAATAGAGAAGGGGAGGACTCTAGCCAGAACACATTGTTTGCATTTTCTTTCTTTTTTTTTTTTTTTTTGAGACGGAGTTTCGCTCGTTACCCAGGCTGGAGTGCAATGGCACGATCTCGGCTCACCGCAACCTCCGCCTCCTGGGTTCAGGCAATTCTCCTGCCTCAGCCTCCCGAGTAGCTGGGATTACAGGCGCACACCACCATGCCCAGCTAATTTTTTGTATTTTGAGTAGAGATGGGGTTTCACCATGTTAACCAGGATGGTCTCGATCTCTTGACCTTGTGATCCACCCGCCTCGGCCTCCCAAAGTGCTGGGATTACAGGCTTGAGCCACTGCGTCCAGCCCCATTGTTTGCATTTTCAAATGCTAGGGATGGTGCATTGGCAAGCACTCTGCACAGAAGAATGGGGTGGGAGAGCTGGAGGAATACCTGGTCCAGTCCATCCGGGGGTCATCACATACCTGCATTCCCTGTCCATAATGTGATCTGATGCCCAACCTACATCAAAAACACCATGTGTAGAATGGGAAATGAGAAGAAAAGGTGAGGATGCTTTATTATTCTTCACAATTTTTCTTATGGCCAATTACACTCAGCATGATTGTTTTTGGCACTCAGGGAAGCTGAGTTTATAGCAAAAACATGTATATATATGTGAGTTTATCTGTGTGTTTGTACATGCATGTATATGTGTGCATATACATGTATGTATGAGTACATGAAGATGGTGGTGTTCCTGCTGGCATCCTATGGCCAACTTGACCCAGGGGAAGGCTTGGCCAGCTGGATGCCCTTGCAGACATCAGCTCCAGTGTGGACATGGTGCAATGCTAACCAGGGCTGTGGGAGCATCCCGAATGTGTCCCGAGGGAGGACAGGGCCTCTTGAAAGGGTCCCACTCATGACATGTCTCCTGAAAGCCAGCAGGGGTTGGAGAGAAAAGCAGGGGTCCAACAATGGCTCCAATCCCTGCTCTGCTTTGGGTTGTTGTAGAACCTCCCTGAGCCCAAGATTATTTGTCTCTCACAAGGACAAATGAGGTGGCTTATGCCTGTAATCCCAGCACTTTGGGAGGCCGAGGTGGACAGATCACTTGAGGCCAGGAGTTTGAGACCAGCCTGGCCAACAAGGTGAAACCATGTCTCTACTAAAAATACAAAAATTAGCCAGGCGTGGTGGTGTGTGTCTGTAATCCCAGCTACTCAGGAGGCTACAGCAGGAGAATCTCTTGAATCCGGGAGGTGGAGGTTTAGGTGAGCCAAGATTGCAACACTGCACTCCAGCCTAGGCAACAGAGTGAGACTCAAAAAAAAAAAAAAAAAAGGGAAATAACAATATCACTGTTGCAGGATGGTGATGGGCATCAGACATGAGAGATGTAACATGTCCCTGCACAGAGGGTACTCCATGACTGTAAGCCTGGATGATGATGACAGTGATGATGGTGATGATGATGGAGATGACTAAGACTGTATTTAAAAATGGTATGAATAATTTTAAAGTATTATATTCAAGAGTCATAGGGAAGATAAATCATGGGCCTTCCTCAGCTTTCCCCTACCCTTAAAAAATAAAAAATAAAAAACAAGCCACAGACAAGCAATACAGTCTCATTATAAAGATCTAAGCAGCAGACAAGTAAACAGAATAAAAATTCATTTTTTGGAAATGGTACCAGCTATGCAGCCTTCAAGGATTTTTTTCTGCCTTGATCAACCTGTAGATGTGCATATACATGAATCATTTTTTACATGTTTTAGCCTTTCCCTTATTATTTTAAAAACTGAATAATATTAGATTGTATGAGCATATTATATTTTACTTAATCATTTTCTTCTTGATGAACATTTGAGTTATTTTCAAATTATCAATTACACAAGGTTTCAGTATTTTTATAGCTCCAGACATAAGTGGGTTACCGATATGCATATTGACAATGCAGGCTTTATTTATCTATACTCCTGCAAACAAAATATATGAGAGTGCTTCACACTCTTGCCAACAGTGTTTTCTTTAAACTGTAAAAACTTTCTTTGTTGGCTGGGTGTTGTGGCTCATGCCTGTAATCCCAGCTGAGGTGGGTGGATCACTTGAGGTCAAGAGTTCAAGACCAGCCTGGCCAACATGGTGGAACCCCAATTTTACTAAAAATACAAAAATTAGCCAGGTGTGGTGGTGCATACCTGTAATCCCAGCTACTTGGGAGGCTGAGGCAGAAGAACCACTTGAACCCAGGAGGCGGAGGTTGCTGTGAGCCGAGATTGTGCCGTTGCACTCTAGCCTGGGTGACAGAGTGAGACTCCACCTCAAAAAAAAAAAAAAAGAAAGAAAGAAAGAAAAAACCAAACGAGGAGGAGGACTCAAGATGGCGCTGTGAGAACAACCCAGGATTGGAGCTCTTCTCGTTGAATCCGCAAACGGTGAGTCAGAGCGGCATTTCCAGACTGATCTTTGTTGCCCACAGAACGGGGAAACTCCCAAGTATAAAAAAGACACGGGACGCCAAGCAGTAGGTCTGCCTGGCGAAGCCGGCAGCCGGGGCGGCGGCCGGCCCTACCCAGCAATCCCCACAGGGTGCACTTGTCCGGGTGCCCTGTTGAACCGGCAACCTGAGACTTGAGAGGGCTGGACTTGAGACTGAATGAGACTTGGACAGTAGGCCAGCCCAGGGGATTGCAGGGATTGGGATACCCAGTGGGATGAACAAAACCGCTATTTCAAACTATCCGGAGCAGACGGTCTGAGACGCTCTGTGGGGGAGGGGCGTCCACCACTACCGAGGCAACCCGCCCCAACTGAGATACACGCCCACTGCTGACGCAGCCAGCCGTTGCCGAGGCAACCCGCCCCAACTGAGATACACGCCCACTGCTGACACAGCCTGCCATTGCTGAGGCAACACGCTACAATGAAGAGACTCCGCCGCAGGGCGTGGTGGAGACCACAGCAGAGCCGGCAGGAACAGCGCGAATCACACAACAGCAGGGCGGAGCCTCGGCAGCCAAACAGTGGCTAGTCTGCCTTCTAGCTGGGCAGGACACCTGATCGGACATCCAAAAATAAAGCCCAAACCCCTCAACACAGAGCATTTGAGAAAAAAAAAAAAAAGGTTTTTTTAATGAGCTCTGTTGCAGCAGAATAAAATATAGCAGCCTAACAGCCCTGAATGAACAACAGAGTGCACAGCTCAGCAATTAAACCCCTATAAAGTACAAACTGTCTCCTCAAGCAGCTCCCTGACCCCTCTATATCGAAAAGACTGACATTAGGCAGGCATCATCCTGGGACAAAGAGAGCAGAAAAAGAAACTGGTAGCATCCCTCGCTGTGCCACAGCTACTAGAGGTGCACCCCAGACAAGCAGGGTCTGGAGCGGACCTCAGAAGTCGTACAGTGAAGGGGCTAGACTGGTAGAAGGAAAACCAAGCAACAGAAATACTTCATCATCAACATTCTGGGTGTCCACTCAGAGACCCAAACGAAAAGTCAGCAACTACGCAGACGACCAGCAGACAAATCCACAAAGATGGGAAGAAACCAGCGAAAAAAGGAGGAAAACACCCGAAACCAGAACACCTCGCCTCCTAGAAAGGACCAAAACTCCTCACCAGCAAGGGAGCAAAGCTGGACGGAGAATGACTGTGACGAAATGACGGAATTAGACTTCAGAAGATGGATAATGAGAAACTTTTGTGAGCTAAAAGATCATGTATTAAATCAATGCAAAGAAACTAAGAACCTTGAAAAAAGATTTGAAAAAAGATTCGAGGAAATGATAACAAGAATGGATACCTTAGAGAGGAATATGAATGAATTAAAGGAGCTGAAAAACACAATACGAGAACTTCGCGAAGCAAACACAAGTTTCAATAGCCGAATTGACCAAGCAGAGGAAAGAATATCTGAAGTCGAAGACCAACTCAATGAAATAAAACGAGAAACCAAGATCAGAGAAAAAAGCGCAAAAAGGAATGAACAAAGTCTCCAAGAAATGTGGGACTATGTGAAAAGACCTAACCTACGTTTGATAGGTGTACCAGAAGGGGACGAAGAGAATGAATCCAAGCTGGAAAATACTCTTCAGGACATCATCCAGGAAAATTTCCCCCACCTAGCAAGACAGCCAACACTCAATTGCAGGAAATACAGAGAACACCACAAAGATATTCCGCAAGAAGAGCAACCCCAAGGCACATAATCGTCAGATTCAACAGGGTTGAAATAAAGGAGAGAATACTAAGGGCAGCCAGAGAGAAAGGTCGGGTCACCCACAAAGGGAAGCCCATCAGACTCACAGCAGATCTCTCGGCAGAAACACTACAAGCCAGAAGAGAGTGGGGGCCAATATTCAACATTCTTAAAGAAAAGAACTTTCAACCCAGAATTTCATATCCAGCCAAACTGAGCTTCAGAAGTGAAGGAAAAATAAAATCCTTTGCGAACAAGCAAGTACTCAGAGATTTTGTCACCACCAGGCCTGCTTTACAAGAACTCCTAAAAGAGGCACTACACATAGAAAGGATCAATCAGTACCAGCCATTCCAAAATCACACTGAATGCTAAAGAGCTTCAACATAATGAAGAATCTACAACAACTAACAGGCAAAACAGCCACTTAGCATCTAAATGGCAGTATCAAATTCACACATAACAATATTAACCCTAAATGTAAATGGACTAAATGCACCAATCAAAAGACACAGACTGGCAAATTGGATAAAAATCCAAAACCCATCAGTGTGCTGTATCCAGGAAACCCATCTCACATGCAAGGATACACAAAGGCTCAAAATAAAGGGATGGAGGAAGATTTACCAAGCTAATGGAGAGCAAAAAAAAGCAGGAGTTGCAATTCTCATCTCTGATAAAATAGACTTTAAAGCAACAAAGATCAAAAGAGACACAGAAGGCCATTACATAATGGTAAAAGGATCGATACAACAAGAAGAGCTAACGATCCTAAACATATATGGACCCAACACAGGAGCACCCAGATACATAAGGCAAGTTCTTAATGACTTACAAAAGGACTTAGACTCCCACACAATAATAGTGGGAGACTTTAACACCCCACTGTCAATACTAGACAGATCAACCAGACAGAAAATCAACAAGGATATCCAGGGCTTGAACTCAGACCTGGAGCAAGCAAACCTGGTGGACATTTACAGAACTCTCCACCCCAAATCCACAGAATACACATTCTTCTCAGCACCACATCACACCTACTCTAAAATTGACCACATAATTGGAAGTAAAGCACTGCTCAACAAATGCAAAACAACTGAAATCATAACAAACAGCCTCTCAGACCATAGTGCAATCAAGTTAGAACTCAGAATTCAGAAACCAACCCAGAACCGCACAGCTTCATGGAAACTGAACAACTGGCTCTTGAATGTTGACTGGGTAAACAACGAAATGAAGGCAGAAATAAAGAAGTTCTTCGAAACCAATGAGAACGAAGACACAACGTGCCAGAACCTCTGGGACACATTTAAAGCAGTCTCTAGAGGAAAGTATATAGCAATAAGTGCCCATATGAGGAGAATGGAGAGATCCAAAATTGACACCCTATCGTCAAAATTGAAAGAGCTAGAGGAGCAAGATCAAAAAAACTCAAAACCCAGCAGAAGACAAGAAATTACTAAGATCAGAGCTGAGCTGAAGGAGATTGAGACACGAAAAACCCTTCAAAAAATCAATAAATCCAAGAGCTGGTTTTTTGAAAAGATCAACAAAATAGACCACTAGCCAGATTGATTAAAAAGAAAAGAGAGAACAACCAAATAGATGCAATAAAAAATGATAAAGGGGAAATCACCACAGATTCCACAGAAATTCAAACCATCATCAGAGAATATTACAAACAACTATATGCGCATAAACTAGTAAACCTGGAAGAAATGGATAAATTCCTGGACTCCTGTGTCCTCCCAAGCCTAAACCAGGAGGAAGCTGAAACTATGAATAGACCAATAACAAGGTCTGAAGTCGAGGCAGCAATTAAGAGCCTACCTCACAAAAAAAGCCCAGGTCCAGACGGGTTCACAGCCGAATTCTACCAGACACACAAGGAGGAGCTGGTACCATTCCTTCTAAATCTATTTCAAACCATCCAAAAAGAGGGAATCCTTCCCAAATCATTTTATGAGACCAACATCATCCTGATACCAAAACCCGGCAGAGACCCAACAAGAAAAGAAAACTTCAGGCCAATATCCATGATGAACATAGATGCAAAAATCTTCAATAAAATATTGGCAAGCCGATTGCAACAGCAAATCAAAAAACTTATTCATCATGATCAAGTAGGATTCATCCTGGGGATGCAAGGCTGGTTCAACATACGCAAGTCTATCAACGTAATTCACCACATAAACAGAACCAAAAACAAAAACCACATGATTATCTCAATTGACGCAGAGAAGGCATTTGACAAAATTCAACAGCCCTTTATGCTAAAAACCCTCAATAAACTCGGTATCGATGGAACGTATCTCAAAGTAATAAAAGCTATTTATGACAAACCAACAGCCAATATCATACTGAATGGGCAAAAACTGGAAGCATTCCCTTTGAAATCTGGCACTAGACAAGGATGCCCTCTCTCACCACTCCTATTCAATATAGTACTGGAAGTTCTAGCCAGAGCAATCAGGCAAGAAAAAGAAATAAAGGGTATTCAAATAGGAAAGGTGGAAGCCAAATTGTCTCTATTTGCAGACGACATGATAGTATACCTAGAAGACCCCATTGCCTCAGCCCAAAAACTCCTGAAACTGATAAACAACTTCAGCAAAGTCTCAGGATATAAAATCAATGTGCAAAAATCACAAGCATTCGTCTACACCAATAACAGACTTAAAGAAAGCCAAATCAAGAGCGAACTGCCATTCGCAATTGCTACAAAAAGAATAAAATACCTTGGAATACAACTCACAAGGAACGTAAGGGACCTCTTCAAGGAGAACTACAAACCACTGCTCAACAAAATCAGAGAGGACACAAACAGATGGAGAAACATTCCATGTTCATGGTTAGGAAGAATTAATATCGTGAAAATGGCTATACTGCCCAAAGTAATTTACAGAATCAACGCTATCCCCATCAAGATACCATTGACTTTCTTCACAGAACTGGAAAAAACCACCATGAACTTCATATGGAACCAAAAGAGAGCCCGCATAGCCAAGTCAATTCTAAGCAAAAAGAACACAGCGGGGGGCATCACACTACTGGATTTCAAACTATACTACAAGGCTACAGTAATCAAAACAGCATGGTACTGGTACCAAAACGGAGATATAGACCAATGGAACAAAACAGAGGCACCGGAGGCAACACAACATACATACAACTATACAATCTTTGATAAACCTGACAAAAACAAGCAATGGGGCAAGGATTCCATGTTTAACAAATGGTGTTGGGAAAACTGGCTAGCCATGTGCAGAAAGCAGAAACTGGACCCCTTCCTGACACCTTACACTAAAATTAACTCCAGATGGATTCAAGACTTAAACATAAGACCTGGCACCATAAAAACCCTAGAAGGAAATCTAGGCAAAACTATCCAGGACATAGGAGTAGGCAAGGACTTCATGAACAAAACACCAAAAGCATTGGCAACAAAAGCCAACATAGACAAATGGGACCTAATCAAACTCCACAGCTTCTGCACGGCAAAAGAAACAGTCACTAGAGTGGTTCGGCAACCAACAGAATGGGAAAAAATTTTTGCAGTTTACCCATCTGACAAAGGGCTGATATCCAGAATTTACAAAGAACTCAAACAGATTTACAGGAGAAAAACAAACAAGCCCATTCAAAAGTGGGCAAAGAATATGAACAGATACTTTACGAAAGAAGACATATATGAGGCCAACAATCATATGAAAAAATGCTCATCGTCACTGATCATCAGAGAGATGCAAATCAAAACCACATTGAGATACCATCTCACGCCAGTTAGAATGGCGATCATTAAAAAATCTGGAGACAACAGATGCTGGAGAGGATGTGGAGAAAAAGGAACACTTTTACACTGTTGGTGGGAGTGTAAATTAGTTCAACCATTGTGGAAGATGGTGTGGCGATTCCTCAAGGCCTTAGAAATAGAAATTCCATTTGACCCAGCAATCCCATTACTGGGTATATATCCAAAAGACTATAAATCGTTCTACTATAAGGACACATGTACACGAATGTTCATTGCAGCACTGTTTACAATAGCAAAGACCTGGAATCAACCCAAATGCCCATTGATAATAGACTGGATTGGAAAAATGTGGCACATATACACCATGGAATATTATGCAGCAATCAGAAATGATGAGTTTGTGTCGTTTGTAGGGACATGGATGAATCTGGAGAACATCATCCTCAGCAAACTGACACAAGAACAGAAAATGAAACACCGCATATTCTCACTCATAGGCGGGTGATGAAAAATGAGAACACATGGACACAGAAAGGGGAGTACTAAACACTGGGGTCTATTGGGGGGAAAAGGGGAGGGCCAGTGGGAGGGGGAGGTGGGGAGGGATAGCCTGGGGAGAAAAGCCAAATGTGGGTGAAGGGGAGAAGAAAAGAAAGCACACTGCCATGTGTGTACCTACGCAACTGTCTTGCATGCTCTGCTCATGTACCCCAAAACCTATAATCCAATAAAAAATTAAAAAAAAATAAAAAAATAAAAAAATAAAAATCTGGAGACAACAGATGCTGGAGAGGATGTGGAGAAAAAGGAACACTTTTACACTGTTGGTGGGAGTGTAAATTAGTTCAACCATTGTGGAAGACAGTGTGGCAATTCCTCAAGGCCTTAGAAATAGAAATTCCAGGATCCAAGATGGCCGACCACTAACAGCTCAGGATTGTAGCTCCCAGTGAAAGCCCAGAGAACGAGACGACGCCACACTTTTAGACGAATTTTCGTCACTCACCAATCAGCTGATTCCCAGTGGAGGAGCCCCACGGGTCGCCAGCGCGACTCTTGTGGCCGCCACAGTGGTTTTGCCAGCGTCTCGGCACAGCAGCTCTTCATGCAGAGCCAACGGGACTGCTTCCCCTACTGACCGGAGTTTGGACCTCAGGGAAGTCAGAGCCACTTGTTGCGGACTCAAGAGGGAAGCCAGACCAGAGATTCCCGGGCAGAAGAGCACCATCAGTCTTACCGCTGCTATTTAGGCTGCCACAGTGGGTTGCTCGGATCCCAGCACTGGGAATCAATAAGTCAGACGTTGACTCAGAAAACTAATTAGAAAGGTGGTTCATCTACAATGAAGGGAAAAAAACAGCCTAAGAAGGCCGAGTATACTCAAAACCAGAACCCATCAGCAATGGAACAAGCCCTGATGGAAAAGGACTCATCAGCAACCGAACAAGCCCTGATGGAAAAGGACTCATCAGTAACGGAACAAGCCCTGATGGAAAAGGACTGTGTTCCATTATCTGAAGTAGGCTTTAAAAGGTGGATGATAAGAAACTTCTGGGAGTTAAAGGAACTTGTTCTAACCCAATGTAAAGAAACTAAGAACTTGGAAAAAAGGTTAGATGAAATGTTGAAAAGAATAGACAATATAGAGAGGAATACAAATGAACTTATGGAGTTGAAAAATACAACACGAGAACTTAGTGAAATATGTACAAGCTTAAACAGCCGAATGGATCAAGCAGAAGAAAGGATATCAGAGGTCGAAGATCAACTTAATGAAACAAAACAACAAGACAAGAATAGAGAAAAAAGGATAAAAAGGAATGAGCAAAGTCTCCAAGCAATATGGGACTATGTGAAAAGGCCTAATATACGCTTGATTGGTGTACCTGAATGTGACGGAGAGAATGAATTCAAGCTGGAAAATACTCTCCAGGACATTATCCAGGAAAATTTTCCTAATTTAGCAAAGCAGGACACTATTCAACCCCAGGCAATACAGAGAACACCACAAAGATATTCCTCAAGAAGACCAACCCCAAGGCACATAATCGTTAGATTCACCAAGATCGAAACAAAGGAGAAAATATTAAGGGCAGCCAGAGAGAAAGATCAAGTCACCCATAAAGGTAAGCCTATTAGGCTTACAGCAGATCTCTCAACGGAAACCCTACAAGCTAGAAGAGAGTGGGGGCCAATATTCAATATATTTAATCAACAGAACTTTCAGCCCAGAATTTCATATCCTGCCAATTTAAGCTTTACATTTGAAGGAAAAATAAAATCTTTTAGGAACAAGCAAGTACTCAGAGATTTTATTACCACCAGGCCTGCTTTACAAGAACTTCTAAAAGAAGCACTATACACAGAAAGGAACAACCAGTATGACCCTTTCTAAAAATACACCAAAAAGTAAAGAGCATTAACACAAAGAAGAATTTTTATCAACAAAAGGACAAAATAGCCAGTTAATATCAAATGGCAGCAACCCTTAATTTAAATCGACCAAATGTCCCAATCAAAAGATACAGACAAAATCTAACGGTATATCCAAAGATATACATAGACTCAAAATAAAGGGTTGGAAAAAAAAACGTACCAACCAAATGGAGAGCAAAAATAAATAAATAAAAAGCAGGAGTTGCAATTTTCACATTTGACGAAATAGATTTCAAAGCTACAAGGATAAAAGGATTAATGTAATCATAAGAGATCTTAACACCCAGATATATAAGACCCATAATGAGATTTAGATTCAACGAGACAGAAAATTGATAACGATATCCGGGACTGGAACTAAGATCCAGAACAAATAAACTCAATAGAGCTCTCCATTTTAAACACACAAAATATACATTATCCACAAAATCTAACGATATATCTAAAGACATACAAAGACTCAAAACAAGGGGATGGAAAAAAACTTACCAACCAAATGGAGAGCAAAAATAAATAAATAAAAAGCAGGAGTTGCAATTCTCACACTTTGAGATGCAAGGGTAAAAGGATTAATGCAACAATAAGAGATCTTAACACCCAGATACATAAGACACATAATGAGATTTAGATTCAACGAGACAACATATTGATAACGATATCCAGGACTTGAACTCAGAGCCAGAACAAATAAACACAATAGAGTTCTCCATTTTAAACACATAAAACATGCATTAACCACTTTATACACTCAAAATATTGATCGGCCATTATTGAAACCCATTTTAGGAATGAAGTAATATTCCTTTTTCCCTCTTTTTCTTTTTTTCCCCTTCTTCTTCTCAAAAAAAAAAAAAAAAAAAAAAAAAAGAAATTCCATTTGACCCAGCAATCCCATTACTGGGTATATATCCAAAAGACTATAAATCGTTCTACTATAAGGACACATGTACACGAATGTTCATTGCAGCACTGTTTACAATAGCAAAGACCTGGAATCAACCCAAATGCCCATTGATAATAGACTGGATTGGAAAAATGTGGCACATATACACCATGGAATATTATGCAGCAATCAGAAATGATGAGTTTGTGTCGTTTGTAGGGACATGGATGAATCTGGAGAACATCATCCTCAGCAAACTGACACAAGAACAGAAAATGAAACACCGCATATTCTCACTCATAGGTGGGTGATGAAAAATGAGAACACATGGACACAGAAAGGGGAGTACTAAACACTGGGGTCTATTGGGGGGAAAAGGGGAGGGCCAGTGGGAGGGGGAGGTGGGGAGGGATAGCCTGGGGAGAAATGCCAAATGTGGGTGAAGGGGAGAAGAAAAGCAAAGCACACTGCCATGTGTGTACCTACGCAACTGTCTTGCATGCTCTGCTCATGTACCCCAAAACCTATAATCCAATAAAAAATTTAAAAAAAAAAGAAAAAACCAAACGAACAAATGAAAAACAAAAAACGTTCTTTGTCAATTGATGGCCTTTGATTTGCAATTCGTTGATGATGAGTGAGATTAAACGTTGAAGGACACACACTGGCCATTGGTATTTCTCCCTTTCCGTGACACTTTTCATTTCCTTTGCACAGTTTTCTAGGAGTTATCTTATATTTACTGATTAGTCGGAGTTTAGAAAATATCTATGAATATAAATGCTTTCTTTTGAAACCAACATTTATCTTTTTAAATTTTCTGTTTTTCATTGTGCAGATGGTTTCAAACTTTATGTGGTTAAATTAGTCAGATTTTCTATTTATGGCTTCTGGATTTTACACTTTCCTTAGGAAAGCCTTTCCCATATTCTATATATTTTCTTCTTTTCTTTGCTTTGCTTTCTTTCTTTTTTTTTTTTTTTTTTCAAATTTTAATATCATTCATAGGGATGTTAAAATGTTGACTTTTATTTAAGTGAATTTCTCTTGTATACATTAGTCTGTTTCTAGGCTTTTAAACTCTATTCAGCTGATTTGTTTCCTTTTCTATGTCAAAATCCCCTCTTTTAATTATCATGGCTGTATAGTTGCTTTCATAGTTTTCATGTGCTTCGTGTCTGTGAAGTTCCCCTTCAGAGAAATTTCTGCTTGACCATTGTTGTACTTTTTTTTAGTTCCCATATGTACTTTAGAATTACTTTGCCAAATTCCATTTAAAACCTGGATGAGAAATATCTCAGGTATTCATCAGCAGTTGAATGGATAATCAGACTGGTTGATTTATATAGTGGAGTCTTACACAGGAATTAAAAAGGATTGAAGTACAGATACATGCAACTGCTTGACTGAGTCTTAAAATAATTATGTCAGGTGAAAGAGATCAAACACAAAAGAGCACAGACTGCAAGATCCCCTTTGTATGAACTTCTAGAGGAGGCAAAGATGACAATGGTGAAAAAAAATCAGAAAAGTGGTAGCCTCGAAGCCAGCTTGGGAGTTGACTAGCAGGCACATGGGAGAACTTTCTGGGTGACATTAACGTTTCCTACTTGACACCGATTTGTGTCACCCAGGCATATCCGTCTCAGATCTTAGGAAATGTACTTAGGATTTATGCATTTGGTTGCATGTAAATGTTTCTTTGAAAACTGTAAACAAATATTAACTCTAGTAAATGGGATGTATATGAAGTATTTGGGAGTAAAGTGTACTGATGCCTGGAACTCTGATACGCACTAAAATCATGAATTGATGGGTGGATAGAGAGATGAATAAACAGAGCCTGTGATAAAGTAAATGTAGTAAAATGGTAACAGCAGAGTCCAGGTGGCAGCATATATGTACTCACTGAAGTTCTTTCAACTTTTTTGTGTTTAGATTTTTCATAAAATATTGCAGAAAATCATATTGAGATTTTGATTGTAATTTACAGATTTAGTTGGAGGAGAACTGGTATCTTTACAGTATTGATTCTTCATTAAGATGTATGTTTGTCTGTCTCCATATATTCAGGAATTCTTTGTCTGCTTTTAAAGTTTTTTTTCTAGAAGGTTTTGCACATTTCTTGTTGGTATTATAAGATTTTGTTTCTACTGTGAATAGAATTTTTTTCTTATATTTTCTGCTTGGTTATTGCTGTGTAGAGACAAACTTGATTTTTATTTGTGGATCTTTCATCTGGTGAAAACATTGAACTCTCTTACTGGATGTGATGAACTGTCAGGGATTATCCTTTATTTTCAAGGTATTATTTGGTCTTCAAATAATGACTGCATTTTTCTATTCTTTTTCAATATTGACTTCTCATTCTTTTTCTTATCTAGTTGACACAAAGTGTGGAATTGTGGTTGATAGCACAGACTCCTGCCCTTGATGGTCCAGGCGCCTCTCTTAAGCTCTTTTATTTACCAATTGTGTGAACTGAGGCCTGTGCTAACAACCCTCAGCGTCTCATTTTCTTGTCTGTGGAGGAGAATTACCAGCGGCACTTCCCCTCTGGTTGTTGTGAGGTTGAAGTAGGATGGCACGTGTAAAATGCTAACACAAGGGCAAGGCAGCCAAAGGGGACACAGGAACTCTGTGTATTCAGCAACTCTTCGGTGAGTGTAAAACAATCTCAAAAGCTTTAAAAAAACAGACTGAAACACATATGACTGAGCCAACAAGAGGTGAACAAAACCAAACTGCAATCAGAATGCCTTTCTTATTCCCGATGTTCTTTACTGATGGGCCCCAGGGTGCGGGAATGAATGAAGCCAGGAGCCTGTCCTCACAGAGCTGAGTCAGTGTCAACATTAGGTGGGGCTATGGTAGGGACAGGAAACAAGCCAGCATAAAGATGGACAGAGAGGGTGGCTCTGCAGTACACAGAGTCAAGAGACGGGTCTCCGAGTAGGCCACGCATGTACAGACACTGGACAGAGGCGAGGGAGCCTCCCAGCAGGGGCCTGGGAAGGAGCACTCAGGGAGGGACAGTGACTCAGCGTGCCCAGTACCAGAGTTGGCACTGCGCCATCAACATTACCTACGACAGCAATCTTAGTGGCTGTGGAAGCGAGAACACGGGAGTCTGGTCAAGAGAAGACAGGAAACGGATGGTGAAGACAGCAGGACTCGCTTTTGGGTGTTTTTTTTCCCCCATAAATGAGTGTAGAGGAATAGGACAATGAGGGTGATGTAAATAAAGGTGAGGTAAATAATAGTGTAAACAAGATATCTTTGTAGGGTGGTGGGAGTGGTATCTTGCAGGCTGATTGAGATGCCCCACTGACAAGAGTAAAGCTGGGGATGCAAGACAGATGCGGGGACACGGCTGGGGGTTCTACAAATAGAGGGAGGTGGCTGCTGAGCTAAGTGCAGATACTTCACCCATGGGGGTTAGGACCCATCAGAATTTAATGTATACAGTCGGCCCTCCATATCCATGGATTCCAAATCTGTGGATTCAACCAACCATGGATTGGCAATATTTGAAAAAAATAAAAAATGCATGACAATAAAAAATCATACAAAATGTTAAAAATATAGTCTAACAACTTTGTATAACATTTACATTCTATGAGGTATTATGAGTGATCTAGAGGGGATTTAAAGTACATGGGAGCATGTGCCTAGGCTGTGTGGAAGAGCAATACCATTTTATATCAGAGACTTGAGACATTGAGACAGATTTTGGCATCTGTGGGGTCTGTCAACCAGTCCCACCTGGGTACCAAGGGATGACCACATAATACCCTCTTGAATCTTCTCTGAGGATATTGATGATGCTAATTTTAAAATATTTTGGTTTTTGTCGATTCCATTCTTGGATATTTTTTTGTTTGCTTGTTTGTTGGATTGACGTATCTGTTTCTTAATGTTCATTTTCTCTGATGTGAGGTCATTATCCTCAGTTTTCAAAAGCTAGTTTGACAGTCCTGTTATTCTCCCAAGGAGAGGTCAGATCTCAGGAATGGGCCTGTGGCGATTGTGGAAATGCTGTTCAGGTGGGTCAGGTGAACGGGGGGCTTACCTCCTACTGGAGGTAAGGGAAGTCCTCCTAGGTGATCCCTCCTGCCCCTCTGGGCTCTTACCCCATTCTCCTCTGGAGCCTGAGGTGGGAATCTGTTTTGCCCATCACTCAGCCCAGCAGGCTGGGGCAGAAGGCACTGCTGCTTGGAACAGCCACCCTGGTATGACGGGTAATATTATGTGTCAACTTGACTTGGGCTCAGAGATGCCCAAATATTTGGTAAACATTATTTGTAGGTGTGTCTGAAAGTGTTTTGGAAAGAGATTTGCATGTGAATTGGTAGATTAAGTAAGGAGGATGTCTTCACCAAGGTGGGCCAGCCTCATCCAATCCATGGAGGGCCTGAATAGGACGAAAAGGCAGAGGAAGGGCTTCTTGAGCCAAAACGTCCATCTCCTCCTGCCCTCAGGCCCTGGTGCTACTGGTTCCTGTGCTCTTGGACTTGGACTAAAAAACTGACCTATTGGTTCCCTGGTTCTCAAGCTTTTGGACTTGGACTGAATCTCACCACTGAAGTCTACTCCTGGCTTTCCTTGTTCTCCAGCCTCTAGGTGGCAGATTGTGGGATTTCTTGGCCTCCGTAATCATGCAAGCCAATTCTTATAATGTGAGATTTATAATAACCTATCCCCCATCTCCAATAGGAGGTGTTTCCTATTGGTTCTGTTTCTCTGGAGAACCCTGGCTAGTATATCCAGGTATGACTCCCTCCTCTCATGCTCTTAGGGCCACTGCACTGCCTTCCCCTTTGCCCCCTGCCCTACATGTTTAGGCAGCTGTTGTCTCCACTCTTGTTTATCCAGCTACATGGTTATTTTTTCCTTTCTATCTGACAGGAATTGCTGTTGTTTCCTGGCTTTCTGATGGTCCTGTCTTTTCCTTTCTGCTGCTTTTTATGGATTTATTTTTTTGTAAGTAACTCTTATTATCTCAGAGAGTTTGGAGGTGCACAGAATTAAGCAAGCGAGCGTAATTGGCCATTTTTATCCAATGCTTTTCAACCCTCACTTCCTTAGAGAGCTTTGTCCTCCTCTGGTGTCAACTCTCACTCTCCAGATCAATGTTCCCACCATCGCCTCAATCTCAGGAGTCCCCAAAACAAATGAGAGCTCTCCCCTACTCTTGTGGGCTCCAGCCAGCCCACAGAATCCTTAGAAGCCCTCTTGGGGCTTCACTGCTCTGTTATGACATCTCCAGCAGCTCCCACTGCCCACTGGTCAGATCCTTGGTCTAGAAAACATGAAAGGAAGAGACAAAGGAGGTTCCTCGGGTAGAAGAGATGGGAAGGAAATTTGACTTTCCCAACAAAAATTTTTTTCTTCAAGGATACTAGTGAAAATGTCTTTTACCAGCCCTGGGAACTTAAAAAAGAAATGGTTCTTTAGGTCAAATGGGCTTTATTGAAGAATAGAGGTGGGGTGCTAATTGACTTGAAATCCGAAATTGATCCTTAAGAGAAAGGTAGAAACCACGTTACAGGTGTGAGTGAGAGCTCGTTGAGGCACAGGGAAGTCTGTTTCTGTCTGGTTGCTGTGGGGAAGCCAGTGGCAGGCGACAGTTAGGCCCTGGCAGGCATGCATGTCTCAGCTCACACGGGACACATTTGAACCCGGGTTCCCCTATAATTAGGAATCCCAGATGCTGCGGTCCCGGCCTCGCCCACCACAGGCAGAGTTCCTTCACGCCTCCCCTGAGGATATTTTAGACCTGGGGTTTTGATTTTATTTTTGCATGAGATTCACCTTGGATGGAAACCCCAGGGTTGATTGATGGCCCATGCCACGCTGTCTTTTTTATCCCTTCGCCTGAGATGCAGGCCCAGGCTGTGGCTTCAGTCAACGGCAGCAAGACGCCAGCTGAGATGGCTGCGGAATCCCACAGACAGGGCCTGATTTCCGGCAGATGTCCCAGATACCAGGCAGGAGAGCCCACCACAAAAATGGTTGCATAAAAAAATGTCTGCTTAGTGTGACCTGCCAGCAACAGGATGATAGTACACAGTTCGGAGCCTGGAGAGGTGCAGGCCGATCTCTGAGTTCAACCCCAAGAACGTCACTTCATCCAGGCTGGCCCTGGCCTGTCCAATGGGGCTGATTCTGAGATTCCCTGCAGGATCCAGCCACCAAAATGAAGAAAGCAAGCTGCAGGCAGAACTCCCTCCCCTGTCTGGTGCCAAGTTTGATGTTGAGAGCAGGAATCACAGATGACATTGGAGTGCGTAGCCACCAAATGCACCAGTAACTGTTCACTGTGCGCTCCATGCTCTGCATTCATTAATCAGTTCCTCCAATACGAGCTGCTGAGCAGGGGCCATGGGCCAGGCGGGTCCCAGGGCAAGGACGCAGTGGGGAGTGCAAGGCGGCATCTCTGCTCTTGGGAGCTCATACTTCAGGGCAAGGGAGTGGACACCTCCCAATACACGGATAAGTGAGTTTACTATGTAGGACATCAGATGGTGTCACAGGCTCCAAAAAACAGTGAAGGGAGAGGGAGCCAAGTTGAGGGCAGGCCGCAAGGTCAGCATGTTGCTTGAAGAAGGCTGACGAGGTGGCACCTGTGCAGAATAAGGGGGTGAAGCAACCGGGTGCTCTTCGGGGATGCATGCTCTTTCCATCCCTCATACAGACCATGTCCTATGAGGGACTGAGGCTTGCAGATGAGGAAACCAGTTGGACGGGCCCAGGCCCTGCAGCTTGGAGACACTGGGTGGGATTTGAGTCTAGGTGTCCCTGGTCCTGGAGCCTGTTGCAAGAAGACACAGGAAGACAATTGCTCTGAAAATAGAGAGAACCATGGACAGATGTGTGGGGTTTATGATTGTGATGTAAGATATCTACTCCAGAGATACATCAAGTGGGGGTGATCCACCCTGCCCCTGCCTCATCTCCTCTCCTCACACCCAGGTCAGGCCTGCTCTCAGGCCCTCTGTTCACTGTCTGTGGCCCCTTCTGCATTCTTTACCACCCTCCTGCATTCTCCCGTTCCTGCTCCCCACGGCCAGCTGCGTCCTCCTCTGCTCTGTCTGCTGGCTGTGGCCGCCTGTCCCTGTCTCTCATCTCTCTTCACTCCCATTTGGCCAGCGTTTCCCGAGCAGCTGAGTCTTTCCCCTTTAGGCACCGTCTCACTGATAAACTCACCTTTTTTAGCGGCGCGCACTCCACAGTTACATCTGTGAAATGGGCTGGTTCCCTCAGAAAAGCCACAGGCTGTGATAATGCAGGACTAGGCGGCAGGGGAAGAGGTTAGAGGACCGAATAAATGATGGATCTGTCAATCCAAGACACCTAATAGAAGATTGGATTCCTACTAAGGGAGCAGATGAAAGACAGAAGGACACAGCCCCTCTCACCATCACCTAGGAGATGGCTAAATATCTGCTGAGAGAATGTGGGTGAAGGTGACAAACGTTTCCTTCACTGCTCAGCAGCTGTGTGACCTTGGTCAGCTCACCAAACCTCTCTGTGCTTCAGAGCTCTGAGGGGGAATAAAACATGCCCTGTGTTTACCTTGCCTCCCTGGAAGATTTGTGATGAGAATAAAGTCTGAAAATACTTTGGAAAATACACTGCACCGTACGAGTTTCATCATAACTGGTGTTTCCAGGAATGCAAACATATTTGCTGCCTAACTGAGCCGTGTTTCTGATCTCTTGTAGCTTGACTGATTCCTACTTTTTTGAGCAATGGGGAACTTTGGTGGTGTCAAGCCTAGAAAAAAACCATCTGAATAATATTTAAAAATGTTTATGACACACGTAGTGTGTCAAAAGGGACCCAACCATGTCTGCATTTGCAGCAACTGCAGAGTACCATGAGGAGTCCTGTGAGTTCTATGACCGTAGCATCGCAAGTACTGCCCGCCCCACCGTGGTTTCTTGCCTACATTCCCAGCCGAAGTCAACACTAAATTTTTGTTACAGGTGATGAAAATAAAAGCTTCTTTCTCCCCATCTGTGCTCATATAGTCTTCCCCCAAATTCCGTCCACAGACTCTTAGGGGATCCATGGATCCCAGGTTAGGAGTATTAGAATTAGATGCATGATCTCTTTGTAGGCATAGATAAGGAAAAGACTAGAAGGCTCAATTGATCTGGCCACTTAGATGAACGAGTTCAACTAGTTTACTAGGGAGCAAAGTGAGATAACAGTTTTATATTTTTACAGACATACTTTTGGTTTGGTTTTGTTTTTAAATTATTTGCAGAAGGGAGGGCTGGGTGCAGTGGCTCACACCTGTAATCCCATCACTTTGGGAGGCCAAGGCAGGTGGATCACCTGAGGTCAGGAGTACAAGACCAGCCTGGTCAACATGGGGAAACCCCATCTCTACTAAAAATACAAAAATAAGCTGGGCATGGTGGTATGTGCCTATAGTCCCAGCTACTTGAGAGGTTGAGGTGGGAGGATCACTTGAGCCTGGGAGGTGGAGGTTGCAGTGAGCCTAGATCATGCCACTGCACTCCAGCCTTGGTGGCAGAGTAAGACTGTCTAAAAAAAGAAGAAAGAAAAAAGAAAAGAAAAAAAAGAAATGAAAGGATAGTGTACCCTGCTAGTTTTATATGATAACTGACTTCCTAAAGGGATTTTCCACACCCATCTGAAGTGGTAGAATGGTCCGTTCATCCAAGTGGGCACTGAGAGTCAAGTACTTCCCCGGAACAGGGTGAGGGTTGGGAGAGTGGTACAGAGGGATTTGTTTCTTCCTAATGGGCTCTGGTGTTTACAGAGAGCTTGAGAATCAGATGTGGGAAGGACATTCCTGGGAGGCCGATAAGATGATCCATTCATGTGCTTGCTGGCAAATTCCGGACACGGATTCTTTGGGGAGAAGGATGTTTCCCCACATGGGCTGAAGGAGCATCCAGCACACAGAGCTACATGCATTCCTGCGTAGATGACAATTGTGAAGGTGTGCAATGTGACAGGAATAAAGATGGACTGAGGCTGGAGATGGATGATTATTATTCGTATGACTTCTGTAAAATCAACATGGGAGGCTGAAGCCCATAAGGAATACCTCTTGTGGTGATTGAACAGCCTCAAATGAAATGTGTCTTATTTTCTCCCTTCTTTAAGCAGTAATAAAGTAACTTTTTCAGAGAAAGAGGGCTCTCGTGAATTGAAAGAGGTCAGCCTACATCCTGTATCCCACATTCTTCATCCCTAAAGCTTCCCCCACATCAAGGTGTCTGTGGCGAGCATGACATTAGCCGGCAGTGCTGAGAGTGGCTGCCAGCATGTTCAGTGCTTGTAAACCAAAGTCCAGGCTGCGGCTGTGCAATAGACACAACCTGGCCCAGGCATCTGTTGGTGTCCGAAGTCTCCAGGACACAAACATATTTCTTGCACTTTTAAAAATAACAAGTTTGTACTCTTCCATTCTGAAAAGACTGATTGTTCCCATCTTTGAGGCCAATTGTCTAGTGTCAACATGGGACAGTAGATTTCAGTGGTGAGGGTGAAGGCAGGTAAGGGTAAGGACGTGTGGGGAGCAGGTGGAGGTGATGGGGCATGCACCTGGGACTAAGGAAGAGGGGAATTGTATTAAAGTTGAAACAAGTATAAATATTCACACTATACTCTGATTTTCCCCCCAAATTAAAGCCAGTCACCTCAGGTAAGAGTCTACCTCTCTTCCATGGAGAATCAGTTTCTCCCATGGGGAGCTCGGGAGCCAGATTCCTGCACACAGACTTCAGGGAACCACATTGCTGCTCCTCAGACCACCTGGAGAGAAGGAGAGGTTTCCAGAGGACAGGCCCAACCCCAGCCCAGAAATGTCCAGATCATTCGTCAGTGGAGAATTAGGCCATTAGTGTTTCTGGACATTCGCAGGGGATGTAACAGGGAGGGAGTGCAGGCTGTGCTGCGCTGTGCAGAGTTTTCCTCTTGTCCCACCAGTGCAGCTATGTAGGTGCCAGTGGCTCTGAGATCCCAGACGGGGCTTGCTGGGAGACCTGTGGGCTGAAGGAAAACCCAGAACACCAGGCAGCAGCCTCTGCTCTTAGATGTTGCACATATCTGCAAAAGACTTAGAGACAGAGAGGAAGGAAGACAGCTCCACCTCTCCCAACATCACCCTGGTTTCCTTGCAGCTCCTGGTGTGGTCGATTTCATTCCCATGTTCCTTCTTGTTCTGAATAGGTTTGTTCATTCTCAGAATCACCATATGCATATGTTTTACACTCTGCATTTTACGCTTATTGTCTCACAGATATTTTAATGACATTGCATTGTCTTCATACACATTACTTTCACTAGCTTCATGTTATTCTGCTGACCCAATCACTTATACGTGAAAACTTTTCTCTGTTTCTTCACTGCTCTAGGGAAGACTCTGCAGTGAACCCTTATGGGCACAAAGCTTTTCTTATGTTAGATTATTTCCTTAAGGTAACAAAGTGGATGTGCACTGCGCAAAGGCAGGACATGCCATTTACCTCCATTAGGAGCCCTGAGCCCTGAGGATAGCTTCTTCAAGGCAGAAAGCGCCATTCATTTCTAAGGGTAAGTCACCATGATATCTAATTTAACAAGACTCCTTTTAAGAACAGGACCCTCCTCTGTGCTGGTTGCTATGTGGTCACATGCTGTCTGGAGGGACGCAGGGACTGATTCCCCAGGTTGCCACAGTGTGCTGATCTTCCTTGGCCTGGCTCCACCCTCCCAGGTTGGAACAAGGACCTCATCTTGCCTTGGTCTAAGGACTTTGACCCTTTGTGCTGAGGGATAGTGTCCACCATGAGCTCAAGCACATTTCACAGTGATGGGGCCCGTTCATCACCCACTGCTCTATGGGAAGACTCCATCTCCTTCCCCGGGGCTGGACTGAAACTGTGAGGGAAAGAAGACAGACGGAGGCCAGAGGAGACAAATTCAGCAGGGGTTCTGTGCTCCTGCGTGTTCTCATTTTTATTTTTACTTAAAAAAAAAAGGCAAGTCTTGGTCCTTACACAGCTCATCAAAACCTTGTGAGGACTCATTTGATGACACCTCCTTGAAAAAGTGTTATGTCTTTGTAATGTAGTGTGTGTCCATTTGCTGAAAAATGTGCCACATGCTTAGACAGATGACCTACTTGGCATTTCTATAGCAGTTGTGTGACATGTAATTCTTCCTTTCTCATTTCTCACCCTTATAATTTCCATTTGCTTATGAGACTTTTTGAAGTCTAGCTACCCCTGTGCTCAGACAAGTGGCCTATGTGTGTTCAGCTAACGGGGTCCCCGTTGCCCAGAGACAAGCCCTCCGACCAGAGGGAGCTGCAGTTCCCGGGTGAGGCTCTGTGTCCTGCTCTGCCCCTATGGAGCTAGGAGACTACCCTGGCTCCCTTTCTGCTACTGGTTCCAGTTTCTTTTTTCCTATGGGACATAAGCTTTCTACTGATCATGAAACAAAAGGGGTAAAAGGTTTCTGGCTGTCAGTTTTTCATGTTTTTCTGGTGAGACAGTTCTACAGTTGCCATGGGTGGGGAGAAACTAGGCTTGCTGGTGATGCTACTTCTGCTTTTTCTTTTCTTTTCTTTTTTAACTACAAAAGAACTTGATTTCTGATTCCTGGTAGCAAGACCTTTCTGCCTGAATGGCAGGTATGGCCAGGACTCTTAGCTATGTTTGTACCTGTAAGACAGGACACCAAGATGCCCCCCTGCCAGCTGTTCTGGGCAGTGGTCCCCAGCCTTGTGAGGCAGTGCGACCCTTGGGGATTAAGAACACAAGTGCTGGGGTGCCATCTGTCTTGGATCTGCAGGCTGAGTGGATCTAGGTACAGCCAGTGTGTGGAACCTCATAGCCTCACAGTGACTGCAGCAGGGCCAAAGGTGAGGACAGCTGCTTGCTGTAGCATTTCTTCCATCATACCTCAGAGGATGCGGAATCCTATTCCCACCCTATTGCCCTTTACAACATCCGATGTCAACGCCTTCTGAGCTCTTCAAATCCTGAGCCCGCCTACATGAATCTGGATATGGGACAAAACCGTAAATACAGATTCCTTTGAAAACCAATATTTAATGACCCATTAACTCGATTTAACCACTTTTAAAAACCTAGCTGCATTCTCAGAGTTGATTTGATCAGCTCAGTTAGAGTGCACGTATGTCCACACTGTGGGGCAGCCATTGTGTAATTGTCTCTTTGGGTTCCTTCTCAGCGAGGTCTTCACCCTCCAGATGAGGAAAGTGATGGAAGGCGCTGGTCCACAGTGCCTGTCAGCCTCTTTGGTGGCCTTTGAGTCAGGCCCATATTGGTTTAGACTAGTCACGGGCCCCAGGGCATTTATAGGACTCTGCTGTTTATCTTCCTCCTCCTCTTCTGTGTTTCGAGGAGAAAGAAAGGAGAAAAAGGGCCCCACCACTAGCTCTTGTGAACTAGTGGTGGTTTTCTCATTCAAGAAAACACATTCTATGCTTAGACTGCTGAACCCAGCAACTAACTTTTAAGGCATCATTAGTCATTTGTTTTGCGGCAGAGTTGGTCAGACTCCTGTTTAAGGCAGAAGAAAAAAATAAGTAGAAAAGGTCCCAAGGAAGGAAAGAGGGAAGCGAGATTTCTCATTCCTTTAGAGGTTTGTTCTTCATGTCCTTTGGCTGCTGTGCCTGTGATCTGGGCATCCCACATCAGGAAGGTAGTGTTCCCCCCGTGTGACTGCATGGTGTGGTGATGGTGGAGGAGAAAGAGACGACCAGCACTCCTGTGTCACTGGGCTGCTTTTTTTGTAGGCCATTGCAGTTTGAAATGAGCACAAATGAACTAGCGTCTAAGCTGCTACTTCTTTTTTTCCTTCTTTCTTTTTTTGAAAGTCTGGCTTTGTTGCCTAGGCTGGAGTGTGGTGGCATGATCTTGGCTCACTGCAACCTCTGCCTCCTAAGCTCAAGCCATCCTTCCATCTCAGCCTCTTGAGTAGATGGGTTTACAGGCACACACCAACACATCTGGCTAATTTTTGTGTTTTTGTAGAGCTGAGGTTTTGCCGTGTTGGGCAGGCTGGTCTTGAACTCCTGGACTCAAGCCATTTGCCCACCTCAACCTCCCAAAGTGCTAGGGTAACAGGCATGACCCACTGCATCCAGCCTAACCTACAGCTTCTGTAGCTCTGTTTTAGGAGATGGGATTATTTAAAAGAGCAAGACTGAGGTATTCCTGCAGATAATTCTGCATTTTCCATGCCCATCTTCTTGAAGAATTGTCATAACGTAGAGGTAGCCTGGACTGCCCCCACCTGCTCTGCCAGCCCTGGGGCAGGTGGCCTGACTGTGCCTCAGTTTCCTCACTTTTCAGTGGTGAGTCTTAGTAATGGCCTCATAATGTGAAGGGGATGAGATCAGTGAGCACACAGGCAAGAGGCTTAGAGGAATTCCAGTGCAGAGAGACGCCCCGTCGACTTGAGCTGACTCCTGGAGGGCCGTGTCCCCTGCAGAGCCCGACGGGTCCCCCCAGAGCTTCTCACGCTTTGAGAACTGAAGAGCCTCTTGCAGTGTTTCTCTTCTCTGTCACTTCTTCAAACACACAAGCTGTTGGCCTCCAGAAAAGCTTTGGACCTTGCACCCTTTGGGGTCTTTTTCTTTAAGAGTGTGCCACTTTTGCTGTCTTTCCCTTTCCACTAGGCAGCCAGAAAAGATGGAGTGCTGGTCAGTTAGAGGCTGTGTTTTCTTATGACTGTTCTTCGGGGGTATTTATTTACGCAGGAGACACTGGGTTCTCATGAAGTGAGGCTGTGGTGAAAGTGATTGCTCATGTAGGTGAATAAGCACGCACAATAACATGTAGCCAATGTGATGAGCCATTTCAGGGAAAATGCAGCATCAATACAGCCACATAGAAACTCAACGAAGTACGAAAAATTCCAGGTCATCCTTTTCAATCCGTTGGAGAAGTTTCCCTAAACACTGCTGTGAATTTAGATTGATCTTTTAAGTAATTTGAATTTGCAGGATGTTTTTTACAGTACTTTGAAAAAATGGATATAATTATTTCTTCCAAATCCCCTCACAAGACTTTTTTTCCAGTGACTACAGAATAACATTTTGACTATTCTTCATGCAATAAGCTCTTACCACTCTTTGTTTGAATGACAAAGTGAAGGATTTTGGAGAAATGCCGGAAGACCCAATTCTTTTGACAGAGGAGGTGAGGACTATAGCAAGAGCTGCCCAGCAAGGGACGGGGAAGGGCTTGTGGTTATCCCTGGCTGGGCAGACAGCAGCTGAGAGCCCGGGAGGGTGTCTCAGAGTAAGAAAGGGTGGTATTTGGATCTCATTTATTAGCTGTGAAATTGTGTTAATTATTCACCACTTCAGTGTCCTGGTGTGTAAAATGCAAACAAAGACATGCTATTCCATTCTTTAGTGACTAAAGTCACCAGACGATTGAATAAGAAATGCATGTAAGCCACCTGTCCCATAGCAGGTACCTACTACATGACAGCTATCATTATTTTATCTAGGTCTGAGTGAATGTAAGACCATCTTTCCCATCAAAATATATGGGGACAATCAAATAAATAACAGAATCCCCCAAGAAAGCATCTGAGCATAATTCCATTTCTAATGTTTACTGTTTACATGAATGAACTCATATAATGCAGAGCTAGGCCTTTCTTAGCTACTAGAGAAAAATGGCTTCTGTATTTGTAGGATAAGGGATGCTGTTCTAAACCCTGGTTGAGACTTGCCAGGCCTCTTATGTGTTGAGAACAATGGGGCTGGAAGGAGGCTGACTGGGGCGGGAGCAGGCTGCAGCAAGTCCTTCCCAAAGCTGCAGGCGTTTCTCCACTGGGCTCTGAGGCGGTCACATGCGGCTGCCTGTGGACATCAGCCGGCCAACAAAGTGAATCAAGTGTTGAGGGATGTGTGTGTCATGCCATAATAAAGCCAGGATCAGGACACCCGCCCTCCCGGGATGCAGAGCGGTGTTATCCCTTCATGCAAAGCTCAGGCTCAATGGTCCACTTTCACGTATTCACCTTGCTAAAATTTCACCAGGTACATAACAGCGAAATTCATAGCGCTGCCTCATCTCCCTAATATTAACAGCCTCTGCCTTGTAAGGATCTGTGAGTCAGCTGTAAAATTTTGCTGAAGATTGTTTTGCCCAAACTTGATTTCCTTCATGCCCATAAACTATCAGACACCACTTTCTGTTTTCCTATTTTTAGACTGAATCAAACAACAATATTTAACTTTTACTCAGTGCTAAGTCTTTGCCTTCATTTTAAAATATACTATCTTTTCCAAACCATACACATATGTTTTAATGGGTTGTTACTAGTTCATACTTGATCCATATTTTGTGGCCGAAAAAGTCCAAAGCCTGGAAGGTTTGGTTTCTGGAGCCCTGGACATCCTTGGAGGGAAATGCAAGCCTTCTGCAATGAAGCGGGAAGGAAGGCTGGCTGTGCTGGATGCAGCCTGGTGCGGAGGCCTGGCCCTCTGATTTCTATGTGTGGGACATGCTGAAGTTGTAACTGGTCTAAGTGGAAATTAGGAAAATGGGAACCCTGGGGGAATGGAGAATCAAGTTGCCAATCATCCATTAGAACTGTCATTGTTTTTCTCACATTCTTGTCTTAGATTCTGCAGATGTGACCGGAGTAGGTAGTAGCAGCAGACATGGTATTTACATCTGTGAAATCATACACACTTGGTAACCTTATGTTGATTCCACACCACACTATCTAATCACCATTTTCTCTTTCCTTCTCCCTTTTTCCCTTCCTCCTTTTTTTTTTTTCTTCTTCTGTTCCCTGGTTTTTTAAAGGCAATGCTGACATTATGCTGGTCGGTAAAGAACAAACATTCACTCCAACTTAAATAGCCCAAGAAACAAGAATCCTTGAGTTCTGATTAAGTTCTGTCTCTTACTCATTTTCAAAATAAGAATGACAAAACTCCTCTCGGGGGTGTTATGGGCATTAGACAGACATTAGGGATGATGGCTAATTACTAGCAAGGCTGCTCCTATGGCCAGGAATAAAAACGCTTGTACCTACTTAATAGGCTGGCATGATTCATGTCTGGTGAGTTCACCCTTTGATTCAGGTGCCAGGTGTGATCAGCTCTTTCTTATACATTATCCAATTAGTGGGATGGGCCACCTAGCTGGCGCTCTGCTGGCTGCTCACTGCAGGCTCTTTAGGGTTGTCATGGAGACCATTGGAGCAGACGCCTTAGACTGGCTGAGGTGTTTCCAAAAGACAGGAATCCCGGCTGGGGGACCTCAGATTCTAAACTAAGGCCATGTGGATCTGAAAAAGATAACCCCCAAATCCCAGACTCCTACAAAGCCAAAGTGTCTGGCCAACATTGCAATAGTCAAGCATGTCACCACATGGCTCCCAGAGAGAAGGCGTTCTGACCTCCCCTGGTTCATTTCTGGGTATTTAACTGCACACGTAAGCCAGGTGCTGGCTGCTGTGTTCCCAAGAGGCTCAGCCTAAGCCAGGAAGGCCAAAGTCAAGTGAGATAGGGCTTGGTGGGACATCTGTACCCTCTTTGGGGACCAGCACTGGAAGAATGAGTTGACTCAGACTTCCCGGTCCAGCTCAAGCCAATGTGGTGGGTGAGGCTGGCCTTAGAGGTGTACTCAGTAAGCATAGGAGAGTCAGCATAGGAGGCTTCTGGAGGTCCCGAGGGTCTCCTCCACCACATTTGACACAAGTCCGTTGATCACACTGGCAAACCTGGCTCTTATAGAGTATGTCTTTTCTGGAAATGGTAATGGTTAGGACCCTTTTTGAGTTTCTATTATGTGTCGGACACTGTGCTTCACTTACATTCTTTCATTCAATTTGCACGTTAACCCTAGGCAGCAAGTAAGAGGGTATCTAATTTTAGGTGAAGAAACTGAGGCCCCTACGAAGCTACTGGCAGAGTGGGATTTGAACCCGGGTGTGTCTGACTCTAGAGACTAACAGAATTATTAGAAAGAACTAATGACCAAAAAACAGTGAACATTCAGTCCTCAGCATTTATTTCTTACAAACTTGCTTGTTTAGAGATGTCATTTTTGTAAAGGGTGGAGAAGAAAAGATAGCATTGTGGGTGGCACCAGCCAGTTATTGTGGTTGCTGTGGCAACCTCTATCCCTGGTCCATAATAAGTGCTACCCCATGGCAATTCCCATGATCTCTGCTTCTTCATGGGAAACCAAGAAGAGAAATGTATTAGTGCAGGACAGAGATAGCCAACTGCTCCCAACATTCATTCATCTTTTCTTCCTTTGGGGACTAGAAACCCTCATAATTTTAATTGCATGCCTAGACTTTCGTTGAGAGACTGCATCTCCCAGACTCCTTTGCTGCTAGATATGTCCATGTGATGAAGTTTGGGCCAATGAGATGACAAAGGAAGTGATATATGCCTTAGGAAAAAAGGGAAATGTCCACTACTTCCTCCCGCTGATCTCTCAACCTAGGAAATTGGAGTAGTTGCCTAGAACCCAGAATTGGAAGCCATGTGTTGAAAGTGGCAGACTGGTCACACTGGCCCGGGCTATTTGTCTTTGTCATCTTGTATTTGAGGGAAATACATGTATCTCTGCCACTGTGTTTTTAGGTCTTTGTTATAGCCATGCAGCCTATATCCCAACTCATGTAGTCCAATGGTGAAAAGTGACCCAAAATGGATCATTACTATAAGAGAATTCCCCATTGTTTCCCTGCCTCCCCACTCAATGTTAAAGCACTGCATATCTTCCAACATCTGACCCATGTGAGGGGCCATTCTTTAAACAGCCCGGTTAATCAGGGTCAGGTGGATTCACTGAATGCACCCACAAAAAAGGATATTAAGGAGAGAGCAGAAGCAATGCAAAGTATGGCACTGACCGCTCTGTTAACAAGCCAGCATGCTTGTTGGACTCTCATTTAAAAGATAAAAACTAATCTTTATTTTTATCTTACATAATCACTGGGAAGAAATTGTATGCATCTAGGACATTCCTGGAATAAATAATAAATGGGCTTTCTTCATTTGATCTAAAGAACACAGAAGGCAAAAAGAAAAAAGAAATAAAACACGTGAAGAGAAACACAAAACAATTTTTCTTTGAAATGTAAATGGGAAGTGTGTGTGGCCTGATAGAAGCAGCTCTGGTGGGGTGGGGGTTGGGGTTCTGGAAACCCAGGTTTCAGCTCCTTGTCAGAGCCTCAGAATGTGTGGAAGGAGGAAGGCAGGGTCCTAAGTCCCTAATTCCCTTCTTATGTCACCATGGTCTGATTCTGAGGTAGCTTGCATTTTTCAAAGCTGACATCAATGTCTCCTATCTTACGAGTTCTACAATATGGGCCTCCCCTCCCCTCCCTTCGCCTTCCCCTCCCACAAGAGGAGACTAAAGCCCTTCTCTTAGATCTGGTCTAGTTGTGATGACACATGTCTCCCCAGGTCAAAGAAGGCCGCCGTAGCTTCTGCCTAGGGGCCTGGAAATCATCCTCTTCGGAAGCTTTCTGTCTGAGTCATGCTGTGAGAAGCTGGAGGCATGGGAAAGGCCACGTGCAGGTTATCTGGTAGATGGTCCCAAGGTGCCCAGCCTCATGTAGGAGAGCAGCTTCTAGATGATTCCAGCCCCAACCATTGGTATCTTCCCAGCTGAGGCCCAAGAATCATGGAGAAGAGGTTACGTCCCTCCTAACCACTCCCAACACTGTCTTTGCTCCACAGAATCTGTGAGCATGGGCTATTTTGTACCACTAAATTGTATGCCTGTTATGCCACAGTAATAACTGGAAATGGATTGAATATCCTTCCCATAGTGCACACTTCTAGAGTGAAATGTAAAGCACATCTTGAGAAACGTGCCTTGAGTTATTAGTTACCTGGAAAGTTCCTCGTTATAATATTGATGTGGAAAGATCACCCTACATGTAGATGTTCGGTGGATGAAAGAAAAGTCATCGAACAGTAAAATCAAAAGGGCCCCTTTGGATAAATTGCAGGCACTCAGTGCTGTGGAGTCGGGTGGCACGTGCTTTCTGTGTTCACTATCCCAGGTCTTAAAACAACCACAGTCCCATCACAGGCCAGAGATCAGGGTGTGAAAACAGAGGCAGAAGGCTGAGGCAGGTGGATCACTGGAGATCTGGAGTTCGAGACCAGCCTGACTAACATGGTGAAACCCCGTCTCCACTAAAAATACAAAAATTCACTGGGTGTAGTGGTGCACACCTGTAACCCCAGCTACTCAGGAGACTGAGGAAGGAGAATTGCTTGAACCCGAGAGGCAGATGTTGCAGTGAGCCGAGATTGTGTCACTGCACTCCAGCCTGGATAGGGCGAGACTCCGTCTCAGAAAAAAAAAAAAAAGGAAAGAAAATGGATGCTGATCCCCAGGCTGTGGCTGCTGCTCAGTACCCTCTCACAGGCCCCAGGACCTCCAGAACCCAAAGGGTGAGTGTAGTCCCTTGGTGTTTCCTGAATGCTGCCCTCACTCCCTAAGGATTGGTGAAAACCTCAACTCCCAATATTTTGTATGCTTTTTAACTTTAGTTTTGTCTGTTTTCCTTAGTTTAGATTTGAATCGTTAGGTGGGCAGACCTAGAAATAGGGTGTGCTGGGTTCCCTGGGGCAGCAGTTCTCAAGAACAAAATAGAAGTTTGTTCTATTGTTGTTTTATCTAGGGATTTACTTCAAATTCAACCCCTTTTGATATTTTACCTTTTATTCAAAGGGAACCACTCATGTGGCTCGTTAAGTCAAAGCAAGAGCTGGGTGAGGGTTTCCTCCCCTTGCAGCTGCCTGTCTGGTGCCCTCCTCTGCCAGGTTCCTACTTCCATGGCCTCCGTGTGACTCCTTCCCGACTCTCCATATGCAAATGCAAGCAAATGCAATACCATTCTCTTTATTTTCCTTTTTTTACACAAAGGGTGACATTCTCTGCCTTTGTTTCTAAGATGTATTGAACCATAAACTTTAGGCTGTTGTTGGAATAACACCACTCTTAATGGTAATGTGATTGTGATGGCTAACTGTGTGTGTCACCTCGCTATGGCGCTCAGCTGTTTGGTCAGCACGAGCCTACAGGTTGCAGTGAAGGTGTTTTCTAGATGTGATTAACATTTAAAGCAGAGATTGTGAGCAAAGAAGATGACCTTCACTAATGAGGGTTGGCCTTATCCAATCCGTTGAAGGCCTTCCAAGCAAAGACTGAGGTTTCCCAAAGGAGAAAGAATTCTGCCTTAAGGATGCAACATAGAAATCCTGCCTGAGTTTTCAGTCTGGCAGCCTTCCCTGCAGATATCAGCTTCAAGGCGGCAAAATTGACTCACTTACATTTTCAGCTTGCTGGAACCTACGAGACCCCCTGGCAGGCCCTGCAATCACGGGAACTCATTCCTTAAAAGTAAATCTCTCTCTCTCTAAATATAGACCTACACATGCATCCCATTGGTCTGTTTCTCTGGAGAACCCTCATATCTTTATTCTTAGGATATGCCCGCTGAGGAAGGTAGGGGTGAGTTATTTTGACGTCTGTAACTAACTTTCAACCAGTTTTGCAAGAGAAAGTGGAGTGGGGGAGAGGTAAAGAAACCACAACGTTACACGAAGTGCTGGATCCACGTGATGTTGCAGTGTTTGTTGTCTTCCAACTTTTCGGCATGTGAAAACATTTCCACAAGAACAGAGGCATCACTTTTCCACCTGCATTTCTACCTAGGGTCTTGCATGGGGGGAAAAGGGCCAACACAGTTTGGGGGGCTCCCAGGCAGTCTGTGGGTCCCATGGCCTGAGCACCACAGCGTAAGAATGGGCTGGGGTGAGCAGGAAATTAGCATCCTGGGAAAGTCCTAGGTCTGCTTTTGCTGAGGAAGGAGCAGGTGGGGTTCTTGTCTCCCAAGCACCATGGCCCTGCCAGGGGACCTCTCAGGGGAGTGTGACTAAACCTGTCTCTTCTTCCCTTCCCCTGACACACTCACCCTCCATGCACCCTACCGAAGGCAGGGGGCTGTAGGGACAGGAGACATGATATGTCTGGGAAAGGGAGCTGTGAAGCTTGCTCCATCCCCTGAGAGATGACAGCTTGTGCCGGGCTCCTGTGCCTGGTGCTTCCAGCTGCTTATGCAGCTTGAACTGGAAAATTGGTATCTTTCTCCAGAGAAAGCCAGTTCCCTCTATGTCTTTTGTGGAGGCTCCAAACATGGGTCTTTTCATCCCTTCCTGCAGAGCTAACTCACTAGGAAGACAACTGTGTAATTAGAAGCATACCCACAGAACAAGATGGGAGAGCCTAAATTTGAAGAGCAACCTTTGCTAAGTGTGTATGTGAGGGTGTGAAAGTGGAGCTGACTGTTTACACACCACCAGGGGCAGTGGTGTGTGAAGGAGGTGGTTCTCAGTGACAGCCTCAGTCTGTGGGAGCTGGGCCATAAGCTGACAGCAGCAGCATGTCACCACCCTTGTGCGGCAGTTCTCCTCTAAAACATGCAGCCCTGCCATGAGAGCCATAAGCACACCACTTCCTATTCCTGAGCCTCAGTTTCCTCATCTGTAATACGGGAATGCACTTTTGCCTATCTTAGGATTATTATGAGTCATGTTTTTGGAGCCCTCAGTAGAAAACCTGCCCCACTCCTAAGCACCCAGTCAGTATTATCTGGGTTGTTTTTTAAAGAATAAAACATTTTGTGTCTGGAGAATTGTTACTCTCAAGATAAATAAAGATGGAATTGGGCTCTGCCAAGACACAGCAATGTGCATTTTTAGATTCTTGTGAAAATTAGGCAAGCAGGGTTTAAGTAAAATGTGGAGATTTCATTTAACCAAATACCAGCTTCTAACTGACGAAAGAAGTGAAGTAGAGTCTGGTCATAAATTTGCTAACCAGAGTCCACAGACTGTAGCCATTGTAGCCAATATGGAAAACCTTGATTGATTTTTTTTTTCTTCCTGCAATGATTATGTTGGACATAGCAGTTCTAAGTGTGAATGTAGCTGAGAGAAAAGATAAGACATCGAACTTCTGTCTGCAGCTGCTCCTAGTTATAGATTTCTTTTGGCTATCTCCTTTATTTGCTATTTGTCTACCTGGACCAGCTTAAATTGGAAAATTGATGTCTTTCTCCGGAGAAAGTCAGCTCCCTCTCCGTTGTCATACTTGTGTGATCTGTCCTCTTCTGTGCTCATTCAGGTGACTCATATGAAAAAAGGTAAAATAAATACACTGATATTTATAGAGATATGAAAACCTGAATAGCTGTGATCAATTGAAATGAGTGCAATGACTTCCTAAATGGGATTGGAGAAACACCCTCAGTGGCCTCATTGAAAGAACCTTAAAAAGACTCAGATACCCCAACTTTGCCCACAGAGGCACTACTGGGAAGGGGAAAGCCCAGTGTATTGGTTTGTTTTCACACTGCTAATAAAGACATATCTGACGGTGGCTCAAGCCTGTAATCCCAGGACTTTGGGAGGCCGAGGCAGGTGGATCACGAGGTCAAGAGATCGAGACCATCCTGGTCAACATGGTGAAACCCTGTCTCTACTAAAAATACAAAAAATTAGCTGGGCATGGTGGCGCGTGCCTGTAATCCCAGCTACTCAGGAGGCTGAGGCAGGAGAATTGCCTGAACCCAGGAGGCGGAGGTTGGTTGCTGTGAGCCAAGATCGAGCCGTTGCACTCCAGCCTGGGTAACAAGAGCGAAACTCTGTTTCAAAAAAAAAAAAAAAAAAAAAGACGTATCTGAGACTGGGTAACTTATAAAGAAAATGAGGTTTAATGGATTCACAGTTCACATGGCTGGGGAGGCCTCATAATCATGGCGGAAGGCAAAGGAGGAGAAAGGCACTTCTTACATGGTGGCAGGCAAGAGAGTATGTGCAGGGGAACTGCTCTTTACAAAATCATCAGATCTCATGAGACTTATTCACTATCATGAGAACAACATGGGAAAACCCACCCCATGATTCGATTACTTTCCACCAGGTCCCTCCCACTACAAGTGGGGGTTATGGGAGCTACAATTCAAGATGAAATTAGGTGGGGACACAGCCAAATCATATCCCATGAAAGGAGTGGCACACCACGTGGCTGTGCCATTCTAGAACAGAGGGGGCCTGTTTCCTTCTACAATGTAAGCACATATTAGAAGTGTCCCTGGGCATTACCCATTTGCTTTCTTATATCCTCAGAGAAAGGATATAAGAAAGCAAATGGGTAATGCCCAGGGACACTAACCAGTGAAGGGAAGACAAACATCTGTGAGTCACAGGACAGAATGGAGAGCCCCCTCCAGCATCAGCAGCTGGGCCCTGCTCTCAGGGCTGCTTGGGGCAGCTGCTCTGGAAGGAAAGGATACCTGCTATGGTCGAAATGTTTGTGTTGACCCAAAATTCATAGGTTGAAATCCTAACCCCTAAGGTGAGGGTACAAGAAGGTGGGGCCTTAGGAAGGTGATTGTGTCATCAGGGTAGAAGCCTCATGAATGGGATTTGTGTCCTTATACAAGAGGCCTAAGAGAGACCACTCACCTTTTCTTCTGTGTGGGGACACAAAAAGATGTCTGTCTGTGAACCAGGAAGTGGGCCCTTCTCAGACCCTGGATCTGCTGGCACTTTGATCTTGAACTTTCAGCTTCCAAAACTGTGAGGAATAAACTTCTGTTGTTTATAAGCCACCCACTCAAGTTATGGCATTTTGTCATAGCAGTCTGAATGGACAGAGACGACATCTGACACAGGTGGAGAATGCAGGCTGGTCCCTGTGCAATGGGTCTGGATGAAGTTGTGTATGCAGAAGACATGCTGGGAGCTCCAGGTTGGGAGATGCGTGGCCGTTGGGACTCCGGGCTCCTCTACACCTTCTTCTGGTCGCATTTTCTACACTCCCCTGGCGATTCTGTAGTAATCAAGCACCAAGAGGGGAAAGTGGTTGTGGGTCTATTCTGGGACTCTGAGGAGCATGAGAGACAGCAGCCTCACTGAGAGTGGGGGACAGATAGGGGACTTGCTTTCTGAAATGGGGGCCTAGACAGGCAGCACCCCATTGTGTGATGCACATGGATAGAAGGAGTTATAAGAATCTGTTTTTTCCCTAGTGTTTTCACACTTGAATCAGTCATTATTGGCTTGTGACAGAGGTTGTGGAGAAAAATCTAAATAACAATTTAATTCCAGGTAAAGCAAATCCCCAAATCTGTAGGATGATAGACAAGGGACAATAGTGTAAGAAGCCCATGACATAGCAGCAAGGGCTGAACAGAACAGTATTCAAGATCAAGCCCTCTGGGAGTGTGCAGCCGAGGGGATAGCCCACCCAGACACCCATGACCGAGGAAGGGTGCGTCCTGAGAAAGTGCCGGTGTTCACAGAGTCTGTGTGAAGGAAGAGAAAGCAGCCCCTATAAACAAACACACACCCTGCTTTGGATTGTGCTGTGTCAGCGATGACAACCCAGACGACCTGGCTTCCAGCCAGCTGTGTACGTGGGGCAGCTCCCAGCTCTCCTCCTGGGACCTTCATGCCCAGAACCTGCAAAGCGGGTGCCTGGGGCCTCACGGTTGTGCTGTCGGCAGAAACACTCCAGGACCAAATGTGCTCTTGTTTCAAAATCTGGCTTTTAGAAAAACTAACTCAGCAAGATCCAGACACAGAGAAAGTCATCATCGCCCTACTTATAGATGGACAGGGCACAGAGGTGTTTTGCCAAAGTCAGTTTGGTGGGTCCATGAAAATGATTGGTAGATCTTCTCATAATTGTAGAAATACCTTAAAGGCAAAGAGTGGAGTCCCTTTCCTTAACACTTCCTTAGGCTAATGTCCGTCACCTCTCTTGTGTGTTCTGGATGGAACTCGGGTGCACACATGGGCTCCATTTCAGGGGTGAACAAGGACGAAAGGACATGGTTAATATGGTCGCAAAAATGCTACAAGCTCAGTGGCATAAAACAACAAAAATGCATCATTTCACAATTCCACTGAGAATCCAGGTCACCTGGATTCTTTGCTCAGTGTTTCACCAGCTGAAATTGTGAGGTAGCAGATCTCTGCTCCCTTGATAGCTGTGGCCCAGGGAGCACTCTCCACTCCTAGAGCCACCCCACGGGCAGTTTATAACATTGCTTGTTGCTTCTTTACCCAGCCCAGCAGGAGTGCCTCTCTCTGGCTTTCTCCTTTGCAGACAGCTGGGGAAAATTCTGTGCTTTTAAAGACCTCACGTAATCGGATCAAACCCAGCCAGGACCCTCTCCTGTTTGCCCACCATCATCACAGGAGTGATGTGCTGTCATGTCCCCAGGGGACCTGTGTTAAGGGAGGAGATTTCACAGGCAAGCACGCCAGGGGTGGGGGCCTCTGGGGCCACCTTAGAATCCTGCCTACCCAAGGTACCAATGGGATCTGATCCAGGAACAGGGTTTCAGCCATCGTTCCCTCCGGTTTGCTGGGCGCAGTTATAGCTTTTTTTCCTGTATAGCTAGGTTTAGTTGTTCGCACTCTCAAAGCATACCATCACTGTTTTCACATTTTTGAGTTTTATGAATGTGGACAAATTGGGGATCTTTTGTGCTCAGAAAACACTTCAAATTTCTGCACTTTGCCTGGTCCTCTGTTTATGTGGGGCTTTGCTCTGTCACATTCTAGAAAGCTCTGGGTTGCCAGCTGACCTGACTTGCAGTCCTGCTCCTCTTCACAGCAGAGTATGGACTCACCAGACGCAGAGTTCCCTCTTGAGACCCTTCTTGGATCCCGGAGGTCCCCATTGTTTCTGCACTGCTAAAGGTGGACTGACCCACAGTCTCATTTCTCAGCAGTGGAGTAGGGAGAAAAGCCTGCCCCAAATGGATTTAAAGAAATTATGGGAGGCCAGGCTTGGTAGTGCATGCCTGTAATACCAGCCCTTTGGAAGGCTGAGGTGGGAGGATCATTTGGGTCCAGGAGTTTGAGACCAGCCTAGGCAATATGGTGAGACCCCCATGTCTACAAAAAATGGAAGAAAATTAGCTGGGTGTGATGCTGCATACCTGTACTCCCAGCTACTTGGGAGGCTGAGGCAGGAGGATCACTTGAGGCCAGGAAGTCGAGGCTGCAGTGAGCTGTGATAGCACCATTGCACTCCTCCTGCTTGGGCAACAGAGAGAGATCCTGTTTCAAAAAAGAAAAAAAAAAGGCACTATGAGGGGTTAACATGTTTCCAAATAATCTTTAGCCATGAGTTTTTCTCCAGCCTCTGAATGGACACTTAATAATCCACTGTATTGATTAACGCAATTTGTTCCAATTGTTCCAATTGAATAAACTATGCATAGAATCAGATATCTCTCTTTTAAAAGGGAGTGCTCTGGAGCTGACCTAGAAAGCTTTTGCTTTTGGACTTTATGGCAGCTACTACGGAGTCAAACATTTGCCATGCCAGCATACCAACTTTATCCTCAGTCTGACATTTCACCTGAAATAGATTTTTCCTTCATAATCTTATAATGTAAACTTTATATTACTACTGAACGCATAGGTTTACTATACCAGTTCAATTGTTTACAATATGCTCTAAAATAAATATACAGTTCTTAGGGTAAAATATTTGCCTGTATAATATCTCAAACATTTTGGGAAACCCTACTTTAATATGAAGAATAGATCTGTTTCAGCAAATTTCACCAGAAAAAAACCTATATAGTTCTATTTCCTGTGTTCTCTCTAGGGTTTTTGTTTAGAAAGTGTTCCAGTGAAAGTTATTCTCGTGGAAGAATAAGGTCATACTGACCTTGGGTTCCTGCCCAGCTCCTAGCATTTCCTTCATTGCTGAGTAGAATTGGAACTAAGTATTTTCAAGAGATCTATACTGTGAAATTGACAAAAGATGTTGCACTTGAGGTCCACTGATGCAAAGGCTGTCCCTGGCATTGGGGAAATGGGCCTTCCACACACTGAGCAGTCATGCAGGTGATTGGGAGTTGCATTGCTGATTGCAGGTCTTCCAGATCCTTTGGGCTGTTTAATACATTCCCAGCCCCTTACCCTGACTTGCCTCTGTCACTTCCGGCCCTTGCCTTCCCCCAGGCTGGTGTGGGGACTGCTTCCTCCCTTGTCTAGCAGTACACCCTCTTGACACGGCCACTTTCAGGTCGCCCTGAGGCTGATCACAAGTGCTGGGGTGGTTCAGTTCCTGCTTGGTGGGACTACCAGGATGTCCATGTGGAACTGGGCCCAGGCTGGGTGTGGTGGCTCACACCTGTAATCCCAGCTACTTGGGAGGCTGAGGCAGGAGAATCATTTGAACCTGGGAGTCGGAGGTTGCTGTGAGCCGAGATGGTACCACTGCACTCCAGCCTGGGCAACAAGCGTAAAACCCCATCTCAAAAGGAAAAAAAAAAAAAAAAAAAAAAAAACTGGGCCCAAGGGCATCAGCTGAATGTCTCCCAGGAGGAGAGGAGACCTCTCTAGGTTTGAGCAATGATTGTACTGACAGCAAACACAAACCTCCTCTAGGGGCCTCAGTCTCTCAAGACTTCATACTCACTGTTCTGTTTAGAGGCAAAAATGCCAACCAGGTCAAGATTCTGGGACACCACCAACTTTCTTTTCTGAGCTGGGAATGTCACTGTGTTTGTGGCCCAGGTGAGCCCCCCCTACCTCCCAAACGTGTCAGTGTTGAATGTATTGTCTCTATCTTCTAAAGTGTTGTGAGTGAGTTGGAATGACTTGTGGTCCTGCTAGGTGGGCATCGTGTAGTGCTTTAGTGTGGAAAGAGCAGGCCATATCACCCTTGCTTCATAAGGCACAAACACCTGACTAGCTAAGGTGGGATGGGGGCTCTGCACATAGCTAGCTCTCCACCCCTCCACCTCTCCACCCCTCCATTTAGCCAGATCAACAGGGACAAGCTACGTGAGCTCTCTGTGCCTGTTTCCTCATCTGTAAGGTGGGAGAGGTAAGTAGCTACCTTAGCACAGGGCATTTTGCTGACTACACACCAAGCAAGCCCTGTTCTACATTCCACACATTTAATATGTAAAAAATACTCGCTAGGCTGGGCACAGTGGCTCATGCTTGTAATCCTAGCTCTTTGGGAGACCAAGGCAGGCAGATCACAGGGTCAGGAGTTCGAGACCAGCCTGGCCAACATAGTGAAAACCCATCTCTACTAAAAATACAAAAATTAGCTGGGTGTGGTGGCATGTGCCTGTAGTCCCAACTGCTACTCAGGAGGCTGAGGCAGGAAAATCATTTGAAACCAGGAGGCAGATGTTGCAGTGAGTCAAGATCACACCATTGCACTCCAGTCTGGGTGACAGAGTAAGACTCCATCTCAAACAAACAAACAAACAAGCAAACAAACAAAAAATCCATAAAACAACTGGATAGTCTGCTGAGATAAGATTTTACCCAATACCCAGTTTTAGCCTGAAGTTGGTGGGGTCCCAGAACTTCCTCCTTTGTCTCTCAAAACATCTTGGATTTTCCTTTTTGAAGTTCCAAACTCAAAAAGATTTTACTTTACCATTCCTCAAATCCTGTTTTATTTTGCTTAAATTAAAAAACAAAAATTCTTATCTTCACCTTGGCAAACCCTTGTGGGAAATAATATAAAGGTTAATGGAAGTTGGCTTGGAGTAAATTGTAAGAAGGAGCAGTAACCCTGCAGAATGGAACATTAGGGATATTAGGTTGGTGCAAAAGTAATTGTGGTTTTTGCATTGTTGGAATTAGCCAGTTGATATGGGAATACATTCACATTCTTAAATAAATGTGCTTATGTTATACAACATTTTAATGAGCATTGCTCACTTTGTGGGTTTTTTTTTTTGCTAATGACATATTTGCTGTTATTTTATGTTTGTTTTAGACTATGGAAATAATGTTAGACAAAAAGCGAATTTGAGTGATTTTCTTATTTGAGTTCAAAATGGGTCGTAGAGAGGCAGAGACAACTTGCAATATCAACAATGCATTTGGCCCAGGAACTGCTAATGAATGTACAGTGCAGTGGTGGTTCAAAAAGTTGTGCAAAGGGGACAAGAGCTTTGAAGAGAGGAGCGTGGTGGCCGGCCATGGGAAGTCGACAACGGCCAATCAAGAGCAATCATCAAAGCTGATCCTCTTACAGCTACGTGAGAAGTTGCGGAAAAACTCGTCAACCGTTCTACCGTTGTTCAGCATTAGAAGCAAATTGGAAGTAACAAAGTTTGACAAGCAAAAAACAGAAAATCATTGTTTTAAACAGTTGTCTCCTCTTATTCTATGAGACAACGAACTGTTATTTTTATTGGATCGTGATGTGCAATGAAAAATGGATTTTACGCAACAGCCTGCAATGACCAGCTCAGTGGCTGGGCCAAGAAGAAGCTCCAAAGCACTCCCCAAAGCCAAACTTGCACCAATAAAAAGATCACGGTCACTGTTGGGTGACCTGCCGCAGGTCTGATTCACCACAGCTTTCTGAATCCTGGTAAAACCATTACATCTGAGAAGTATGCTCAGCAAATCAGTGAGATGCACCAAAAACTGCAGCATCTGCAGCCGGCAATGGTCCACAGAAAGGGCCCAATTATCCATGACAACGCCTGACCGCACTTTGCAAAGCCATCCCTTCAAAAGTTGAACAAATCGGACTACGAATTTCTGCCTCATCAGCCATATTCACCTGACCTCTTGCCAGCTGAATTGCCACTTCTTCAAGCTTCTTAACAACTTTTTGCAGGGAAAATGCTTCCACAACCAGCAGGATGCAGAAAATGCTTTCCAAGAGTTCTTTGAATCCTAAACCACCGATTTGTATGCTACAGGAACAAACTTATTTCTTGTTGACAAAAATGTCAACAAGAAATAAGTTTGTTCCTGTAGCATACAAATCGGTGGTTGTATGCTACTGGTTGATAGTAATGGGTCCTTTCTAATTAATAAAGATTATTTGAGCTTAGTTATAATGATTTAAAATTCATGGTCTGAAACCACAATTACTTTTCCACCAACCCGGCAAAAACCTGGCTCTGGGCATGTTGTTCTCACGGTAAAGGGCAGGGCCAGACCTCTTCACTGCCTTCTTCTTGGGCTGGCAGTAATGACATTGGAATGTCTGTGTGCCCAGGGTCCAGCACTCACCGGTCTCTTGCACTGTATAAGCACTGGGAAAGCTCACTCAAAACCATAGCTTCTGTTCTCTCTGCAACTGATGGCTTCTGAGTGCAGGCCTCAAACTCATATCCCCCAGGCACCCTCAGCACCAGTTGGGTGATTCAAGAGCATCAGAAACCACACAAGACCCAAGCAGACTTGGCATTCACAGTCCGCACCCTGTCCTCCCAGTCTGGGAATGGCATCATCCTTCGCAAGGATGCCTGCCCCCAAAATAGAAATCGCTCCTAATTCTTCTCTGCCTTGGAAGCAGTTCCAGAATACAGCTACTTCTTGTAGGTTTGGGCCACAGTCAGGACTCAGCCACCTAGCCTATGACCTGTCTCCCCAAGTCTCCTCTTGGTTCCCTTTGGTATTTCTCTGTGCAGCAGGCAGCATGAGCTTCCAAATATAGGATCTGTGCTCCAGACACACCAGTGCTTTCTTATTTCACACAATTAAATTCTGAATTCCTTATTAGGAGGTAGAGCCCCTGTGATCTGTCCCATGTGGTCAGATCTCATCACTGCGCAGTTGTCCATCCTGTGCTCATCTCTGCCTACACTGGCTATGGGGCGACATGTCCGGAATCCTCATGCCCCTGTCTGGACTTCTCTTCCCCAAGCTCTTTGCAAGGGGCATCCTCCTGCAACCCATCATCAGAAAGAGCATCACCGCTCCTCCTGTCTTTCTACCTGCTTTACTTTCTTCATCTCCATGATTATTCTCTGAAGCTACATGACTGATTATATGTTGTCCTTTCTTCCCCACTGTAACAGAAGCCCCAGAAAACCAGATATATCACCTTGTTTATTTCTATAACTCTAGTCCCTGAAAGCATGGCTAGCAGAGTAGGAAGTCTATAAATACATTTTGAATGAACAAATAAATGAATTGATAAATATATTTTGAGTGAACAAATGGCACATTCTAGTACCAACAAGGACATTGTAGTTAATTCTGTTGATTCATCAAAGTTTATGAAATGTCAAAGATGAGACATTTCAGATTTTATTGTTCATACTCTCCCCCATATTAGTGCCTTTGATTAAAAAAAAAATCCCATGATCAACAGTAAGAAAAACAAAAAAACCTCTGGAACTGTAGAATTGACCTTTGAGTATGATTTATTACTCTGTAGGAGGAGCTGTCCCAAGAGTGATAGTCTATAGGCTTTTCCTGCAGGCAATCCCAACCCTGATGGGGCAGCTGGATCTGCCATCATTGTGTCTGTCTGGAATGAAGACAGACTTCACCAAGACAGTTTCATTTTAATATCCCATTAATCCCAGGCTTGATATAGCAGAATTCATTATATACCTGCTGAGAATTAAGGACATTCACATATCAAAGTGATTCTGGGGAGACCTGTTAGTATGGTGATAGGATTCAAAGCTGTGCTCTGCACTTTCGTTTATGGAATCTTTTCTGCACACCTCCCAGCAGATTAGAATCTCTTGAAATCAGGTCCCACCACATGACACCTCTTCTTTCTGCAGGCTCCTCTCCCCTTCCCCTTCAGAATACTCTCACCAATCTGTAAAGACGCATCTCCTGGCCTACTGTCATTCTTTACAACACCTTTGCTATCTTACTGTTTGCTGATTTCAATGCCATAGAGGAGGGCTTTAAGATGACACTGCTGCCCCCCCACCCCGCTGGCGCCCCCACCCCAGACCAGTTCTGAGCCTCCTTCCTTTCAATGCTCCTGTCCTCCACTCCACCTCAGCACTCTTTGTCAGGGTAATACCACGATCACGATGACTCCTGTTGTTACTAGGACTTGCCCAACAATCCTGCCAGAGTTGCCATTTCCAGCACCCTGCTCTCCTAGTGCCCCAGTCTCATATTCCCAGCTCACTCACACTTGTGTGTCTGCTGTTATGATTCTTCAGCCTCAATGGACTCTCCCATTCACTGTCTCCTTCATGTCTCAGTTGAATAACCCATCAGGAGCATACCTTTACATGCATCGTTAACTCACACAACTCTCCTGTTTTGTTACATGCCTCTGGAAAGAGCCCTGAGCTGGATGAACCCGATTTTCCCAGAAATGGCACTTTGGCTGGTTCTGGGTACTACAGCCACAGTCCATCTGGCTGCTCAATGCCTGTGCTGTCACAGCCAGCGATGCTGGATGCTCCGAAGTTCACTAGGGAACTTTCTACCTTTCTGCTCTGCATTCCTGCACCTGCTGGTGGCAGGGAAAATATCCTTCAGTGTGCTACTGGCCTCACTTTAATTTCATAGTATCAAATGGGCCCTCACTGTTTCCCACCATCACATCACGTTTCCTGGCCAAATCACTCTCATATCCTACATGATCATTTCATGACTTCTCTCCTCACACCTCCAGAATGTCCTCTCTGTCCTCTCTCTCAGCAGATCACCTTACTTTCTATTTGACTGGTGGAAAGAAACAAAATGAATAATCACAGCAAACTTCCACCACCACAGAAATCAACGTGTTCCCTATTCATTCGTATCTAGAAAAATCTTTCCTCTTTCACTAGATCATATGCTTTCTAGAATTTTTTTCTAGAAAATTACCTCCTCTCCAGCATAATAAAAATTTCCCTCCACAGTGAGATATTAACATCAGCATAACAATGGACTCTAACGTTTATCATTAAAAATAAAAACAGCAACAGCAACAAAGTTTTGACTTCACCTCCCTCTCCAGCTATAGTTCATGCTGGGTGCGTATTTTCTATGTTTTCCCCTGTATTTCAGGACATGAATGCCTAGGAGCTGCATTTCCCCAAATCTCTACAGAGGGCTCTCGTTTATATGCCACCAGTTAGAGGCACTCTCAAGGTATATGGAAGGGAGACGAACATGGAGTGTTCTTTTAGAAGCAAGTAGTTCCGGGGCCTCAGACCATCTTATGTCTACCTCAAGGCCTTTGCACGTTTGGTTACCTCGGCAGAGAGCCTTCTCTCCCCCAGAGAGACACATGGCTCACCCATTTACATCTTTACTCAGATGTACCCTTCTCAATTAGGCCTTCCTAACCACCTTATTCAAACGCATTCTTCCTCCACTCCTGAGCATTTCAGTTCCTTTCCTAATTTATTTTTTCCTCAAACACTATTATTACATGACCTACTACGTAAATACAGTACTTACTTATTTCCTTATTGCTTGTCTGTCCTCACTAGGATGCATACTCCACAGACACAGGCGCTTCGATCTGTTTTATGTACTGCTAGAAAAATAGTTAACATATAGTAGATATGCAACGTATTTGTTCGTTGATCAAATACACAAATATAACATGTCATTCAAGGCCCTAAAATTTTTTCTAAGCACCTTTTTTTTTTTTTGAGGTGGAGTCTTCCTCTGTCACCCAGGCTAGAGTGCAGTGGCACAATCTGGGTTCACCGCAACCTCTGCCTCCCAAGTTCAAGAGATTCTCCTGCCTCAGCCTCTCGAGTGGCTGGGACTATAGGCACCCACCATCACGCCTGGCTAATTTTTATATTTTTAGTAGAGATAGGGTTTCACCATATTGGCCAGGCTGGTCTCGAACTCCTGTCCTTGTGATCTGCCCACCTTGGCCTCTCAAAGTCCTTGGATTACAGGCATGAGCCACCACGCCCAGTCTTTTCTGAGCACTTCTTTAGGGGTAACCCACAGGTTTTGGTTTGTCAAGCTTTCATCATGCTCATAGTCTACATTCTGCTATTTGGTTTTAGTTTTCTTTTTGAGTTAGGAGTTAGTTGAGAGATGGGCTAAGAATGTCCAGATCACAGGGATTGTTTGCTTGTTTGTTTTGGCAATTTACAAACATGGCTTGTTTTTTGGATGACAAAAATCACTCCAATTTTTTAAGTACTTGAGCAAACTGTATTATAGTAAAGCACATCTCACATTCCGTTTCCACCACTGCCCAGCTGTATAGGGATGGGTGGTGAACCTGAGAAGCACCACTTACCCTGAGAGGCCTTCCCTCAGGTTTCTGATGCCTTCCCTCCCCGTGTCTTCTGACACCTCTTTTGACTCTGCTCTTGGCCATTCTCCCTCTTATGTCACAGTTTGGGGGTTGGACCATCTTGAGGCTCATCAGAGACACAGTTTTCGTTTCTGTTCCCTGTATTCCTTGTTGCCTTTGGGTGATTTCTCAGAGAGAAATATCATCGGATGAAATAGTCAAGAAATTTAGGAAGAGAAGAAAACAAAGATTTTGTGCTATCACGTTAGAAGCAGGTATTGTGAAGTTTAGACTACATTTGAAATAACTTGTTTTAGTGCACAGTTGATCCCCTCTACCTCATTTGGTCCCCGCATCTATTCAGGTTGTCCTTCACAAACAACCTGAAGACAGATTGGATGTATCCATTGATGTCTTTCTTACAGTCACTATTTGTTAGTAGGAATGGATTTGAAATCCATCACAGAGACTGAGTGCTTCCTCCTAGATAGTACCTCCTCCTTCTTCACTTGATCGAAGCAGTTCCCACTAGAATGATTGTACTTGCTAAGGATTTAAAAACCTGATGGATAAATTTAATCGAGAAGTGATGAACTTGGGTGAATAAGGCCAAATGGCACTTTTCTATGAAATTTCTACAAATTTTCATTTGTAATTAATAGAAAAGTATAAGAGTGATTGTAATTATAACCTGAAACATAATTAGACATTCAGTATATGTCAATGTTTTAAATAATTAATATTGCAGCACTTAGAAGTTTATTTTAAATTCTTAGAGGATAGCATTGTTGTATCCAAAGTACATAGAATCTGGCACATAATAGGTGCTCAATAAATGCTCATTAAGTGCATAAATATAAGAATACATATAATCTGACTTATATCTAGCAGCATTTCGTGTGTTTGATTTGCAAACTTTCTTCTGCACAGTTTCACAGGGCATAATTTTCTGGAGTGTTTGTAAGGACACTGGGACCCCCTATGCTTTCATAGTTATCTTATATTAGTCTAGTCTCACTTTCATCTCCCGGACTTTTCTAATTAGCATGGAGAAGGGCTTCCCCTGGCAATTTGGTTTCTGATTGTTGAGAGAGAGTAGAATTCTTGACTAACAGTGGTTTCATGTTTTCATTCAATGTTTTCTGCCTTCTTGCCTCACAGATAATTGAGGAAAATCCCTTAAGTAAACACAGCAGGAGGCTTCATCCTAACCATCGTCTTGAGACTATTTTTTTCCTAATTGGCATCAACACTGATTTCTGTTATCCTTATTGACCTTATTTATTGACACCAATCGTGTCTCTTTCTAAGGACTAGTAATCTTTATCAAATATCACATGGGCTTTCTTACCTAAAACCGGCTCCCAGTATTTAAAAACAGAACAGAACACTTTCTTTCTTAGATTTAAGGTCAATAATGGTTTCTTTTTTTCAAAGAAACTCAAGTATTTTTGGCAGATCAGAACATTTGTCAGGAACACATTTTCAAGTGTGTTCTTACAGTGCTATCAGGACTGCAGAGCCTTTGATACCACTGACTTGGCCTTTCTGCACTCCAGTTTGCAGGACTGTGAAAATGGGTGTAATGATATCTCTTTCAAGTGTTTCTGTGAGAACCAAGTCAGGGAATACATAAAGCATCTAGCGCACACTAAACCCTCATAAATGGCTAGTTAGTTTCCTTCTTTTGACAAAATGAAAGGACTTTTAAAGGACATTTATTTGTTGTTTAGATAGTTTTGCCAGCATCAGTCCTGAAGCACAAGTTAAATAAGATGCCACGAGTTTCCCTGAACAGAGACCAACTCAGGGAAATGATGCAGCGTAACGTAACAGCTCAACCAGGCAGGCAGGGATCAGAAACCATGGCGAGTATCTCTGGTGGCTCTATGAACAACCAACAAGAGGAATAACTCAACAGCTTGTAGCTGTTTGGAAGCAGCAGTGGCAAGCAGCCTGTGGAACTCTGGCCAGCCACTCCATCTACAAGCACTGAATTTAGAACTGCTTATGAGGGTAGGTGAAGAAGGGAGGGGTGCTATAGAGGGTTTCAAAGGAAGTAGCTGCTGGGTAATGGAAGATCCAGACACTTTCCTCCCCAGACTATAGGCACCCTTATCTAAGGATGATGCCTTATTCTTGGGCTTTCCATGTTTGTTCAGATGAGTGTCCCAGAAGTTCCTACTGTCGTCTGTGGTTTTCATCTCAAAATCCCATAATACTAAGAGAGTGATTTCTAATAGTGAGGCAGGCTGAGGGGAGAACATGGCAAGGAGGTTGTTGTGAGAAGTTCAGGAAAGGTGTTGAGGTCAGAGCCAGCTTTCAGGGAAGGTGGCTGGAGTATCCAGACGCTGAGCAAGGCCATGGCACCTCACTCAATTCTCAGCTCATTGCACATTTTTTGGAGGGGCTGCATCCTTCAATGTTAGGTCCCTGAGACCTGAGACTTACTCTGGCTCTCCCACCTCTGAGGTTTATGAGCATCACAGTGTTCATAAATATGCCTGATCTTGGAGAAAACTGTCTAAGCAGTCATGCTAAAAATGAAGAACATGTGCTAAAACTGGTGGAGGTTTGCTCACTGGTAAGCTGTTGGCCAAATTGACAAAGAAGGGGAAACTTTACAGAATATCTATTTTCCATTTTTTATTGCCGTACGCATTCCTGAACATACGCATTTGATCATTCCAGTATATCTATGATGGGCTTATTTTTGTGCCTCTGACATTCACTGCCTTGTGTTGTCTCCTCCCTGTGACTTTGGCTTTTGACTTGATTTGGCCATTATAAGCCCAACGTGCATGCTCTTATCAAGTCTGGGTCAGCAAACATGACCCAGGCTTGATAAGATCATGCACGTTGGGCTTATATTCCTGGAACACCCTCTCTTACAGTGCTGAGCCTCATGTAAGAAATTCAGTTACCCATCTGGGAAAATGGCCGCATAGAGAAAAAGAATGTCTGGGCAGCTCACAGCCAAGTGAAGAAGCCATCTTTGATGTTCCAACCACATCAAACACCATTACCCAGCCCAGCTGAGCTCAGCCCAGATTGCTGAGTCATGGGGAATAATCAGTTGTCATTGTTTCAGTTCATTAAATTTTAGGGCTGTTGTTGCATAGCAATAGATAACAAAGACAGTGCTACCTATATAAACTGAAGCAACTACAAAATGCAAAAAATAAAAAGGGTAACATCAAAAATATATGCATATATAACAAGAATCAAATGAATCTCTGAGGAAGTTTTATGGGAAACTGAGTAGATGAAATAATAAAGCCCAAAGTATGTTTGTCTCACAGAAGGGCTTGCAGTTGCATCCTGAATGATGGCAGGTGGTGCTTAGCTTTGTGTGCCGAAGTCAAACCCAGAGACATGATCAGCTATGAGATCTAGCACCTAGAAGAAAGAAATGCAGCAGCTCCTTGGACTACACTTCTATATATAGACACTGGTGTTGATGCTGGCATGGCATGTAAAAAGACAAGCAGAGCCTATTCCCAAAGCCTTCACTGAATGAGGGTTGAGTGGCAGTTTTCCGTTTCTCTTCTATTTATGGTGAAATATAAAATACAACCAGAAAAGTACACAAAACCAAGATAATTTATCCACAAAGTAAACCTGCATAACCAGTACTCAAGTCAAAAGGATAACATTGCCACTCCCAGAGGACCTGCCCTTGAAGGTAACAATTATCCCAACTTTAATAGAAATCGTTTTCTTGATCTCCTTTATCAACTGAATAATTGACTTAGTTTTGCTGGGTTTTGATCTTTATCTTAATGAAATCATGCAGCAAGCGTTCTGGTGTATCTGGCTTGCTAGCTGTAGATCATCCCTGTGTGCTTCCATACCTAAGAATAGATTTCTATTATTAATGTACATTTGGATCATTTTCAGTTAGGGGATGCAAACAATGCTGCTGCCATGAGTACCGTATTTACCTCTTGGTGCACTTGTCCATGCAGTGCTGTTGGGAACCAACATACCTAGAGATGAATGTGCTGGCTCCTCTATTCTTCATGGCTTTCTTTTTAATATTACACCAAGTAGTCTTCCCAAGTGGTTGTACTGACCTAAACCCTTTCCAGGGTGGGAGAGCTCTATCACTTCACACCTCGCCAAAGCCTTGGTGCTGCCAGGCTTTTATGTGTTGGCCATTCTGAGGGATGGTGCATGGTGATTTTCATTTAATTTTCCTTGATTACCTATTCATATCTTTATTGGTCATTTTAAGTCTCTTGTTTCATTTTCTACATGGTTGTCATTATCCTAATAATTTGCAGAAATCTTCTTCAAGTTAAACACAATACAGATAACTCCGCCCATTTTGTGGCTTACCTTTTCCCTTCTTCCTGGTGTCTTCAATGACTGGGGGTCTTCGAATGACTGCAGGACAATTTATCAAGTTTTTCTCTGTATGGATCATGCGTTTTACTACTTGTTTAACTAGGCTTTCTCTAGTCCATGTTCAAGAAAGTATTCTTTTACATTTTTATTCAAAAGATGTGTTCTGACTTTCACATTTAGACCTGCAAATATGTGTGTGTGGTATAAAGTAGCAATTTTCTCTTATTTCCATGTGGATCTGCAGCTGAGCCACTACCACTTACTGAAAAGACTTTTCTTTCTCAACTGCATCGCCGTGTGCCTTGGTCCTGAGTAAAGCTTCCCTCTCTACCACGCTTCTCCTTGGCTTCATGCTCTGTTCCGTCCTGAACTTTGGGAACTGTTCTCTGGGCCTGTTGAACTTCTTGCTCTGCTTCTCAAATGCCCTCTTCAAACTGTAAAATGCCCTCAGGGAAAAGCAGCCCCAATGCTGAACTCACCTGTTGGGATCTCCATCTTCACACAATCCTGGCTCTACTTTATTCTCTATTTTTAGTTTTCTGATGCCCTTAGATGGATGATTTAATATTTTTATTCTGCTTTTATAATGTCCTCAGCAAGAATTTTGTTTCAAATGACCTAATTCATCATTACCAGAAGCAGAAGTCTGGTGAGTCAGTTTTATTTTTTATTCTTCTTAGAGACAAGGTCTCTGTCACCCAGGCTGGAATGCAGTGGTGTGATCATAGCTCACTGCAGCCTGGAACTCCTGGGATCCTCCCACCTCAGTCTCCTGAGTAGCTGTAACTATAGGTACATGACACCATGCCTGGATAATTTTTAAATTTTTTTGTAGAGATAGAGTCTTGCTATGTTTTCCAGGCTGGTCTTGAACTTTTGGCCTCCAGCAGTAGTGATTTGTTTTAATAAAATTTTTAACACCTTTGGACATGGTAGGAGAAATTGTGAGACAATGCAGGCCAATTGGAATACTTCAAAATCAAGCCTAGTTTAAGCATCAATGTGGAAAGGAATTCAGGATGTTTAAGACTGAGAGGGAACCCCCATGAGGCAGAGCAAGTGTGCCTAGTGGAAAGAAGACCCCAGGGTCCAGGGAGGGTGTTTCACTGGTGACGGCTACTTCAAGCTTGTCTAAGCAAATAGCATGCAGATGAATTCAAAATCGTTTAAATGACCAAAGAAAGTACATTTTCCCACATATTGCAAATTCTGGCATTAGTGTGATTCCAGAGACAATTATTTCATCAGCCTGCCAATATCATCGAGAATCCGGGTCTCTCCATGTCTCAGTGGTGTTGGTCTGTGGTGGGCTGCCTCCCTACATACCACCTGCCACTGTCCAGGAACTATGTCCAGCCACAGTGGTGGACAATGAGCTGCCCAGCACTGTCTTTTCCCCCATCCTCTTCTCAATGGCAGGGACAAGCTTCCCCAGGGGTCCTTCCTGAAAATGTCCCCTCATGTCTCCTGGATCGGAATGGTCTTTCCTGTCACATCTTATTCCATCGCTCGCAAAGGGAAGAGGCCACCATGCTTGGCTCCAACTCCTATGAATCATCTTTTGAGACAGGGATGTGCCCAGCAGTGTTCTCCCAAAGAGCTGCAATGAGCTTCTTTTAGGTGGCGGTGGGAGGTTCCTTATGTTTGAAGAATGCACGGATAAGCAAGGAAAGGAATCAGAGGCTCCTGGACACACACAGGTCTGTTAATACAGTCCAGGTCAGAAGTGAGGGCTATGAGTGCATGGAGAGAAAGGGAGGTTGGGTGGAGGGATGGAAGGAAGGCAACAGAAGGGAAAAGAGCCTGACGGCCACCAAGCAAGGGGTAGAAAGGCCTGACTGCAGAGTTGCTTCACTCCTAGGAAAAGTATTCTTAGCCTTGCCTCCCAGTTCTGTGTTCATCACCTGGGCAGCTCCATGGGGCCAGTCTAAAGGGTTCTGGCCCTGAGCTGCTAACACGTTTGTGTAGGCAGTCCAGTTCTACTCCCAGCTTGCAGACCCAGAGGCTTGGGAGGTGATGGGATTAGCTCATGTCGAACAAAAGCATGGGGTGGCCGTTAAGCTGGGCTAGCCATAGTGACAGCCCCAGTGATACTGGATGGTAGGTCTTGACTGTGAGTTGTCCAGGTCCTTGGCATGTTCAAAAAAGAATTCAACGAAGTGCCCAAGGAAAGCAACAAAGGAATGAAGCAATGAAAAACAAACAAAGCGACAGAGGAAAGAAGTCACGAAAGCACAGATTTCGCAAAGTGAAAGAACAGTTCATAGAAGTGGGAGCAGGCTCAAGCAAGCCCCTCAAGAGCACCCTTTCATTAGGGTTTTTATTAAGCCAAAAAATCTGGTAACACCCCTAGATGCCTTTCAGAGGCCCAACCCCAGGAAGGATTGGCCTGCAACCAATCAGAGGCTAAGATGGAGACCCTGCCCGCGGTCAGTCAGAGGCTGAAGTGGAAACTTCTGTCTTGTTATCACAGAGTGAAGATGTGGCCTGCACACTGCCCAGTCCTGCCCAGACTGACTGCACTGCGTTTCCTTTGCTTATGCCTTAACCCTTGGTTGCCCTAATTCCCTATTTTCCTGTCTCAGAAGGATCATCCAGACTGATGCGAGCCCTTGTATAAATCAAGCCTGAGAGGGGCCCCTGGTCCCTTTCTGGCCCTGTGAGACACAACCATACATGAGAGACAGCAGCAACCCCAACAGGAGGGCCTGCCTGGAACCAGGGATCCATCTGTGCCCGAACTTAGATTGTGGCCATCTTGGGTGCAGGCTTGTGAGTGAGCTGAGTTTCCCAAGGATCGACCTGCCTGGTTCTTTCACCTTCTAACAGTCCAGGCCCTCCCCGAGTGTAACAAGAGTCTAATCTAAGGCAGTTTGTGACTCAGGCAGTAATTCAGAGGCACCCTAGAAAAACAGGAGTATCAGACTGCAGTGTTGCTTTAATTTGGGCTTGGGGGCAGAACTTTGGGGCCTGGGTTCAGCTGGTTCTTTGAGATTCTAGTTAACTGGATTGAGAAGAGGCACATTCTGCATGTTCTCCAACGATCAGCTAGATCTTGATGCTATGCTGTTCAGTTCAGCAAATTCTCCCCGGGAGTACACACTGCTCCAGGTATCTGGAGGATAGCAGATCACACTTGCCTCATGTACCACACAGACCCATGCACTGGCCCCCTTCTCCCCATTCTCCGCATCCCAGGACCTCCTGCAGAACTTGGCACTTCAGGAAGTAGATCAGTCCCCAGCAAACTCTGTGTGTACAGTGCCAGAGAGTAAATCATTTGGGCTTTGAAGGCCAAAAGGACTGCACCATTCTGTTGGTGTAGGATGAAATTGGACATAGACAAATCATGAATGAATGAATGAGTGAGGCTGTGTTCCCATACAACTTTATTTACAAAAACAAGCTGCAGGTTGGATTTGGCCCCAAGATATGGTTTGCCAACGCTTGGTCTAAATTAACCAGAAATACTGTTTTCTATGAGAGAAAGAACTTGATAGAATTGTACACTAATTGTTCTTTCATCTTAATGCGCTATTTGATTTAAACACTTGTTAATGATGGTTTTTAATTGCCATTTTTGGTAAATGTAATGCATTACATTTTAATCTTTTTCTAATTGGCTAAAAACAGGAAAAGGCAATCTCAGATCTTTCCTACCAGGTAAGGCATTTGGTTTTTTTTAGAAATTGATGAATACGTTTTTGCTCACAAATAATAATTGTGCATATTTATGTGGCACAATGTGATGTTTTGATCCGTGTATACATTGTAGAAAGGTCAAATCAACCTGATTAACTTATCCATCATCTCACCAACTTATATATGTATTTATTTTGTGTGTGTATGTGGAGGTTAAAAATCTATCCTTTCAGCATCTGGTCTTTTAAGTCTGATTTGCTAAGTAACTGCACCGGAAATTTCTAATGGAGCTGTGCACTGGGTGAGTCAGCTTGCAATCGTTCTTTCTGTCTTTGTTTGTACTCTGAAGAGAGTGTGGACTTTCCGGCTTGTCACCCACTCTCTTTAAATCCACCAGCCCTGCACTTTTCAGGGTTGCCACCTACACAGTTCTGAAGGCATGCTCAGGGTGCCAATCAAGTGTCACCAAAGCAGAGCAAAAAGCCTGCCTGAACCATCATGAGAAGCGTTGTGTTAAAGCCTGAAGTGTGGCACTCCTCACTTGGCATTAATAGTTAAATCTAAGCTGAGCGTTTTTGTTCCAGAAGAGACAGCCTCTCTGTTGTTGGCATGAGGTCGGTGCAGTGTTTGCATGGAGGTGCGAAATCATTGCCATAAACCTTGGATGAAGCGGCATAGGGGAAAGTTCTTAGCATCAGCAGGTTGGTAAAGTAAGTCAGTAACTAACATTAGAGAGAGCTTACTGCATCCTCAGAACTGCTCACTGAGAACTGAGTAGTTTGGGGGGCAGGCGACTCACGTTCAAGCCTTTGAGCACTGTGACCTTGGGCAAGTCATTATATTTTCTCTGAGCCTCTCTTTTTTAAAGTGTGAATATGCTGGATTGATTTCAAAAATGTCCCCACTTTCCATCCCTTCCTTGTGTCCTTTCCATTGTGACTCTTCAGCTCCATAAGAGGCAGAGTCTAACTCTCCACCCCTCAAGATGGAATGCTTCATGGCTCCCTTTGTCTAACAGGATGCATCGTTCTGCCCAGCCTCCTGAGCCTGGTGCCCTTTGCTGGCTCTCACTCCTTGGTCTCTGCCTGCAAACAAGTCTGGGCTGGCCTGTTGGGAGAGGAGGCAATGTGTGGAGGAGAACAGAGGCGTCCCAGCTGACAGTGGGCCACATTGCCAAAGCACACCCTCTCACTGACCCCCAGCTTCCCAGACAGGAGCAACATGAGGGAACACAGCCCAAACCACAGTAACTGCCTGGCTGCTTTCAGCCGAAATTGCTGATCAGCTGAATCTTGAGCCAAATAAGTGGCTGTTTGAAGCTAGCAAATCTGGGGATGCTCTTCTTTGCAACAATAGCTGTTACACGGGTGCTGACTCTCCCTGTATCTCAGAATGTGGCAGGGAGCAAACGAGGCCTTGTGCGTTAGAAGCTTTGTGAATCCTAAGTAGTATACAAATATAAGTTGTCCATCGATTGCATACGTTTCTATCAGTATTGAGACCAGGCGGAGGATGCAAATCAATATAAACAGCCCTCACCTCCCCACCTCAATACATACAGGAGCTCACTTCTGTCTTCCTGATATCTCATCCATGTGTGATTCTCTCCAGCTTCACAGGTTCACCACTCGTGCACCCATCCCATGTTTACTGGCCACCTGCAGCATGCCAGGAACAGCTTTTGAGATTGGGGATGTTAAGGTAGGCGGGGTAGAGAGGCAAATCCATAAATGATTAAATCAGTGAAAAACAGCAGATGCAAAAAGGCGATGCAGAAAACAAGTGCTATGGGCAGAATGTTCGCTGCCCCCTCCTCATATGCCAAAGCCCTATCCCTGGTGTGACTGCATTTAGAGGTAGGACTTGTGAGGAGGTGACAATGGTGAAATGAGGTTGTAAGGGTAGGACCTGATCCCACAGGACCAGTGCCCTTGTAGAATGAGGAAGAAACACCAGCGCTCACTCCCTTTCTCCGTTTCCCGTAGGTGAGCACACAGCAAGAAGGCAGCCATCTGCAAGCCAGGAAGAGAGCCCTCGCAAGAACCAACCCCGCCAGAACCTTGGTCGTAGACTCCAGCCTCCAGTGTTTTGTTGTGGCAGCCTGAGTTGACTGAGACCATCAGTGTAGGGAGAGACAAAGAAGTCATTGGGTAGCTTCTTTTGGGCAGGTGGTCAGGTGACCATGAAGTGAGGAAAAATGAAGGGAAGAAGTCAAATAGAATCCACGAGAAGAATGTTCCAGAAAGAGGGACTGGCAGGACAAAGGCCCAGTAGTAAGCTCAGCTGGGGTGCACTCTGAAGGCCAGGGAAAGTGGTGAATTTGATTCTCCAGGTAGCAGGAGCCCACAGGAGCACCTGACGGAGGAGAGCTAGGGTGGAATTTATGTTAGGCCCTTCTGGCTGCTGAGTGGAGCCAGAGAGGAAGCCTAGGTGCCATTTAGGAGGCTGCTGCCTTGGGAGAGTTGTCCTTGGGAGAGACATAGTTGTGGTTTTAAGATGGAGAAAAGCAGGTCAATTTGGGATAGGTTTGAAGGTGGCTGCAGCAGGTTCTGTTGAGGCGCATTTAGGGATGTAAGAGGAAGAGAGGAATTGAGGCTGGTACCTGTTTTAGTGATGTATATGTAAGGCTATCAGAGTGCATGGGGCTTTTGTGGTTCCTAACCACAGGCTCTTTAACACCTGGAGGATGGTAACGCCAAAAGTTGGGAGCTGCTGAGCTCTTTGGGGTCCTGCTACTCTGTCATTGACTGGTGGAGCAGGTAGTGTTTCTTACCACTTATTTTTACTGCCAGGGATGGTGCCACATCCTACTAAATCACTGCCTTTAATTCATGGATATTTCCATGAAAGTGAAGTGAAGACGTTTATGGGCATTGATGATCTGTTGCTGTGCAAAAAGTCACTCAAACAGTTTCTATGGGTTAGGAATTTGGGATCAGCTTGGCTGGGTGCTTCTGTCTCAGGATCTGGCTCATGCAATTGCAGTTGGATGTCAGCTGGGGATGTTGCTCATCTAAAGACTCATGTGGGGCTGAGGATCCACTTCCAGTGTGACTTGCTATGTGGCTGGCATGTTGGTGCTGACTGCTGCATGAGGGCCCTGGCTCCTCTCCTTGTGAACCTGTCCACAGAGCTAGTTAAAAGTCCTTATGACATGGTGGCTGGCCTCCACAGGGTAAGTGATCCAAGAGACAGAGGTGAGGGCTGCAAGGCCTTTTATGACCTAGCCTTGGAGGTCACACACCATGATCCTGCCACATGCAACTTGTCACAGCAGGCCAGCCTCAGTAGTGCAGGACCAAATACCAGGAGGCAAAGTGACCACAGCATACTCTGATTTGCCTAAAAGGCAAATAACATTGTCTCTACTGGCTGGAAGGGCACTCAAGCCAGAGGTGACATTGTCTGTGGTGTGATTTATCCCCAAGTCACCAGCGGGGCTGGATTTGAGTCAGACCACCTGTGTCTGGTGCTATCTCTTCCCACTTGGGAGAGGTGTTTGGCCTGTCTCAGGGTCCTCGTCTGTGAAATGGGCTCTGACTCCTGCCTTGTGGTGTGATGTGAGGTTTGGGTCCAGTGCTGACACAAGCTGGTGCCTGGTAAGTGTTCTTCACTTCCCTCCTCTTTGTCAACTCGTTTGCTGTGCAGCACACGTCTTTGAGCACAAGTCTTTGAAACGAGTACATTGATAACTATAGACCTTTGCACCTTGTCTACATGAGAATTGAACTGGTGGATTCTTTTCTTGGCTTTCCCTGACACCTGTGGAATGGTATGCACTGGAGAGAATATCGTTTAGATCTACACATGGGCACACATGGGCACGTGCGTGACTGCAGGGTCAATACAGGCTAGCTCTGATTTTTGCCATCTTTCAGATATGTGTACAGATTAGATGTCAGTTATATAATTTGGTTTAAATTATTTGCGATCAGCTTTATGCTGTAGAATCTGGGAGCCACTAATGGTACTTGTCTTACGTGTTCCACAAATTAGTTTGTAGGTCAGGGTAAACAGTGACTCAATACCTGCTTGTCTCAGGTGGGCATTAGGTAAGTTTCTTTATAGCACTGTCATTAGTATCTCCTCCACGTGGGAGGTTCATTTTAGACACCATGGTTTGGCTTGTGTGGGTGAGATGGGGAATAACATTATATCTCCTTAGTCGTCAATGCCAGAATGGGTCACTATCAATAAAACGCGACTCCTGGGTGGCCAACTAAGCTTAAATAGGTGTCAGCCACACTCTGCCCACCACCCTACTCTTGGGCCCTGGCAACTCTCATTCCAACAGCCTCATAAAGCTGCAGCAGGGGACAAACAAGGTCTAATTGGCACTTTGGGTTTCACAGTGAATTGGTTGTGTTAGATACGGCTGCCAATAAAAATTCAGATTAAACATTCTGCAGCCATCTGTATGAAGCCTTAATGTTCCTGCCAAATATACTCATGGATCTAAAGATAAGCTATCTGATCCAGTGGCCTTGGCCATCTTAATTTACTTAATTATACAGTTGAACTCATTGTCAGACATGGGTGCAGTGATGAGAAGCCTGCCATGGAGTGATTCACATTTTGCTCATGAGTTGGGTAATAAGTGGTTCTGTACTGTGAGTTTGGGGTCTACAGAGCCTGGTTACAACAGGCAGGTGTCTTCATCTTATGAAATGGTCAGTATCATGCTCCCTCTTTCCTTAAGTGTTGTATAACTCAAAAGCTACCTCTCCGTAGAATACTTGGAGTTAATTGAATTGCTGTGTTGTAGTCGGCTCTACTGCCATAACAAAGTACCACACACTGGGAGTTTTAACAACAGGAATTATTTCCTACAGTTCTGGAGGCTGGAAGTCTGATCAAGATGTTGATGGGACTGGCTCTCCTCAGGCCTCTCTCCTTGGCTTACAGATAGTGTCTTCTCTCTATGCCTCTTTATGTCACCTTTCCTCTGTGTGTGTGTCTTAATCTCCTCTCCTTAGAAGTACACCAGGCCACCCTAAGGACTTCATTTTAATGCAACCCACTCTTTTAAGGCCCCATCTCCCAATACAGTCACATTCTGAGGCTCTGAAAGTTAGGACTTTAATGTATAAACTTTTTGGGGGACACAGTTCAGCCCATAGCACTCTGCTTAATCCATCCCAGCACTATATTTCAACCATGCAGAAAACCTTTTAGAATCTATTATTTAAACACACACTAAGGCTACTGCCCCCATATGTGGTTTCTGATGGGTCCTGTAGTTGGCTTGTCCTGGGGTTAGGAAGAGATGAATTCTGCCAAGATCCCAGAGAAAGGGATACCTGAGTGGGTAGGCCACACCCGTGCTAAAGTCGATGTGTGTCCAACCTCAGCATTTATACGAATAATTGGGAAATGTGTTAAAGCACAGACTCCTGGGACACCCCATGGCTTAGTGCATCAGAAGCTCTAGGGAAGGGTTCTAAAATTTTCATTTTCAGCAAGTGCTCAGATGCTGTGATGTGGGTCCACTACCAGTAATTTATGCCAAAAAAACCAGAAGAAGCCATGGCCAAGAAGGTCTTAAACAAGGGAAAGCAAGTGGGTTCTCTCCTCCTCAGGCACTGGCTTCACAGCTGAATGCTTTGTAACTATCGTTAGGAAAAAAGGACAACATGAGGGAGTTGTGGTAGATGCCAGACACTGAGCAGAGTTCAGCGCTGGCCCTTCAGCACCTGCCATGACAGCACAGACTCATCGGACTGTCAATTACCTACAGGTGGAGCATCCTTCTGTCTCAGTGGACGGTGAGCTTCGGTTTACTCTCTCCATGTTTGAGAGATTACAGGGGCTCCGCACTCTGACAGCGAAAGGAACATGGAGCAAACCCCACCCAGGGCTTTCCCTCAGAGGTCTGCTCTGCTCCATATTTGCTTGAAGATAAGACTTTGGGAAAATCTCATCCCCCACTGAACTTGAGGGTCCCTGGGTGTTTATCTCCAGGTGTAGCTAATATCATGAACGGAATTACAGCTGACCCTTTAACAACACGGGTTTGAACTTTGAAGGTCCACTGACATGCAGTTTTTTTCACACAAATGTGGATAACAGAGAGACAATGGTATTCAAAATTGTCTACTGTTTTCTAGAATTGAAGGGTGAGTTAGGAAGAGAATTGATTAGTGCCCTTTCTGTGTAATCTGACTAGAAACACCGGAAAGCTGTAAAATGAGGTGCTCTGCTATCCGTGGAAACTTATCACCAAGGTAAGGAGAAAACCTAGTGACTCCAGGTTCACCTCCCCCACTGGTGACTCCAGGTTCACATCCTGCACCAGAGACACCAGGTTCATTTTCCCCACTGGTGACTCCAGGTCTGCTTTCTCTCTGGAGACACCAGGCTTACCTTCCTGACCAGTGACACCAGGTCCACCTTCCCCACCAGTGACTCCAGGTCCACCTTCCCCACCAGTGACTCCGGGTCCACTTTCTGCATCAGACACACCAGGATCACCTTCCCAACCAGTGTCCACCTTCCACATGAGTGACTCCAGGCTCACCTTCCCACCAATGGCATCAGTGACATACTGCTCCACTCCCCACTGTGACACTTCTGATCCCTTACTTGCCAGTGTCACAAGCTTCCCTTTTCCAGAAGGGAAATCCAGGCCTTCCTTCCCCACTGCAGTGAGAGGGCAGAGACCCCAGGAAGCCCCTCCCATTACTACTTCCCTAAGCTCCCCTTAGAGACCCTGCTAAGTGATAGCCCCTCTCACAGAAGTGTCCCAGCCAGTTGACCGAAATTCATCTATCCTTCCCATGAATGACTCTGACTCTAGAAGAGAGAATATTGTGAGCCAGACAGTTCTGTTCAAGCCATCCCCATTTCCTGGTGCTGTATGTTTAGTCTAGCATGTGGGGGGAAGTTATTTATCAGAGGATGGTGCAGGTGGCTCAGTCTTTGGACCTTGAGTGAGCTGCTGAGGAAATTGTCAATCAGGGCCTGGCCATCTGCAGGGCCACATTGTCCCTCGTGTTTCTACTACACCAAAAGATGCTGGCAAGCCTCAGAATTCCTGAGGATAATGTGAAGCCCCCACCCTGGAGCTCCAGAGACAGCAGGCCTAGAGAGAGGCTGGAGATTATGCATTTCTAGCCAGTTCCAGGAGATGGGGATGCTGCCAGTCAAGACAACATGCTGAGAACCACAGAGCAGCACAAATGCCAAGGTCTTTGAGCTTCCCCACTTCCCCTGGGGGTGAGTGATGTCTTAGTCTTTCCCATCCACATTGCAGCAGGGTTTGGACAACAGCCCAGGGGACTAGTAGCAAAGGCCTGGTTTGCAGGGGGTCAGTAGGGGTTTTGATTATTCTCAGATTCCTCCCACTTGGATCACATATCCTTTTATATGCCTTGCTCAGGGCTGGCAACTGCTAGACACAGCACTGCCCTTCTTCCCAGGGCCGTAGGAGCTGCCATCCAGGAGCAAAAGAACCCCAGGCTGGTGTCAGTGGACCTTAATGTCCTCAACTCTTAAATAAGAGGGTTGGGCTTGAAAATCTCTGATGGTCCTTCCTTCCAGATCCTGAGCTAAGCAAATGCTGTGTCATGTTCTCCTTCAGATTCCATCAACCCATGTCTAGTTACTCATTGCCATACAAAATTACCTCAAAACTTAGTGACTAAAACAATGATATGTTATGATGTTTCTTGATTCTTCAGTCAGAAATTTAGACTGGATACAGCTGGACTGCCTCATTTCACTTCCATATTATGGATATCTCCCATATGTTACAACTGGGATAATGAAAACTGAGAATCTCTCTCTCCATCTGTCTCTCTTCACATGGTCTTTCCATGTGGTGGCTTGGGCTTCCTCACAACATGGCAGTCTTAGGATAGTCAAATTTATCCATGGATGCTTGAAGTGCCAAGAGACATTGTCCTGAGTGGAAACTGAAAGCCTTCCTAAGATATAGACTCTGAAGTCTCAGAGCATTATTTACATCACATTCTATGGGCCAAGCAATTCAGAAAGGTGGGTGACTAGATTCCCACCTTTCAATAGAGAAATTCCCATCTATCAATAGAGAAATTGCAGAGTATGGTCATGTTTAATCTACCACAATCCACCTCTGAGTCAACCTGTAGCCGAGGTGGATAGGCCCCCGTATCCTGATGACATCCCACCTCCAGCCTGCTCTGCATCATTGCCTGAAGCCTTTCCTGGGTGTCTCAGGAGCTTGTGCATGTGTGCAGGTGACCCAGAAGTGCCAGCTGTGTAATTCAACAAAGGCATCAATGGCATCCTCAGCCAAGGGGTAACAAGAGGGAGTAGATAACCTCAGGATCCTATCTTATGTCAGGATGATTTGGGGCAAAGTGTAGGTCACAACTTGGAAGATCCACTGGGGACTGAGCCCAGTTGCCCCAGCAGCGACCTCTTCCTGAGTACACCCTTTGGGGCCTCCTCTCCATTCCTGTCTTGCATTTCCTCTCCCTGCTTGGGCCTCCCAGATCACCACCCAAGTAAACCACCTCCTCTTGAGTCCTTGTTGCAGCATCTGCTTTGGGGGACACATAAATAAAGATGAAAGTTTGGTCTGGGGATCTGGAGAAGGCATGTAGCCAGTGTCCAATAAGTGTTAGCAGTTGTTACTATCACTGCATTCTGGAAATGCCTTATATCATATCATGGTTAGTTTTATAACCCAGTTGTAGAAGATTCCAAAGAAATGTAAGGACCTGATTCCTAGACAGATTTTTATACTGAAACTGTGCTTGTACCTGTCTAATGCTTAGCCCTCCAAGATCTGAGAGACTTCACCTTCCTTGTGTAAACCACCTGGCCACCTGTCGCTGTGAATCACCGTCCCACGGCTTGTGTGGAATGTGGTTAATGTCATGGCACCATGACGACAGCACTTCTCAGGCTCGCTCAGTGGAAGAGCCCTTGAGGTGGAACACTGGCAGACTCACGGTCAGCATGGCGGCCTCCCCAGTTAGTGGCCACAATGTCTTTCCGTGGTTTCTTTTTCCTAGGAGAGGTACATAGATATACTATATCCTTGTTGTTGCAGAGCTAGCTTTTATTGAGTGCTTGCTTATCAGACAGCTAAAGTGCTGAAGGCCTTCATGAAGATTATCTCCTAATTTTTACAATGCCTCCCTGACATTTAATAGAAGAGGAAAACAAGGCTTAGGGAAGCCAAATACATTGCTTACTGGATTCAATTTTCCAGCACAACCTCCTTCTCCTGATTCTGTTCCCACAACCTTTGGTTCCCACTGACGTCTAACACACATTCACATTTGCACACATATACACATCCTCAGTTTCTCTCTTACATCCCTTTAGACACTAAGAAGGGAGTTTTTGGCTCACAATGGTTTTGCTCTGAATTATTCCAGCTTTCATTCTTAAGCCATGCTGCTCGATTTTGGAGATGTTATACCAGAATTCAGTGGAACGTGGGGGCAAGGAAATATCAGAAGGACAGTGAGAAGTGCCATCCCAGCAGAGTACCAAGGAAAGGGTGAGCAAGTGGTCTGCCCTGGTGTGGGCTAGAAGGGGGTTCATCATCCGTGGGGGATTTTAAAACAATAATAATACCAAGTACCAATGAGCCCGCTCTTTGTCACTGCACACTAGGAATTCCCCACAATGTCAATCATGACATACTGTTTTCCCCTAAAATCATTTCTGGTGAGAGTTCTGAAGAATTGCTGCAGTTACTAGAGCTTCAGTGATAGGTACATAAGCTTCAAGTGAGCATGAATTCATTACTGATCCTTTAATAAACACCATGTCAGTTCAGAGAACTCCCAGCAATACGGTCACCTCTGACACACAGGGACTGAACTTCCACAGGCACATCTCGAGAGACCTTTGTCAGGGCCCTGGATCATTCAGACTCACTTCAGGCACTGTGGGGTCCTCAGCCCTGAGGAGCTACACATTCCTGTTCCTGCATGGAAGCAGCAGGTATGACCTACGCAGCAACCATGCAGTGAAGGTACAGAAGAGAGACAATGGAGTTCCTTCAGTGTGACCACTTGGAATCTGCATTTGTGTTTAAAATCCCAGACAGTGACTTAAGGTTAGAACTTCGAGGTGCACCATTTTATTTGGTAAGTTCGGATTTTAGTTTATGCATATTTATTTCATGTCATAATTATGACTGACAATAATTTCGTCTTATAGAAGAGAGGAGTGTTGGCAATTTTCTGCTCAGGTGTCAGGTATGCCAGGTCTGCCTGCTACATCACACTATAACTGGGGCAGAAATTCAGGCCCTTGTTGGGTTTTGTTTTTGCATACAGTTGTCCTTCACCTGAAAAGCAGATGATATATTACACATACTCTTACGTTCTCTCTTGCTGAGATGCAGATGTCCCTTGTGTGCGTTCTCTCTTGCTGAGATGCAGGTGTCCCTTGTGTGTTGTTAAACTCTCACAGCATATGCGTTATGGAAAGTGTACATCCTGGTCAAGCCCATAGGAAAGGCATTAACCCATTGACACTTCTGAAATCTTCTGTCCCTGTGGTTCTAGAAATACAAGAATGACTGCTTGAAAATCTCTAGCCTGGCATCTCCAAGCCCCTGGGAGTTCCTCTGTGCTGGAGACCACAGTCCTCCACAGGACACTCCTCTATGGCCAGCACCATACCCTCTTCCTGCTGAAGCAATGCTGCTGAAGTCTCTAGCTGAGCCCACCCCAGGGCCTGCCCTCAGCCAGGGTCTACCCTATCCTTGAGCTGCTTCCATCCAATGGCTGGTTTAGGAGGTGGTGCATGAAGGTCTAGCCTGGTACATTAGGACAAGCCTGAAGTGCCCCCGGCTGAGCCTTTTCTTGGGCCTCCACAGTTCAAATTCTCTTGCTGCCCAGTCTTGCCTCTTTACTCTCTATGGGGATTGACCCTGGGGGCACCCCTAGTCTACTGCCTATATACAAGTCAGGGGCTGTTCCTGGGAACTCTGTTATGACACATGCCTCCTCCCTAAACCCACACATTATATGAATTTGGCTTTCTGGCCAGTGCCTTCTTCCACAAATGCACCTGTACGTCCCCATCTGGGTCCCTGTAGCAATCATTGCTGTGCATTAAATATGTCCTTCTGGGTTTGTGGGAGGCTTTTGCTCCTGGCCCTTGTGTATAATAAGCTAGGGACACATATGACATGTGTCAGTTCCAAGCGGACTGTTGGTTACAGCAGCATCATACTGAACATCTGACTGATACAGCTCCTTGGGGTTAGAACCTCCTTCCCTGCATTTTCCGGCCATTTTTAACTCCAAGGTCTGGACAAAATGCGGCCATCTCTATAGACCTCTGAATCCAGCAGGGATCCCATGTTCATCTTTGTTCTCTTGAAGTCCGTCTTCAGGACAGGAAGTGCATCTTAATGACCCTCCATCCCTCACAAGGCCTTGGTCTGAATATAGAGGTAATGCTTGCTGAGAGGACAGGGGGCTCATCAGGACCTGAGCGAGGTGCCCAGGATAAATGATGAATAGGCACATGTGACGTCAGTTTGTCAATAGGAGAGCAATTCCTGATATGGGTGCTAAACATCACATGTCGCATTCCTTTCATCAGCCATAGAGCAAAATCCCTGGACTCTCACTCACCCGCTGAACACCCCACATTCTTAGAGAAAAGAATGATTTAAGTGGGTCTGCAGTATTCTGTAACATATTGTTCTTGGCACCATATCTTTAATACTGATATCGGGTGTTTGCTCCCAGTTACTTCTGCAGGCTCATGTATTGAGCAAATATCAGTATCCTGGAGCCCAAATACTGCTGAAAGCAACTGAAAATATGACAGTGAGTACCATCAATATCAGCCCTAATCAACTTCCAGTTGTATCCAGAATACCAATACTATCATTTCAGCAGCTCTGCATGGGTCTCGAAGGGCAAGTCTGCTATCCCTGCCTTCTGCAGAGGCTCAGGGAGGCTGACCACCTGCAGAGAAACCACAGCTGGAGTGGGGCACCCGCTGGGGGATCCTCACAGAGCAGCGTCCTGCTGTGGGGTAACCGCCCTCTCCTGCCGCTATTCTGCCTTTGCCCTTACTAGTCCTGTTGTCTGACACACTTGACTTTCCTTTGTAATATTTTGAGGAGGACCCTGAGGGTTTCCCTCTTCATTCTGTTCCTGAATTATTTTCCCCCAATTATTTCAGATTATGTATTTGCTTTTAATTATCTTTATGTTGATCATTTATCCTAAAACTCTGTTATATCCATTTATTTTAGCCTTGGTATTTTGATAACACCATTTAAGCCTCAGCTGTGTGGCCAGTTAAATGAGATGAGTCATATCAAACAAGCACATGCTGATTTGTAGGTCTGCCTTCTCACCGACCTGTGGTGGGGCGAGAATAGGGTTCCTGATCTGCGCAGCAGTGCACAAGCAATCTGCCACCCAGGCAGCTTCTGTGACTTCACGAGCAATGACATTTCTGAGACTGATGATGCTTCCTTGACCTAGACATCCTCCTTCACAGTACCTACTTCAGGGGTGACTACTGCTGAGTACAGGAGCTGGGGGCTAGGGGAGATCCCACAGGCAAAGAAGAGAGACAAGTGCAGTCCCAAGAGATTCAGAATGCTCACCCCACAGCCAATCAACACCAGTTCTGGTTGGGAAATCAATGCATCTGTACCCTGAGTTGCATTGGATCCTGGAGAACCAGAGCTCTGCATGATTTCTACTCTCCAGCCAGGGTATTACAGCCAGAACTTGTAATACTAAAAATGGCATTCTCTAAACTCCCTTGCAGTTAGATTCTGGGCCTGATTTTATTCCATTTTGACTAGGTGCATGTGTTTTCCATTTACAAGGTAGTGCGGCTGTGCTTCGCTGTGTCTGCTGTTTCCATTGTTAAGCACAGAGGAGAGGTCCTGGTTTTCTGCAGCACTTTTAGCAAGAGGTCCCGATTTCTGGGCAGTGCCTCCATAAGTGTCAAGAGCAGGGCTTGGTGCAGCCATTTTGCTGGTGAGCACATAGCAGATACATAGTTCTGGGGCCTTTTTTTGATTCCTAGCTCCTAAGTTAAGGTATTCCTGAAGCACTTGGTTGTGGTTGATTTTCCAATTTCCTAATTGTAATAAAGGTGGGTGATCTGAGAGCCAGAGGAGGCCCAGCATCCTTTCTCCCCAACCATTATCCAACTTCCTGCTCAAAGCAGCTGTAGGACACCATGGGTGGAGTTATCTGGCACATCCACTGAGCTGCCTAGAGTAGCTCTATGCACATTGGAATGTGAGATTGACTTGGGGAGGTGGCAAAATGTTATGGAAAATATTAGTAAAATTTATAGTTTATAATCTCAAACCTTTTGGAAGGCCAAAGGTTTTATTGGGGCAGGCCAAAGGCAGCTGTCGGGTCCATCACTAGGGAAGAGATAGGGATGATAAGAAGCTTTCCCAGCTGAAGTCTGCTTACTCCACATCCCTTTGTCTCTGCTGTTTAATCACATAAACTTTGTGCTGGATGGTCTTCTCAGGGGGAGATCAAAAGGGAATTACCTGTTAATAGAGTTTACTCTGGGCCCAGAACCTAAAGCTTTTATCATTCATAAAACCTCTCTGTCAATCGTGTTAATTATCCACAAGTGTGTTGACTTAGAACCTCTCTTATGAATAAATGTGTGGATGGACAGAGGGTCTTGGTCAATCCTACTTAGAACCTCTCTTATGAATAAATGTGTGGATGGACAGAGGGTCTTGGTCAATCCTACTTAGAACCTCTCTTATGAATAAATGTGTGGATGGACAGAGGGTCTTGGTCAATCCTACTTAGAACCTCTCTTATGAATAAATGTGTGGATGGACAGAGGGTCTTGGTCAATCCTACTTAGACCCTCTGTTAGGAATAAATGTGTGGCTGGACAGAGCGTCTTGGTCAATTGGTTGCATTTCACCCTCTGAAAGCAGCCAACAGCCATCCCTAGCCCACTTGTACCACCGTTATGGTGTAAGTATGCATTTATTCATCTGTCGTTGAGTCAAGGTCTGTAGGCCAGACTTCCGCAGGTGGTGGGTAATGTCTCAGTGGAACACATCTTGAGTGAATAAACGATGCATTTATCTGGAGGACTCTTCAAAAGAGGCACATATCTCATGAGTTGGTAAGTCTCTATGCACAAGTCACAATAAATTGGAAGCACTAGTCTTGGGAATGTTCTTTATTATTAATAATAGGAATGTCTTCATTGGCTTTTAAAAAACTTTTGGAAGGTGAGTATTAGGTGGAATCAGATTTGCTGTCCTGTCCCTGAAATTTGGCCTTTCTTTCTCCTTTCTCTCCTCTATATTAGATTATTTTCTAACTAGAGCACAAGGGCACCCCATGGATTTAATTACTTGGAACCATATTTCCTTTCATTAAAGGGATTTACTTTAAGTCCTAAACAAGTTTGACATTTAGCCTGTGTACTTTAAATAACAAGTGATTTTCTGTGTTCTCCAAGGTTACTACAATAAACATGTTATCTGCAGGTTTTAAGTGTAAAAGGTTAACATAATCTCTATGCACCCCTTGCTTCCCAAGGAAATATTTTTGCATACACAATTATACACAGATATACAAAGTATAGGCTTTGTTTTACTTTATCTTTACACAAGATAAAGTAAAACAAAGCTTACTATTTAGAAAGCTTACTATTCTGTAACATTTAGTACATCCTGAACATCTTTGCTTAGCAGGACAGACAATGAAAAGCCAGCAGAATAGCAAGGATCTGTTGAGCATTTCTCATGCGCTGTGTGTTAAACTAAGCCCTTAAGTGGATCGACATCTTTGATCTACATAGCAGATAGGAAGTTGGCACTTTCAATATCAAGCCTGCTCTCTTGGAGAAGGTTATGCATGTTAACCCACCTGGCCCCTCCTCCTCACACTCTACTCCCTACTTTCTGGAGAGAGTCTGTTTTTCAGGGCTTTCTTTTGGCTTTAAGAATATTGCCCACAATGACTAAAAGTAAGCCTTCTCTTTTCCAAGACTTGTGTTTCCTATGCTATGATCCTGTTTTACCACACTCCTTAGCACTTCCTGAATGACGTAGTGAACCAGAGCATCTTTGTCTTGTTCCTGCGAGGCCTGGACCAGCTGCCCCAGATGAAGCCCAGCCTCAGGGCGAAGCTGCCCAACAAGCTTCCAACTCAGAGGAAGCCACAGCTTGAGTTGCCATTGATGTTGCCATTGGCCCAGGGGTGAGTTAGTACCACCTAACATCCCCTCAAGAGGAGACCCAGCCTCCTGCATGAGAATGGAGTAATCCTGGGAGATGGTATCTCCCTGAACATAGACGGGACCTGGCAGTGAGGTCCACAGTGCCTGACCCCTGTGAGCCAGTGCCTCCAGAACCTGAGACTTCAAGTCATTGCCCACTGGGGGATGGACTGAAGCACATCTCAAAATTCAACCAGATTTCCAGCTGGAGGTCAGGGGAATCTAGAAACATTAACTGCCTCCCCCATTAAACAGATGCATTTATTTTTGCATTTATTGAATTAATTTACAAAATGATGCTCTCTTGAGGGAAGCATTCCCTGGAGCTTGCAAATACCAACGAATACCATGTAGTTAGTATGCATTCAACAGAAGCAGTCATGTCAGGGTTATATTAGCACCAACCAAAGAATACAAACATCCAGACTTTTGAATTCTCCAACCTCGAAAACCTCTGTGATTTTCTGTCTTTTAGGACTCATCTAGATAGGAAAATTCCTGCCAGAAGTTTCTGTGCAGCACATTCCTGAACTTCCTTCAATAGTTTAACGTCTTTCTGAGGTTTCTGGTGTCAGTCCTTAGGGCCGACTGTTACCACCTTGAATCCAAGGGGACTGTTTTGGAGGAGAGGATGGGGGACCTAGTTGCATCTTCCTCGTAGTGGGACCAGTTAGTCTAATGTGTTTTTTCAGTCTTCTATATGGGAGAAGCACCTGTGGAGCCCAGTATTCAGGTGTTTCTGAAACTGCTCCCTGTGAATGAGGGCATCTGCCCGCCTCCAGTGTCCCAATCCTGCCTACTCCCTCTCTCCTCTTCTGATGAGATCTTTCAGCAAATCAAGGCTGGGGCTTGACAAGCAACTTCCCAGTCATCACCAACTCTCTGTATTTTAAGGTCTCCATCCACACTGCTTGCCCTGAAAGGAAAAGAAGCTACGCACTTACCCAATGAATCTAGAAAGAACCTGTTACTCTGCTCTTGTGCTATCTGGGTAAAACTGATCAAACAGCACATTTTTCTGAGGCTAGGTTTGCTTCCTTTCTTCCTTTTCTGTTATTGAAAAAGTTTGGTGTGGTTTCTGTTTCTACTTACTTTTAAATTTTTTAAATTATTGACACATAACTGTACATACTTATGGGGTACAATGAAATTTTTTTTGAGATGGGGTGGCACTCTGTCACCTAGACTGGAATGGTGGCATGATTACGGCTTGCTGCAGCCACTAATTCCCAGGCTCAGGTCATCTTCCCACCTCAGCCTCCTGAGTAGCTGGGACTATAGGTGCACGCCATTATGCGTCACTAATTTTCATATTTTTCATAGAAACAGGGTTTCACATGTTGCCCAGCCTGGTCTTGAACTCCTGGACTCAAACTATCCACCTGCCTTGGTGTCCCAAAGTGCTGGGATTACAAGCATGAGCCACCGCACCCATTCTGACGCTTTAGTATATGTGCGCATTGTAGAATAATTAAATCAAGCATATTAGTATATCCATCATCTCATATACTTGTCATTTTTTCATGGTGAGAGCATTCAACATCTACTCTTTAAAAGCAATTTTGAAATATATGATACATTATTATAACCAGAGTCATCATGCTGTCCAGTAGATCACTGAAACGTTTCCTCCTGTCTAACTGAAACTTCGCACTCTCTGACCAACATCTCCTTTTCTCCATCCCCTCTTCCTCATTCGTTCCTTAAATTATTTGGACAATAGCAGCTGTTTTGGCCTGAAAATGCCCACAGAAGCATCCGTGCCTCACACCAGCTAGTAGGAATAAGTACAGGAAACCACACAACTGACCATCAGCAGTGGAATGTGTAACTGAGTCATGGTCTGTTCCAACCAAGGAATGATACAAGATGGTGTAAGAAGCTGACGATCTGCAGTGCTCTGAGACAATGTGTATGAGAATCTTGCAAAGTAATTTGAGCCAAAGAAGCTGGACAAAAATGGTACAAATTGTATTATTCTGTTAATACTAGGTATAAAATCCAGTGGACCTAGGCTATGCTGTCAGAACTGAGGACAATGATGGGCCCAGTTGTAACCAGGAAGGGGGACATGGGGGGCTTCTATGTGTGGTGTGGGTGACCCACTGTTCTTGTTGAGAGGCTGGATACATGGACATGCTCAGTTTGTGAAAATTCAACAAACTGTATGTACACTTAGGAAAGGTGCCGCATTTATGTGTGTGTGTATGCATGTGTTTAGATACCTTAAATGTGTATCTATATACCTTAATTTTTTTTTTTTTGACACAGAGTCTTGCTCTGTCACCCAGGCTGGAGTACAGTGGCACAATCTCAACTCCCTATAACCTCCACCTCCCACGCTCACTGCAACCTTCTGCCTTGGTCTCCTGAGTAGCTGGGATTACAGGCACATGCCACCATACCCAGCTAATTTTTGGATTTTTTTTTTTTTTTTTTAGTAGAGATGGAGTTTCACCATGTTGGCCAGGCTGGTCTCGAACTTCTAACCTCAAGTAATCCACCCACCTCGTCCTCCCAAAGTCCTGGGATTACAGGCATGAGCCACTGCGCTCAGCCCTTAAATTTTTTTTTGAGATAGCTTCTTGTTCCGTTGCCCAGGTTGGAGTATAGTGGCGTGATCATAGCTCACTGCAGCCTTGACCTCCTGAGCTCAATCAATCTTCCCACCTCACCGTAAATTTAAACATGAAAAAGAGCAAGGGCAATTCTGCTGTTGGGCATGCAGACATTAAGCTCCACGGGGTCTTGTAAAGGCAGAGCTGTCTTCAGACACCACTGTCCTTGGCTCACGTCCCTTGCTGCCCTGTGCTCTGATCCCTGTGTCCCTTCCCAGAAGATGTGAGTGTTTTGCTGAGGGATAGGAGGGCCTGGCACTTGGTGGAGGCTGCCGGCCCTGGTCCTCAAACTGGGATGGGATCCTTAAGAGCTTTCACTACAGTGTCATGGCTCTGAAGCTTCCAAGAAGACAACAATTAAAAAGCATGTTCGTGTGGTGGATGTTGTTTTCAACATGCCAGAACAATGGGAACCCCCAAGAGCATGTGGACTTTTGAAGAGGGGTATCCAGGGATTCTTTTAGAATGTATTCCAAAGGACAAAGAGATCAGAGTTTATGAGATCAGAGAGATCGAAGACCTGAGGGTCAGTGCTTGGTCCCAGGGTCCTAGGAGGAGAGAACCCCAGGAAGAGGAGGGAACATCACAGAGCCGAGGAAACAGGCTCCCAACTTGCAAACTTCTAGAAGTTATAGTCCAGGATTAAAAAAATCATTATTAATACATTTGATTCATGTAAAACTGACCTTTCCTGAGGAAGAAATTCAATTTACCTCTTAGAAACTCTTTAAAAAAATCCTCTCTAGACAAAAGAAGACAAACCGATTCAAAACTTCCACTTCCTCATTTCTTTGCGGAATCTCAAGTGCGCTTAAGGAAGAAAAAGAACACACACACGCACTGAGACACACAGATCTATTTAAAAAACAACAGGTATTTTCACATTGGTGCTGTGACCTATTTCTGGATCAGAAACTGGATTGCATGTCCACAAAGCCATCTCCCCACCTGGTGTTTGCTCTGCACAGCGGTTTGGAAAGAACAGCCTCGGGGTGTAACAGAAAATGCATCTTTTCTTCTTTTTTTATGATCGAATGCCACCAGTTTACTAATTTACAGCATCTACTTTTGTATTATATACAGAGGCCAAGATTGGAGCTTAGCCCAGTCTTTTCTGGAAATGGTTCTTTTGAAATCAGCAAGTCCACTTAAATAAAAGGAACGTTACTCTGCCTTCCCTTGTGATTTGCATCCTCATTTTCATTTGCAGCTTTCTTTTCCAAGACTTTGTCAGGAAACTGCTAATGGGAGTTCTGCTGCCACTGAAGAGTGTGGTGGTGCGTAAGTTCCTGTGAGTCCGTCTGCCGTGAGGACCCTTCCATATGTAGAACCATGACAAAATAAATATTTAGAAAGCAATTTCAAAGAAGTTGAAATCTAGATATCCTCAACAGGGATAATATAGAGCTTGAAATACGTGTGCAGATCACCTGGTTCATTAACTATTGAGGCATGGGTTGTGAGGGTCCAGGATCGCTCATTCCAGCAATCACAGAGAAGGCCTGCTGCATGGTCAGGCTGCAGAGGGAGCCCCAAGGGTCCAAATGGACACCTTTAGGGTTGCAGGGCACCTCTGCCTCAATTACTGCCATTCCACTGCGGATTTACACACTACGTTTCTACAAATAAAATTTTATTTTACAACATTTATCAATGCTAAAAAGAGTTGAAAACTGCTGATGTATTTGAGGCCCTATTTGTCAAGTAAAATGGTACTTGAGCAGAGAGAAACATGACTGGTGAGGGATTCTCAAACAGGAAGATAAGGAGATGAGAGCTGTGAAACATGTGAGCAAAATGAACGTTATGAAACAGTGGCATTCAAACTCATCAAACGGAACTCTCCCTGCTCAAGGAAACAGCTAAACACAGCAGTTTAAAGTTTTAAAGGTGATCATGTGTAATATGAGAAGACTAGAGAATGTAAACTATCCATGAAACAAGAAGAAGCTGTTATGAAAAAGAACTATAAAACTTTGAAATTTACAAGATGATTGTTAAACCTCAAAAAATAGGCTCAATAGCAAAACAGACTTGATTGAAGAACGAATTAGTAACTGAAAGACCACGGGGTTCTTGTAGAATGTCATTCATGGGGACAAAGAAATAAAGTAAGAGACAATCAACACATGAGAGGGAGCGAGATGTTTCTCTACGTATTTACTAGGAGGAAATAGTTATCTCCAGGAGGAGAGAACAGAGAGACTTAAGGGAGGAAAGTAATTAAATAACTGATAGAAGAAAATTGATCAGAACTTTTCCAGTTCAAAAGCAGGGCCGGCTTCCTGGGCATGTGGCCTCCGGGGTCACATAAGGCTCTGAGCTCTGAAGGACTCTATGCTTGTCTGATACTCATCTGTTGCCATCTTGAAATGCTTAATAATTTGATCTTTAAACTTGAGCTTTGTCAGTGAAGTTCGATGGGACCACAAACCATGTGCATATGCAGAGACACAGGTAATATATACGTCCCTGTTCCTTGCTGCTTCATTCACTTTCCCAAGACCCAGGCACACAGAATTCCAGTGGATTCTGGTGGAGTTCAGCAACACTGAAGGTGAGGAGAAGGTTAAGCGTGCTCATCCACTGAAGGAGAGACACATAGACAGCCCCACCAAGCCACATACGATCTGTTGGAACCAGACCTTGCTTCAAATGCCTAAAGAAGGCAATGGCCTTCTAAGAAACAGAACAGTGAAGGCACCCTATCCCATCCCTTCTTACCTGGGCTACTTCTCTCTGTTAGACAGCCATGAACCCTGAAAATGATGACGTACAGGGAAAGATGAGCACAGTGCAACTCAGAGCTCCTGTCCTTCAGTGCTTTCTCCCTCATCAGTCACCCAAAGGGAAAGGGTGCTGGTGCACGAGCAGGTAGCAAGAAGTAAAATACAAACAGTTGAGCTGCATTTGAGCAGCATCGCCACTGTTATGGTAAAAAATGAAACACACATGCATGCCCGAGCTACATAACACAAACCGTAATTTCAGTGATTCCTCATGTGAGTTAAACGCTTTGTATTTGCATCTAAAACTAGCATTGCACAAATGATAAAATTTATGCTAATACTTTAAAATGTTAACTTTACTTGGAATGAAATTAAATAACATGAAAAACACAGCACATCAAGAAAGAGACTGTGGAAGAGAAGAAAAAACTGTATTTTAGCATCGCTAGGCCTTTTCTCTGCTTTTTAAACAGGAGTTCCATGCTTTAGTTTAGTACTGGTTTCTGCAGATCAGATGACCAGTTCCATTTACAAGGGCTCACCAATGCATGTCAGAAAGCATTTTTAAAAGATTTATTTTGGAACTTCAAAGGTAAAGAGAAGTTTTTGAAGTTTCCAGAGAGAAAGAAGGGTTAATTTACAAGAAATGAAGTGCCTGAGGCCAGCAACACAGAGCTGGGTCAAGAGCTCTGGGGCTCTTTGAGCACAGCTAACCGACTGTGGCTGGCCAGGGCTGGTGTGTGGCTCAGGGCTTCTGAGTTAGCTCATCCTGTGTCTTATTTGGTCTGGAAACCAAAGGCAGGTGGAGCGGATAGCAGCTGGGCACACAGGGCTGGTTGTGAAATCCCGGGGCATCTCCTGGGAGCTTGTCTGCACAGAGCTGGCAGGGCCAGTGTTGGAGCCAAGCCAGGTTCCTGGAACGTGCGTGGACACAGTTTGGCAAGGTGGTGGGCTTCAGCATGTGAGGACAGGAGGAACACAGTGTTCCTGAGCTCTGCTCCTCCCAGGCTGGGTGCCATGGAAGGCTCAGGAGGCTGGAGAGGGTGAGTGGGCCAGCACTGGAGCACGCCATGGGCTGCTTCGAGGGTCAGGTTTCCTGTGTCAGTAGACAAGCAGGACCAATTCTGTGGGCTATGGGTTCATGTGCTGAGACACAACATATGCAGACACACACAGACACACAGATACATGTAGACACACATGTACATGCAGACACACATGTACATGTGTATACAGACACACAGAAACACGCAGACACACAGAAACATGCAGACACACATGCATGCAGATACACATGCACAGACACAGGCATACACATGTACACACACACACAGACCCATACAGGGACACTCAGACACACACACACACACACACACACACACACACACACAGACAGACATGCAGGTGTATATAGAGACACACACAGGCATATGACAATGGAAACTTTTTCCTTGTCTCTTCAAATACAGAAAAATCATCCAAACAGTTCATTTTGGCCAAGCCAACTTGTGCCGGCATTAGGAGTTGGGGGCCGATGCGGAGAGTGCAGTTCTGCTTGCCGTCCTTCTCCTTTACTGCCCTGGTAGAGCACTGATGCGCACGGCAGCCAAGGCTGTCCAGGAGGGGATACATGGAGCACAATGCTTGGACACAGTCCAGCCAGGGTGGAGGGGCTGACTAGGTCCTTCCCAGGACACCCAGACTGTTCCAGGGCTGTGGGAGGCCCAGGACAGGAACAGTGCTACCCATTTCCCAAGAGCTGGCAGCCTTAAAGTGGTGGGTACACAGTGTTCTGGGGCTGGAGGGAAAGCCATATGGGGAAAGAGGCATGAGCTAAGGTTTTGGGCCCGAGGAAGAACTCCCTGGAGCAGCACGGGCTGAGTGGGAGCCCACACCAGGCCGACAGCGAGCCCCGGCATGGGAGAGCGCCTTGCACAGCCGCTTTGTGAGGAGTCAAAGATGCAGAGGAAATGCTGGGAGAAATGAGAACAAGCAGGTCTGCGTGCTGTCAGAAGTCTGTGCATCTGGAAGCTGCTTCATCTCCAACCGAGGGAACGCAGTCCACAGAGAATTCCAGAAGTCTCCAACCAGGGAATGCTTTCTCTTCCGCTGAGCAGAACGGTGTGGAAAATACCCATGCAAGAACATGGCAGATGCTGAAATGGTCTTGGGGTAGGGGAGAGGGTCCAGCCTCAGAGGGTCTTGCCCTAATGCACTGCACATTAAACCCACCCTGCAAGGCCCACAGTGGGCTGAAGTTGAAAGCCCATTGTATGGGTAACAAAGGACAAACACCCAGGTTGGGTTTGCGCCCACCATCTCTTTCCTCAATGTGGCTTCCTGGGTAGCAAGCACGTGGTTGGGTGGACCCCCACGGCAGGCCTAGGCCAGGTGAGGCAAGTGGGTATTTTTAAGCTACACCCCAGCGTCCCTTTCTCTGCCTGCAGAGAACAGGTGGTCCTCAGCCATCTGGGGGCAACGGGAAGCCTGGAGCAGGTTCCGTGCAGATCATATAAGAACAGGGCCAAGGCACCGGGGACGCTCATGCAGGCCCGGCTTCCCAGGATGGGGTTGGGGCGGCGAAGGGCTCTCCATCCACAGGGACCCCTGGGCTGGGCCATGTAACTGCAGGGCATTGCCAGAACCAGGGCCACCATGGGCTGGACGCTCAGAGGTTATACCAGGTGGGAGTCCACACTCCAGGCCCAGGGCAGTGCCTGCAGCAGAGCAGAAACCCCGCAGATGCTGGTGGCCTGGAGCAGACTTTACAGGGCAGAGCTCAATTAATGCTTGTCGTCTCCGAATGACTGGACTTGGAGGTTCTACTGTGCATGCTTTCTTTCCAATCACATAGAGAACTTCCATACATGACTTATTCCTTCACTCATCATGGCATCTCTCCATTCATGCCCTTGGTTGTTTTATTCTAAGGTACGTCCTTATCCATAATAAACACATGAAATATGGCCGGAGTAAGACATTCTTCTGTAACAATCATCAGCATACGGATGGTTCAGAGGTATTTAAAAAGTCAGTGTTGGCCGGGCACAGTGGCTCATGCCTGTAATCCCAGCACTTTGGGAGGCTGAGGTGGGTGGATCATGAGGTCAGGAGTTCAAGACCAGCCTGGCTAGCATGGTAAAACCACATCTCTACTAAAAATAGAAAAATTAGCCAGCCGTGGTGGCACGCCACTGTAATCCCAGATACTCAGGAGGCTGAGGCAGGAGAATCACTTGAACCCGGGAGGTAAAGGCTGCAGTGAGGTGAGATCGTGCAGCGTGGGCAATAGAGCGAGACTCTATCTCAAAAAAAAAATTAATGTTGATGACCACCACTGTCCTCCCTGCATAGGTCCCCCCTTCACATGTAGCTATGTACCCTTCAGGAGTCATGCCAGTAAGCCATGAGCTCTCCATACCAAGGTATTTTTGCCTCTCATTCCAAAGGTGGTCTGAGAGGATACCCCCAGTACCTTACATATCACCTGGATGCAAGGTGAGCCTAGTGGGGTTGTAAACTGGAGTTAGGGCACTCATTTTCAGCCTGGAAGCCCTCTGGGAAGCCAGCACCCAGTGAGGAAGATGGCATGGCTGGTTTCATACTCCACAGGGAATTATGCAGTGATTGTGGCTCAGGTGGTATGGTGGGCACAGGGTGGCATGCCTGTGACCTCTCCATAGGTAAGGGCTCAGGTCATCTGGCCACTAACTCTTGTCCTCACGTATCTGGGTGCTTTGGTCTATGGAACCCATGTCCTGAAGAGCCCATATGAGCTTCTGTCCCGCAAGGTTCCACACCCTGGTCCTTGCAAGTGGCCATAGAAAAATGGTAGCTGCTAAGAGTTATTATTTCTAGAGCCAAAGTGATGTGCAAATACATAGAAGGCCAGTGTTATTATTATCATCATCAACATCTTGTGCGGAAGAGGAAACCGAAGCGCAGAGAGGCTAAGCAAATTGCTCAGTTTCACACAGACAGTAAAAAAGCATTTTTAAAAGATCCTCAGACTGAGGTGCTCTGGAATCCATGGGCATAGCTCACCTTCCTATAGCATCTGAAAAGCCACTGGATATAATCTGGAGACAATGGAAGTTTGCACTGTCTCCCTCCCCACCCTGTCCTCCTCTCCTTTGACAACTGTGCCCTAACTCCAGCTCCAGGGCCTCCAGTGAGTCTACCTCATGACAAAACTGAAAGTGAAAAGTAAAAGCACTAATTACCCCCAAAATAGTTAATTATTATTTCACTGAATTTGTTTAGTTTTGCCGCTCTTCTAGGGATCTTATGATTTATAAGGAGCTCTACAGATCTAGGAGGATGTGTGTCCTCTGATCTAGAATCAGAACCAAGAGAACATATAGAGGTATGTGACATTTATTGTAGGAATTGGCTCATACGATTATGGAGGCAGAGAAGTCCCATGATACGCCGTCTGCAGGTTGGAGACCCAGGAAGGCTGGTGATATAACTCACTCCTAGTGCAGAGGCCTAAGAACCGGGCGAGCTGATGGTGTGTGTCTCAGAATCCAAAGGCTCTAGAACTAGAAGCACCAGTGTCTGAGGGCAGAAGATGGGTATATCAGCTCAAGCAGAGGGAGTGAATTTGCTCTTCTTCTGCCTTTTGGCTCTAACCAGGCCTTCAGCAGATTGGATGGTGCCCACCCACATTGGCGAGGATGGATCTTCTTTACTTAGTCTACTAATGCAAATGCTCATCTCTTCACAAAGTGCCCTAACACACACACACACAGAAACAATGTTTCACCAGCTATCTGGGCATTCCTTAGCCCAGGCAAGTTGACAAATACAATTAATCATCCTAAGTCCATTTCTTGTCAACTCAACACCAAAACGCATCTTCTTAAAGCACTCTAATCTTCAAATACAGACAGTACCAACGACCTGCTCTCTGCCTAACTATACTGCATACAATCCAAAACTCGCCTATCCCTTCCCCACAGGAGAAGGCACGAGCCTTGAGTGATGTTTACTCTTCTCCTTGATATCTCATAATTTAAATACTATAATGTAAGATTGACAATACTTAAATATTCATATAAAGTCAGTGTATTGTGTGTTACAGGAAAAGAGAATAAGAGAGGAAAGAAAACAAAAGTATTTGCTTATTTTACATACACACAAATGCATTTTTAACAAAATAGGGAGAAAATACTCAGGACAGTTACACTCCCAATTTCTATGACAGATTAATGGCCACAGTAAGTATAACCACCTTATTCCACTAACTCAGTCTATATTCCCTTTGCTTTCAGCAAGCCCCTCAGGTGGATATGAGGGTTATGAGTTTTTACCTGGTGGAGTGATCCAAAACTTCATTCCTGAATTTTCCATTGAACTTAGTCACAGGGCGTAGTAATACTAACAGATTCCCTAAGGAATTTCCTGTATTGCAGACATACTCTTCCTTGCTTCCATTGTGGAGTAGCAGTCCAATTTCCCTTTAGTGGTCAGGATAAATCGCCGCAGCCAGCACCCATCATTCTCTTCTTAGCCTTTTGACTCAGACACAGGAAGAGCCCACATTGGCTGGGTGGCAGTCTTCACTTACAGTTAAAAGTTAAGGAAGTCATAGAAATTATGGAATCATTGTTGCGTCTCCTGGTGGAAGCATCCTTTCCTCTGGAGTGAAGACATTTAGGCTAGCAGGGCATAAAGTGGGGGGAACAGGAAGCAAAAATGTTGCCAGTGGGTCACTAGGGGTAATGGTGAGGGTTTTGTCTCCTATTTCCACTCCCTGATTCCTGGATCGGTGCGTCCTGGCTATGGGATAAACAGCAGCATCCAGTGGAGGTTGATTAAAGTGTATAGTTTATGTCCCAGAGCCAAATCTCCCTGGACATGGATGGAAACTTCCCAGAAAAGCCGTGGGGAGCTGCTGATTTGATGCATAGAGCAACATGTTTGGCTTTACGGTGATGTGCCCGAGTCAACCCCTTCCCTCTGTTTGGTGCTGTTGATAGGACTCCTTATAAGTTAGCTGAAAGGAGGTGAGAATACACGCATAGAAACACACAGTTTCTCACCACCCAGGGACAGCCAGTCACTCCTCTTGACATTCCTCACATTTCTTTTGGATGTGCCAAGAAAGTGGCTCACCTTTGGCTTTGCTTCATGCCTGGAAATCAAGAAAAGCTGTGAACCAGCCTGCAGTGGGATCTGCTCAAGACTGCTGATGAGCCGGGTCTGGGAAGGAGCTAGAAGACTGGGTTGGGACTGCAGTTGAGCTCAGAGAAAAAAACAAAACAAAACAAAACAGGATCCCTGCTCTCAGTCCACTTAACTGTCCTCACCTGGAAAGCAGAGGCTGAATTAGATCTGAGATTCTTCTGTCACCTCTGTGGACCGTACATTCTAAGGTAGGGTCCCTCCACACCATCTCGATCCAGTAGTACATAAATTCATTACTTTGTTTTCACATCTCCCTTAATCGACGCCTGGACTAGCAAGCTCCAGTAAGGGCATCTGAGCACTCCTGTCACCTGGAATGCCTCTGGGGAAAGGGTGAATCCTTCGGTTCCTGCAGCGGAAGGGCTCCAGGCAGGAGGCTAGCAGGCCTGAGTGAGGGCTCCCTTTCAGCTAAAGCATCCTACATCCCATCTCCAGAGACCAAAGACTCCAAAATGACCACATCTCAACGTCAAACTAACAGAAACAAGCCCATACCAAGCTGATCTTTAGCGAGAGGAGTTAGAGAAACTCATTCCAATCCCCTCTGCTGGACAACACTGAGATCTCAAAGATTAGAAATGGCTTCCCTGAATAGACCAGTCATCTGCCAATCACTTACTTTGAATATAAATCACGTAATACATTATTTCTGTGCCTGTTGGAACATGATTCCCAATAGTGCATGCAGTTGGTGCCTCTTCTTTCATAAAGATAGGCATAACCTAGGAGGTAGCTTTTCCCTTTCCTCCCAGGTGGAGGGCCATGCCCAGGTGTCGGCTGCCATCTCGTGGGCACTTGAGGAGTAGCACTGAGCGGCTTTGCCGTCCAAAGCTCTGCTCTCTAGTCCCAAGTGAGCCGTCCCTGTGCGGAGAGATCCTGCAAGCGGCCCCCTTCCTGCAGCACCCGAACCGGCCTTCGCACCCCATGCCAGGGACTTGGCTCCATGGCTACCCCCCACTTCTTGTCCTTTGGCTCTTCTTTCCCTCTGTCCTCCTGGTAATGTTTGTCGTTTAACATTGGCAAGCCAATTTAAATCCCCAAACTAAGGAAATGAACCCCCCAGGGTGAGAGTGCAGCAGCAGTGGGCAGTATTTGCCACTACTGCTTACTCTGAGGAACTACCCTGGGGACGGACCTCCTACATGTTAACCCCAGCCCTGGAGGGGTCTACACCGTGAAAAGTGGAAAGCAGGGTCCTTGGTCTTACCTTGGGGTTTCAGGAATAAGCACTCATCAGGGATTGAGATTCACGCCCTGGGCCCAGGAACTCTGGATGGGAGGCTGCCTTGGGTCACATCAGTCGCTGGTCATTGTAACAGGGTGCTTAGGGCTGGGCAATGGGCTGGAAGGGGCCCACAGCTTGGGAACGCAGGTGCTCTCCTAATCTAGCAGTGACCCAGCTGCCATCCCCATGCCCAACAGACCCAGAAATTGTGCTGCAGATGTTGCTGAGTGCCTGTGACCTCAGCTGGTGGCCAGCGGGACAGCGCTGGAGGGGAGACATGGTGCCATGCTGGGCTTCCCCCAGCTTCAGGTTCTGGTCAGACTTGAGGGACAGCATCTCCCTGGCTCCTCCCCACAGCACCAGGTGACATGGATGGAGTGACACTTAGCAAGGCCGCTCTATCCATGGGCTTGTGTGGTGGAGGCAGCTCTGGGATTATAGCTGCCCATCTGGGCGTGCCCTGGCCTTGCAGGGTTAGAGGGCAAAGCCAGAACATGCCAGCTGGACCTGGCCTGATCTTTCTGCCACACAGACAGGCCTGACACCCAGGGAGCAGAAGCTGGTTAAGACATGGCCCTGGGCAGATGGGATCCTCATTCCGTTACTGTTTTTTGAGAGGGGACCTTGAAAACACCCACCTGTGCCTTTCATCTGCCCATTCCCCAGGAACAGTCTCATGTTGGGCATTGTGTGTTATTTTCACAGGGACCATCAGGTTTTGTAGCAGACAGCAGGGCAGCCTCAGAGCCCAGCATTGCTCACCTGGCCTCTCTGGGTCCTAGCACAGCTCCATGCCTCCATGTCAGCGGCTTCATGGGTCCTTTCCCTGAAAACCCCATGGGGTCTGCATGGGGTGGGGCAGTCCCCGAGGGGGCAGGGGGAAGAAACTGGCTTCTAGGAGAGATCCTCCACCCCCATCCCAGTGACTTCTGGGCACCTGCCCCAGCCACCGAGGAGAGTGTCTATGAGGGGGCATCTAGGTTTAAATACAGCTGCTAAGAGATGAAAGTCAGGTGACTTGGATGATCCCAATTCTCTGTCTGATGATGGGCACCCTGGGGCCCATCATGGCTGGAAGTGGGGGCTAAGGGAGAAAATAGGGTCTTGGGCTGTTCTGAAGGGAAGGACCATGGTGTCCTGCCAGAACAGCTGGGTTGAAAGTCATCAGGAAACATCCACAATAAAACAGTTTACTGATGCTAATTAACCATGGCTGAGATTGGCTGAATCAGTCTCTTAATTCAGACATCCTCACACATCAGTGTTTCTCAGCCCAGACACCACTAGGCAGGGGTAACAATGGCAGAGGGATAGAACACTACTGGCACAGTGATCCCACCTGGAACCCCCACCCCAATGCTGCAGTGACCTGGCCAGCTCACCAGGCCAGGGATGGCCAAGGCTTGGCTGCACATGTGGACGACGCTCCCTACGCCCTGCAGGAAGAGACCAGGCAGCTAGGGTAACACAGGAGAGAGTGGCAAGGTGGGCTGCCTAGGCCCCTGGCTCTGAGATCATGCTTTCCAGGGCTCCATTGCTAAGGTGGCTCTGCTGAGCTGCTACTACCAGGACTGACTGGGGTGTAGGGACAGCCAGTTCTGGCTGGGTCCCCTCCCAATATCCCCCACTTACATACCACTGTCCACAGAGCCAGGGGCTTGCTGCCTTCCCCTCCTGCTTGCTCGTGATTCTGATCCTGTAGGTTTGGGGGTCTGTAGTGGCAGACACTTGTTTCTTCTCCTCTCTTGAGCCTCAGTGTACCCCAAGTGGTGGAGAGAGCAGGAGGGCATGGGGCGGGGTGCCCTCACCGACTGATGGAGGTGTCCTGGGGACAGTTGGGCAGCAGTTATCATTTTCAGTGAGGGCATGTGCCTTCTCACCCAGCAACAGCCAACACCCAACTGCAACATGCAGCACACAGCAGGTGAGCATCCAGCTCCCCCACAGGGCCGCAGGCAGCTTGTGGCGGCTGGTTCCGGGAAGTTGGCTCTGGGAGGCAGTGGAGATGAGGGTTTCATCCAGGACAGTCCCTGGCATCCATGCATGCTACAGCAGAAGTGAACAGCAGCTTTGGATACCCTCACAGGAGCTCTGGATCTAATGCGGTCCAGCAGAATTGCCCCAGGTGGGCCAAGATAGGCCCACCTGCACACACCTGCACAGCCCCATCTCCAGCAGGAGCACCCCCCTCAACCCCGGCCTCCAGCAAGAGGTCCAGCCTGTGACATGAGGCTGCAAGGTAGTTTAACATCTCACCAGAAGAATTCAGGGCCCTAATGATCAGGCATCCCCTTGGGCCCTGGGAGAACCCAGGGACACTTTCCGCTTAGTCTCTAGTGCTCTTCCCAGTGGCCCTGGCTCGTGGTTATTGTACAGCTGAAGGCACTCAGGCTGGGGGCCATCTTCCGCTTCTTCCTGGGACGTATGTTCACGTGACTGTGTATTTGAGAATAAAAGAGGCATTTTGGCCTCATGTCATTGAGCCTCAGCCTCTCCTCTGCAGCTTCCTGGGTGGTGGTATATCCACATATGTCTATTCTTACAAACAGCTCCAGACTGGAGGAGGTGTAGGACCCACAGAACTGGAGGTGCTTACCACCTGAACACCTGGGAGTGTCTCCCTCCTGAAGGCCCTGTGTCTCAAATCAGCTAGCTGCTAATTTGACCTGCCTAGTAGGCTTTAGACAAAATCAGCTGCCAGGCCACAGCCCAGAACTGGGAGCCAGCCTCCAGGACCTTCACAGGTGAGTCCCCAGTGCCTGTACTCAGGTGGAACCCATCTGCATCCCCCGAGAGAGATGAGAACTGCAGCCCCCCAGCCTCCACTGCTACAGAAACTTTCCTTAGTTCAGCTGAAGATGTGGTCCTTGTCCATCCATGGCCATGAAAATTTAGGCTTGCAGATGGTTGGAGAGGATGAGTAAAGCAGGGTTTCATTGGGTAAAAAAGAAGAAAAGAGGAAAACAGGGACTCTTGCAAGGCCAGAGTCCCCACCAGAGAGGCTCCCTGCTGCCATTCGAATCCCAGGTTCCACACTTGAAGAGGAGGGGCGGGGCTCCTCCCTGCTGCAAAGATCATGAACTTCCTGAGGCTCCACCTCAGTAGGCAGGGTAGTTGGAGTTTTTTGAGGGACCCCTTCCCACATGGCTGACTCGTTATAACCCAGTGAGGCAGAATCGGCTTTTCAGTAAGATTCCAATCATCGTCAAGCACAGGGAGGTGTGAACTGTGAGCCCTGGATCCCCTCGCCTCTTTCCAGAGTCTCCCTGTGCACTTACCTCGGGGATGCGGGGAGGTGGGAGCACGGCCAGCATGGCGGGGCAGCCGACCTGGGGCTTCCTGTCAATGCCTGGATTCACTTCCTGGTGGTGGGGACTGGGCAGCTTAAGCTGTAGACGTTGATCGTGTCACAGTTTGGAAGCTGCCAGTTTCTTCTGAGGACTCTCTCCTTGGCCTACAGTTGGTGTCTTCCTGTCTCCTGTGTCCTGCCTATGCAGGTTTCCCCTTCTTCTGAGGACACAGAGTCCTGCTGAATTAGAGGCCACCTTTATGATCTCATCTTAAGTTGATCAAAAATAAGTTATAGGTCTGCAAAGTCCCTATTTCCAAATAAGGCCACATCCACAGGGCACTTCATCATCTTTTCAGGGCACATGATTCAACACCACTTTACCCAGAATGTCTCAGCGTGGGTGGGCCTGTGCGTCCCCTCCTCCTGATGTGCTGGGGCCACCCAAGGCCAAGGACAATGAAGCCAGTCTCCTGGAAGGCCCCAGCCTCATGTCAGCTCCCCCCAGGTCTTCAAAAGGCATCTTCACGGCTTGCTGCACAGACCCAGGGTCTGGCTCTGGGGGAACCAACCACACTCAGTCACTCCCCATCTGCCTGTCTTCCACCCCCACCCAGTCACAACCTCCTCTAGCTCTCCCCTGCCCCCTCTTTCTCTCTCTGCCTTCTTATCCCACTCCATCCCTCCCTCTCCCTCTCTCATTCACTGTCTCACTCAGTCATCTCTGAGCTACGAGTGAGGTCCACCTGGGGGCATGCCGTTCACAAGCACTTGAGATGAACCAGTGCACAGGACAGGGTCCATCTGCACAGTGTTGTGAGCTCAATTACATCTGCCCCTCACCCCCTGCCAAAATCATACATTACAGTCCCGACTCCCAGAACCTCAGAGTGTGACCTTTGCTGATGTAATTCACTAAGATAAGGTCATACGGGAGTAGGGTGGGACAGAGAGAAGACCGCATGAGGACGCAGGAGAAAGGCCATTTGCAAGTCAAGAAGAGAGGCCTCAGAAGGAATCAACCCTGCCACACTTTGATCTCAGACTTCCAGCCTCCAGAGCCGAGACCATAAATGTTTGCTGTCTGCACTGCTTTGTCTTGGCAGCCCTATCAGACTACTACTGGCAGAGAGGCTGACAGGGAGGACTGGGTGTCACTGGATCCAAGATCTTGAAGCTTGGCCTGATCACCACACCCAGCTCTATGGAGATGGAGCAGACATGATCTGAAGAACCCATTTGGGGAAGGCCTGTGAGATGTGAGCACAGAGTAGCCAGGCTGGGCCTTGTTCTCTGTACAGACTCCAGGGCAAGTGACCCCGCATGTCTCTGCCCAGCAGTGTCTCTGCCCTCAAGAACGCAAAGCCTGTTGGAGCCACATGTAAGACCCTGGGATGCCCAGCAATGTGGGTTCTGCTTCAGCAGGTAGGAGGGGAGTGGCGAGGCGCTAGGACCCCTGCTATGAATCTGACCTTGGTTCTATCCACAGGTGGTAAGGCCTGGGAAAAAAGAGGGTGCGAATGTGTGGGGCCCACAGGGGGCCTTCTGGGAACATGCAGCTGATGATGAACCAGTGGGGACTAAGCGCCAGGGGTCCCAGCCTGGTGATGCAGAAGGAAGGTCTAAGGATCCAGGTGGAACTGTTGCTGGGCTCTTCAGAGCATGTCCCTGGCAGGACATGACTGCTTTCCTGGTTTTGGTCACTCCCCAGCTGCCTCTCTCCCATCTACCCAGTCACAACCTCCTCTACCTCCCTCCTGCCCCTCTTTCTCTCTCTGCCTTCTTACCTCCCCCTTCCCTTCCTACTTCCCTCCCTCTTCCTCTCTCACTCGCTGTCTCCTCACACTCATGTCCTCACCATCATGTTGGCCGTGGGCATAGGTGGATTCACCAGAAAGCTAATGCAATATAATTCACTTCAAGACCCTCAGTTTGAATGGGCTCCTACCAAGATCCTGGAGGGGACCCAGCAGTAAGTCGCTTTTTAAAACAAAATTTCCAAAAGTAAGGAATTTTATCTGCAATCTGCTAAGACAACTGCCTTTCCCCCTCCATGTTCCTTGCTGAAGCATTGGAATAGCCTCAGGCAACTTTTTTTTTTGAGATGGAGTTTCGCTCTCGTTACCCAGGCTGGAGTGCAGTGGCGCCATCTTGGCTCACGGCAACCTCCCCCTCCTGGGTTTAGGCAGTTCTCCTGCCTCAGCCTCCTGAGTAGCTTGGATTACAGGCACGCGCCACCATGCCCAGCTAATTTTTTGTATTTTAGTAGAAACGGGGTTTCACCATGTTGACCAGGATGGTCTCGATCTCTTGACCTCGTGATCCACCCGCCTCGGCCTCCCAAAGTGCTGGGATTATAGGCATGAGCCACCGTGCCCGGTAGCAACTTTTTTTTTTTGAGACAGGGTCTTGCTCTGTCACACAGGCTGGAGGGCAGTGGTGTGATCATGGCTCACCACTGAACCTCCTGGGCTCAAGTGATCCTCCCAACTCAGCCTCCTGAGTCGCTGGGACTACAGGCATGTACCACCACGCCCTGATAATTTTTGCAGTTTTTGTAGAGATGAAGTTTCGCCATGTTGTCCAGTCTAGTCTCAAACTCCTGAACTCAAGCAATTCGCCTGCCTCAGCCTCTCAAAGTGCTGGGATTACAAGTGTGAGCCAGGGCGGCTGGCCAGGCTTGGTTAGCTTTACCATTTAAGGAAAAGAGAGCTGAGTTAGAGGACATGCAATGTGAGCTCTGTATACTGTGGGTTACAGTCATTCATTGTTGTTAACCATGTAGCATAGCCCAGGCCACCACCCACTTAGGGGTAGACTTGATACAATCTAACATATTCAGTTATACACACACCACACTCTTGCTTTTCTTTTTCGGATTGAGTCACATAGAATCATGTGTAATTGAATTTTCCAGCATTACTGTATTGTTGATCCCAAGCCTGAAGCTGTCCTGTCCTCAGTGACAGTGTGAGGAGTTGTATCTCCCAACTATTGGACCAAGAGCTGTATCTTAGCTCCACAATACAGCTTGGCTAGAGCCAGTTATGGTCATTCTTAATAAAATGGTCCTCAAAATTCTCTTTCCTAAAGAGGGCTCAAAAATCAAGTGAGTTGTGGGGCAAAGGGAGGGAGAGCATTAGGACAAATACCCAATGCACACAGGACTTAAAACTTAGATGATGGGTTGATGGATGCAGCAAACCACCATGGCACATGTATCCCTATGTAACAAACCTGCACGTTTTGCACATGTATCCCAGAACTTAAGGAAAAAGTAAAAGAAAAATCAAGTGAGCATCAGACCTCAAAATCGTGAAAGCATGAGTCTCCTGAAGCCTGAGTCTGCCCTGGTCTGGGTAGAGCCATAAATGAGATGTAGTCCTGGTGAGTGAGGGAGCATCCCAGGAGAATAGGGCCTCTGAAATGGGGCTGGCTGCAGTTCAGCACTCAAGCTGCAGATCTCCAGGGGAATGTTGGGAAAGGAATCACTTCCAGCTGAGACTTCCTTGGGATTTGCTCATTTTGGGGCACCCCTAAAGCTATCCAGGGTCAGGGATGGTCTTGAACTTCTGACCTCTAGTGATCTGCCTCCTTACAGAGAGTCATACTAGCGTAACCATGGATTCCTGATGCCCAGCTCAGGCCCCACCCAGTGTCCAAGCCCTCTATCTGTGTGACTCTGCAGACAGAGGTGAGAGCATGTGGCCAAGCTCCCAGCTCTGTTCCCGGACATGCTGAGCTAACACTCTGGGCATGACACGGACCTCTCTATGCTACAGATTGTCTGTAGATTCCTGTTCTTTCACAGAGTATAGGTCTCTAAGTCACAGAAAGGAGATGAGGTTTCATAGGGAAAACTACTGATCTGGCTCTTCTATCAACCAAAAGAATCAGAGACCTTGATCATGTACCCAGTTTGGAATTTATGGGGCATTCGGTGATCCAGCATTCAAAACTTCAGGCCAAGAATGAAGAAACCCAACCTGCTGGAAGTTAGATCTGGGTCTGACCCTCAATTTCCTGTACCGGGGTCCCAAATGGTTCCTCATCCTTAAGGTCCAAGCCCTGAGATCAGGGAAGAGTAGCAGTGATGGCCTCACTTCCTGGTACACTTTTTCTGTTTTTTCTTCTGAGACCAAGTCTCACTATGTTGCCTAGGCTGGAGTGCAGTGGCATGATCTTGGCTCACTGCCACCTCTGCCTCCTGAGTTCCAGCAATTCTCCCACCTCAGCATCCTGAGGAGCTGAGATTACAGATGCGTGCCACCAAGCCTGGCTAATTTCTGTATTTTAAGTAGACACAGGATTTTATCATGTTGGCCAAGCTGGTTTCAAACTCCTGAACTGAAGTGATCTGCCTGCCTCAGCCTCCCAAAGTGCTGGGATTACAGGCATGATCCACGCCCAGCCCCAGTACACTTTTAAAGATTTTCTGTGCTTGGTCTCTGGACCCCGTCCAGACCCATTACACCAGGCTCTGAGGGAACAGGGCCTGGGAACCAGCATTGTTAAGGCTATATTATGGCTGCTTCTAATGGGCACTTGGGCCTGAGAACCAGTGATGTTCTAGGAAGAAATGGGGTCTGCTGCTTCTTTTCGGTGCTGTCTACCGAGTCAGCAGTCAGTCTACTGGCTTTTTCATTTGTAAAATGAGGAGTTAATAATAGCAGCTATTTCTAAAGCTGGTTGTTTTTAGACTTAAAATAGAAAATTTACCTGAAAAGGCTTTGTGAGCTGCAAAATATTATGCAAATGCAAGTTCTATTACAGAGTGTTCAAAAATAACATAGCATGCATCGATTCTATTACAGCAAGCTAAGGCATTTGCGTGTGTGAGCAATGTTCTGGGCATTCACGTTTTGATGTTTTGATTGTAAAGTCATCTGCATGTTAGCGATGAGCCGCTGGAGGGCATTACTGAGTGTACTTTGATCCTTGGGCACTCACGTGGGTGCTTTCCAAACGCTGAGAATGGGGAGAGAGGGAGACAGTGACAGCCAGACTCCAATGTCACCGTCAAGTGACGTGGATGAACAGTTGAACTGGTTTTTCTCCTACAGAAGCCTGTTCTAGCTTTGAGACAGCATCTCCAAGAACTGCCAGTGGTCTGAAGCATCAGCCGAAACCTGGGGAGGGTCCCTGCCGCACTAGCCTTACTGGGAGCCTGGCAGGGCATGGTTTTGAGCCACACTGGGCCTTGGCAGCTGCTGACACTGCTGAGTGCTGGGAACCATTGGGCTGGTGCCCCTCCTTCAGGCCACGCAGCAGGAGACCACATGAGAAGCAAGAGGGATGGAGCCTATATTGAGTCTCAAAGCCCGCTTTCCACTTGGCTGCTTCTTACGCCGGGCTTCGGGCAGGGCAGACACTGTCTGAAAGAGGACAGGCAGTTCTGGCAAGTCCAGGTTCCACGAGAAAGCACCCGCAGGTTTGAAGAGGGCGTTGCTCAGCACCCTCCCACCCTCTGCATGCCCCAGAGGGGCAGGGGCAGGGTTCCTTCTTTGGACAGTGCAGGAGAGGCAGACATTTCCCCGTGATGGAGGCGTTTGGCTCTCATGAAGCCTTAGGTAAAAGTGTACGGGCCTGTTTGGGCTTCAGGGACCTAAGTCATGGCCTCTTCATTCTTTCATTTTTACTGTGGTAATGGTGGCATCTATCATAGAGTGAATCGCAGGTGGTCTGAGATGGGAGTGGGGGCATCACGTCCAGATTGGCCAGAGAAGGGCTAACTGCTGTGGGTGCCAGTGAGATGGAAACCTGGTTCTGCACACCTGATCCCAAAGGGGGAAAACGACCAAGCTTGTTAATAATGAAAGGTCATTTTCACATTGAGAGGAATGTTGACAGCATAAGAAGATCTGAAAAATAAAAGGACAAAGACACTTGCTTAACAGACACACACAGGTACACGTACACACATCACACACAGGACACCTACACACATACATGCAGATATACACAGGTATACACACAGATATGCATACCCACAAGTACACATATATACCCCACACACAGATGCACACACTAGACATATACCACACAAATACACCATACACACAAATACATACATACCACACACACACACATAAACATGCATACATACATATATAGTAGCATCCCCACATACCACAGGCACACACTACACACAGACACACACATGCCACACATATACACAGATACACCACACACAGATACACGCATAAACATACACCATGTATGCATGCAAACATGGGCACACATATAGACACTCCCCAAATCACATGCACACACACCACGAACAAATGCACACATACCACACACAGACACACACACGGACTCCTGGGGGGACATTACAAAAACATACAGGACACACCAGCCAACTTCAGACCATGCATTTTCAAATCCTGACACACAGAAGTACCGACTCTGAACAGGACGAACCCACCGGCCCATGAGGGGAAGCCTTGGCAGCAAATGAAAAAAATCATGCTGTAGAAGATTACTATTTAGCCCTCAATAGCAGAGAACTAGGGTGGTGCTGAGAAAAGCATTCATAGCACAACATTAAGGAACGAATATCTTATTAATTTTAAGAGAAGATTGAATGAATAAGTGTCTAATGTTTCGAATGCAGAAAAATAAGCCAATTAAAATTGCTGTTTATTCACTGCCATGCTTTAACTGGGTGATATTTTTATTTTCATGAATCTCCTCTACTTAAATTCCCTCCATCTTGGGAGGGTTACCTTGTTTCCGAAGTGAGCAAATCATGCTCAGATCCTGGTCCGCTGATGTCTGTCCATGGAGTCTTTCTTCATCTCCTTTCTGTTGAGATTCCTGCCATGTACACAGAAGCGTGAGGCATAAAGACTCAGTAGTTGGGATTGGCTTGACCAAGCATCTTGTTTTCGTGTGTGTGTGTGTGTGTGTGTGTGTGTGTGTGTGTGAGAGACAGAGTCTCACTCTGACAGTCTGTCGCCCAGGCTGGAGTGCAGTGGTGCGATCTCAGCTCACTGCAATCTCTCCCTCCCGGGTTCAAGCAATTCTCCTCTCTGAGCTTCCTGAGTAGGTGGGATTACAGGCACGTGTCACCACGCCCAGCTAATTTTTTGTATTTTTAGTAGAGATAGGGTTTCACCCTGTTGGCCAGGCTGGTCTCGAACTCCTGACCTTGTGATCTGCCCACCTCGGCCTCCCAAACTGCTGGGATTACAGGCAGAAGCCACCGTGCCCGGCCTTGTTTTCTTTTTTATTTTGAGGTTGGATAATGAAGGAAGCAAGACGAGAGGGAAGAGAGGTGATGGATGGAGGCGCACTGGGCAGCTCGTGTCCCTAAATTCTGACCGATGCTGAGGGACAGCATGTTGCTGTGTAAGTCCATGCACCTGCAGGCTGCCAGGTGCAGGGAGCTCTCTGACATCCCCAGGAACACATCCGGTGTCTGGAAAATGTGTTTTACCAGGTGCTTTTGGTATGAGAGGAACCATTGCTAGGGGTGTCACCTTACAACCTCTGGGTTCATCAGGAAATGGAAAAATCATGTCCTGTGCAGTTGGTGAGGCTGAATTGCCTGCTCCCATGATGAACACTTTCTTTCTGGCACAATCCACTTGATAAGGACTCTGGCAAAACCATTTTCTTGATAGGGATGGGCCCTCCATTTCCTCACCTGTTCACTACCCGTGGAGGCTGAGGTCTTTCCTTTACTCCTGTTTCAGGGAAGGAAAGAATTAAGGCAGCTGTTTACAAGCAGGGAGGTGTTCACCTCACTGTGTCCCAGCGAGCTTGGTTGACAGAAATTTATGATGTCATTTGATATGAGCTGCAGAGAACAAACACTATGAGACGTTGGCTCTTTATTTTTATGAATGAGGAAGAGTTGTTTACGAACAAAATACATTTTTCACTCATTGTTCCACAGTTTGATGATAGTCAAGGAAAACTGAGCTATTAAAAGACCTGAAAGATTTGCTGAAGTTTAAAGTCTTATAACTCATGGCTGTGGTAAAATAATGCTTAATAAGGAAAAATAGCTCCTGGAAACAGCCCCAGCTGAGCAATGTCTGGGCTGTGAGCATCACTTAGCTGTCTAATGCCCCATGAGGGGGCGGTGGCAGCAACAGGCTGTGAGGTGCGGGTTCAGGCAAATGCCGGCGTGTGCAGCCATCCATCGGGATGTGATGGGCACTGCAGTGCAGGCTTGCTGGGTTTGGTGGGAGGGGCTCTGAGAAAACGTTCTTCCTTTCTCCAGCTTAATTTTGCAAAGCTACCAAAATCACAAGTGGCCTTAAAAAACACTCTCTAATGAAACATGAAATTATGTACACTTCTGTACCAAAATGCCATCATTTCTTCTTTTTCTTTAGAGGAAAGATTGATTCTATATGTCGTGGAGAGAAAAAGAGAGAGAGAGAGAGAGAGAGAGAGAGAGAGAGAGAGAGAGAGAGAGAGAGAGAGAGAGAGAGATGATTTGTAAACTAACCTTTGAGAATTGACAGGACAGGGCTGGCTTTCCAGTTAATAAGAACACAGGGCTGGGCATGGTGGCTCACACCTGTAATCCCAGCACTTTGGGAGGCTGAGGTGGGCGGATCACCTGAGGTCGGGAGTTCAAGACCAGCCTGATCAACATAAAGAAACCCTGTCTCTACTAAAAACACAAAATTAGCTGGGCATGGGGTGTGCACCTGTAATCTCAGCTACTCAGATGGCAGAGGTTGAGCCGATATTGTGCCATTGCACTCCAGCCTGGTCAACAAGAGTGAAACTCCATCTCAAAAAGAAAAAAACAAGAACACAGATACTTGCTTCCTTGGTGTGATTTCAGTGGACCAAATGACCATGGCCCTTTAGAGATACCTCCCTAATGCTCCGTGAGCACATTTCCCAGTGAGTGTGGAGTAATACCACACTATCATGCTAACAGGTATTGAGCACCTAGTGGTTCTGTGGCCAAAGAAGTCAGTGAAATGTTGAGCTAGAAAAGCTCCGTGAGGTCTTGATTGCAGTGCCCCTTGGAGCTCTTCGGAGGTTAATGAGTACTGGGAATGTAGTTGGCCATGTTTTCTAGGTTATTTAATCAGGGAAACTGCATGCTGTACAGCGTGTCTCCACCTTCCAGACTCATATCCTGGAAGACACTTAGAGAAATGCATTTTTTTTGGGGTTTCTCTTTGGAAATTTCAGGCACAGGAGACAGAGCATGGGGCAAGAAGGGGTGGGAGGTTCCACAGAACAGAGGTGTTGGCCTCTGGGCAGCCTAACACTGGAGGGGAGGTACTAATTCAGAGGGTTGCTTGCCCGGAAGCAGGGACAAATTTCCACCCTGAGGCCACCAGCCAGTAACCAAGAGAAGAAAAGAGACACCGTATTGTTTATCCCAAACTAAAAGATAATTTGAAAAACAAAATCTTCCTTTATCATAGTGCTCCCTTCCTCCCCAAAATGAGAACACATTTATTGGTGAGTTCTATCTAAAGTCCCCTGCTAATCTCCAGGACAAGCCTGGGGGATTTAAACCGCCTCTCTGCTGCAGCTCAGGCTAGTGGTAAAGCCATCTCACCCTGCAGTGCAGTGACACATTATCACAAGAGGTCCTCCTCCCTGGGGTTGAAGCCAAAGGCCAGTGCTATTTCCTGAGCCATCCCAGAGCCCGCACCGCCTGTTGCCCACAGGATTCCTCCCAGCAGTTGGCCACTAGCATGAACAACACAAACCATGGCATCTACTGACATTTTTTGAATAAGGCCACTGTGCCGTCACTTACATGTGTCCGTGCAGGCACCCTCATCTGAAATTGTGGTGCTCTGGGGCTCAGTTTATAGGACGTGCGTAAGGTCACTGCTGGAGCCCCGTCTGTTGTGTGCTGTGTTCTTCTCTGACTTCGGGGCGCTTCACCATCCCACTGTATTTGGAGTGGCCTCCTCCAGCTCAGTGGGCTATTGGGCAGTCTGTGTCCTTCCCATCTCCTAGCTGACGAAGAGAGCCTTGGCCCGGCCAAGTTCATTGTTTCCTCCAAACCTGACTTGGCTTGGCAAGAGCAGAGAGGACCCAGGGGAAGCTGGGATGGAAGATTGTGAGGCAGAGTCCCATACTGCTTGAGCCTGGAGAGGGTGGTGGTGAAGATGGATACAAACACGAGGGTGTGTCCGCTGCAGGACAGCTGTCTCAGGTGGATTTTTAAGTGGATGTTTGGAGTGAGGTTCGGTATGTGCAGTGCTGTGTGTATTATGTGTATGTGCTCACGTGGTGTGTATGTATGGCATAGTGTATACGTGCAGCGTATGTATGTGTGTGGTGTGTGAATTTGTATGTGGTATGTGTGTTTGGTGTATTGGTGTACTGTGGCACATGCATGTTCTGTGTATTTGTGTGCATATGCATGTATGTGTGCTCGTGTTTGCATGTGTTCATGTGAGTACAAGTGTGCACGTGTATGTGTACAGGTGTAAATGTGTATGTGTGCACTTGTGCATGTGCTTATATGTGTGGATGCATGTTTGCATGTTAATGTGTGCATGTGTGTATGTGTATATATGCATGTATGCATTGAGACATATGCATGTGTGCCGGCATTCATGTGTGCATGCATGTGGATATATATGTATGCATATCTGTGCTTGTGTGTAACCTCCTTAGAAGAGGCAGAGATTGGGGCTCTGGAATCCTTTGTCTACCCCAGTTCCTTTAGGCTGTCTGGATAGAGAAAGGGACAGCTCAAAACCCACAACCCTGCTTTGGCCTAAAGGGGATTTTGGGTCTCCTCAGGCAGCCTTTTATTAAACAGGCCATGGGCTGTCAGGCCCTTGCTGAGTAGATGCTCTGCCCATGAATAAAACATACAGGCAGGACAGGGCCATCCCTGCTGGGCCTCCCCTTTCTGTGTGGTGAAATCTCACAGACAACTTTGAGTGGCCTGTGCAAATCTACTTTTATTTTTTGGTGATAGGATCTTGTCTGTCACCTGGGCTGGAGTACAGTGATGCCATCAAGGTAGCTCTTCTGAAATGAATGGAAAACACAACATACTGCTAACCAGTGGAGGGAGCTCTTTGCAGGGCTTGGAGGCCTATCAATGCAGTTACCCCCTCTGCAACATGGCTCATTTCAGCCTTGACCTCCCAGGTTCAAGTGATCCTCCTGCCTCAGCCTCCCAAGCAGCTGGGCCTAAGGTACACACCACCATGCCCAGCAAATGTTTTGATCTCTTCAGAGACAGAGTCTTACTATGTTGTCCAGGTTGGTCTCAAACTCCTGGGCTCATGTGTGAGATCCTGCCTTGGCCTCCCAGAGAGTTGGGATTATAGGCATGAGCCACTGCACCCAGCCAACCCATTCACTCCTTTAGGACATGGCAGGGACTTCATGTTTTAGAACATATTTAGCTACTTCTTTAACAATGCTGCTTGGCACTGTTTGACAGTGTGACTTAACACATCCTAGTAACTTCCATGAAAATCATCACAAAGCCAATTTTAAATTTTTATTAAAAATCACAATTTTTAAAAGTGTCCAGTGACACAATGTAGATCTTCTGAAATGAATGGAAAACAGAACACACTGCTAACCAGTGGAGGGAGCTCTTTGCAGGGCTGGGAGGCCTGATAATGCAGCTGCTGCCTCTGCAAGTGAAAATCCAGGCAGACTTGCAGACATCCAAGTGAAGTCACCGTCCAGCAACTACAGGCAGGGCTGGGTGATAGGGAGTATGGGAGGAGGACACGCTCAGATGAAGACACGCATGCAATGATTTTAGCACCGAACACACTGTTTTCTGTCATAGACACACTCGGCCCTGCTGGGGGACAAGATATTCATGGCCTCAGCAGCCAACGTGATGGTGCTAGGACAGTCTCTCTGTTCATGATGCTCCTTCCCTGCTAAAGAAGGACCTTAAGGTAAAAGGCACCTTACCTTATGCAGTGAGCCCAGACCCCAGGGAAAAGATTGGTTAGAGTAAACCGAGGCGCAGCCTGGGTGTGAGAATCCAGCCCAAGCTAGCTGCTCTAGAAGCCTGGAGACCTTTCCCAGCTTCCCAAATGTAGCCCTTTTCATATGACCAATCCTTCTTCAATTAAGTTTCCTTTCTCTGTTCTCCCTCCTTTGTGGCTGCAGAGGAAAGGATAATTATTCCTGACCACAGGACACAATTTTCACTAGAAAATACTCCCTTGTGTTGGCCATGGTGGGAATTCTGCACACAGGAGCCTGCTCTACCAAGTGGAGCACTCAGGAGCTTGGTCAAGGACAAGGAGAGCCGGCTGGACCTCTGCAAGGAGGTGAGGCCCCTGTCCCCTTCTCACCTCATCACATTCTGGATATTTGGCAACACCAGGCTCCTGAGAGGGGAGAAGTACTGAAAAACAGGCCAAACACCACACAGAAAGAAGACAGAAAACTCCACACACTTCCTACATAGGTGCTACTGTATTCCTACGAGCATGGGGCCTGTGTTACAGATGCCCTCAGGAAGTTACAGAAGGAAGCCACCAAGAGCTCAGCCTCACAGCTTCTTTCTCAGATGCGGTCACCACTTTACCAAACCTGGCACATCCAGCCTCTCCTTTCATAATTCTACACCTGTTTGTGGCCCGGCAGACAGATATTTTGTCTAATTTCAGCGATTCTAAACATGTTTTGAGAGACTGCTCAGCACTCTCAGCACTCGGGGCTTCTGTCTTTAAAAATATGATTAAACCACCAGATAGTGTGATTCAAAAAGTGTGTGTGGCTTCTAAAACCTTCTAACCACGAGTTCTGTGAGTGACTCCTGTCTCCTGTGGCTGAGCATGGGAACTGATTGTCTTTCCCTATGCCTTGCATCCCCTGTTAGAGGAGGGTGTCCCCTGCTGTCCGTGGCTATCCATGTACTTGAAAATGTCTCAGATATAGCTCATGGCCAGATGGGTCCAAGTTTATTTATATCTGCTGACATAAGAATAATGGCTAAATTATCTCTTTAACTTTTGTTTTTTGAGACAGAGTCTTGCTGCAATGCTCAGGCTAGAGTGCAATGGTATGATCTAGGGTCACTGCAACCTCCGTTTCCCGGGTTCAAGTGATTCTCCTGCCTCAGCCTCCTGAGTAGCTGGGACTACAGGAGTGTGAAACCAGGCCCAGCTAATTGTTGTATCTTTAGTAGAAATGGGGTTTCACCATATTGGCCAGGCTGGTCTTGAACTCCTGACCTCAAGTGATCCAGCTGCCTTGGCCTCCCAAATTACTGGGATGTCTCTTTAACTTTTAAGAGCTATAGCAAAACTGATATCAATGGGTGATGACTGGTATAAGATCAAACATTAAGTCAAGGATTAGTTAAGACCAGAAAAAAATTCTCTAGTCTTGTATCTTTAGCCCAAACTCACGCTCCAAAAGACCTATTTGTGGTGTGGTTCAGCATCTTTGGCTTGTTATGAATTAACTCTTTCTATGAATTAACACTGTCCCTAGACGCCGGGGAACAGGCCTCCTGCCTTCTCAGTGAGATGCTGGGGGACAGACCTCTTGCCCCTGCTATATAGCCTCCATGCGGAGCTTTATTTACCAGTCACCAGGTCTTCAAGACAGTCTGCAGGAGAGAGGATTTCAGGGGGGAAAGTAAACCAAGCCAATTCATTCAAATGGTCCCCTTTTATCCAAACATGTCTTCCATTTCATAACAGAGACGGCAAAAGCAGTATCCAGGCTTTTTTTTTTTTTTTTTCCTTTCCCTAACTGGCTACATGCTTAGAAACTGCATTGGTCAAACTTGATTTTCTTTTTAAAGTCTCAAAACACTTTTATTGTCAGGAAAGCTTTTCAGTGGCCAAGGATCAGTCTCATGGGCTGTCAGAGCCACGCTGTAGAGGCAGCCAAATTCCTCTGCCTTTCTCTTCCCTTCAGGAGTCACATGCTAAGGCGTCCTTGAGCATCTGGAAAAGGCTGCTTGGGGTGAGAATGCTCTTGGCCACCCTGCAATGCCCCTGGGCCTGCTGAGTAACAAATATAGCCCAGAATCCAGAGACGGGGAAAGACATGAAAGGGATTTGGAAACAGATTGTAAAAATAACCTGTATGAAAATCACGCAGACAAAAAAAAACAAACAAATCTACCTAGCCCCTTTGACCCTGCCATCTGCCTTTTCTCCTGGGACGGCCTTTGCTTTGCAGAGTATGAGTGGTGGGACAGGCTTTGGGTGACAGGTCCTGGGCATGTTCCATCCAAGCTGGCTCTCCTGACTGGCAGAAGGAGGTGGCCAACAATCAGTTCCTCTGGATACATTTTCCTGTGATCAAAGGCAGCCACCAACAGATATGGGAGCGGTTAGTTCACCACATCATAGTAGTAATTGCGCAGCCGCAGTTCCACCGCTGCAAATCCGGGCCTGTTCTCCACACTGGAAAGGGAAGAAATGCATTATTGTGTCAATGTGCTTGTGAAAAAATGCCCATCCCAAGCAGGGCCTTGCAGGCAGAGTACCAGTAGTGCCACTCCCTGGTGGCACTAGGGCCTGCAGTTCACAGCATGGTCCCTGTGTCCCCCACCCCAGGGTGACCAGAAGGCTGTCAGAAATACAGTGTCAGTGCACTGCAGACCTACAGAACCCATATCTGCATTTTAACAAGACCTCCAGTGATTCATATCCACCTTAAAGTAGAAGACATATTGCATTAGAACAGGCAGTCTTTTAGCTTCAGGTTCAGAGGCAGTCACTTTGTGATTTTAGCAACAGAGGTGTCTGAAAATACTTGGCAAATGTACTGCAGATACAGTCAAGGTTTGACCATAATCTTGTTAAGAGTAGAAATATAAACACAGCTTTAATTCTCCCTTTCCACGCTCTAATTGATGGCTCTGGATTTTGTGAAAAATGGCTGTTGATATGGGTTCTTATTAAAACTCAAAACATGTCAGGGCAGAAGCAAAGACTCACGGCTTGTCTATGATCCACCTTAATATAGCCAGGTCTTACTGCCCCTGCTGGCCAGGGAGGCACTGACGTCAGTGAACTACAGGCAGAAGCGCTAACAATTTGCAGTCTCTAAACAAACATTTACAGACACTTCCGTTTTCTCTTACACAGATGTCCTGCACAGATCAGTTAGAAGCAAGCATTAAAACCCTGATAATCTATCCTCACTTAGAAGTTATTTTTCTGATTTTGCAAGATTTCTGGATGTAGTGCAAGTGGATGAAGTTGAAATACAGTAAGTCAAAGAGTGAAATAGAATGTGAGGTTAAATTGTATGAAACCATCCATATTCAACCATTCTGACCTATGTCAATGGCAATTGTGTATGGTTTAATGTCAACACAAGAGAACAGCCATAGAACGTGCCTCAGGACCAAGAATCACTCATCATTATAAGAGCAAAGCGGCTTCTACAAATTGTCAAATGGCATCAAAATACATAGTTTTCCCTAAAGCTTTCAATACCGAGCAAAATGATAAAACTGCTCAAATTGATCAGTGTGGTCAGCCATCTGTGGTGATGTCTGGGGACACAGGCCTCCCAGGGTGTCACTGAGAGGGGCCTTGTCTCTTGCCACCAAGCGTGTTCCAGGAGGGGATATGGTGGCCAACACTATGGTACAGGAGCATGCAGAGAAACGTGCGTACACCCAGAGGGACAGCCTCTGTCTTGCTCCTAAATGTCTACAGCCAAAGAGAATGCACTTTAGCATCTTTGCAAAACAGGGGGCTCTGCTCCAACTTTGGAGAGCCAAATGGCACAAAGTGCACCTTTGGATCTTGCTCTGGGGGTTCACCTGCCCAGCAGCAATGCAGCAAACAAATGCAAGGAACCAGGAATACAGACTCGTCCTCAGGAAAAACACCTGGTCAGGTCTCCTAGGCAATCTCTCCTGTACATCCATGGGAGACGCTGCCTCCAGGAAGCTGGGACACAGCTTCAGCAGCAAGAGGGTAATGCAGTGCCCTTTCGTGCCCAGCTTCCTGCCCTGCTCTGACCTGCCATTCTGCTTTCGGGCCGGAGTGCAGTTTCTGCTTTGCCCCTCACGCCCAGCGACCCTCCTCTTCTCCCCTCATCCCTATACACAATCTCACTTCTTAGCCTACAGGTCTCAGCTGCAATCCCTCAAAGTGGCCTATCTGGAGCCCCTGTTGGAAGTGTAACCCTCCCTTCCCCATAATTCTCTGTTCTCTTTTAAAGTTACAAGTGTGTGATTTTATATAAAATATATGGTCTTCATCCTAGGTTCCTGGCACAGAGTTCCTAAAACCCTTGGAATTTCCTGAGTGTCAGGCTGAAAGCAACATCTTTTGTTACTCATGATAAACCCCCTTCAAAACCTGGGTTTGTGCTAATGAGAGACCTTCTCTTCCTCCCTCCTTCTCTTCCCTCATCTATCTACCTCCCGCTCTCTCTGTCTGTTTCTATATATCACCTTGGAGAAGGTGGCTGTTTACAACTGAGGAAAAAATGAAAAAACAAAGCAAAACAAAACAGAGAGTATACTAGCACCACCTGTATTTTCTTCGTTGAATCCACAGTTTCTAGAAGCTCCAATATGCTTTTGTGCCACAGGCAACTGAGAAGCTACTTCAACACAAGGGAGCTTTAAAAACCCCACACTTCTGCATGATATCCTCCATGCCCCCGTGCCCTCCTTGCTTTGAATTCCCACAGGAATCGTCCCTTTCCTAAGACGCACCATAGGACACACTTCTTTTTACTTATTGTTTATTGTCTGTCTGCCCCAGCCCCAACTATAAGGTCTGATAAGAACAGGGTGTGAGGCGTCTGTGAGGCTTGTACCTGGGGTGACAGCCTGCACAGCAGGGGCTCCAGCCATGGCCACAGACCATGTGAATGACCCAGTGCTCTCAGAGGACGTGGGGCTCAGAGGAAAGCCTTGGGGCTGAGGCTTGAGTGACCTGCACAGGGCAGAACTCTAATGCTGTCTTTCCGCTTTGCAAAGTGAGACAGTGAAGGAGTGAAGCCTTTGCCATCACCAAATATGCCAGCTTGGTATACTGATTATTTTGAGTTGAAAATATTGGATAAATTGTAGTTTCAGAAATGATGAGCTGACCTGTCTCTTTGTGCCTGTAGCAAACCATAAAGATTCCTCTGGAAAGGAGACCCTGTACCAGGATGAGAAAATGGCCCTTATCATCAGAGGCTGGGCACTGGAGCTGCAATGGTCCTTAGTAAACTTATTTAAGAAAGTATCCCTTATCTTCCACTCGTTTTACACCCTCTTCATATCTCCTAGTGACTTCTCTAGAAAATCTACTCTTTCTAGTCAGATTTCCTTTGTCCTGTCATTTCTTCTTAAATGGGTTCTGTCATTGAGGCTTTGAATTCCCTCCAGGACCACATCCTAGAATTGATGACAAGGCCTGCAGTGGGGGACCCGCTGCACTTTCTGGGAGGCCTCAGGCAATAGCCCAGGTTACCAGGACCAGCCCCTGGCGATTCTGAGTTCTCCTTGTGGCCCTGCTCCAAGGAATCTTTTCCTTTTATTCATTCAGCTGCACCTCATTGAATTTCTTATGTTTAGACAAAGTGATACAGGAGCTAGAAAGAAATTATTTAGGCAGATAGTGAGGGTAACAGAGTCCTTGGTATGATTTCCTTTTAATGAAAAGCAGCCCCCAAATCATGTTTTTTTCTAACAAAAAACAGCCTGAAAAATCAAGCTGCAACCATAGATAAGCAAGCTAAAAGCTCGTATAGGTAAATCTTGACAGCTGTGCCAATAGAAGAGAGATACTTGGAAGCCAGGAAAATTCAACATGGAGGTTCCCATTCCATTTTCCTTGTTGCCCATGTGCAGTAAAAAAGCAGGCAACAGGGCTCCAGCGGAGTAGAGACACCATCTGCATAATAAAAGACTAGGGTGGAGTAGCCAGTTTCTTTGTGTGCTATGTTAATTACACACCTGGTCCAACCAGTCTTTGGGACCTATGTAAATCAGACTCAAGCTCCTCTACAAAACCCTGTGCATTTCAACATGGAACCAAAGAACCACTTGGGGGCCCTATCTCTCTGTAGAAGAGAGAGTTTTCTCTTTTCTCTTGCCTATTAAACCTCTGCTCTTAAACTCACTTCTTGTGTGTCTGCATCTTCCATTTCCTTGGTGTGAGGCAATGAATTCAGGTACTACCCCAGACAAATGCTGCTGCTTCAAAAGTTTCTGAATATCTCCCCACCTCCCCCAACCCTGTTGGAAGTCACTACTAGAAACACAGTAACCTTCAGAAATATAGCTTTGTTGGCAAATAAATCACAGTCTGATAAAGAGCTGTGATTTCTAATCTGGGGCATAGGCCATCATCATGATTTCCTTTTGACTGGGGCTTGTGCCCTGTAACTGACTCCTCCAAGCCTGCAGAACTCACTGAAATGCACCCCTGCAGCATGAACTGGGGTGGGAACCAAGGGGAAAGGCATTGCTTGCCTGTGAACCTCATTCAGGTTCCATCTTAAATCTCCAGGCTGGAAAATACATTTTGAAAGAGTGCTCTCTTAAGGAGACTGTTCTACTGCTCTACTTTGCTGTAATTCTGGTGAATACCCAGTGAATATCACAGAAGACTGCTTTCCCTCCCTGTTCTCCCCCTGGTGGACCATTCTGGAAATAACAGGGATGTGTGTCCATGGAGGACAGAGGTGGGCCCAGCAGCCCCCATCCTGATTCCCTGAGTCTCAAGAATGCACCACAGCCCAAAGGGTATTCAGCAGCCTCACTGCACCCCCCTGGGAGCCAAGTGGGAGGTGGTTCCCCCGGCTGCACCAGCACCCAGCCCTCTCCCCTGCCACCCTTCACTCCTCACTGTTAAACACACGCCACAAAGAAGAGTTGACAGAACTAAATAGATCAGCATCAACATTAAATGTAAAACCTCTCCTCCAGCGAGCTCATGTTTAATTTCAAGTTTTTGCATTTTATCACAATGATTTAATCTCTATCCTCCTCACCCTCTACAGGAAGGGAAGCCTTGCAAAGGGAGCCACAGGGAGGACCAATGTACACTAGCAGAAAAGGGTCAAAGGCCAGCATGTGCCCAAGGGCTGCCCTCCCCAGGTCCAGTACTGCCAATGCCTACCTGCCAATGGTTCTGATGATTCTAGTTTGGGCACTGAGAGAATTAAGCCAAGAGTTAGGAATAAACGTCACCCTAAATCCATGAATAACATTCCCCTCTTGCTGAAGCTTTGCTGCCCTGTAGCACTAACACTTGGGGTTGGAGAAGATGCCTGAGGGTTGAGACCAGGCCCCTCTCCTGAGCCACGGCAGCAGCAGGGGCAGGAGAGCATCTGCCCACAGTTTGCCTGTTGCCTTTGTGGCTGCCCCCTGGGTGGTTTCTAGATAGAGATTCTTTCCCTGCCACTCACAATTGTGGTAGAGTGATACTCCCAGGGTGGGGAGGGTTGGTCTCAGAATCCCAGGTGGTATCTGCAGCATTTGGAATAGCCCTCAGCTTTCAGAGGCTCTGGCAATGCCAGCTGTATCTGAGGGCAAACCTGATTTCACAAAACATCAAATCCATGGCCAGGATTTGTGATGTCCTCCTGATCACAGGCCACATCAACTCTGAGCTGCATGGGCTGTGTGTGCACAGTTCAGTACCAGGGAGCCGGAGATGGCGGCTTGGGGTGACCGCGCTATACATGCACACGTGGGCTTCTGAGCCTAGGAAAGCTGTACTCCTCATTTTCAGGGGCAATGCGTTTTCCTTCCCTGCTGAGCTGTCCTGAACATCACCTGAGCACTTCCACTTCAAGGACTACATAGATTCTAGGGAAGTGCAACCTTAGCCAATCCATCTGTGAGCTGTACAGAGTCCAAGGTAATCAGAAAGTCAGGAAAGTGTAACATCTGCTACCGAGCCACCCTCTATGCCAGAAATAGTATCCAGCCCCAACCTCTTACAAACACCTTTTTACTTTGACTGCCCTTGGCCCATCTCCCCACCTTATCTACATTTACATTTGGACACTTGGGTTAGAGTCCCCATCTAGACTTGGCTGTTTAGGCTCTACCAGATGGGCCAGAAAGCAAGGTCTCTTAAAGCAGGCCCTGCCACTGTTTGTTTAGCAAGGGAGCACATTACTGATTCATGAAAAGATGAACTTTATGCTTCTTCTAGATGCCCAGCCATTTCACCTATCTCCAGAGCATGTGAATACATCACAGATAGTGTCAGGTACTCACTCGTATGTCCAGCACAGGTTCATGAGATCATACATCTCTCTTGGACACCCTGCAGGGCATCCCATCCGCTCTCCTTTCTCTAACATAGCGGTGACTTCACTTCCTTTCATTCCCTACAACATGCAAGATACACATAAGCTTTTCATTTTGTGTTTTGTTTTTTAAAGTGTTAGCCAAACAAAACAAAACAGCCATTCCAAGACACGGAGGAGGAGTACACGTTGTATGATTTCAGTTACATAAAATACAAAAACAGGAGCACTTAATCTGTGATGCTGGAGTCATATGTCTCACCCCTGGGGAAGCCTGTGTGTGCAGAGGAAACAGGGCTTTGGGGTTCTGTTCTTCATCTGGGGGCTGAATTCAGAGGTATGTTTCATTTTTGGAAAACCACTGTGCCTCATCCTAAGAGTTGTACCCTTTATGGTAAATACGTTTTAATTAAAATATCTAAAAAATATAACTAAGATATTGTAAATAGTCATTATTTCTACTTCAACTCTAATGAATAATGATCTGGGTCTATATTATGTGTATATTTACATGCATTAACACACTATGGAAAAATACACTCTTCAGTGAGCATCGTAGATTTTGTTCTCAGTTTAAGATAGCTGGAGGGCACATTAACTGCTTTCTGGTAAGAGATAATGAGAGGCTCAGAGAGGTGCTCAGATTTTAGGATTTTCAGGTTCCTGTAAAGACGATCTGGTGCTTATCTGTTCTAATGGCCACACAGTGAGAAAATGAAGCAGGGGCGGCTCACTCGATATGGCTTCTGCCCATAGGAAAATGCTTCCCACATCAATACTCCAAAGCTCCACACATCGCTTTTACTGGAGAACTTGTAGTAGTTGATACATTCCGGAGCATACCACTTGACAGGCCACTTCCCATGGGACTGGGCCTAAAAGCAAAGCAGAGGGAGAAGTTCCATTAAGAATAAAATTGTGGGCCGGGCACGGTGGCTCATGCCTATAATCCAAGCACTTTGGGAGGCTGAGACAGGTGGATCACAAGGTCAAGAGATCGAGACCATCCCGGTCAACACGGTGAAACCCCGTCTCTACTAAAAATACAAAAATTAGCTGGGCATGGCGGCACACACCTGTAGTCCTAGCTACTCAGGAGGCTAAGGCGGGAGAATTGCTTGAACCCAGGAGGCGGAGGTTGCGGTGAGCCGAGATCGCACCATTGCACTTCAGCCTGGGTAACAAGAGCAAAACTCTGCCTCAAAAAAAAAAAAAAGAAAAGAAAAAGAAAAAAGAAAAAAATTGTGGGCGGGGCATAGTGGCTCATGCCTGTAATCCCAGCACTTTGGGAGGCTAAGGAGAGCAGATCACTCGAGGCTGGGAGTTCGAGACCAGCCTGGCCAATTTGGTGAAACCCTGTCTTTGCTGAAAATACAAAAATTAGCCAGGTGTGATAACAGGTGCCTGTAATCCCAGCTATTTGGGAGGCTGAGGCAGGAGAATTGCTTGAACCCAGGAGGCGGAGGTTGCAGTGAGCTGAGATCGCACCACTGCACTGCAGCGTACGTGACTGAAGGAGAGACTCCATCTCAAAAAACAAAACAAAAGAATAAAATTGTGTACACTTAGGTTCATAGCAGCATTATTCCCAATAGCAAAAACATGGAAACAACCCAAGTGTCCTTCAGCACATGAGTGGATAAACAAAACACCATCTATATAGACAATGGAATAGTATTCAGCCTTAAAAAGGAAGGGAATTCACTACAATAAGGATGAGCCTGGAGGACATTATGCTGAGTGAAATTGAGACAGAAGAATAGGGCCTTGAGGCAGGGAACCTAAGGACTTCCTAGAATTAAATCAAATGGAAACACTTGAGCTGTGACGGGAAATACCCTCTTCATTTACACAAGGTGTACACCAAGTAGACACAAGGTGTAAATGACTTTGTAACATTACTTCATCCTCTTCATTTACATAGTGTGTTCACCAAGTGACCAATGAAAACCTCTAGAGGGTATTTAAACCCCAGCAAATTCTGTAACCTGTCTGTTGAGCCCCTATGCTTGGCCTGCTTCCACCCTGTGGAGGGCACTTTTGTTTTCAATAAATCTTGAAGATCATGAGATCTTCAGTTTTGTAAGATGAAGAGTTCTGAATATGGTTGTCCAGCATGAATGTACTTAGCACTGCTAAACTGTACACATAAAAATGATTAAGCTGGTAAACTTTATGTTACGTGTATTTTATCTCAATTTTAACAAAGAATAAAATCGTGACCCACAAAATGCTGTGTGTGTGTGTTTAGTTTGAATTTTAAAGATTTTATTAAATCTTAAAAGCTTTAAAATTCTTTTTAAAAATTTGAATATATACATATGTGTGTGTACATGTATGTGTGTGTGTGTAAATATATATATAATTATTTTTTGAAGATTCAGGATAAAATGCTTGCATCTTTTAGTCTACTCTCATCTCTTCTTTTGGCCACACATAGCTTCATGGGGCATGTAGATAGCAACAGACAAGTCAAGCCTAAATATTACTTTATGGTTTTGCTCCAAGAAATACTGGGCTGTTCATAAGTGTATTTAAGTACTATTGTGCATTTGTCCACAGTTTTAAGCCAATGACAATTATTTCATTTTTTTGTTTTATTTTTAATTGATACCAAATATCTTACATATTTATAGGGTACATGTATTTGCTACATGCATGGAATGTGTAATGATCAAGTCAGGGTACCTGGGGTGCCCATCACCTTGAGTACTTATAATTTCTATGTGTTGGGAGCATTTCAAGCCCTCTCTTCTAGCAACTTTCAAATATACAATATAATGTTGCTGACTATAGCCACCCCACTCCGCTATCAAATGCTGGAGTTCATTTGTTCTGTTTAACTGTACGTTTGTACCCATTAACCAGCCTCTTTCATCCCCACTCCCATCCACACAGTCTTCCTAGCCTCTGGTATCCATCATTCTATTCTCTATCCCCATGAGATCAAGCTCTCTCTCTCTCTTTTTTTTTTTTTTTTTTTTAGCTTCCACACATCAGCTAGAACATGTGGCATCTGTCTTTTCTGTACTTGGCTTATACCATCTAATATAATGACCTCTAGTTCCATCCATGTTACAGTAAATGACATATTTTCATTCTTTTTCCAGCCAAATAGAATTCCATTGTGTGCGTGTGTGTGCGTGTGTGTGTGTGTGTGTATATATATATATCTCACATTTTCTTAATCCACTCACCCATTGATGGACACTTAACTTGATTCCACAACTTTGCTATTGTGAACAGTTCTATGATAAGCATGAGAGTGTATGTATCCCTTTAATACACAAGTTTATTTTCCTTTGCATAAATACCCACTAGCAGGATTGCTGGATCACACAGTAGTTCTATGTATAGTTTACTTTTATTTTGAGAAATATCTCTACTATTTTCCATAGTGACTATACTAATTTACATTCCCACAAACAGTGTAGAAGAGTTCCCTTTTCTCTGCATTTTCGCCAGCAGCTGTTATTTTTTTTTATTGTTTTAGTAATAGCCATCCTAGCTGGGGTAAGATATCTCATTGTGTTTGTAAATTGCGCTTCCCTGATGTTTGGTGATACTGAGCATTTCTTCATATACCTGTTGGCCATCTGTATGCTGATTATACTTCTATTTCTATCACCTTGTCCTGCACTATTTTAAAATTTTGATCTTACAAGTCATGAACGATACAGCCATGTGTGTTATTTCAAGTTTCTTCTGAATTTTGAACTGATGAAAAGAGTAAATCTTTGACAAATACTAAATGCAATGAAAGTTAGCCTCTCTCTGGAATAACCTAACACTTCTCCTCTCAAGGATGGTTCTATCTATCCCATCCTTCAAAGCTGGCAGGCTGCGATTGCTCTGACCAATAGGATCAGGTGGAAGTGACCCTGAGGCAGTTTCTGGGCTTGGCCTTATAGGCCTGGCAGCCCCCACTTCCTGTCTCTTGGGTAACTGCTCTCAGTCTACAGCTGCCATGCTGTGAGGAAGCCCAGGGACCCCAAGGAGAGGCTGTGTGTAGGTGAGCTGACAGCCCTGCAGAGGTTCCCATCATGGGCCACGTCTAACCACCTGCTCAGTGGCTGAGTAGTGTGAGTGAGCAGAGTGAAAATGGTCCTCTTGCCCCTTGTGCCACCGTACAAGCCCCTGTGTGAGCAGATGCACCAAACTCTGCCCACCTGGCCCTGCCCACGCAGCAGGACTGCAAGGAAACCAACACCTGGTGGTGTTTTAGGCACTAAGTATGGGGTGGTTTGTTATGCAGCAGTGGATAAGGGGACCAGCATTCATGTTTCATTTTTTCTATCTCCTCTGTGTCCTTGTTTCAGACAGGCTGTCTTCTCTCTAATGATCATGATGAGGTCATGATGAGGTACATCCAGCATTGCAACAGGCTTCTTTCTCCAGCATGTCCTGTGCTGCTCATCCTACGCTGCTGTCTTCTTTGCTCTGTTTTCCTGTTGTATCTATTCAGGCCCCTGCTGATGCCCTTCTTACAGTGGCTCACCTCTGAAGGGGCTTCCCTCTGGGAAGCTACTGCATGAAGTATGGGGTGAGGAGGGCCAGCCTGAGCCCTGCTGTTCTCCCATCTGGCCCTTGTGCTCAAGACAATGGTGTCCACCTGCCTGCCTGGAAGCTCTGCTCTCGTGACTCACCTTTCATGCAGTCTCTTTGCTGGCTGAGGTCCAGCATTCCGCATCACCCACTGGTCCATGAACTGCCTCTCAGGGAAAGGTGAGTGGACAGGTATTGTCACTCATGGTGGGGTCTGTGACCACTGCAGGGTATGAAACTCAGGACCCCATCTGCCATGCACTTGGTAGATTTTCAGGGTCTGCAGTCTATTTCTGAGCATGTGGACTTCACCAGAGACCAGAAGAGTTGTCAACTACCCTCGGCACCCTCTTTGACTCAGTGGGTCCCAATTCCATCACATTTTCCAGTTGGTCAACATAGACCCTATATATACACCATGGATGAGTTAATATGAACATGAAGCTTTTTAATTTTTTCTTCTATTAGTTGTTATTGGTTCCTTTGAGGGTTCAGAGAGGGGTCAAGTCATATCAGCAAGGGGATTGGTCACTGTGAAATTATTTTTTAGAAGTCCAAACCTATACCCAGAATGAGTTTCCACTTTATGTTTTGCTGAAAGTCCATCTTTAATTCTTGATAATCTCTGCCTCACCAAACTAAGGGGCAGATTTCTTTCAGCTTCAGTCACGTAACTCTAGATCCTTCTTTCCAGCACTGCATTTGTTCTTTGACACTTCAGTTCTTCTGGATACAAACTAAGGCAATAGAACAATTTCTACATACTTAGTGGACATACACAGATGATGAGAGTATTTGATAAATTTTCACTTCCTAACTTTTACATGTATAGATAGGTGTCCATTAGAAGGTTATTTTGGAATCACTCCAAGCTGCCTGCCCTGGAACAGTGTTCCACCAGATGTTATGAAATGTCCTATCAGAAAAGGATGCCGTGGATGAATCTGGTTTGAGAGGTGCAGTGTGGCAAAACCCTCCGCTGAGATTTGCCATGTTGAGTAGCCTGAAAAGGGCTTGGGGGAAATCCTGCAAGAATCAAGCTGTCCAATACAAATCTTTCAAATGAGCTTAATGAAGGAATCCCATTCTTCTCTTTTTCCAAAATGAAGCATCACTTAATACCTGGATTCCTGATCATTCCATGAAACATAATTTAGAATATGCTACTTTGAGTAAATCTCAAGGTGTGATATATTAGAGTATTTTTCTTTTTTAAACAATAAAATCAATGATTATAAGAACATTTCTTAGTTATTTTTAAGTAGAAAAACTGCTTTTTGAAACTGTATCACTAATGAAACAAACATATATGTATCTTGTATTTTCTACTGTCCACTGCTCTGAGTATTAGCTAAGTTGCACTCACCTTGTAGTAGTTTTCATCAGCACGCAGTGCTTTGGAAAGTCCAAAATCACTGATCTTGGCATAATGCTGAGTAACCAGCAACACATTTCTTGCAGCCAGATCTCTGTGCACAAAATTGCACTCCTCCAAATACTTCATGCCCATAGAAACCTGATGAACCAGTTCTATGATGTTCTTATCCTTGACATGTCTGAAAGTCACAACAATATCATCAGCTATAGGAGACAGTGACCCATTTCACAACAAACAACCATGCCCCTCACGAAGGCAGTAGGCAAATCTATTGCTTCTCTCTAACAATAAAACTCATAAATGGTGACAAATAACTTTATCGGCATATAGCTGTTCAGGACTGAATGTCATTCTCCTGGTGTTCATGAATGTCATTCTCCTGGGATTGAGTTTCCTGGCATGCTTGGAATTGCAGGAAAAGCAGTATAACAGGGTGGTCAAACCTGGCTCACAGCCAGCCAGACACACCTCAAATCCTTGCTCCACTATTGCACAGGTCACAGAATGAACCCTGACTCTCAGTTTCTCACCTATGAGGTAAGGGTAAAAACACCTCCCTTCCACGGAGACTAAAGAGGCAATCTAAGAAACGTAGTGCAGCAAACGGGGTAAGCTCCTTGGTGGTTGTCATTCCATTTTACTCCAAGTGAGTTTCCCCATCTCAACAACAGCTTTAGATGAGAACACGACTACTCCCTTGACAGATGTAATCAATAAGCAGCGATTGGTATTTTCAGAAGTCATTACTCATGAGGATATAAGGTCAGCCAAACAGATAAGACTTAACTGTCACCTCTTAGAAAAACATTTATTTTAAATGTTTCTTTAAAAAGAAAGTGTTCTTCCCAGTGAGAAAGGAGATTCATCATCAAGATATTATTCTAAGGTGGAGTCTATCCCTGGGCCAAGACTGAATGAGCACAGGAAGAAAAAGACAAAACTCTCAAATGAATTCTTCTCTGAATGAGTAGAGCTAACAGAGCTGACGCCAAAGACTGTGTCTCCGTCTGTCCCTCTGTCAAGGAGCCTGAGTGTGAACCAGTAAGGGAAGGCACAGAAGGGTGGGAAGGCTCCCTGAGGAAATCAGGCTGCTTGACCCATCCAGTCATGGGCCCCACCCCTCAGGGGATAGATCCCAGGCCCGTGGGGGTACCCGACAATACCTGTTCTGCTGCAAATACTTATTGAGGGGACCAAGTTCTGCCATCTCCATGACCAACATCCAGGACTCGGCCTCACATATCCCGATCATGCGTACGATGTACGGGTTGTCCAGCTGCTGCATGACATTTGCTTCTGCTAATAACTCATCTTTAAGAGCAGGGTCATTGGCCTCATTTTTCAGTATTTTCACAGCCACTGTTTTCACAACTCTGCAAGAGAAATCGTAATGCTTAAATCAATAATCAAAACGCCTCACTTCTAGATAATCTTCTTTTATGAAGCATAATCCCCATGCAGAAACAGTCCCATGGAAATACCTGCCACAGAGTGGAAGTGTGTCTTCAGAAGCCTGTAATGAATGGCCAGCGTTCCAACGATACTCACTGACTTTATAGACAATGAGAGTAGTGCCCCATTACTAAAAAGGAATGGTGGGGGCTGGGGCTGGGGCTGGGCATGGTGGCTCATGCTGATAATCCTAACACTTTCAGAGGTTGAATGGGGAGGATTGCTTGAGGCCAGGAGTTCAAGATCAGCCTGGGCAACATAGTGATACCCCATCTCTAAAAAAAATTAGCCAGGTGTGACAGTGCAAGCCTGTAGTCCCTGCTGCTTGGGAGGCTGAGGTGGGAGAGTCACACGGACTCGGGAGTTTGAGGCTGCAGTGAGCTTCACTCCAGCCTGGGTGACAGAGCGAAACCCTGTTTCTAAAAAACATAAAATAAAATAAAAAGAATGGTGAAGAACAGTACTAAAGAATGTCCCAACCAAGCAAAAACGCTAAATTATAAAATATTTAAATAACTTGTAAATAAACCTCACCAACAGTGACATACATGAATTCCTGTGACATCTTGTGATTCACCATCTCGGATTATGTGTAATGAATAGGTGGATATAAAATGCCTTTAGTAAATGTTGCAAGTGAATTTCTAGCTGCAGAATGTAAAAGCATACATTTAAATGCAATACACTGAAAAGGTAAACAACTCTCCTGAGAGAGGCTAAAGAAGACCTAGTAAATGGAGGGATGAGCTGTGTTTCTACACTGAAAGACTCAATATTGTAAAGACATCATTTTGCCCCAGATTAACCAAGAGAGCCTCTCCTCTCCCCAAACTTTCTAAGTGATATTATGTCCACAGTCCTGTCTCTGTTAATTCACAAATTTAAGCAGAGAATTAAAGATCACAATCTTTCCTAAACTGAAAGTTTATGATTAATACAGAAACATTCTTAATCATTGCACAAAATGACCGTGATATACAAACATATTTTAAAATAAGTATCACAACCAATTTTGTGTGTATATATATATATGTTCCTATATATACTTGTTAATATATACATATGCATGTTTTTGTGTGTATATACACGTCTTTGTATTATATATGTATACACATACATATGCACTAAAACAAATGGAAGGGACAGATTGGAAAGTAAGCATTTCTTTTTTCTTTCTTTTTTTTTTTTGAGATGGAGTTTGACTCTGTTGCCCAGGCTGGAGTGCAGTGGTGCCATCTTGGCTCAGTGCAACCTCCTCCTCCTGGGTTCAAGCTATTCTCCTGCCTCAGCCTCCTGAGTAGCTGGAACTATAGGTGTGCACTGCCATGCCTGGCTAATTTTTTAAAGTTTTTTGTAGAGACAGGGTTTTGCTATGTTGCCCAGGCCGGTCTCAAACTCCTGGCCTCAAACAATCCTTCTACCCCAGCCTCCCAAAGTGCTAAGATTATAGGCATGAGCTACTATGCTAGATTGATGTTTTCATTTTCTTGTGTTTCTATTTTCTAATTTTTCATAAGGTGCACATACTATTAGGTTGGTGCAAAAGTAATTGCAGTTTTTGCCATTAAAAGTAATGGTTACTTTCATTATAGTGTACCAGAAATTAACAAGAGTGACAACATTAATTTAAAAAGGGGTTAGTCATGCCAAGTTATATTTTGTTATTCTCGGTAGTGTCTAGAACCTGGGCTCATGTGAGGGTGAGAGCGACTCAGTGGAGCATGGTGACTTACTTTTTCATTTGGTAGTAGCCTTTTTTCACAGTTCCAAAATTACCAGAGCCCAGTTCTTTGTCTTCCAGTGTCAGCAGACTTCGGTCCAGGTAAACCTCCTTGGGCCTGATCTCCTCAGGGTCTGCGTAGGGGCTCTCATACACCTCTGTGTCCATGGGCAGTGCTTCTCTTTGGGGGCCTGCAATGCAGTCAAGAATCATACAACCTGGGGCTGGACCCCATATCAGGATTGATCCTTCCAAGAACATCATCTTCATGGAAGTGTGAACTCAGAGCACCATCAAGGTTACAAGGGATGAAAAATTCTGAAGAGCGGCATGGACGTTTCCAGTGTCACTAGGTGAGGGAGGTGGGAAAGACCATTTTATTCCAAAGTACTACCACTGCTCATGGGCATGGTGTCTGCTGCCTGCCACTAGATGTGAGTGTCTCCATGGCTAACTGTGCTGTATTGCAATCACGGACATGGGGTGGATTCGTGAACCAACTCTACAAACTGACAAGTGACCACGCGCTTTGCTCTGTGAATGTCCCTTGAATGAAAGCAAGTCTCACCTTTTTCTGCAGTCCAGGGCCCAAGTTCCGGCTCATACGGATTGAATGACACAGCACTCTCTGGCCGGTTCCCTTGAGCAGGGGAGGGCTAAAGTACAGAAAGGACAACGGGTCATTTTTTTCATCCATACAAATGTTAAGTTGATCTGCATAATTATTTTTAGTTTTTAGAAATCACGCTTTAACTTTTGCGGGAAAGACAAAGAAAAGAATTAAGAAAAACAAAAAAGAAAATAAGGCTGATCTCATTCTTCGAGCAATTACTTGGATACTACAAGAGCGAAAGCAAGCTTGTGCTGCTGCAACTCAAGGGACCCTATGGGGTGTTCAGAGGATGTGATGAGTCAACTCTATTGGCCTGGATACAGCTGCTTCCCCACTCACCCCCTTGAACATCCTATTCCTGCCTGCCGAATGTCACTGACGATTTGCATGTTCCCCTTGGATGCATTTTCCTCTTTAACTCATGCTCCTCAATTTCATATTATATAGAAGTTATTTAAAGGGGGGAATTAGTACTTATTAGCTGCTCCCACCTACTTCCCAACTCCAAACCACGCATGTTTTCCTAGTCTCCTCCCAAGTCTTTATCTTCGGTGGAGATGCAGCAGCATTGGGGTGGATGCCAGAGGGTGGCATTGGTCAGTGACTACAGGTATCAAGGGAAGGCCAGCTGCTGCCACCTAGGTGGCAATGCACCTGCCGCTAGGGCTGCTGCTGGAAATCAGTGTCCCCGAGAGACTGGGGCTCCTTTTTTGTGCAGCTGAAAGAAAACAGTTCTTCCAAATACCCACAGCAGGTAACAGTGGCATATCTGAGACAAAGTTTTGCAGCCTGTTAACAGCATTCTTCCCTATTATTTATTTGATCCACATCAGTTTATATCATGAAACAATGGGGTGGGGGAATCTACTCCTTATTATCCTAAGGACTTTCCCTTTTCCCTTTATACAAGTCTCTACCTTGAGTTTTCCTGACCCACCCTTTCTTCCAAATTAAAACAAGATTCTGGCTTCTTGCTACTATATTTAATTCACAGGAGAACCATGATTCAGATGCTTTTTTTTTTGGAGTGAGTTGAGTCGCAATTCTATACATCAATTGACCTTCTCAGTGCCCGAACACTGGCCACGAAGAAATGAGATATTGCCAGATTTTGGAGAAAGTTAAAGAAACAGAGACATTAAGCTTAACATGACAGTCACTTATCTCATGACGCACACTAAATCCTCATCTGCCTTATTAATATTACAAGCCCAGAAACTAAAAGCAGAATAATGAAGTCACAATGCACCTCTATGGCCACTAAGCCATTATCTCCAAACACCCAGACTTCCTTCTTTCACTCGGTCTGCTGAGTACTTCAGAGGCAGGCACTGCTCACCATGGCCCGAGCCCACTGACGAGGGTAAAGGACATCTGTTGTTATTTGTAAAAATGATGTCAATGGCATCCATTTTCTCACAGGCGATTTCAGCATTCTTACTGAACTGATTAACAGAAGTAACTATGATACATCAAATGAAAATAGAATATAAGTTCCAGGGGCCATACACATTTGTTCACCACATTGGGAGCTGTGCCATGTCCACAAGGATGCTCAATAGAAATGTGTTGGACAAATACATGAATGAATGGATGAGTGAATGAATGAAAATCACTTCTAAAACCAGGATATGCGAAGTATAAACTAATGTGCTTTAAAAATTAGCGCTCTCTCAAGTCTTTATGCTAATGAAGAGAAATAAGAATGAATAATTCCAAATGACAATCTATTTCTTTTAAACATTTACGTATGATTACAGGACTGTGCCGTGGTTTCACTTCTGGCTTATAATACAATTACCTTGCCTCTGGAAAACTGTCCTAACAGAAACTGGGTGATTACCAAGGCTTTCCATCCTCCTCTTTTGTTCAGCTGCCTCCCGCAACCAATTCTAGGCTGAAAATAGTTTTTTTTTTTTTTTAAGCCTATTTCAGGGTTAACATTTACTGTCATTTCAACTCCTTTGATTTTCCTTGCAAGTAGGCACGTTCTGAGATCCAAAGACAAAACTTGAACAGACATGGAATTAAAGGATGTCCTCAGATTAGCCATCACAGGCAAGTAGAGGGACCATCACCGCTTCTTGATGTGAGACTCCTCTCCCTCTCATTGAGGACATTTTCCTGGGGCTACACCCTCTCTACTGTTTTCCAGACCAGGAGGACTTCCAAATGGCTTGTTCCAATTAAACCAGAATGCAATTCCCTGACATATGAATCCTGTAGGGAAGAATTTTAAAACAGAGATGGGGTTGTTAAAATATGCTGAAAAGGATACTAGGATGTCAGGAATCAGTAAGAATTAGTAGTGATGGACACAGAAAATCTAAACTACTGGGCAGGAATAATTTATACTCTCACTAGCAGTATGTTGTTCACCCCAGTCTATCTTGGCTTATGGATAGGGAGACAGATGGGAGATCTTCCTTGGAAGTTAGAACTCCACATTTACAGCTAAGGTAGCTCTGAGCTTCATTTCCATGCTGCCAAGCACAGACCACTATGGGATAATGAGTGTTTTAAGCCAATCCACAAAGAACCCTCATGTCTCTCAATAACACCACATCAGCTCTCTCCTACCCAGAGTCCTGGGCTCCCTGCCCCTATTTCTTTCTGGTGACTAATGAGACTAGAGCAAAGGATGATACCACAATTGGAAGAATGCAGAAGAAATGGGAGCCTTCCTATTGAGTCTGTTGAAAGAACAATGAGTGGTTTCCTTATGATAAAGATGAAGGTGCAAAATGCACATTTCATCTTTCACAAAGCACTTGGTGAATAGGCAACTTAGTAGAACAATAACCAAAACAACCTCTAAAAGATAATGCTCAGTTATAAAGAAAAATCCGAGGAGTTTGTAAAGAATGAGCACAGAGGCATAATGATAAATTGTAAAAATATTAATTATTTTTATAAAAATAATGTTTAATTTTAATGAAAAATATATTGCTGGTCTACATTATTATTTGCCTTTTATTCTTTATGTCTGCATTTGCATTTGAGAGCTCTATTCTGTCGCAATCAGTAAGTGTCATCTGTTCTGCACAGTGAGCAACAGGTGTATATGAAATGTTGGCCATTCCATTTTCCTCATTTTTAACCAATATTCAGAACAGGCCCAAACCCACAGTCCACCACTAGATGGCACTAGCCACCTTAGCTTTCTACCTTCCGAAAGAGCAACTGGTGACTTTTCCTTAAATTTTATAAATTCAGGGAATGACATCACTCTGCAATAAGAAGCACTTTGGGAGGCCGAGGCGGGTGGATCACGAAGAGATCCAGACCATCCTGGTCAACACGGTGAAACCCCGACTCTACTACAAATACAAAAATTAGCTGGGCATGGTGGCGCGTGCCTGTAATCCCAGCTACTCAGGAGGCTGAGGCTGGAGAATTGCCTGAACCCAGGAGGCTGAGGTTGCGGTGAGCCGAGATCGCGCCATTGCATTCCAGCCTGGGTAACAAGCGTGAAACTCCGTCTAAAAAAAAAAAAAATTATTGTCCCCGATTTCCTATTGGTAAGGTTTAACTGCAAGTAGAAAATGTATTTAACAAGTATTTTTTTCAGTGCCTATGTTTAAAAGTTGGGGATCTAGAAATGAACAAAATAGGAAAAAATTATTGCTCTATGTAACTGATAGGCCCATTCAGAGTTTCCTGATGGCCAAGTATCCTAACATCCATTTATTAGATGTTAATTTTTACTCCCAGATTCTTGGGACATGTTCAAATTAGTAATGCAGATGACAATACAGTCATCAGTCATCACAATAAAAGAAAAAAAAAGAAAAAAGAAATCAGTAACATACTTATAAAATATAAACAAAATTTACTTAATAATACAACTACTAGTCTTTAAATGAATTAAACCCCTCCCAGTATTAGTCCTGGAATTTGTTCCAGCAGTAATGTAGATGGCAATACAGTCATCAGTCATCACAGTAACAGTGACAAAACAGCCAGTTGGCTTTAGAAATATTGGCTGCAATAAACTATGTGTGCGTTCCTTTTTTTCGGTGGAATTACCCTGGTCCAGTAGATCCCCACAGATGAGGGTGGACTGTTGGTTGGGAAATAAGCTACTATTAGCCTTGCACTGAGATCAGTGAAAATAACACCTGACCTCTGCAATTACTCTTCTCTTACAGCAAAGATCTAAAATCTGTTCCTTTATAATTATATGAAAACACATTTTCTCAAGGGTCTGGTCTACTAAGGCATTACCAAGCAAAAAGGGTATGATTTGAGAATGTTTCTTTCTTTTTTCTCTTCCCATTGAACCCTGTACTTAAACGTAAGTTTTAAATATTATAATCACCAACGTATGTGTTGGAATAAAACAGGAAAAATGGGTTTTAATTGGAAATTCTGGGACTCATTTCAGTTTAATCTTCTTAGAGGATTTACCTTTGAGATGTGAAGCTGAAAAGCTCCCTGGAAGTCTTTAGGATGCTGCTGTCCAATTTCCACCTATTTTCCATAAAAGGATAAGGTTCAGTGCTTAAAGCAGTGGAGAAACAAATTCCAGGACTAATACTAGGAGGGGCTTAATTGATTTAAAGATTACTAATTGTATCCTTAAGTTTGTTTATATGTATGTTAGTAATTTCTTTTCTTTTCTCTTTTTTTCCTTTCTTTCTTTCTTTTTTTTCTTTTTAATAGAATCTTGCTCTATTGCCCAGGCTGGAGTGCAGTGGCATGATCTCTGCAACCTCTGCCTCCCAGGCTCAAGTGATTCTCCTGCCTCAACCTCCTGAGTAGCTGGGATTACAGGCACGTGCCAACACACCTGGCTAATTTTTGTATTTTTAATAGAGATGGGTTTTCACCATGTTGGCTAGGCTAGTCTCAAACCTGACATCCAGTCATCCACTGCCTCAGCCTCCCAAAGAGCTGGGATTACAGGTGTGAGCCACTGTGTTCAGCAGTATGTTAGTGATTTCTAAAGACAAGTTTAAAATGCATCAGCCTGGGGCCGGGCGCGGTGGCTCATGCCTGTAATCCCAGCACTTTGGGAGGCCGAGGCGGGTGGATCATGAGGTCAAGAGATCAAGACCATCCTGGTCAACATGCTGAAACCCCATCTCTACTAAAAATACAAAAAATTATCTGGGCATGGTGGTGCGTGCCTGTAATCCCAGCTACTCAGGAGGCTGAGGCAGTAGAATTGCCTGAACCCAGGAGGCGGAGGTTGCGGTGAGCCGAGATTGCACCATTGCACTCCAGCCTGGGTAACAAGAGTGAAACTCCGTCTCAAAAAAAAAAAAAAAAAAATGCATCAGCCTGTTAGTAATTTTATGAAAAATTTAAATTATCTGATTCATAATCATCTTCGAATTTAAACATACTTTTCATTAACTATCTAGATGCTGTAGGTAATTCAAATTCTAACATTTTTTTTGTGCCTGAATTATTAAAACAACTACTTGCATTGAGCAAATTAACAAGTTGAAGAAAGTTATTTACCTCTTAGCTAATCAGATGGGATATTTGACATAATTCTTACAATTCTTTTCCCATGACTGCTTACGTAATAGAAAATTCCCCATGTATTTGGGAAAATACACTTATTAGCTCTAAAATATATCTGATAAGCAATTAAAATATTTATAATCTATAGCTTAAACTATGTAATCTTGATCTTTTAAAAATTATCTATCAATATTTTTGACTTTATATATTATTACTAATACTTATTCCCGGTTTTTTATTATAGAAATAAAAAACCGGGAATAATTATTACGAATACTTACTATCATTATTAATAATACTTATTCCCAGTTTCTCATTTCTATAAAGCATTCAATGTATACTTTAAAGTTGGTTATAAATTTAAATAGAAAGCAAACTCATTTTTTGCCAGAGAGGTATTTTCACAATATTAATCAGATTAATTACTCTCTAATATTTAATTCTGTTTTTAAAAATTGATTAAAAATTTTATGGGTTCAAATTTTAAAAGATACAACAGAGTTTACAATGAAAAGTGGGGTTTCTTAACATTCCCATCTCTTATTCTGGAGGCAACCAGCATTGCCAGTATTTTCTGTATTTTTCTAGGATACTCTATACGATCTCAGCACATTCTGTATGTGTGTGTGTGTGTGTGTGTGTGTGTGCATGACATTGTCTTTTACAGTTAAAATTACATTTTGGAAACAATTCTAGATCTCAGCTGCCTCCCATAGTAGCAATTTTACTGTAACTGATTTCATTTGTTTTCCATTGATAGGCATTTAAATTATTATCAGACTTTGTCAATTATGTAATTTTGGAATAAACACCTTCACATGTACATGATTTCACATAAATGCAAGAATATCTGTACATACTTATAAATAAAATTGCAGAGCTTTTCTTACAGATTGCATCATTTCAGACTTCCCCAAGGAAGAGTGAAAGTGTTTATCTACCACACCTTTACTACAGTATTATCAAGCTTTAAAAATGTGGATCAGTTTCATAGGTGGATGCTTGAGCACCATAGTTTTAACTTGCATTTCTCTTCTCATGAAGTTAAACAACATTTCATATGTTTAAGAACTATTTATATTTGCTTTACTGTAAACTACTGATATTCCCTGCCCATTAACCTAGTAGACAGTTAATATTTTTCTTATTGATTTATAGAATCTCTTTGTATATTAAAGCTATTAATCTATGTGTCAACATTAGTGCTACTTACTCCCAGTGTCTTATTTCTCTTTCGATGATGTTATGGTTCTTATCCATACATATATTTCTTTATTTTTAGATTGTCACACTTACTGATATTTTATTCAATTTTTTTTCCAATATGTTCTCCTGTAGTCTAAAGATATGCTAAAACTTATTTTCTAGGTATTTGTTTAGCCACTATGAGTAATCTGTGGGCGTGTTTTGCCTTGGATAAACATAAAAAACAGACATAGTTATTTTATTCAGGTGTAAGATACACCTTTTCTTCCTGCATTAAATTTTTTCTGTTCTATAGTTAACATGATTGAGAACTTTTTGAGTATGACTAAACTTGGAAAATTTTTAGTAAATAAACTCTCAGGGGTTTTATGCCTTTTATTTCCATTGCTTCTAATAAATACTTTAGGCAACCTAGTTCGTGAGTGGAAGCTCAATTGATGCTAAAATGTTGTAAAAACACCAGTTAATATAAAAATAAAAAGAATTACTGATCAAAGAATCAATTTTATCCCACTGATAATGAAAGTAGAATGGGAAAAAAAGCAATTCAAACACATTACATATACATATTTTGAAGGAAGGAATGAATGAGTCATTATAAATAGAAGTCATTAAAAAGAACTTATTTCTATTCTCCCTCAAAATCCAATAATAGAACAAAACGTGGAAATCAATCAGATGTCAACATTACTGCCTCAAAAAGAAAACTGGTTTTTCTAGTCCTCAGATTGCACCACTTCTTTACATACCACATTAGCAGTTCTGTGTCAGACGTCTAAGCCATAATGAAGCCACCACGCACTGCCTGACCTCACTGTGCAGCACACCTCACGAGACCTTGGCGTTCCCTCTGTCACAAGGTAACTTACATAATCAATTACCAGAACACTGCAACATGTGATTCCAGCCACCAAATAGTAAATTGGCCATCTTTGAAAAGCTTTTCCGATGTGACAATTAGCTACGACAAATGACACCAACTGAAATGACTTTAAAATGATGCTTGGGCAGAGAAAGCATGCTCACAGTGATGGACTTCCAGCTGACACACTGAGGACCCACATGAAAAGCACAGGATGTACCTGGGGCATGGCTGCCCAGGATCCGCAGGTGTGAGCAAGTGCAAAGAGGCCTGGAAGCAGGGTGGCAACAGGTGGAGGGAAGCGCACATGTAGGGCAGGCTGGGCGGGCGGGAGCTGAGTGCAGGTTGGTCCTACCACTTAGTTGGACAGCAAGCAGGGGATACTTTAGCACCTTTCTGTGGCCAGGCTTTGGGAAGGAGTATGATTTGATTCTTGAGATTATTCCACCCGCTGACCAAGTCTAGAAACCACAACAGCAAAGAGGAAGAGTAAATGTTTCAGAAAACAAATACAGGATCCCTTCCATGACATGCTACTTAAACTCGCTTCTGTAATTGCACTGCTAACGCCCTCCTGCCCCTGCCCATGAGATCTACCACGGGCAACATCTGATCATTGGGAAGGCTTCTGGAAAGGCCTGCCATTTGGGGAGAAGGATCTAGAAATATATTTGGGAAACATGTTCCACCAAAGGCTAAAACATTAGAGCTGTTACATTTACTAGCTCATGCTTCTTGTGGAGTTACTAAGTCACAAGCTCAAGACAAACCACCCTAAAGAAACTACAAGTAGATCTGAGTTCTCAGTTGTATTGGTTGTATTGCTTCTTCCTGGTGGGTGCTGGTTCCATGATGGAAAATTCTGTGGAAATTCATTGAGTTGTATACTTGGGGCCTCTGCATATTTCCATATGTATTTTACCAGTCAATTAAAAAGTTATTCCAAAATATCTAAGTTCTTGAAGCCATTGGGTGATGATGGCTAAGCACAGGGCTTGACATTCTTTTAAGAGTTCCCAGCCCTAAGCCCTCATCCATCTGAAGTATATGGATCTGTCTCATGGAGCCTATAATATAAGGATAGAGTTGCCAGGCCTGCGAGCCTTGTAAAGGGGAAAATAAAGGCACACCCATTTTGATCCCAAAGTTCACTGGTAGCTTAGCAAATTCAAGTTCCCTGCCTTTGATAAGAAGTGCTGCCCCTGGGCGGCCTCCCCTGTTTAAACATGGGCGGGCGCAGCACTGAGCAGCCCACTGTCCCTACTAGAGGCAGGGCGTATCTTTGGCTTTCTGCAGATTTTGTTTTTCAAGTGTTACGAAGCAAAAAATGAGCTGCAGAGGCCAGACTTCACAGATGGCATTAAAAGGCATAGAAAGTCCATATGAAGTCCCCAAGAGAAGAGCAGGAAGAGAATTCCTGCTTAGAGCATAAATCTGTGCCTGACCTCCTAACAGGCTGGAGGGAGGAGAGAGCTGGGGTTCTGTGGATTACACATGTGTGTTAACATAGACAGCTCAAAGATGAAGCTAAAAAATATGTTCCCATTTCTCAGATATTGCAAGAGGTCTACTTCTGATTTAATATTGGGTTTCCTCCTTGTTGTGTATATTCTCCAAAAAATGAAGAGAATTTCACCTGGACAAGAAGTTAAGAAAATGTGGCTAGGCAGGGAGTTGTGGCTCACACCTGTAATCTCAGCACTTTGTGGGGGTCAAAGCGGGGGAATAACTTGAGGCCAGGAATTTGAGACCAGCTTGGCCAACATGGCAAAACCCTGTCTCTACTAAAAAATACAAAAATTAGTCAGGCATGGTGGCAGGCACCGGTAAGCCCAGCTGCTCAGGAGGGCGAGGCATGAGAATGGCTTGAACCCAGGAGGCAGAGGTTGCAGTGAGCCGTGATTGCCCCACTGCACTCAAGTCTGCATGACCTGAGACTTTGTCTCCAAAAAAAAAAAAGGAACAAGGAAAATGTGGCTAGTTTATCACTAGTAGTAGGCTGATTCTGCCTAATATGCATTAGCAATCCCAGTGCATCAAGGAGTATGTTTTGAAGGGCAATCAAAATCTCAATGACCACTACTCCTGTGAGCTAAAACTTTATTTTAATTTGTGATTATGAATATGCAGCAGCTTCTCATTCCGTGGTGTTCCTAACGACACTTACCGCAGGATGGGAACCTGGAAGCTGTGGACGACCTCCAAAATGAACATTATTTCCTGCTTAGAGAGAGGATGGACAATTACTGCTCTGTTCGTGGAAACCACTTCCTTCCCCTCCCCACTGCAGATCAATCAATGAGATCAGATGCGCTCTTCTTGAGAAGGGAGCACACTTTCTGCAGGTACCTCTTTTGATCCTCTTTTACTTTTTCCCACATGCAATTAAGAAAAATTGTTACTAGTTGCAATTGGCTATTTTTTGATTCATAATATGCAAAATTGGAGTTATCTGACATCATTATTAATCAATCCATAAAAAGAAGTCCTTATCCAACCCAAATCTGCAATCAGTTAAGTCTAAAATGAGGCTGATTGTCACTGATACCTCAAAAACTGAGACTCCAGTGTCTCGGGAACTTACCCGGTAGGCCAATTTTTTGACATGGTACTGTAAGAACTCTTAACAAACCATCTGCTTTATAAGAATAATGCTCGACCAGCTGAAAGAGAAAAAAGTAAGAAAGTGTGGTAAATAACAAGGTCAGGAAATAGAGAAATAGGGACTGAGAGCTGCCGACTGACTACTGGGCTTTAAAGTGACCCCAAGACAGGTAAATGCTTTTATGTGCATAAGTCCACTCCACAAGGGTGGCTGGGGAAGTGGGCCCACAGCTAGGGATCTTCCCTCTTGGGCAAGGGGCAGCAAACTTTTCCTGTAAAGGGTGAGAAAGAGGTACTTTAGGTTTTGGTGGGCCTCATACCATATCTGTGTCTGTCTGTCTGTCTGTCTAAAACACCTTTAGAAGCCTAAAAACCATTCCCGCCAAGGATGACACAGAAACAGGCTGAAAGCCAGATTTGGTGTGCGGGTTTGCAGATCCCTGGTCTACAGTAAAGAATACTGAAATAGGGTGGTATCGAATCACCAACTCTCTGTGAAACAGCACTGGGGCCCTGGAGTTGGGAGAGGGTACAGAGGTACCTTATGATACTGTCAAGAAAAATCAACAAAACCATGCATGGAAAATTGGAAGGTATTGCTGGTATTTTTGATGTAGTTTCCTAAACACAGTGCCTAGAAAATACACAATGAAAGAATTTAATTAGGGCTGAATGCTATGATCTACCAGGGGAATCAATAAAAATCATAAGGAGTCTTGGGAAGGACATTCTCAAAAATTCGAGATGCTTAACACTATCTGAGTGCTCAGCCTTTGAACGCCCTTTCTGGAGAAGGCAAATGAATGGCTGTTTGTAAGTGATGGAGCCTGGGACCCTGGAGCATTAGGCTAGCATAGAGGACTCCAGGTGCCTTTGCATTCCGGAAGGCAACATCCCCTACAAACCTCCCTCGTGCGCTTTGGGCCTCAAGTGTAGAAAAGTTAAATATTTATTCGGATCAATATCATTAAAAGAAAGCAGAGCCTGTGGTCGATGATAACACGTGCCAATGAGCCATAAGATCAAAAGACAATATAAATGTAAATGTTGTGACTAATATTTCTAATATGACCATATCCAGCATTTTGATTTTCCAATTACAGCATTAGAAACCAGATCACATTTGGATGTAGTAACCTTAAGTGCTTTAAAGGGACTAAGGCTCCGTAGTCTCAGTTTTTGAAAAGACAGGATTTTCAGTTGAGTCCTTTCCCCAATATTGACTGTATGTGTGGCCCCAGCTGGGCCTGGCTAAGGAAATTTGAATGCACCCTGATTACGATCCTCACCCATACATGTTCAAGATAGCTGGTGCTCTGGGGCAGTGGAGTGCTGGTGGCAGAGTCAGTTGGCTTTCTTTTCTCCCTGTCTCTGAAACTACTACAGTTTATAGGATGCTCTGCTAACATGTGCATGAAGCACGGTTACTGCCATTTCCTTCATCATCAGCCAGTGTAGTTGTGATGCAAAATTAAGACAAGCAATCTGTGTGCACTGCAATTTAGGAAAAGCGGTGATGAACATTATTTTAGTGTTCATTAGTGCCTAAGGAACTTCCAAACTGCGAGTTGTTTCAGGGTTTGCTAGTAGCTGGGTCAGGAATAAGCACTTTTTAAACTAGGGCTGTGGCAATGCATATGAGCAGCAGCCTGGAGCCTGGGGAGTACGCTTCCTAAATTAAGGATGTGTTTCCTAAATTGACTTAGTTTCCACAGGAGAGAGACTCAGTTTACAATGAGGAGGACACCTGACATTTACTGCCTATTTCAGCCTCTCGCACCACCAGCAAAGGCCTGCTTAGCTGTTCCCAGGCCTCCTTCCCTGGCCATCCATGCCTCTATTTTGTGTGTCTTTGTCTGAAAGGCTGTTCTGGAGTCTATCCAGATTATCCTAGGAAGAAATATTTTCTAGCTCTCCAAAAGAGGGTGTATTGTTAAACTCTGAACACGGCCCTGCACGTACATCACCCTGTGACACTGAGGACTGAGTAGCCCTTAACAAGCCATGGAACCTTCATTCATCTCACGTGATGGCCCCTGGACCAGTGCTTCTCAAACACAGAAGCCATCTGGAGGCTGAAAAAGGGCTCTGATGGGCAGGTGGGACAGGAGCCCAGGTGTGGGTACCGGTGCATGTTTCTCAAGAGCTCCAGGGCTGCTGCTGGCCTGGGGACCACACCGTGGACAGTGGGTGGTCCAGTTTCTCTTATATATAAGAGTCCAAGGGACAAGAAGCCACACGTGCCCTATACTCTACCCACAAGGTGGGGAGAGGAGGCTGGGTACCTGCCACAGTGTGTCGAACTTTTTCCCTTCTGGGATGGAGAGCTTCCCAGTCTTGTCTTTGTCAATGCGATAGTGCAGCACCTTCCCTTCATGCAGTAGGCACAGGGCATAGGAGCCGTTGTTGTCTCTGGCTCTGATCCTGGAAAAGAGGATGGAGCTGCATCATCCCCAGGCCTGCCAGTCCCCAGTAAGACCTTGGGAGGAAGCACCTGGCCTGAGTGGTCAGCAGCAGCTCTCTGGGTCCTGTCACCTGGCAAGGCAGCCAGAGAGCAGTGTCTGGAGCCTCAGGGTCAAGGACTTTGCCCAACATACACAGGAATGCCCAGTTCACCACTCAGTGATGATGCCAGTGGGTGAGCTTGCAACAAGGAAATCCCAGCAGGTTGGCAATGAATGGACAATGGCTAAGATCTAGCAGGGCCCAAGATCCCTGGGTGGTGGTCAGGAGAGCCTGGTGCTCAGTAGCAGTGATGCTGCTTGGTAGCAGTGATGCTGCTCAGGGCGATGAGCATGGGGGATCCATGGGCCATGATTATCTGTGGAGCCCTTTGGACTCACCTTTCTTCACCAGGGCCTGCATTTGGGTCAGAGCCAAGATGGGCATCTCTACCACCTAGCTTGTGGTAGGGGTGGGGTGTCTGGTGGGCATTTTAACCAGCCATCTTCTGGACCAGAGATGGAGGGATGCAGAAGCTGCTGTCCCCCAGGGACTGCCTCACTCCCTCCCACACTCCCATTGCAGGAAAGGGCAGCAGGGCTGGACTTAAAACATTTTCAAATGATGATATTGTCAGGTAAGATCCCCAGGAGAAGAAAATGACATCTACTGTGGGGTCAAGAGATGGAAGTGAAACCAGAGCTGTGCCGGCTGTGCTGACCAGCCAAGGCTCTGTCTTCAAGGTCATGCTGGGCTACACTCAGCACCACCCCCTGCCCCTGGGGCCTGGTGAACAGAGATGCGGGAGTCTGATGCCAGGCAGGGAACAACACACCCACTGCAGTGCATGCAACGAGAGGCTTCTGACTCATGGGTAGGTGAGAGATGCCCTGGAAGACCCATAGGATTAGGGGCAGTCGAGGTTTCTGTGGAGGCTGAAAGGGCATGAAATGGGTGCAAATCCCCCAATTTAGCTTCGTAGTCACACCCACAGTGTTCAGATCAGAGTTCAGATCCCATTTCTCCCCTCATTCTCCCCTCTCCACAGCTGCAGCCCTTTGGATCATGAGATCTGAGACTCTGAGAGTGAGCCATGAAGTCCCAGTCCCTAATAGTTTGGAGGTGTAAAGGGCTGTCCAAATGCCACAGCAGTAAGAGTGGATGCATATGTCTATAAAAGTTGGCCTTGAAAGAATGATGACCATATACCACTCCAAAGTACTTCCTATGGTTTAATCTTTCATGTCTGTGACCTCAAGGTCATGTAGATAATACATGGGATCTGAATCAGGTACAGTGGCACACACCTGTAATCCTAGCCCTTTGGGAGGGCGAGGCAGGAGGATTACTTGAGCCCAGGAGGTCTAGGCTCCAGTGAGCCAAGACTGTACCACTGCACTCCAGCCTGGGTGACAGAGTGAGACCCCATCTCTACAAAAAAAAAAAAAAAAAGTAATAATAAATGGGATCTGAACTCTGGTTTCTGAATCCATGTCCAATCTGTACTACTCCACCTTGCCATATGCCTTGATTGACATTTTCTTATTAAGACGGAGACAGACAAGCACAGGTTGCCCTGAAAGATGATGCCATCAACCTCATTAGACATCTGGCAAACACAAATGAAGACCACAGGGCAGCACCATTCCACGCTCTTCAGACTGGTGGAAGTTAGAAAGATCATTCTAAGTGCTACTGAGAGTGGGGAGCAGCAGGGCCCCTCCTGCATTGTTTGTGGGAGCATAAACAGGTTCACCCACTTTGGAAAACAATTTGGAACAGTCTCCTGAGACCGAACCTATTCATGCCCTCGTGAATGAGCAATTCTACCCCGAGGTGTATGAAATGTGTACACTATGCACCCCAGGGCTACTTATACCAGCTTCATCTGTGTTTATCAAAAACTGCACACAACCTAAGTGTTCACTGACCACAGAGCAAGTAAATAAATTGTAGGAATTCACATGATGCAATATTATAAAGCAATAAAATGAGCAAATGGCAGCTATACAAAGCACAGATGAGTCTCACAAACATAAAACATGCTCCATGCTTCCATATATACAAAGTCCCCAGCAGACAAAAGCCACCTGTTTTATTTAGTGATGTACACCTAGTTGGTAAAACTTAAAAAAATAAGCAAATGAAAAATAACAACAACAAAAAAAGCAAGGGCGTGATGAACACAAGAGTTCGGGAGGTGGTGCCTCCCAGGAGGCCGGCCGGACAGATGGGTATAAGTTTGTGAGGCCGGAGGGATCTCCTACAATGCTGGGTACATTTTATTTCTTGGCTGGGCTGTGTTTGTTTGATCATTCATTAAGTTGTATCTATTTAGTTATGCACTCTTATGTGTTTTATATTTCATAATAAAAGCAGTATAAAAAGAGAGCTAGTGCCAGGAGGACACAGAGCAACCCAGGGGAAAAGGAGAGTGCCCTTTACTTTTGAACAAGTAGTTTCTGCAAAGGCTCCCACTTCCTTGAGGCTCCTCAAGAGGAGGGGTCCCGCAGGCAATCCCCTCTCTTCCTGTGCTCCACCAAGCAGCCCTGGCCAGCTCCTGATGACAGGTAACTGGCAGGTACAGGTACTGACCATGGACGTGCAACCTGTGCAGCCCCCGTGGCAGGTGGCAGGAAATGAGAGCAGGGAAGGGAAACCCACAGGCCCAGCATCTGTAGGTGGCAAAGACCAGAAGGCTCATGACATTAACCACTAGCAACTGTGAGGTATCTGCTGGCTGCAGGCAGATCCTGGACCAGGCTACTTTTAATTAAATATGGGAGATAAACTGGTTTGGAAGCCTTGCTCCTCCTCTTGGCTGTGTCCTTTTGCTGAGAGCTCTGCCTTGGTGGTGGCATCAGCACACCTACCCAGGCTTATGGCTCCACAGACACCCAGAGAAGGGCATGCATACAAGCAAGACTCCCAGCTCCTGTCTGGTTTGCTGCCTGCTTTTGGGGTCAACTGGACTCAGGCTGTTCACAAAAGCCTTTGAATATTTATAAAATCTTTTCCCAAGTAATTCTCTTGGGAGGAGTAAGTTAACAGATTTGTGTTTTGCTACTGCAAAGCCTGAGATTTCCAGGGCTTAAGCTTGAGCTGATGCTGAGAAGCTGTCCTAACTGGCCTTGAGACTGTCCTTAACCTGTGGCATGGCTACTTTCCCAGGGTGGGCAGCCTTGGCCTCTGGGGTGGGCAGGCCTCAAGCCTCATAGACACTACAGCACTATGCAAAGGTGAGGCATGCTGACTCTGCTGGGGCATGACCTGGAAGGCCTGGACCCCTTCTCTACCCTTCTGGACCTTCCTGGGAGAGAGAGAGTATACAGAAGAGATGCCTGGTCACCAAGAAGAAAGTGAGGACACAGAAATAGTGGGACACTGAAGGTGGCCTCCCCAGGGCTACTGGGACACTGCCTGTATCTGCTGTAGACAGAAACAGAAAAGCTGGGCACATTCCGGCCCACTAGGTGTTCTCACTCTCCCCTGCCATTTTTTTTTCCCACAGCAGTGTGGAGCATCACTGCATCAGTTGTCCAACTCACACAAGGGGAAGGAAGATGCCTGGGATTGGCTGTGTGCATCAGATGTGCAAAGGATGAATGCTCACTGTGGCTAAGCTGGGCTGGGCAGATGGACAGAGGGGCCTGCGCTGGATCAGGTAGGTAGTCCTCAGCCATCTCCCAATCATGGCTTCTCAAGACAAGCTGGGAGAGGAGAAGAGAAAGACGTGGGAGTGAATGAGGTCCTGAACAGCGTGCATGCCAGTAAGAGGGAGGAGAAATGCCAGCTTTACTGATCCATGAAAGATACAGACAATGCAACTTCTCAGTGCCTCTGCCTTGCACCATAGCACTACCGAGGCACATGTGCATTCCGTACAAACAACAAGAGCAACATCAGTACACAAGCCCTATCTGAGGCCATGCCAAGCTATTTTAACACACCTACCATTTAAAACATGTTATTACAAAAGCATTCTTGTTCTCTCCCTCGGCTTTAGTTCATGAAGGTGGAAATAGTGAATGCATCTTGTCTTCCAGCTTCAAGGAGACTTTGATCAGCATCAATGAAGTGACATTGACATTAGCCTACAACTCTCTTTGAACTTTTAACTTCAGACAGGTCATGACTCTTTATGATGACCTAGGTCTGCAAAACCGCATTTGTCAAATAAAATGGCATACTTTGATTAATTATGGCAGCATATGAGAGTGCTGATGGAATGGAGTTTTTGTTGTGGGAAGGGAGGCTCCTGACAGCAAAGTCTCATTCATCAATGAACAAGGAGATGGTTTTTTCTAAGCTCCAAATTCACTTTTGAAATTGAAATATAGGACAAAAAGTGAGTTGAAACTTGAACAACAAAAATTGAGTGGCAAATAAGAGCATTAAAAGTGTGTTTAGCCAAGATCCACAGCACAGCAGTGGACGGGGACAGAAGCCTAGGCCAGCAGCACAGTGGGTACCTGGATGTGGGATTCCCATCTTAAAGCAAGGACCTGTAAAGAGGAAATCCCCTTCAATGCTGGAGGAAAGTGTCCCCAGCATTGGATATTCAGAATTCCCACAGATAAACATTAATCAGACACAAGCTCAGAACCATCACGGAAAACATAAGGAAGCATGAGTTATGAGAAAAAAGGTAAGGAGGGAAAGAGACAGAGATTTGAATCCCCCAAAACTTTCAGTAGTAGAATAATCAGATGTAGAATATATACTATGAAATGTTTAATAAAAGATGGAACTATACAAATTAGCAACCAATAAGATACTCTAAAAGTGCCCCAGAAATATTTGAAAAAAAAAAAAAAAACAGCACTCATAGAAATTTAAAAATACATATAACTAAAAAAATTCAGTGAATGAGCATGAAGGCAGACTGGACACAAATGAAGGAAAAATTAGTGAATTGGAAGACAAATGCAATGATGTTACTCATAGCACAAGACACAGAAAAGGCAAGAGAAAATAAACAATAAAGGATGAACTGAGAAAGTCAAACATGTTTAATAGGAGTCTCTGAGGGAAGAAATGGTAAGAGCAACAGAGGATAATATTTGAAGAAAAAGTAGCAACGTTTTTTCAGAACTGATGAAAGAAAATAATTCAGGGATGTAGGAAGCAGAGACTTGAGAACCATTGGCTTAGCTTCATACACATTACTTAATTCATCTCCACAATGACTCAAATAAAACATCAGTCTCCCCATTTTATAACTGAGGAAACTGAGGCTCAGAGAGCAAAATTAAGTTGTCCAAATCACAGAGCTATTAAGTGGCAGGGCGTGTCTGATTCATGGCCTGAATTTCTTTACTATCTAACATAAGTTTCTACAAATAGAGGCAGTTTCAAGGTTAACTTTATCAGAAACAATCCAATAATACAGTATTTGGGCATTTTGCAGGAATTGCAACTACAAATGTAGTTATAGACCCTCCAATAAACTGTGAAAATCTCAAATGATCATAGTTGTTTATCTATCCCATGTAAGTAACAGGTATCTCAAACAGGCTCAGACCACGTCCCCCTCACAGCATCATTTGAGAGCCTGGCAGGAATGCAAATGACTGAGTCCTTACCCAGACCTGTGAATTAAAAACTCAGGGTGTGGGATGCAGATATCTGTGCTTTTGCCAGTCCTCCAGATGGTTCTCTCTCTCTCTCTCTCTCACACACACACACACACACACACACACACTCCTTTGGACCTGTGCACAACCTGTGGAGCCCAGCTTAAACTACTGCATCCTTTCTCCATCGTTTATCCTAATTTAGGGTTGTTTCCTGGTCATATAGAATACTAAAATGTATATGAGGCCAACAATCATATGAAAAAATGCTCATCGTCACTGGTCATCAGAGAGATGCAAATCAAAACCACATTGAGATACCATCTCACGCCAGTTAGAATGGCGATCATTAAAAAATCTGGAGACAACAGATGCTGGAGAGGATGTGGAGAAAAAGGAACACTTTTACACTGTTGGTGGGAGTGTAAATTAGTCCAACCATTGTGGAAGACAGTGTGGCGATTCCTCAAGGCCTTAGAAATAGAAATTCCATTTGACCCAGCAATCCCATTACTGGGTATATACCCAAAGGACTATAAATCGTTCTACTATAAGGACACATGCACACGAATGTTCATTGCAGCACTGTTTACAATAGCAAAGACCTGGAATCAACCCAAATGCCCATTGATGTTAGACTGGATTGGGAAAATGTGGCACATATACACCATGGAATATTATGCAGCAATCAGAAATGATGAGTTTGTGTCGTTTGTAGGAACATGGATGAATCTGGAGAACATCATCCTCAGCAAACTGACACAACAACAGAAAATGAAACACCGCATATTCTCACTCATAGGCGGGTGACCAAAAATGGGAACACATGGACACAGAGAGGGGAGTACTAAACACTGGGGTCTATTGGGGGGAAAAGGGGAGGCCCAGTGGGAGGGGGAGGTGGGGAGGGATAGCCTGGGGAGAAATGCCAAATGTGGGTGAAGGGGAGAAAGGAAGCAAAACACACTGCCATGTGTGTACCTATGCAACTGTCTTGCATGTTCTGCACATGTACCCCAAAACCTAAAATGCAATTAAAAAAAAAAAAAAAGAATACTAAAATGTGTGTCCTTAGGAACTGTCTCAGTTTCTCAGAGAAATGGGATATATGTAAATAGATTTTTTATGACTCCCTTAATATTGAGTCCCTCTTGCACTGCAAAGGATTAATGGCACCTGTTTCCAAAGCAAAGCAAGATGCCTCCTTCTATGCAAGCCACATGGTGGGGTGGGAAGAGGAAAGGTGTGGGCATTGGTGAGAGGTGTTGTTCTGATGGTCAAGGTGACAGGTATGTCATCTGGTGTCCTCAAGCCGGGTCCCACCCAGGGCATGCTCCTGGACGAGGGCTAAATGGCTCTGATTTGCACATCCCTGGTTCTGGTGGACACAACCGTTTTTCTTGAAAAGCCAGAGTCACTGCATCTTCTAGTCCTCAGCTACATAAAAAATGGTAGGCAAAGCTTCTCTGGACTGTCTGTTCTTATGGTTCATTGGTTTATCCTACAGGGTCACCCATGGAGCCTCTAACTTAAGATACACAAATGAGCTAGTGAGTAAATGTGTGTGTCCGTGTGTGTGCGTGCGTGTGTGTGTGTGTGTGCATGTGTGTGAGAGAGAGAGAGAGAGAGAGGTGGGGGGTGGGGAAGAAGTGAGGGGATGGGAGTGTGTACAGACGTGCAGGAAAGGAAGGGGAGAAGAGAGGTGGAGATATCAAGTGTGTCATACTGCACCTGGAAAATGTCTAGCACAAAAGGGGTGACTCAAAGATGACAGTGTTTATTTCTTCTCAAAAGGGACAGGGGAAGAAAGGTCAGGAAGGCACCTGAATTTCAGCTGCAGAGCACATAAGAACCATCCACACAGGGAGTTGATGGCTGCATGGAGGCTGGGAAGGGGTGGCTACCGAGGCCTCGAGGACAAGTCGCACTCGTGATTGGTCCCTGCTCTGAGGGATTTCTGCACTATCTTTCTATCTTGTCCAGAATACTTGGAACAGGGGCTTTCTAGGGATGATTTTAGCTAATATATTAAAGAGCTATCATGCAAAGGAGCACTTCCAGGGTCCCACCCAGATCATGTATAGCAACCACGGCCTGATTGGAGGGCTTTGGGCCCACTTAGCTGCAGGGAACAGTGACGTTCTTGCAACTTTAGGACCCAGCAAGTCCACAGGCCATAGCTCCGCATCCTCCACACTCAGTCTTCAACACACATGGCTCTCAAGTCACCAAGGCTCACAACCTCCTGAGCCTCCTCTCTGACTGTTTCTCTCCAGGCATCTGCAAACTACTGGGCCTGATCACAGCCCAGCTCTCCAGGTGCCTCTCCCACTGTGAGCCCTCAGAGAGGCCACCCTCCTGCATGCTCCACACTCAGGGCAGCTGAGCAATCAGAGTCTCTCTCAACACCTCATGGTGTGGCCTGGGACAGCCAGGTGCCACTCTCTCTACCACTCAGACAGTCTGCCACCATCCAGGAAAACTCTGCAGCCACCCAGAGAATCTCAAAGCACCAAGATGGTCTCAGGGCACCACATGACCTGACTCCTGGCCCATGGTGCTGCCTCCTGGGGCTCTGACCGGGGCATCCACTGCTTCACTTCCCTCCCTCTCCTGCTGACACCCAGCCCCGCCCTGGCCACCACACCCGTGTCACCCCCTGAATCTCTAGCTGCACTGCTCTTGTGTTGCATCTGCCTAGTGAGGTGTGAAGCTCTGCCAAACCCAGTTAGCCCACTTGCTCTGAAGGCCACTTCCCAATTCCCACAGTTAGCAACACACTTGAAGATCATTTAGCCTGGGCACCTGAGACAGGCCTGGTGACCCATGCTGTCCCTCCTCCTATCCAAGTAGTAGCCCCATTCAAGTTAACAGCCAGAATGTTCCTCTATGCAGAGAGATGTTTCACACCAAGATGATGTTCTAGGTGCTGGGTTGCACTTGTGAAGGCAACAGCCCAATCTCTGCCCTGGTGTATCCAGAGCAAGTGGGAGTGGGGACAATAAACAAATAAATAAAAACAAAAAAAAGATCAAGCAGGGTAGGCACAGTGTCATGGTGGAGGGGACCTACTGCTATGCACTGCACACTTGGCAGCAGGTCAGCTTGAACGTGTCATTCTCGCCCTGCAATCAAAGTTGGGTGAGGGCAGGGACTGAGGTCTGAGATTGCTCACAGTATCCAAGTCCCATCACAATGCCTGTGGCATGTCTGCTTGAAAATATGCATCTTTTGTTGAATGAATGACTATTTTTGTAACTTTTTTTTTTTAACATAGTACACTTCTAAAGTCAGAAGGTAGAAACTGTAGTTAAAAAGGTGTTGGTGGCTTACAGGTTGGACAACTCCGTCCACAAATCTGAAATACTACCTTTTATTTTTAACATGAATCAAGCTATTTGGAGAGCAGCCACTTATGTGTCTTAAAGGTCACCTTGAACTTGTTCTTGGCTTTGTAAGATTTACAAGGACTCTTAGCCAAAAACAATAAAATATTTACCTGGAGGCTAAACACAAAGAAAACAATAATTTTATTTTTAAAATTTTGCCTGACATGAACTTTTAAGAGCATTTCCATTCTAAGAGCATTTATAAGATGAAATGAAGGACACTTCCCATTACAGTTTAGCAGAGAGATACGTGCAGAATTGACTCTGCACAATGGTGATAAACCACACTGTGTCAACCAAGTGCATGAGGGTCAGAGGTGGGTTGATCTCAGCCTCCTCCAGACAAGGGAGCCCAGCAATGTGACTACACGGCCTTAGGTTCCTTACAGTTTGTAAAAGATATTTTAGTCACAGCCAGAGAAGATCACTCTGTTCTACTTTAACTTCCCCTCCCAAATTTGACAAGGATTCTAAAAATGTACATGACATTACTAATAATGAAGTGTGAACCTAGAGGAAGGACTGAATGGTCTTTTTTTCTATATATAGACAAATATATTACTAAATTATGATTGCGCTAAGATGCAGTCAAACACGGTGAAGTCAAGAACATAAAGCAAAGGGGTTACAGAGATGTGCCAAGCAGTTAATTAAAATATCACATGATCTTTTTCTTTTTTTGAGTCGGAGTTTCACTCTTGTTACCCAGGCTGGAGTGCAACGGCGCAATCTCGGCTCACTGCATCCTCTGCCTCCTGGGTTCAGGCAATTCACCTGCCTTAGCCTCCTGAGTAGCTGGGATTATAGGCACACGCCACCATGCCCAGCTAATTTTTGTATTTTTAGTAGAGATGGGGTTTCACCATGTTGACCAGGATGGTCTTGATCTCTTGACCTTGTGATCCACCCGCCTTGGCCTCCCAAAGTGCTGGGATTACAGGTGTGAGCCACCATGCCCGGCCTACATTATCTTTTCTAAATGTTGTATGCTTGGAGTATTTACCAGCTTTTTAAAAATTCTAATTTATTGAATTTTTTTCTTAGTCTAAAAAACATGTTCTATTTATACCTAATTTACATTTTTTCAAAAATAAGAGTCTTCAAATTGTATATGCTTCAGACACCTCAATACTGGATCTTCCCTTTTGGGGAAGTGTCATATAATTTTTGGAAAGTAAGCTTTTCTTTCTCTCTTTTTTGGAAAGTAAGCTTTCCTTCCTTCCTTCCTTCCCTCCCTGCCTCCCTCCCTCCTTCCTTCCTTCCTTCCTTCCCTCACTCTCTCGCTCTCTCTTTCTTTCTGAAGTTTCACTCTTGTTGCCCAGGCTGGAGTGCCATGGCATGATCTTGGCTCACTGCAACCTCTGCCTCCCAGGTTCAAGCAATTCTCCTGTCTCAGGTTCCTAAGGAGCTGGAATTACACGTGCCCACCACCACACCCATCTAATTTTTGGTATTTTTAGTAGAGAAGAGGTTTTGTCATGTTGGCCAGGGTGATCTTGAACTCCTGACCTCAGGTGATCCACCCACCTCAGCCTCCCAAAGTGCTGGGATTACAGAAGTGAGCCACTGAGCCTGGCCTTTTTCTCCTAACAAATACATTTTTCAGAGAGCTGTGACTAACTTCTCAAAATAGCAAACTGTGCTATCATACAAGGCCTCTAGGGGCAGGGGATCTCTCTCCTCACTCAGCCCCTCTCCCTTGCCTTGGTCCCTGACATCACCAATGAGGCAGCACTCTGACCCTCACCTGTCAAATGTGGGTTGGAGGACTCCCCTTCCAGTGCTCGCTTCTGGCCAGCTAGACCCCAGAATAGGGCAGGGCCACTATCGCAAAGCCCAGGTGATGAGCATCACCTCTACAAATGCTGCAGACAGCTGTGAGGGAAAACCACCGACCAGCACCGTGCAGCCCTCCACACAAAGCCTCTTTATATTTGTTATTCTTCAAGTACATGTGCAAAGGCCCTGTAACTACTTCCTCAAAGTCACTCCTGAATGGTATGAGTGAGCTGTGTGGTCAGGACACAAGAGGGAAAAGCTGACAGATGCCTCTACGTGTTCTGAGATTTCACATGAACACGCCCCAGCACCATACTTTACATGGGGAATAGGGTGGGGTCCGTGATTGTGGAGTCTCTGGAGATGGATTTGGTTGCTGGCTGCTGTTTCTGCCTAGCTTCAGATAACATCAGGTTTTGCCTTTCAACCTTAGACAAGCTCCTCCACACCTGAGTTCTTGTTTGAAAAACAAGGAATTTAGCCCTATTAAGTGGTGACTGCCCTCTGGCTCAGGTGTGCTGACACTAAGTGGAATTCATGGATGGTTCATGAGGAGAGAAAACTGGGATCCGAGATGAACGGCATCTCTGCTTTACCAAGGATTTATATCAGATCTAGACCTCCAAAATATGCTGCCTTACCGTCAGTGTTTTCAAGGTCTGTTTGAGCAAAGGCATTTTGTGATGGCCATGGTGGTGCATGTGTTTTAGGAGTTCTTTTTTTGTTTCCTACCTTTTAATCCAATTCTTATCAATACCACTTTCCATGTAAAGTGATATTCAGGCTGAAATGGTGGCATCTGAATGGTGAAGATGGCATATTGGTACTCATGATGAAAGCGTGAAGAGTAACTGCTGGGGTTTTGTTGACCCGTATTACGCACCAAACTAGTAAAATCCTCTTGATTAGTTTATGGCTTGCAATGCAAAAATAAATTTCCAACCCCCTCTGTGAAACAGTTATTCTTTATTTAAGTCTGTCATTTCATAAAAGCAAAAGCCTAGTGTGAATCCTTTTATGATCAGACGGTGACTCTCACTCTGTATATTCAGAGCCACAGAGTAGAAATAAACACACGTCCTGCAGACTGAAGAACAGAAGGGAAGGATAAGAGGGACCTGCCTGGCCTTCTCACCTGCAGAAGAATGACTCACTTGCAGAGGTCATGGTTCAGCTGTGATACAGGGATGGGAAGAGTTTGCATAGATGACTGGACATTTAGTGTATGCCGTGTATGCATCCAAGTGCAGTCAAGGCCACTGCAGGTGAATGTGCCATTCCCTGGGCGGGGATGGTTTCTTGCTGCCTTCAGGCCTCTGCTCAATGGTCTCCCTAGCAGCAAGGCCCTCCCTCCCCAGGCAGCATTTAAAAAGCCCCAGCACCCCAACCCCAGTGTCTCTATGCCCTTAAATGCAGTTCTTTCTCACTGTTCAGTGTCTTTTCTCTCACTGAAATGCAGACTCCACGAGGACAGGTGTTTGCTGACTCAATTCTCCCTTCCCGAAGTCCAGAATGGTGCCTGGCCCTTAGGGTTTCACGCAAGTACAGACTCCAGTAATGTTGGTCCCTGGACAGATAAGCTGACATGTTGATTGGAAAGTAGACATGAGCGCATTCTTTAGGAGAATCTGAATGAGAGCCCAAGAACAGTGGAAGAAAAACAGCACCTGGCTCACTGAGGATATTCAGCAGTGACCGGGATTTAGTTCTGACTCCAAAGACCCTGTGCTGTGGCTATTCATTGCAAATAAGGGACACTTTGTAAAACTCTCTGCAAATAGGGCAGATTTGGATGATTCAAAACCAGGTCTGGGATTTCCTGCAACTTTGGCCCTACCCAACAGGGGAGTATAGGACAGACTCCCGCAGTGAATCAGGAGCTGATGCACTCACACCGAGAGGGGAGCCACAGGATCTAGTGAGGGTTTACAAGAGTTCCCTGGAGACTTTGAGCTCTATTTCCCATGAAAGAAACACATCTGGACCAATGTCTAGGCAACCTGGCCTTGGGAGACATTGTATTCATGGACGCAGACCTTGCCCTGTGCTGGAAGCAGGGAAGATCTGCATTGTATTCAGTACAGTGGCAAACTACCCATACTGTACACAAGCACACATGACCATATTCAAACACTCATAGTATAACACGCCCACTACCCTTCAAAGAGGAAGGTTTACACACCCAGCAACAGCTAAGAACCCCAGCCAGATTCTGTAGGAGATGAAAGTTTGCCAAGAGGTGAAATTTCCAGGGTGTTTCCCCACATTTTCTCTGTTAAAAACACCATAAGATACCCTGACAAGGAGACTTTGCCGGTGCTCATGATGGCAAAAGAGCATGGAAGAAAGAAGGAAAGCTACACCCGTGATGACCACATATGCTGTGCTGTGCACATGGTGTGTGTTTTCATTGACTCCTCAAGACAGTCACAGACCCAGAGGAGCAGGGCCTGGGGAACGTTTCCCCATAGCCTAAGGTTCTACAAATGTCACAGGAACATGCATTCTGAAGCTGGCTCTTGCTGCCCAGGCTTAGCTCTGCTCTTTCCTCTCACTAATGCCCTACCTGATGCCAGGTCTGGGCATGGGGTGCTATGCACTGTCAGTCCATGGGTGAGCCCCGCAGGTGTGGAGGGAATACGGGAAGGTGTGGGAGTGAGCTGTGGACAATGCAAGGGAGAAAGCCATGGAAGTTATTATTTGGGAGGTTGGCAAATATAGGGTGATAACTGGGCAACTGCAATGTAAGGTGGAATAAGAACCTAGGTCAAGAGAACAACTAAGGAGGGGGCGCTGGGCAAAACTGCAGACAGTCACCGTGTCTGTACACCGAGATGCACCCTATGCCTTCCTGCCCATATGGTATGTGGAAGCCAGGACTCAGGACCTCCCATCGCCCCCCCAAGACTCCTTCCCCCAAATAGTGATGCTTTAGAGGGGGGCAGTGATATCTCTGTGCAGATAATAAAAGCATATTTCTAAAAAAAAAAAAAAAAAAAAAAAAAGAGATGGCCCCCTCTAAGGCCTGCGAGTACTCCAAGGAGGGCTGGGAGTACGTGAAGGCACGCACCAAGTAGCGAGCCAGCTGGCCGCCCGCCCCGGCCAGAACGGACAGGGCTGCCACCAGCCTAGGACCCCACTCCTAGAGCAGCTCCCCGCCTTTCCGGCCCAATAAAGGACTTCGCTGCGCAGTGTGGGGGCGGGGGGCGGGGTCCACGCCGCTGCTTTCCGCAATGGCCTCGGGCTAGCGCGTGGACCCGCACATGTGGCAGAGCCGGTATGGGCCCGCCTTGGTGAGATTGTGAAGCATGAAGGCACCCGGACCCTCTGGAGTGGCCTCCCTGCTACCCTGGTGATAACTGTGCCAGCTACTGCCATCTACTTCACTGCTTATGGCCAACTCAAGGCCTTCCTGTGAGGTCGAGCCCTGACAATGACAATATATGGCCCCTTCCCAGGGTCATGTGAGGCCAGTCATGGGGAAGGTGAACTATTCTCAATTGTCCACATAGGTCTGGTGGCAGGAGGTGAGGGGAAGGCAGAATACTCACAGGAACTTCCCGTTTGTCTTTGATCCTATCAAGACAATTTGCTCAGATTCTTCCCGAGTGATTCTTCCATGGAACCAAGGCATTTTTTCATGGGCTGTGGTGGCGATCAGCTTCTCCAGCTGAGGTTTCTGACTGATGATGGCCTGCTCCAGAGCCTGACCCTGCAGTGTGGAGAGCAGAGCAGAGTAAACCATACTGAGGAAAAATGAAAATGACGCAGAAGGCATTTCCAACTTATCTCAAGTCCTAGCATGGTAAAACGAGATCAAACCTTATTCACTCATTCATTCAATAAATAAAACCAGAAAGACCTTTACACATTACTTAAGTACTTTCAAGTGTATAAATAAAAAGAATATGGCTGGGCACAGTGGCTTGTGCTTGCAATCCAGCACTTCGGGAGACCAAGGAGGGTGGATCACTTGAGGTCAGGAGTTTGAGACCAGCCTGGCCAGCATGGTGAAACCCTGTCTCTACTAAAAATACAAAAATTAGCCAGGTGCAGTGGCACATGCCTGTAATTCCATCTACTCAGGAGGCTGAGGAAGGAGAATTACTTGAACCTTCCAGGAAGTGGAGGTTGCTGTGAGCTGAGATCATGCCACTGAACTCCAGCCTGGGCAGCAGAGTCAGACTCTGTCTCAAAAAAATAAAAACACAGGCTGAGGTGGGTGGATCACGAGGTCAAGAGATCGAGACCATCCTGGTCAACATGATGAAACCCCGTCTCTACTAAAAAAATACAAAAAATTAGCTGGGCATGGTGGCGTGTGCCTGTAATCCCAGCTACTCAGGAGGCTGAGGCAGGAGAATTGCCTGATCTCAGAAAGTGGAGGTTGCGGTAAGCCAAGATCGTGCCACTGCACTCCAGCCTGGGTAACAAGAGCGAAACTCTCTCTCAAAAAATAAAAAAATAAATAATAAAAAAATAAAAAACCAAACATATATAACCTTTGCTGTGGCAAACCCAACTCTTTCAAAGTTTTATCCTGCAGATGCTACATACAAGTGTAGTATATGATAGGTCTAGAGCAATGTTATTAACAGCGTTTATTCATAAACAGCAAATGTGTCCATCAATAGGTGCTAGTTAAATAAACTGGTGCATAGCAAGTGATACCAGATAGCCAAAGAATGGGCAATGCAGCTACTATATGTGTTGACACAGAAAGTTCTGCAAGAGATATTAGAAAGCTATAAAATTAAGTTCCTATCAGTGTGTACAGTAGGACCTTGCCAGCTAAACAGAAGTCAATCAATACCTATCAATGCCTCTCCGAAAAGGCCCTTCACACGCTGAGTAATGATGTTTCCCTACAGTGGAGAAACTCACATTGCTAGCACAAAGGGGCCCACCCTCTCAACTCTGGCTGCAAAAGAGAAAAGGCTTGTATTAGAGAGAGGCATTTTATTGGCCAAAGTTGATGCCTAAGGAGATGGTTGTGTTATTTGGCCACACAGGGCACTTAGGCACAGGTGCTGCACATAGCTGGGAAGTCTGTGTGGGGTCACAGGGCCCCCTGCACCCAGGTAGCAGGACCAGCCATGACCCACCTGCAGGTTCCACGTCTGCTTCACATATTCCCTGATGAGGTTTTCCTTCAGGTCCTCAAATGGCCCAGTCTTGGGCTGCACCCCCTGGGGCCGGTTGAAGGGCTTCTGGAGGAGGCAGACCAGGCCATCGGATTCCTGGGAGTGGTAGTGGCAGAGGTCGGCAGGGCTGGCGTGGGTCCTGCCACCAGCGATGGCATAGGTACCGTTCAGCTCTCGCTCGATGGTGTAGTGATGTGCCTTCCTCCCGTGGGCCACGGACAGGGCGAAGCCGCCCAGGTAGTTGCGGCTCTGGCGCAGCAAATAGAGTCCATCACTCATGCCTCCCTGGACCAGGTAATCTTCTGCCTCCTCCCGGGTGATGTTGCCGAAAAAGAAGGGCAGGTGGTTGGCGCTGTCAGCCATGCTGCTGCTGGCCATGCTTTAGGGGCCGGAGGGAGCACACCTGCGCAGGTGTCCACCTGGACAAGACAGAGAGAACTTTGGTGAGGAACCCACATGGCAGGGAACGTTTGCTAAAACCACTCACACCCTTTTAAAGTGGAGACAAACCCTTCCAGCTCTGAACAGAAGCGCTTTCTTCTGTGGCCCTCCCAACACGCAGTTGTCTTTCTGCTCACACCATCGTTTTAGTTTCCAGCACGGCCTCTAAATAAGCTAAAATCAGAGCGGTTGATGAAAGTGATCAAATTAAATAATTCTTTTTTGGGGGATGGGGGAAGACAAAGAATTCTAAAAATACATACACCACAAAGAGAAGCAAACAGAAGGACAATTGTAAAACAGGACTGTCGGGCTCACCCTCAGGGTCCCAGCAGCACACAGGAGGCAGAATCGACCTGAGCACAAGCCAACTGCTCCTCCTGAGTCCAGGTAGTTAGAGAAGGCTCGCTCCTCATCACAGTGATAGTACCAGGGAGGACGCTACCACTGCCTCACCCACCGGAGCTATGAGACGCTGCATCCAGCAGTCAGTCACACGCTGGCTCTGAGCCCCAGTGGTGAAGTGAGGCTACGTTAAGGGCCCAAACGGAACTGCGACTTGTGGTCACCACAAGGTCTTCCCACCTTCGGCCCAGGGCTGCGACAGCAACAAGCTGCTGCCTGAGGCATGAAGAGTAACACCCTCCCAGCTCCTGGGGCCTGGGGCCCATAGGCTGTCCCCTCCCTGCTTCTCCAGACCACTTCCTGGGCAACGCCACTTCCCATCAGCAGGGCCCGCGTTAAAGAGATAGTGCTGGTTCCCAGCCCAGGAGGACATATGACGAAGGAGAGACTGCCTGCAGTAGAGTAAATAAATATATCTCAGAAGCAAAAAGGAAGGTGGCCAATGCATATTTAACGTGGAGAATGTTTCCTCTCAGTCATGGTTATAAATGAGAATACTACATATTGCCAGCCCCAAAAGTATCCAACAAGGCACATTTTAACTAAAAGGGCTAGTCATGAATGGAAAATTATCTAGATGACTTCATCCATTTATCCAAAGAACAAAACACATACCCCTCATACTCCACATAACACACACACACCACACACCACACACACACCTTATACCACATGCACACTACGTGGGTGCCACACACACTACAGACACACACCACACATGAACTACACACACATACCATGAACTACAAGCACATTGTGCACATCACACTCACACCACACAAATACATACACACATCACATACAAAATATACTACACACAACACATGCTATACTATGTACACACTATACACACAAAACATACATGAAACACACACTACGATATGCACACTATACACATTACAGTATACACATACATGCATGCCACACACACTACGAACACATGCCACACATGCACTACACACACACCACACACACACACCTTATACCACATGCACACTACATGTGTGCCACACACACTACGGACACCACACATGCACTACACACACACACTGTGAACTACAGGCACACTGTGCACATCACACACACACCAAGCACACAAACTACATACATACCACACACACAAAACATACTACACATAACACATGATAAACTACATACACACTGTACACACAAAACACATGAAACATATTGCACCACTACATGCATACTACCCACATCACACTACACACACACCCCATACCACACACACACACTACATGCAGGTCACACATACTACAAACATATATCACACATACACTACATACACACCACACACTACAGACATCACAGACGTCACATACAAACTACATATACACCACACATACAACACACTACAGACATCACACACACCAAATACAAACTACAAACACACTACACACACCACACACTACACACACCATACACTGCACACACATCATACACACACAAACTACATACACACTACACAAACAATACAATACACATAACACACACAACACTATATACACACAACATACACAAAACACACAGGAAACACACCACTACATGCACACTACACATCACACACATTGCACACACACCACACACAAACTACACCACACACACACACCAATACTATACACAACACACACTACACTACATATACACTACACACACAAAACACACACATGAAGCACACCACACTGCAGACTCCACACTAAGACAATGTGAAGCGGCTTCTTCTCAATCCACACTCTCCTACAAGGGGCTACAAAATGCCAGAGTGTCAGTCTGACACAGGTGAGTTTTCCCCAGACAGTATCCTCATGTCAGTTTTCTCCCTAATGAGGCAAGGGTTTTCTTATAATTTGAGGATATTAATAATCATTTCCTGGCTTGCCTCTCATAGCAGTTGACTATCAATTACTTGTCTTTGTCCAACAAGTTTCTAAAAATGCATCTCTTAGCAAGGTCTTTTTGTTTTTAAAAGTATATCCACATTTACTTTTGAGTCTAAGAATGCTGGTAACAAAAAGACATCTCTGGAAACAGTGCTCTGTGTCTCTTGGAAGAAACACTTCTCTTCCGACTGCTTTCCCCTCAGGCTAAACTTTCTACAGTGCTTTTGTTGCAGGTCAGCCATGGCCCTCAGCCTGCCTTTCCCCCATTCCACCCTTTTCCTGCAGTGGGTCTTCTCAGGCCTCCAACCTCATTTCCAATGTTTCCCTGCAGCCCAGCACATCTCAGACTTCCACATGGCCTGAGGGCTCTGATACACCCAGGGCATAGGGAACTGCTGTTCCTGCAACCCCAACCATGAGGATGCTGGGCTCTGACACCATCTGAGACCAGGCTTTCCATCTTCTCTGCCTTCCCTGCCCAGGTGGTGCCCCAGCCAGGAACCCAGGAGTCCTCTGCAGGCCTTGCATTCTCTGAGGTTCATCTTCCAAGCACCCTTGGTGCATGCTCCTTACTGCCTATATCCATGACCCCTGCCTGGGCTAACCCTGTCCCTTCCACTGTTGCCCTCCACCCCTTACCTTCTGCCTCCTGCTTCCTAACTACCCAGCCTCCCTCTCCAGCTACCCAGTCCCCCCTCAAGGCACACTTCAGCCCTCCCTGCCTCTTCCAACATGCCCAGTCCACAAACCATGCTGGACGGTGCTGGGATGCTGTGGCTGGCCCTTTCTGTCCTCACCACATATGCTTTCTGCTGGAGAATGCAGCTCTTCCCCCGGCCACCTCTGTCATCCTTGCAGACCCAGCTCAAACACCCCTCTCGCTATGTACCTGGCCCTGATGCTCATGTCCCCTCTGCAGGGCCCAGGTTACTTTCTATGTAGTTGCAGAACAGCAGACTGCACCATCAGCTCCAACTGAGATAGTCATTTTGTAGGAACAAAATTTTAAGTAAAATGTGAGCAAATACTTTTTAATTTATAAAAATCTTAACATAGCTACTATTTTTAAAATTCATTGGCTTGTCACTAATAATTACATGGCTGCTGGCACTTAGGCATGAATCCCATGTTGAAGTGAATGGAAAGGAAGTGAGACAGGCCATGGCCAGGTCTCACAGAGCATCTGCAGACCTGTAGCAGCCTCCAGCCACATGCCAGGGACACTCTGTGTGGCTTTGATGGTGCATTGCAGAGACATTCCCAAGCAGGTGGCAGAAGAATGCGCTGCACTCAGTGTCAGCACTGATGTGGCTGATGGCCCTTTTCTGGCCATGTGACTTCCTGTGCTGGAGCTGACCTGACTGTGTTGGTGGTGACGGTTTGGGCAGAATCAGTGGTTCACTGCAAGGACAGTTTATGGGACATTTTTGGGCTATTTAATTGGGGGAATAAACAATGTCTGCTGCTGTGCATACCTTCTCGGGACAGACACCCACCGGCACTGACCCAGGGCCTTGTTCTGGTCTCCAACCTCCTCTTTCACAGGCCAGCTTGGCAAGAGATGGCCATCTCCATTCCAGCCACTGCCCACAGCGGCCCAGGCTGCTGTTCTCAGCTCCGCTTTTCAGATATCAGCACTCAGTCAGTGTGGAAAATCCAGAGTCTCACTTTTCACTCAGCCATTGTCTCGGCCACAGCTGTGGCATCTCTGCCACCCCCACCACCTGAGACAGGGACGGAGCCAGTGACTTTCACCTGTATGCACACGCACAGACTCAGCCTTTCCACCTGCTGCTTTTGCAGCTCACAACACCGCACTCTGACTACAGGAATAGCCCATGGCTCAAATTCTCTTTAGCATTCCCCGAGACCATTTTCATCTCAATAGTGTTTTGAACTTGCCCCCTAGTTTTTGTTAATTCAACATTCCAGTTGTTTTTTTCCACGTGTGAAACTACTTCATTCCAAAGCACAAAAATGAGAAACAAACTAGGGCCCTCAGCTCCTCCTTAACTCCACCTGTACCCCTCAGTCTGCTGGGCCTGGCACCTCAGTGCACACCTGGGCAGGTAGCGTTTCAGCAAGGAGGGTCTTCAGGTGTCAGGTGAGCTCCTCAAAGCACTGCAAATCCCTTGCTCTTTTGAGACCTGTTGGTGACACAAGATAAATGTCCACTTAGTAGTAGAAAAGTGTTTTTTCACATGAAATGATCTTTCGTAATGTCCTAGGCCGCACACCACCCTTCCATGCCTAGTTTTTCTCCACAGCACATCTCCATAAGGCAGAAGCCCTTTAAATCATGATTCAGTATTGAATTTGAGTGTTGTCTTATTCTTCCCACCAGAGGGTCAGCTCTAGGAGGCAAGAATGAGATGACCTTGTTCACTGCCATATCACTATGCCTGGAACATCTTCTGGTGCAGGATAAGTCATCAAAAATATCTGTTGTGCCTGTAATCCCAGCACTTTGGGAGGCCGAGGCGGGTGGATCACGAGGTCAAGAGATCGAGACCATCCTGGTCAACATGGTGAAACCCTGTCTCTACTAAAAATACAAAAAATTAGCTGAGCATGGTGGCGCATGCCTGTAATCCCAGCTACTCAGGAGGCTGAGGCAGGAGAATTGCCTGAACCCAGAAGGCAGAGGTTGCGGTGAGCCGAGATCACGCCATCGCACTCAGCTTGGGTAACAAGAGCGAAACTCCGTCTCAAAAAAAAAAAAAAAAAAAAAAAATATCTGTTGGTTGACGGGTATTTTAATTCTCTCCACTGAGCTCCTGATCTGCACGTCTGCTTATGTCCCCCCTTGGATGTGGTAACTTGACCTCCACATACCCTAGATGAGGCTGTTGACTCCATGCCAGTCCCTCAGCAAACCTATTCCTCCCTCAGTCTGCGAATTGAGGAAATGACACTGAGCACTGCAGTTGCTGAGGATGAGCCCTAGAGGCTTTCAGGAGTCTTCCCTCTCACGGAGTCAGAAAGAAGCATACTTTCTACCAGAAGTGTCGGCCACTCACACTGATGCAGGGAGACCATGAGCTTGTGCAGGAGCTGAACTCCATCTGATGCAGCCACAGGGCTAAAGAACCTCGAATCAGGTTAGATGGGCTGGTCTCCAGGGTCCTCTCAGCAGCTTTTCTTTAAAATATATTCCCAAGCCATTGTGCCTCCCCATAGCCACTGATGCTGTCCTGATGGAAGCCACCACCATCTCTCAGGTGATGGAAATCTCACCTGATCCTTCTTTTCCTTGCTGACCATTCCCTACCCTGAAGGTGGAGTGAGGCTCACAAGGAACCTCTCCATCCACATCACATTGCAAATCTTCCTTCCTGGCCCACAAGGCTCTCCTTGAGCAGGCCTGAGTGCTGCAGCCTCACTTTGCTCACTGTCTCCACCACACTGTGCTTCTGCCTCCAGGTCGAGGCCTCTTCCTTCTCGAGCCTGTACTCAGCTCAATGTCGCCCCTCAGACAGCTGCATCATAATGATTCAGTCTCAGGTGCTGCTTCCGCCTACCTTGGTTGCTCCCACGCATAGTAACCACTCAAAAGCATCTCTTACCTTCATAGCTTCAACACAAACCTGCCTTGCCCTAAAATGTGAACTCCAAAGGTCTGGAGATTTTACTGCCTTGCTCATGCTTCAGGGTTTAACCAGAGGCTGGCAAAATCCTGCTCAATGGAAACATGTTGTTCTCTGCGTTTTAGGGTTTCCACAATGAATATACAGTTGACCCTTGAATAATGTGGGGACACTGACCCCTCCACATGTGGTAAAAATCCATATATAACTTTGACTTCCCCAAAACAACTAATAGTCTACTGTTTACCAGAAGGCTTACCTATAATAACATAAATAATTGATTTTGCATGTTATATGTATCATATACTATATTCTTATAGTAAGGTAAGCTAGAGAAAAAGTGTCACTAAGAAAATCATAAGGAATATAATAAATATTTACAATACTGTATTTATTAATACCATAAATTTATTGTCATCTGTTTATAAGATGACGCATCCATCTGAAATGTCAGGCAACCATCGCTATGGACATCCATCTACAATCCTCATGAAGCAATTCAGCTTCTTCTTATAATGTCATGACTCCTTGGGAGCACTTCCAGCCTCACTGTGTCCCCTCATATGAAAGCCACGGTGTCATTCAAGTTGTACGGTATTGCACTAAACATGACAAATACTTGAGAACCGCAAGAGATCACTTATTAAAGATCACTTTTTACTGCAATATGCAATTTACCTGAGAGAGGAACTGCTCGCGCAGAGATGATGAGCATCACACGGTAACTTAGGCAGGTACTTGCAACTCTTGAGCTCATCACAATAGCAATAGGAAGTGCCTATGAAATTATCACAGTAGCACAGTGGGTACTGCAGTTTATTTTTTATGCAGTTATGATTTAATACTGCATCTTTATATCTATTTACATTTCCCTCAACTGTGAGTGGCACCATATGTGGTCTACAAGTGTTTGTGTGTGTAAGTTTTGATAAATTTTAATAATAGATTTGTGTATATTTTATGGTGGTATATGAAAAAACAGACTGCATGTATTTTGTGCATTTATGATATACTTAACTTGTTCTTAACATTTTTTATATTTCTGGGCTATGCAGTTCATCTGCAAGTTTTTTTAATTGTCAAAAACCTTCAAAACATTTTCCAATATTTTTGTTGAAAAAAATCTGCATAAGTGAACCCACACGGTTCAAAGCTATAATGTTCAAGGGTTAACTGTATGCTGCTTTTGTAATAAATATGCTAAACATGAAATTTCTGTGTGTCCAGATGGAGGCTCACAGGGTCAGAGTCAGAGAGCCCCAGAAACTAAACTTCTAGATGCCCCAGCCCTGCAGCTGCATCAGATGGAGCTTGGTTCCCACATGAGCTCCTGGCCTCTTAAGGAAAGGGAGCTCACTCCACTGTGCCTGATGTTTCTATTAGAAAACACTTTCTTATCTGATTCCCCGCCTCTCCTTCCCCATCTCACCTCCTCCTCCATCCTCCATCTTCCATCTGCCCACGGGACAAAGAACACAGCCAGTTTATGCTTCCCCAAAACAACCTGCAAATGCTTGCTCTTGGCAGTCACTCTAAGTCAATGCATTCTTCCTGGCTTGACATTATTTCAAGACCTCTCACTGTCCTGGTCATTTTGTCCAAACAATTTCACATCGCCCAAGCCCCTCTTAAAAGTGCACCAGCCCCAATGGTGCCCCAGCCGTCCAGCATCCCCGCTGGGCTTCTGAAGAATGAACAACTTCCCTTTTCAAAAGTATGTGGTCAAAACATATCCCCCACCCTCAATTACAAATTAAGATGCTGTCTTTACCCTGCACCCCCTCCTTATGATGGTTTCACTTGTTTCCATCTGGCACCATTCATCACATTAGCTCAGGGTTACTCAACCTTGGTACTCCTGACATTCGGGCTGGATTCTTCTCTGTTACGTGTGTAGGGTCAGGGCTGTCTTGTCCAGTTCAGGCTGTTTAGTAGCATTCCTAGCCTCTCCCCACTAGATGCCAGTGGCACCCCATTCCCCAATCATGATAGCCAAACACCATCTCCATATATTGACAAGTCTAAGTTACCCTCAGGGTAACTTACCCCTGACTGGAAACCACTGCGTCAGCTGTTGTGGACACAAATCTGATGTGCCCCTTCTGTTGCTCTAGCCCAGGGGTGTCCAATATTTTGGCTTCCCTGGGCCACACTGAAAAAAGAAAAATTGTCTTGGGTCACATAAAAAATATACTAATACTAATGATAGCTGATGAACTACAAAAAAGAAATGAAAGAAATCTGATAATGTTTTTAAAAAGCTTACAAATGTTAGTTGGGCCACATTCATAGCTGGCCTGGACCACATGTGGCCTTTGGGTCACAGGTTGGGTAAGCTTGTTCTAGCCTTTTTACCAATAAATTAGATGAACAAATATTCCCCTATATAATTTGTTAACATCATCACCAATGAACAAAGAACAAGGAGGGCTGGTAAGGAATGGAACCCCATAGAGGTGGTTCTACTGACCCAGAGGGCAGCAAACCCAGGGTGCAGAGGTGAGAATCAAGAATGCTGGCGACCTGTCCCAGCTCCCTGTGACCTGGGGACCATAGTACCAGAGTTCCTCACTGGTAAAAGGGGATGACAGTATGCCAAAGCCACTGTAATTAATTACAGTCATGCATGTGGAGTGTAGAGGGGTTCCCAGGGCAACTGGACCCTCAAGTAGGAACTTTGAATAGAGCAGAGAAGGATTAAGTCATGGTGAGATGAAGAAAAGAGAAAAGCATGGGCGGCCCCACACGTCATAAGAAGGAATGTGTGTGTGTGTGTGTGTGTGTGTGTATACACTTGTGTGTGCATGAGGTCAGAAGACAGACAGACATGCCCACCCCTACCTGAAGATGGTGGAGAAAGTCAATGGAGGCTTAGACTGAACCAAAGACAATGCTTCTAACCTCAAAATCCTCCCTAGTGCCAGTCAGGCTTTACCTTGCACATGACACAACGTGAGGAGCGCCAGATTTATTCTACAGGCTTTGATTCTTTCTGCCTCATACACAAGGAGCCCTGCCAGCCACCTGCCTGGAGCCCACAGAAATGGATGAGCCTATCATATCCCACGAGCATTCGCATGTCTTCCATATGTTTTATTTAAATTGTACTGTATCCTTTTGCACTTACTGGCATGTTTCAATCTTCTCTTCCAACCAGACTTCCATGGTCCATTTCCCCTATGTCAGGACTAAGGCTGACTCTACAACCTTTGCCCTTTAAAATGCATTTAGTTGGGAATCTATCATTTATAAAGTTCTACCTTATCAGGCAGCAACTTTATAGATGAAGAGCAATAGATCTATGCTTGCCACCATAAGCACAATGTTTCAGTTACCCTTTGAGCTAAGTAAGAAGTCATATTTCTAGGGGCAGTCTGATGGGAAGATTAGGCACAGATGCTCACACCCGGGCAAGCAGAGGAACAAGCTGTCCCGAGCCCATTCCTCTGGCAGAGGAAAAATTCATCTCCTATGGAGGAACAGCCAGCATGAATGCCAACAGGATGAAGAGGGGCTGAGCTCTACAGGCCCACCTAACACTAATCCACCCAGCTCCCTGTCCACCTTGGGAGTTTTAGTTCTGTTTTTTTTTCTAGTCTATGTTTCCCAAACCCACCAGAATAGACACCCCATTAGTGTAAGTATGTTTACCATTTTCTTCCCTACCACCTAGAACAGAGGCCACTTTAAGTATGGGTCTTCAGCCTTCAAATTTTGTTGGGGAGTTAAAATGTATACATGGCAGGCAGCCTCCAAGATGGTGCCCAACAATCCTCACTTCTGGGTACTCTCACCCCTTGAACAGAGTGGCTGACTGCAAAGTGACAATGTGGGTTCTCTGCGGCTAGCTCATGAAAGCCCTTAACACTTTTCCTCAGTGTTTGGATTGCTCACTCTGGAAAAACCAGATGCTTTGTTGGAAAGATGCTCAAGTAGCTCTTTGGGGAGGCTTGTGTGGTAAGGAACTGAGACCTCTAGCTAACAGCTGGCACTCAGTGACAAGCCGTACAAGCAGCCACCTTGGAAGAGGATCCTCCATCCTCTGTCAAGCCTTCAGATGAGACTGAAGCCCTGGACCACACCTGACTGCAACCCTACAGGGGGCCTCAGCCTGCCCAGCTGTCTCAAATGCTTGGCCTGCAGAAATTATGAGCAATAATAAGTGATTATTGTTTTAAGCCACTAAGTTTAGAATGATCTGTTATGTAGCAACAGATAATTAATATAGCATGTGCAATGGAGTTTGGCAAGAGAAGCAACAGTACTTAATAGATATTTGAATGAATATGTGAATGCATTGTTGACAATAAAGGCTGGTGAGTGAATGAACTAGGTGTTAGAAGCTGGGCTCCAGCAGAGTCAGAAGAACACTTTCTGGTTTTGAAGAGGTAAGTGGAGGTAAAATAGAGGTGAGGAAGCAAGGAGCTGAGCCCAGGGTATGCTTCCGGAAGCTGCCTGCCTCAACCTATCTTCCTTCATGTCCACGTTTACCTGTAGAAAATGGTTAGAGGCCACAGTATCTGTGCCTGGCACTTACAGATTATGGGAACGAAGATCAAAGGCTGATGCCAAAGTTCAGGTTAATTTATTGTCACTAATAACATTTTAACTCATAAATCTTCATAGTGTCATTTCTTTCTCTTCTTTGCCCTCTCTCAATTTTATCAATACCACCACTTCTCACTCTATTCTCTTTCCATCTTACGTATGAAACAAAATACAGTTGCTTCTTGTTATTCACAGTAGTCATGCTCTATAAAGCACCATGAAAATTGAGTTTGCAAATCCTGAACAGTTGCTCCTAGGGAAATATGGGCTTAGGTTCTTGTGATCCTCTGGTTACAACATTTTTGTCAAATCAGTCAATACAGAACCTTGTTTTATGTGTATTTCTATCTAAAGATATTTAATTCATATATATTGTTGATTCATTAACCTTGAACTCATGGTCAACAGCACAGTAACTCATGCCTGAAAGTAGCTTCCTTAACACACATGTTTTCTCTGTAAAGCACGTCACAGCTTTCTTGCACTTAGAGACACCAGACAGTAAGTATGTTAGCACTGTGTCTGGGGCTATTTTAAATAGTAAAATCACCCCGAAAAAGCACAAAAATGCAAAAAACATGGACTAAACAGGCCATGACAAAAGAAAATGTGTTTATAGGAGCCAAAACAAGAAAGCAGAGTGTGTCACTGTGCGACTTCAGCATCTGTGTTGGGTGACTCAAATTTGTCACTGATTTGGGCATGTCACAAATGACTACAAAGTGCTGTGAATATGGATTTTGGGGTTGCAAATAATTTAAATAAGTAGGTGAATGTGGAAATATGGAATCCATGAATAATGAGGACTGATGATAAGTAATTTCCTTTCCATCTCCCCAACCTTCCCTGAAAAGACCCAACCTCATCCATAAAGATATATAAATTTGCCTTGGATGTTTTGGGAAAATAGTTTTCTCTATGTAAGACTGTGTTCTTAAATATATTACTCTTATCTCATAAATCTGTGTTCATTTTCTAGCTTGACATGGAACCAGAAGAGGTAGCCTATGTCTCTGTACCCCTCTTTATTACCCAATCTGTCCTAGTTATCAAGGGACCTCAGCCCTGAGATTCCAGCTTCTGCTTTTCTTAAGACCCACTGAAGCATGGCTCCTGCAGGTGCTGCTCCTCCCCCAGCCCCCTCAACTTCCTGTAGTGCACATTTCCAGCAATGCTTGGCAATTGAAGGTGGTTCACTTTCACATCCCTGGACCATCAGAGCCCTCCTATCACGCAGACTGAGGTGACAGTCGGGGAGATAAACGGTTCTCTGGGAAAAGACACCTGGAAACAACTGCTGCCAAATCCATACCATTTAAGGGAACAAAATCAGCACCATGCAGAAGGATATCTAGGCTCATCACACTCTAACCACACAGCCCCCTCAATGCAAAGCAGCCCTGTTAAGATGCGCCTGGGAATTTTCTCTGAAGCTTGAAGCTGAGAAAATTAAGTGTAAAAACTTGGGTGAAAGGAAACTTCATCTGTGGGTTAGATTAATTTTCATAAGAAAGAGGAATGAGCCTACCCAGAGGGAAAAATCGATCTTGCTGGGCTGGTCAGGGACTGGCTGATTAGTTACAGAGCCATGACCAAGGAAGGGGCGATGTGGTGGACCACCCTACCCCGCACCAAGCTCTGCAGACAACCGTGTTTGACTTGTCTGCAAAGGGCTGGGGGCACTGCCTTGTGTGGCAGGATCCCATGGTGCAAAGGAAAACATGTGAACACAGACCTGTGGCCTCAGCATTGAGGAACAGACCCAGCTTCAGGGCCTGACGTGGCCTCACATCCACTCCACTGGCTTCATTAGCAGATGTCACTTGCCCTCCAGGACACCATCCTGAGGCCTGTCCCCAAGCCTCCCTGAAGCCTGCCTGTGCATCACACTGCACAGGGCGACTGATCTCCAAGGCACAGCCTTACATTGTGCACATTCTGCTGAGCAGTTGACTTTGCCACATTTGCAGGAAGCATAGGAGACTTCTTAGTATACAGAGAAACACATTTCAGAAACAAAAAATGAAGCTAAGGATGGCAGGCATGAGGCATGATTTTTACTAATGTTTAGAAATAGAGGGATATTGAAATACTTACAAATATTATCCAAACCTTCAACACCAAATTCTCTTGCTGTGCCTTCAGAATTTAAAAGACTTGAAAATGCATCAAGCAAAGGCTGATTTATCTCAACCAAAATGTAGAAATTTTGAAGCTCCGCAAGAGACACTCAGAAATCTCTTTTCTATGCCCTCTTTGCCATAATTAACACAGATAACAGATATTATGCTTTGGTGTCAACATAAATGTTAACTCTCAACATAGTTGGTTATAAATAAACAACCAGCCCATATGGTGCATTTAATTTACAATCTAAATGACTGATTCATTCAATATGCTTGTTGAGCATCTATCAAGTGCAAGTCATTATGTTAGGTGCCATGTGAGAGAAAAGTGAACCTCCTGTGACCCTGAAAACAGGTAGAATTGGCTCATGAAAGGAAGAGAACAAGGAACTGGTCCAAGAGTTCCACTTTCATCCTGGGGACTATGTGATTTCCAGGTTCTCTACCATCCACACCTCTTCCTGCCTCTAAGTGGGACTGGCCAAAGCCACCTGCAGATTCTAGTTCTTGGCGGGACTCTGGCTCATGAAAGCCCTCATGTCGTTCTTCCTGCATGTCGTCTTCAGGCTGCCCCAACCTCAGACTCCCTTCTGGAAAACAGGGTCCTGGGCCCACCTCAGACCCAGAAAACAGGGCATGCAGACAAGAAGTATACATTTCAAACAGCCTCCCAGGTGATTTTTAAGCACTCTAATGCCTGAGAACCTCTGCTATAATCCAGTATTGCCCTATTCAAGTGCTACAGTGTGAGAGGGAAACAAGTTGACCATATTCACCTCCAGGATCAGGGAGAGAAGCAGTCAGGAGGTGAGCCAGAACTGGGCTGCCACTTGCCATGGATGAGGAAGGGAGCCAGGGAGGACAGTCAAGTCACTGTGCTGTGCTGGTGATCGGGTGGGCTGTAGGCTCCACCTGGGAGACATCTGCAGTTCTTCTCCACCAGGAATAAGTACATGCCTCATCACACAGGTGTGCACAGAGGAGGGGGAAGGGACACACACTCAACTGGTGATTAAAAAGAGCCAGCCTTTGTGAATAATTAACTGAACACTAGGTTGCAACCAAGGTCACCACTTAGCAATGTCCCTTGCATGTGCTCTTGAGCAGAAGATGACAGGGTGGGGTTGCAGCCAGCAGTCTGGGAACCATATTGATGTGAGTGGGGCCAAGGACATCTCCCCAGTGAACCACACCATCTACCATGTCACAGGGCCACCTCGTCATTCAGTCTTCTCTGGGGAAAAATACAAACAACCAACAAGATGCTAGACAAAAGAACTCACATTGAAAATGCCTGATGGATCTTACTGCCTTGTTTTTATCTAGGCAAATCACACAGCGATGATGAGAAGGGCAGCACAGTCACAGGCTTTCCTTGATCCTGCCCTGGCACCCACCCCAAGACCCTTTGCTACTCCAGTAAATGCTGATCTATCTCAACCAACACATAGAAATTTTCAAGCTCCTCAAGAGACACTCGGAAATCTCTTTTCTATGCCCTCTTGGCCATAATTAACACAGATAACAAATATTATGCTTTGGTGTCAACATAAATGTTAACTCTCAACACAGAGAGGTGAGGTCACAGCGGACAGCAATGACAACAGCCAGCAGACCTGACATTGCTCATCTGTGTCTTCACGCCTTGCTGAAGTTTCCAGCTTTCAGGCTCTGTTTTACTTTTCTATAGCTACCTCACTATCATAACCTTTATGGGGACCCTGTATCTGCCAGAGAAACCAAAATACCTGACTTCAGCAAAAAGGACACAGTGAATATGGATTAAGAAATATGTAGAGTTTTACTGAATGTCTATTAAAAAATCACTAGCAGTCTTATTTTCCAGCCAGTTAAAAAATAATTGTGGGTGATTCAGGACTGAAAGATATTACAGAAGCTTATGATGGTCTCCTGAGATTTTATAATTGTCTTTCATAAACCTGAGACATAAATGTACCCCATGCTTAAAAGTAGTCAAGGTTATAGGAAGGAGAGAGGGATGGTTTAGCTGCATCATAACTGCAAGCAAGACAAGATGGCAAACCGCTAAACCCTGCAGCTCAAGACAGACATGTGCTCCATGGGAAAATGCTGGCGGCAGAGGAGAGGAAAGGCAGGCACAGGCATGAAACCAAAATATCTTTCCTATAGATACCCACAGATGCACAGAGCCTGAGGTTAGGATTTCTAAATATGCTTGATTCCCACAGATTTGACCTACCTCCCTTTCCTGGATTCAAACGTAGATCTGGAGTCCCAGGCGCTGGGGAGTATAGAATGTGGGGAGGAATGAAACACACAAATCTGAGAGGAGTATTTTAAAGGAAAACAGCTGAAACAGAGAGAAAGCACAAGACAGGTATCAACAAGCCAGAGTGCTTCCTGCTGCTGGACGATGCCTGCAATTAGGGAAGTGGGCTTTTCCTCAAAGTGTCAGCATGCAAAACAAACCAGAAAGCAGAAGTGTGAGGTCCCCAGTAGCATGGGGCCTCTTTTAATTGCACATTCAAAATGAAGTAATGCTCTGAGACATGGATCCCTCCAGAGTACACACCAGTTTAAGAGTGAATCAGTGGACATGGCTGTGCCATTTAGCACTTGGCCAGCCTGGAAATTTTGTTTTTACCAAAATGAACTTGGTCTTGAATTGCTAGGATGGGTATAGCAACATTTTCCTGATTATTGTTTTTTTTTTAAAAAGTCCTACATCATAACATGTATCAAATTCAACCAGAAGATTGAACCAAATAGGAAGAGTATCCTCGAAAAGATCTTAATGGAGACCTCAAGATGCTAATTCCCAGACAGGAGACTGAAAAAGTTAAGCAGAGATGGTCTTGATGGCAGAAAGTCCAATGTGTAGGGCAGAGGAAGGAAAGATGCCAGCACTCTCTGTTCCCAGGCATCCAGGCAGACAGCTGCTCATGATGCTAGCCACAGATGCAACTTTACAGAGTGCCTCTGACCAGCTACCTCAGGGTACTTTTCAAGCATCTACTAACATTCCCATGCTCTATGAAGCAAGCAGCTTTTGAACTTCCCACTGCAGTCTGTGATATTCCCCATACTCAAAAAGAGCTAGAAGCTCAGCCAGGGTCCACTTCACAAAAGGCCATAAAACATCACTAGAAATGCAAGATAAGAAGGAATCCTCTCCAGACCCGTGGGTGCTGGAAGGAATCATGTTGATGAGTTTACTGGGGTGGGATTAGGAGCCTCACGTGGGCGAGGGAAGTGTTCAGAAAAGTAACCGTAGACAATCTGCACCTGTACCCCAAACTTGTGAAAAGGACAGCTTTGTAAAAAACAGCTTCTCATTTTATAGAAGATAAACTTGAGCCACAAAGAGGTTGGGTGCATATCTTTAGTGCTGGCCAGAATAACCGTGATGATGAAGGTGATGAGGATAATGCAAAACAGTTATTCTGTGAACACTTGACTCACATGGTATCAACTGATCTGGAAAACATCTCTAGTGATGGATACTACCATTATCCTCAATTTAAAGAGCTGGACATCATGGCTCAGGAGGGTCAACTGGCTTGCTGAACACACAGTAAGTGGTGGAGCCAACATCTGAAGCCCGCCTCTTCTCTTAGCTACCATCTTCAGGTGGTGGTGAAAAGGCACTCATAGTCAACCCATCCAAATGCAAGCCTGGGGCTTTCCTGTCTAACCTGGAGATCCTTCTTGTTCCCTGGAGCTGGGAACAAGAAGCCGCTGCCGTGTAAGAAGTGCCTTTCACCTCCCTCCATGATTCTGAGGCCTCCCCTGCCTTGTGGAACTGTAAGTCCAACTAAACCTCTTTAGTTTTTATCAGCAGAGTGAAAACAAACTAATACACTGTGTGTAGGACCTCAAATGGCCATGAAAGCATCAAGGTTATTGATTTGGGGATTACAGATAAATGATTGTGAGGAGGCAGATTCTCAAAATTAGAAGCCATGTATACTAAGGATCAACCATATGTTATCTCACATAAGACTGCTGCATGTGACTCAGATTCATTCTTTGAGTGACTTCTAAGATATTCACAAAGGGCCTCAGTGGTCACAAGCTGGATGGGAAAGTACAAATTACTGTAAAAATCAATACACAGATACTAATACTTAGAAAATTATAATATCAGTCTCAGCTCCTGATAGCCGCATCTCCCTGTATTCATTTGGTTTTCTAACAAAGTGGTTCCTGCTATATTAATAAACATAAGTTTTATTTACATATGCCAAAAATCAGCTGATGGCATGAGAAAACTCTGCCTGATTTACTATTAGAGGGGTTGATATTTGTTGTACCCAAGCTGCACAGCTAAGTCAGCATAATTCCTGCAGGGTAGAGAAGGCCATGCAGCCTAAATAAGGGGCACCAGAGGGGCCTGAGCCCAGCCTCCTGCTCACCAGCTAGCCAGCCTTGAGCACATTACTCTCCACTTCCTCATCCATAAAAGGGTGCAGCTGGAAAAAAACCTATGGTTGCTGTCACGAAGAAATGAGATTACACATGACCCAGGCAGCTCCCATGCTTTTTTATGATCTGACCGTAAACAATTCAAGTGCATGGAAGCATCCCGGCTGCTGTGATAGCCCCCGCCCACCTCACCCCACCCCTGACACATGGGAGGCGCCCCATAACTCAACATGCCAACAGAATGGATCAAAGCCAACAAAATGGCCTGGTTGGCCATCAGAGAGGCTGGCGGAAGCATCGGTTTTGATGCCACACGCTCTAGATTTCCCTCTGTAAGATAAATATCAAAATATCAGATTGCTTGAGTTGGCAGGGACACTACCTCCTCCTCTCTGAAATGACCCTGCAATGAGAACCCAAAAGAGAAATACAATGGAACCAGCAGGCACCCCTGATCCTGAGGAACAACGCACCGCAAGCAGAGCCAAACACAGCTATGTTCACTCTGCAATCATGAAGACCCTTAGTGGGGACCGGCTGCCGTAGACTTCAACCAAGGCCTGTGGAGTGGAAGGATCTACACAGCAATGGAAAGCCAACCGTTTCTTAGAGTGTTGGAGAGAGGAGGCTCTGAATGGCTGGCAGACTCACTGGGGAGAAATATGTATTAAGCCAATTCATTCTCCCTCTGTCACTCTCTGTCTCCCTCTTTCACACACGCACACGACATTATTGAAAATGGAGGAAATATTCTGGTAGACTAGAACACATCCCAGGCCCCTCCATGATTTGTTTCAAAAATGAGAATCCTACCTTGGGTCTCTACAATTATTCTAAAAGAATTAAAGAAGAGAAGCAACAGGAGAAAAAATGACAACGGATATTCACTAGAACAATGTCTCAAAAGGCAGATGAAGTCATGACCACACACACAGATGTGGAATCAAAGAAATCAACAGAATAATCACTTGGTTAAAATAACAGCTCAAAAGAGAGGAAGGGGCAAGAAGAGACAAAAATGACAAGCTGGCAGGGATCGGGGAAAAGGCCAGAAATGATGGCTATTATATCAAGCAGGGAAAAGTTAACGGACATTAACACTGCAGGCAGCACAGGGGACAGGATCTGAGGAACTTGAGAAAAATGAAATGGGAATTAACAAAGACTTCAGGGAATCAACAGAAAAATACTAGAAAGACAGAGGAGATCTAAAATAAGTGAAATTAATGCCCCTGGAATAGTGAATTGAAATAAAGGAGTAGAAATTTAAAGTTATGAAATTTCCAGAAATCAAAAAAGTCTTGTCTCCAGGGTAAAAGAGCCCCTTTATCCAGGAACCTCCAGAGCAGTGATGTGCAATCTTTTGGCCTCCCTGGGCCACATGGAAGATAAGTTGTCTTGAGCCACACAAAAACTATACTAACACTGATGATACCTGATGAGTAAAAAACAAAAAATTGCAAAAAAAAAAAACAAACCCCTCACAATATTTTTAGAAAGTTTACAAATTTATGTTAAAAATATATCTGTACTCCCATGTTCACTGCAGCAGTATTCACAATAGCCAAGATACAAAATCAAACTAAGAGTCTATGAGAGACAAACGGCTAAGGAAAATGTGGCACACACACAATGGAATACTATTCAGCCATGAAAAAGAAGGAAATCATATTGTCTGTGATAACATATACAAGCTGGAGAAAATTATGTAAAGTGAAATAAGTCAAGCACAGAAAAACAAATACCTCATATTTATCTCACTCAAAAATGATTGAACTCATAGAAATAGAGAACAAAATAATAGTTACCTGGGGCTAGGGAGTGAGAGGGTGAGGAGATGACAGACAAAGCCGCAGATAGAGAGAATTAATGATAAGCATTTATGTTGATGGGTATGTTAATTGGCTTGATTCAATCCTTCCCACCGTATAGACACAATCTTAATTATGTAAGATTAAATTTGTCCAAAAATTTTTTAAAATATTACTGGGCCTCAGGCTTCTCCTTGGAAACGCATCAAGCCAGAAGACAGAAGAGTAACATCCACACATTTCTCAGAGGAGGCAAACGTGTCCAATCAGAGGCACATAGTCTGGCTGGGCTCAGGGCTGGCAGTGAACAATTTCAGGTCTTAGACCAAAATGACTGTGGAAGATTCTGACGTCTCTGTCAAGAATGACAAGAACAGAAGCACAGCTATCCGCCTTCTAAACACTTGCTTCAAAATCCCTCCATCTAGTTGTGTCCTAAACCTGCCAGTGCCCAGCCCAGTGCAGCCCAGTGAAGCAGATGCTAAGGGCAGTCTCTGCTGCCTAAGTGGTTCTCATGGCCACTAAACAGAACAAGCTCCTGCTTCCATTAGTAAGCTCAATTCACAGAAAAAAAACAAGGAAAAGCTCCAGCTGAGAACAGTGGCTCTGCATCCCCGCCTCAGGTTAGGATCACCCAGGACAGGGTGCTCTTTTCTCAGCCCTGACACTCAGAATCTCTAGGGAATGGGCCCAGGCATCGCTATTGCTTGTAACACTCTCTAGAGAGCCTAGTATACAGCCATGATAGATAAGCAATTGCTCTAGAATTATCTAGAATTATCACCTCTATGTGGAAGGTTCTGTGGTTCAAAACTGACCCAAACAGAGCTGACTACCCAAGTCAGCAGCAGCACTGGCACCAGCCAGGATAGAGAAGAAGTTGCTCTAGAATTATTACATCTATGTGGAAGGTTCTGGGTTCAAAACTGATCCAAACAGAGCTGACTGCTGAAGTGAGCAGCAGCCCAGGCTCCCAAACAGAGGGAAATACCCACAGAGCTGAGCACAACATTCCCCGATTCACGTGGACCTATAAGAGGTCATATGAAAGGCATCATTCAGGAAAACATTTTCAGTGAATGAAAATGTTGACTCCATTTTTAGACATATCAATTTTGTTAAAACAATAATTCAGGAAGAAGAATCTTGATTGTGCCTTTTGTGGTAAGTGGAGCCTGAGTGCTAGTTGTGGGGGGAAGCTCCCCTAGGAGGGGAGCACGTGACTGCACTTCCTGGAGTCAGGCTGAATCATGAAAGGAAGTCCTATAATTCACAAGCCCTTCAAAACGACTTCTCTTGTGGTGTTTTATCTCTACTCAAATGAAGCAGCACAGGAACTCCAGGCACAGGCCAGCCACACATCTCTGTCCCAGCACCCAGAGTGAGGCAAGGCTGGAGCCCAGGGGTCAGTGGCAGGATCCAGCCTGGGGGTCCCCAGTGGTGCTGCTACCTGATCCCTTCCTCTGCCCATTGGGGTGCTTCAGGATGCTCCCCTCTCAGCCTGCCTTGAATACTTACAAAATGAGCAAATAGAAGGCATTCCCAGAAACAAACATCTTGTTTCTTGGACTTGAAAGTACAGACCAGGGCCAGTTGCTTGGCATTCTATTTTTTTGTTTTGCCTTCATGAGAAACACGTTCCCTTTCTCATATTCTTTTCAAAATGGACAAATCCATCAGTTTCAAGGAAACTATTTTGGATTTTTTTTAACTGAAGAGAAAGAAACCAGGACAAAGGCTTTCTCCCTTCCCTCAAAACCCTCTTGAGCAAAAAATTGGTTTATTCTTTCAGAAACTATTCTGAACCAAGAGTGCTTATTCCAAGGATATGTGACTTTGTAGCTTTCTCCCAGGCTGTGTGACTGTTTGGAGGACTCTGCAAGAAAATAACTGGGAACCATGTCAGTTCCCAGTGACTGAGTGGTAACATTATAGTGTGTGTGTATGCACATGCATTGTGTTGTGCAGTAGAATGTTACAGCTTGAGGATGAAGGGCCAGGCCAGAACCCCATGGACAAGACTGAAGGTCTCACGTCTAAGGAGAGGGTACTCCTGGTGCCCTCATCAGTTCCCAGGATCAGATCCTCTTAAGAAGATTGGGAGCTGCAGGTATCAACACGTGGAATAGTGGCAAGAATTACCATGCATTTAGACAAGAGGTGGCACTGAAATCTGGGAGAGAGGAGGGTGGAAGCCCATGTCCTTCCTGGGCTCCTCAAGGGTTGGCCTGAGAGCAGCCTGGTGTCTGGCTGACCTTGCTGCAACAATGGAAATACCTGTGCTATTCTGTCTGACACAGACCTACCACCCACATGTGGCAACTGGGTGGTAGGTGACCAGGGTGACTTAGAACTGAATTTTAAATGAAATCTAACATTTATTTTAAATGGTTTTACGTAATTGAACAGTCAATGGCCACACGTGGCTAGTGGCTCCGTACTGAACATCCTCAGCAGGGATGACAGAGCCCAACATGATGAGCTGCATCTTATAAACACACCCCTAGGACCACAGTGTGTGATCCCGGTACCTCTCCCTTTCAAAAACCCCTTATACCTGGGCCAAACTTGAAGGCTCTGGGTTTTCTTTTTATGATGGGGGTGACACATTTTTCATTGACGATCTAGCTGACTATATCTGATATATTAAAATATGAGAAATAACTTTAAGAGTACCCACAATATGCAAAGAGGGTGTCATGCTGGGAGCAGAATATACAAAACTCTCTGGGACATGGTATACAAAACTCTCCAACTAGACATTTTAAAAGCACAAGGGCCAAAGTCATGCAATGAAGTCTTTTAGAGCTTCTGAATAAGATGCCACCCAGGGGAAGTGACCTCGTCTAGTGATTGGGGATGTGAAAGCGGAGGACGACGCACCCCTATGTGTTGCTTATTAAACCCAGCAGGGCCCTAAACACACGATTAGGATCTAGACACAACTTATTTGTCTATGATACTATTGGGCAGGAGTCCCTCTCTTTCTGTGACCCTCTCATAAAATCTTTTTGCTTGTAAAAGAACCCTCTCTTCAATTCCCTGGTAACCAGTAGCTATGTGTCCTTGACATCCTGCATTCAACTTGAATGTTTGGCAGAAGGTCTATTCTTTGCCAGCCAGTCTGACTGGTGTTTTGCATAGAGCATCTCTAAGCTTGATCACAACCCAAGGGTTATGTATATGTAACATCATTTTGGAGATGGGTAGTACCAACCACCAGCAGTTTCAAGTGAAGGATGGAATCTAGACCCTGGGGCCTGGTCTGCTTCTAACAATCACTCTGCCCCCAGAAAGGGATTTAGAGACACTCCTTGGAACTGGACATTTATAGGTCAAAGCCACAGTTCTAGAGATTTTATTATAAACACAAGGGCAGGTGATGAGTCCAGGGGCTCTCCTGGGCGAGTATGGCACAGTGCGGGTGAAGGCAGCTGCGGTGGGGAGGGAGCAGCAGCAGCCCATCCCCTAATGACCAAAAAGAGCAGCCCTTCAGGTCACCATCATCTGCAGTCAATGAGGCTCAGAAGCCAAGCCACAGACACCAAGAAACCATGGCCCAAGCTCTCAACCAGAAGCGAAATTGCTTACATCCTTCTCATAAGAAAAAAACATTTCACACGAAGCATGCAGATAACAAATGGTCTGAGAGAACCAAGCACAATGGACTAAGAATAATGTTAAAAAAAAAAAAATCTTAAAGACCAAAGCCATTCAAATCATCCTGTGAAGAAAATGTTACAGGTGGGTTTTCCTGTCTGACTGGTGCCCACATTCTTCCTAAGAATTATTTCATGTGCCTTCGCCTCCTGCAAGTCTTACAATTGTGTGCTGAGAACATGCCGACATTCTTATTCTACCACCCTCCTCCAAAACTTCTGCAGAGTGGCAGACCTTAGGAGAATATAAGTTCCCAGGGAAAGGGGTGTTCGCAACAGAAAAACACAAGCTCTCTCTCTCTCTCAATCTAACACACACACACGCACGCATCAAATGGGGAAGGGTCACTCTGGCCTGCCCAGTGTCTTTGCAGTCAAAGGTACACGCAGTTGCCATAATACCCAGCATATCAATAAAGCTCAATGTGGTGAAAACCCTGTCAGGCTTTAAAGATGTGTTTGTGTGTCATAAAATCCCACTAACTAGCTCTCCAACAGTGGACCTCAATCCTGGCTGCTGCCCTGGGTGAGGTGGAGTAGGAATAGCTTTAAGAAATATCTGAAGGCAGGCTGCACACCAGAGCACCCCAGTCTCCTTGGAGGTGGCCTGGGCTTTAGGACCTGAGTGACAGAGGGTGCAAGTATGTTTGAGACCACAGCTGTACACCTCTGGGCAAGCTGTTGAACCTCTCAAAGCCTCACTCTTCATTGGAGGACAGAATGGTGCCAATAGTCATGAGGCATGATGTGTTTCTAAGTTACTTCTTTTCCTGGTCTCATCCTACTCACTCTTTTCCCCCAAGCGAACCTTATTATTATCATTTTTCTTAATTGAAAAAAATACGCACTCATGATCATTGTAAATACTGCAGGCACACCAAAGCAGGCAGAATAAAAATACAAATTTCACCTTTTTCTCGAAACCTATTCTCCCCTCCCCCCAAATAACTTCTGCTCTTAATTTGGCGCTTACAATTCTAGGTCATTCTACATATTTACACACACATATGTACACCTGGACACATTTGTATAGGCAGACATGCATCTATACATAGTAAATAACTATCCAACGTCACTTCAATTATGTACGTGCATGAGTTTTTTATTTATTATTTCTTTACTTATTATTACTATTATTTTTGAGACAGGATCTTGCTCTGTCACCCAGGCTGGAGTGCGGTGGCATGATCTTGGCTCACTGCAGCCTTGACCTCTTGGACTCAAGCAGTCCTCCCACTTCAGCCCCTCAAGTAGCTGGGACTACAGGTGCACACCACCACTCCAGGCTAATTTTTTTTTTTTTTGTATTTTTCATAGAGGTGGGGTTTGCCATGTTGCCCAGGCTGGTTTCAAACTCCTGAGTGCAAGTGATCTGCCCAGCTCGGCTTCTCAAAGTGCTGGCCTGAGCCACTGCACCGACCCAGCAGGAGTTTTTTAAACAAATATAATATGTTACATCTTGCTTTTTCACTAGTATAAGTTGGACATCTTTGGTATATGACAATTCCACATTTTTTAGAAGCCTGCATAGGATTCCAATATATAAATCAACTGCACTTCCCTTAGTGATATTTCTTTTTCTTTTTTTTTTGCAATTATAAAATAAAACATTGCAATGAATTACTATATGCATATACATTTCTCTACTTTTGTCAATTTATATGTGTAATAGGTTCCTAAAAGTGAAATTGTTAAGTCAAAGCACTTGTGTTTTAAATTTTAAAAACTATTACCAAATGGCCCCATCAGCGCCCGCCTATATTTTTGTCTTATTAATTTGAAAAGACTCACTGCATATAAAAGTTATTGATGCTTTCCAACAAGCATTGAAATTATATATATCTTATCATTTTTTCATTTATTTATATATTTTTTCATTATTATAGGGATTTGCTTAAAATTTTAGAAAATCATTCTCATCAATCTGGTGATGTATGATTATAAATTCACGTTTTATCAGATTTAGACAGGCCTCTTCACGATTATTTTAAAACTCACCTAAGTTTTCTTTTAATAGTTTTATGATTTCAATGCTATATTTTTGTTTTTTGTTCAGTTTGGAATTTATTTTGCTATAAAGAGCAAAGTTTGGTTTTTTTTCCAAACAATCTGTGTTTTTCCCAAGACCATTCATCCACGGCCCTGCGCCTCCCCTGCCCGGTGTGGAAAGCCTCCCTTACCCTCAAGCCTGCATGTTATCTGGGCCTGGGGCTCCACTCCCCACAGCAGCTTCTCCTTACAATTTTGTGGAGTTTATCTCCCTTAACAACTTTATCTTACATTTCTTCCCTGAGTTGTCTCATAAGTCTCTCTCTAAGTTTTTGTAAATCTAAAGTGAAAGAAACACTTTTGTAAATCTAAAGTGAAAGAAAGAAAACAAAGTTTTTGTAAATCTAAAGAGGCAACGCATTGGGCTGTTCAAGCCGTCCAGCACATGGTGCTTTGTTATGAAAGCCCAATCTGACTGATACTCCAATTCCGCCATAACAGACATCGACACAGCTTCCAGGGTATTCTTAGAAGAGATAAGCTCTGGGGAATACTTTACACATAAGTCTTTGCGGACACTGCTGGCTTCTTGAGGGATATCATCCCTCACAAATACTTGCCTTTCTGTCTTCCTTCTAGCATCAGTCCTTCTCCCCAGCTGCCAAGCTGCCTTTCCTTGACCAAATCACTGGAGTCCCACCTACCTCACCAACATTTCCATAACAGGAGGGAAAAGGAACTGAAATCTGTCCATATCCCCACTTGCATTCCAAGCCTTCATGGCACTTCATACTTCCCCTCCTAACCCTCACAACAGCAACGCAGGCAGAAAGCAGCAGTTCTGCCTCATAGGGGGACAGACACTGACAGGGAGGTCAGATGTAGGAAGCACAGGGACACTTGCTGCCCGGGGCTTGGTGCTCACTTCATGTGTGGCTCTAGTTCACCCTGGATAGTAAATTTATCTCTGTGGAAGGAAGGCATGCATAAAAGCTTCAGCTGTTCTCACATGAACCTCTCATTGGTTTGAGATTGTGTCTAATTCCTATTGTATGTGCTTAACTTCTCAATGCAAAAGCTATAAAGATCACAGTACGTTTTATATAAACATCAGTAAAGAGTAAAATCGGCACATCTAACACTGAGCCTGTGTCCTCCCTCTGCCTCTTCAGGCTTTCTGGAGCTGCTGACAGGACTGCAAACCTGCCCATCACTTAGGCTGGACAGCAGATCCTCTTTTACACCTTATTAGAGTAGCAGATGTGGATTCTGGTTCTGGATTGATTAGACACACCTAGGTTCAACAGTTCTAATCCCAGTAGCATCACATAGTAGTTGGACAAATCCCTTTGCCTTTCTGAGCCCATTTCTAATCAGGTTGAACTAGATCCTATGCATATTTAAACAGGCTTCTAAGAAATCTATGAATTTGGACCCTCAGTGTCCTAATAAGCAGGACAGACTTTATGACAGAGCTACATGACCACCGGAACCAATTTGGGGAAATCTAACACCGAGGCCTGCGATGCAGCCTGCTCTAGCCAGGCTCTTCCCCCCGTCCTCACTGTGACTTCCTTCACATAGCCATGACCATCAGCTGATTGGTGTTGCTAACAAAAAGGAAGTGGTGGCCTTCCACCTCAAGCATATGAACAGCTGTAAATGCAGAGAAGGGGAAGAAACAACATTAAAAAACAATATTACGGAAAATGCAGTCATGGCATGTTGAGGAGCTGGGAAGATATTCCATGAGTAGCTTGACAATGAATGCTGTCCTTGAAAGGCATGGAGCAAGACAGGCTCACACTGATGGGGTCAATCACAGCCCCCAGTGCAGGCAGGCAGCAGTGTGAGGGTTCAAGGTGGGAGAAGACCAGAGGTGGAGTGCCTTAGAAGTGACAGAGACCCAAGGGAGGAATAAGGAGGAGCAGGAGGAGAAGGGAAGAGTAAAAGCTCTTCAGCTGCAAGCAAGTGGCAGAAGCCCCTCGCAGGAAAACATATGTGTGTGTGGCTTCATTTGAACAGGGAAGGCTCGGCCACATCCACAAAGAACAGTGGGCTTCTCCCACCCTTACACCACACACACCAGTTACAAGCCCATCCTGCCCGGCGGACATCCTTGCCCTCCTCCTATCTTATGCGGGATAGGCTGCATTCTTGCAGCCTTAAAACACTAACACCTAGGGTACCTAAAAAAAGACTAGCACACACCTGGAAATGCCCAGTACATCAGGAAAGCTGACACCAGGAGAGAGAGGCACCAAGCATGCAAACAGATGACTTGATGCCTGAGGAGACACGGGTAATGGTGGACTCAAACAAGTAATAAAATACACAGGAATCTAATACATCACTTAACAAAATCCCAAAGAAGTAACTCCATTCCTTCGAAATTAACCGCCTGCTCGCTGAAGTAATCACAGGAAAACCAAGTGGATGGACTGAAGAACAGGATGGACAGGGATGAGGGACTTTCTTGAGATAAAGATTAATCTGATGGTTTCATAAAAACACAGTGCAAATGGCAAAGGAGAGGAAAAGAACGAAAAGAAAAAGTGCATTCACTACAGCCCTGTTTATAATATCAAAATTTAGAAAGACTTTGACATGCTATTCTGGACTGTCATAATAAAATATAATAATCACTGAATATGGAGACCTCCCACACCTCAACATATTGTTGATATGAAAGTTCCTGAGTGATAAAGGTATTAAGACATACACACCCCACTATTATATCTTCTGAAGATGTGCACATCACATGAATCCACTTTAGAAAGGACGAAAGATAGAAGAGAAGAGCCCCAGCTGCTCTTGCACAGTGGGACTGGGGGTGGAGCTGGGACTGAGCGTGGAGGTTGAGAAGGGCTTTTCTGTTGCTCGCTGTATCTGAATCCTGTATTAAAGGATATATGCTCATGTACCAGTTATGCTATTGGAAAGAGGATATGCAACTCTTCTAAAAGAAAATATTAGAAAGTTCTCCCATCTTGGAGGTCAGAGAAACCAACTTTGGCAATTGTAGTTGCTCATCTGAAGCCTATCTGGATGTGCCCTCCCTTCAAGACTGCAGGGCAGATTCCCAGAGTCAGCCCGCCTGAGAGGCTCTGACAGTTACGTCAGTTTTAACCACACACCAGGTACCTGGCACTGCAGGCACGTCTCCGTTAGGTATCACAGCGCAGCCCTCTGTGACTGCTGCATTGACAAAGCCTTCAAGAATAGCTTACAAATAAAGAAGGGGGATTTGAACCCAATGGGGCCTCAGACCCTTACTCTCAACTACTATCTACAAAAATATTCAATGAATGTGACTTTGAGGCACTGTATCAATCAAATAATTTATATATTGTTAGCATTTAAGATGAAAACGATCACAACATTCTGCTTCTACCAAGCAAAGCCTAAGGAGCTTGTAAAGGAGCAGGAAGAGGTCACACAGTGTTTCCCAAAGAGGCTACAGCAGAGCCAGTCCTGAAAGCCTAAGAAAAAATGCACGGCAGGGTCACAGAAGCTTAGGACCACCGGCTGAGACTGGTCCTCTCGGAGAACCTCTGTGCATGTCACCTGCACAAAGGCTCTGAAGATGCCCATGATATTCATCCCTGCTTGCTGCACTTTATTCCATCCAGCATTTCTCACGCTTACTTGAGCAAGCTTCCCAGGGAATTCCACTTAGCGTTGCACAGTGTCCACTTCAGAAATCAATCAAGGAAATTGAGGAGAAAGCCAGCAATCTGCTTGAGGTCTCGTGGGATCTCCATGTCCCCCAAAATAAACATTTTCGTCACTCAGATAATAAAATGGCAGGGTTGTATCAAATACAAAAGTGACATTGACACTGATGTAAAACATAGATGCCTTTAGAGTTAAAAATCATCTTTCGTTAATGATTCAGAATGCACCCTGATGGCAGAAATCATAGAAGTTCTATGCTGCAATGAATAAATAACCATAGAAATAAAAAGCTCTGGAAAAATGTTTTCAATAATGATGACAGTGGATTTACAATAGGTAAAATGTAGGTGAACGTTGATAAGAGGCATTGGTACAACAAAGGGTATGACAAACAATTTACAGAAAACATATTTGGTTGACAAATATTCCCCATAGGGCCAGGCACAGTGGCTCATACCTATAATCCCAGCACTTTGGAAGGCTGAGGCAAGAGGATTGCTTGAGCCCAGGAGTTCAAGACCACCCTGGGGAACATAGAGAGAGCCCATCTCTACCAAAAAAAAAAAATACACACCAAATACCACCCCAAATATTCTTCAGGTATTACTATATGTATAGTAAGACTGAAAAGCAACTGTTAGACTGGAACAAAAAGATGGAAGTTTCCAGAAAAAAAGAGAGAAAAATGGAACTGTGAGATTACGTGGCATATCTGACCCTGTAGAAAATGTGTCAATTGGCACAGTACAAACTAAGAAAACACAAAAACAAAGCAAAGGTTTGCCCCAGAAACAGCAAAAAGGGGAACAAGAAAGAAAATGAACTGATATGCCTTGCTTTAGCAGTGAACTATATTTATATAACCATAATAAGTAAACACCAAATAACTTCTTAACCTCAAATGAGAGAATACTTGTCCTGGGATGGTGTGGGAAGGAGTGGAAGGTGATGGTGGTACAGGACTGCCAAGTCCTCAATTCTCAGTGTCAACGAACACTGTCTAAAGTTAGTACACCAAAAATAAAATTGCAAATATGCCAATCATAAGGAAATAATGAGAATTCTAGAGGAAATAACTCAAAGCAGTACCAGAGGATGGGAAGAATGAAAAGAAGAAAGCATTACAAATGAAAATTAAGCAAAAAGAGAAATTAACTTAGGTCACACCGAACATTTTCATGTCAACTCAACAGGAACTGATAGATGTCATGTTAATAAATTACCAGGTTGACCAAGGTAAAATAAGGATTTATCAGTTAAGAGAAACCAATGCAGGGGAAAAAATGAAAGGTCGCATGCTCAACACTTAAATGTTACTTATAGTCAGGCAAAGTATACCTAAGTAAAGCAATATTTAAACTAAATCTCTGCCCTTGGCCCTCCTCCTGTTGAATTTACATTCTCTCCCCAATTAACAGTATCCAGGTCAAGAGCCTCCCTCACCCAGACTCCAGTCCAGGCTGCCTGGGTGGACCTGCAGCTTGCCTACATGGTTTTCACTTGGGTCAAGATATCTCCCACTCTGCACCCAGCCTAGAAATCCACTGTCTCTCCACACTTGTGCTTCCTTCCAGCGCTCCAGGACAGCAGTGACTGCAAGCGCCTTTCCAGCTCAGAGCCAGGATCCCAGTTTCAGAGCCAGACACCTCTGAGCAGAGACAGGAAAGCTCACAGTACTCCTCAATAATCTAGTCATCATCACCATCCTAACCGTCTTTGCTTGTTCTACTACCATCTGCCTTTGGTCAGCTGCCAGAAATCAACACGTGGTTTCCCAGAAAGAAAAGAATCAAGGGAGTCATTTTTGATTTGTTGGGCGTACTATAACCTAAACAAAATATTTTGATTTTGGGTATCTTTGGTCTTGGCTAAATTCAACTGTCTTTAAGATTCCAGTTTAACCACCTTTTAAGAGAGGTAGGGCAAAACTTACACAATTGGACTCATAAAGGAAAAAATATTCAAATGGATAAAAGCTAATATTTGGTCAGATAAAATTATAAGCAAATAGAAAATTTCCCTAATAACATCATATCAAAATGAATTAACTTTCCTAAAATCCAGTCATACTAGTTCTTAAAACATCTTCCCAGAATCCTTCAGTAGAAAACCCTTTTTTCCTAGGGTTCAAATCCAACCTGTCTAACTAGAAGAGGATAAGATACAAATCAGGCAACGTGATTACAATCTCTCATTAGGACTCTGCCTTCTGCTTTTAGTTCTTTAGAAGAAAAAGTCATGTTCAACATGTAGACTTTTGAAACAAATTCTACCCAAAAGGCCTAAATTTTTGTTTTTTCTCCACTCAGTTACAGCTAAACCAGTCCAGAAGTTGTGGAAAATGTTGAAACCTGCAATGTAAGAGTAGAAAAGTCAGGGGGTAGTTGGAAAAAATGTCTATACATCTATACAGGGAAAGTTGAGAAAGTAAAAATTAGCCATCACTTAGGTGTAGACAACTAACACAAACCCAGCTGGTTGCAAAGTTAACAGGAAATAAAATTTCTTCCATGGACAGACTGCAGCTGTAAAGGGTGACGGTAACCCCTTTTGTGAGTAACTTCTGCTCTCTTTCTCTAAAATCGTAGCCTGTCAGAAACTCCGCTGTTCAAAATTATATTACAAAGGAAACATCCGCTCTTACTTGAAGAACCTTTATTTTGATCGATATGATTGAAAATTCAGTAAAATCTTGCTATTTTAGACTCCCTTAAGGGAGAGGAACTGCCCTTCTAATTACTGGAAAGTGTGAGGTATTGAGCAATATGAATGCACTTTGCTTTCAAAAGCAAACCATAGTTCAGTGGAGTCTAATACAGACTGAGTCCATCATCTCCAGCTCTAAAAAACTCTGAAAAACAAGCCTTTTTTTTCTTTTTGGTAAATTTTAGAGAAGCTCTTGTAGTGATACCACCTGCTCTAAACAGACACACAGCTATTTATAGTCTTCATTTTTCCACTTACTGAGAATATGCATGTTGTTAAATGTGAAAGTGCAGAAATATTAATGCGTGGAATTACAGGATTCTCTCCAGACTATACTGGAATGGCAAGTAATCAGCAGCATCAACATGTGTGTTTACCTCCCTAAATTCTGAGCGATGTCTTTCTCAATTCTAAAATTTAGTTCTATATTTTAATTCCAAATTCGGAAAAAGCTTGAATTCCAAAATACACTTTGGCACAAGCATGCTGGATAATAACCATGGGCAAACAATGTGCTAAATAAGTGAAGTTCTACTAAGAAGACATCAGTTTAAAAAACAGAATGATTAGACCTGCATTTAGAATATATATAGGGGCCTAACAAAGATCAAGGCAAATCATTTCTCAAGTGCAAATCTAGCAATAAAATAATGTTTCTACCAATTTCATCTCTCAGGAAAGGTAAAGACCTAAAGTATACACCCCATCTTTATCCTAGCTTAAAGCATTCTGGTTATTAAGACTATTCTAAAATCCTATTGTATATTTCACTTCAAATACAGAGGCTTTTAAAAAAAGTCTCCCCACGATACCTCAGTAGAAAAAAAATCTCTTTTTTCCTAGTGTTCAAATCCAAGGAAGAAGAGTAAGAGGATAAGACACAAATCAAGCAATTTGATTATAATCTCTCATTCAAATACACTTCAAAGTGCACTTCAAATACAGGGGGTAAGACAAATAAGTTTCTATTTTAATGCAAGATTTTTCTAAGTACATTAAAAGTGCCATTCGGATAGAACAAAGTGATTTGATAAAATAATTTTCACTGACAAAGATTTCTCACTTTAAACACTTAATAATTTACATGTATTTAAACCTTTTAGCTCAAATGTAATTCTATCTATGCACTGCTCAGACTTTCATTGGGGAGAAGGACATCAATGTATTTAGTTGCATTCAATCAAAATGCTGCCTGTGTAAAGGCAATGAATTTGTCCCTACTAAGACGAAGTCAGATTCTAGAATCAATTCAATTCCTTCCAGGAATTCTCAGGGATTAAAAGATTCCTTTTTTATTTTTTAATATGAAGAATCAGATATGGCATATCTCCAACTCCTTGTTTTGCTACAGACTGCAATGCTTTGAAGGTTAAAAAAGAAGAAGACGAAAAAGAAAAACTTCCAGTCAACAGTTCTACTTGAGTTCAACTGAATCTTCGGTAAGTCAGGCAAAACTCATAAAATATTTTGCAACAGCGTTTCCAACGTAAAAAAAGATTCTAACTCCCACTTCTCCAATTGTCTTTCTAGTCCCTGAACGTTGAAAAAACCAAAGAAGCTATCGCATTTGTATAGTTTTCAGGTAGGCTTAAGGTTTTGGAGCTGTATTGCCAAAAACAAACAAAAACAAAACCAAAAAACAAAGAATCACCTTACCTCTTAACTCAAGTTTACATTTTACTACGTAAAACTTTCTTGCTCTCCAGGTTCATTGGCTAAGTAAATTACTTGACAATGAAAATGTATTCACCAGAGTAATTATGCTAAATTTTAGTAGTGGTTCAGAAAGTTTGGTGTTTGAATGCAACTGCTGTTTCTTTCTGCAGTAAAACATTTGTCTTAGCTTATAAGACATCTGGACATTTCTACATTGAGTCACTTTGATCAATACTGCGGCATTTCCCCCATGGATTGGTGTAAATGGACAAAGGACACTGTTCTAGCTCCAAGATCAAATTCCTCGCTCTGTGCCTCATCCCAGCCTCGCGTCTCCCCCGGCGGGGCCGCGACCGCACTTTCCGCGCTCTAGTCCAGGGTCACTTTCCGCAGGTTCAGACCTCTGTCCCCTCCGCCCAGGCCCGGGCCCCTCTCCCGGCGCAGCTTCTGGATCCCGAGAGCCGGCAGATTCAGGAGCGAGGCTGGCGGACCCCACCGTATTTATTCACGTAGTTTCAGCACTTTTCCCTCCGCAGTGAAGGCCCTGCGGGCACCTTCCCGGTGTGACTGGGCACACGAGAAAGGCAGAACAAGAAAGGGCATGAACGCGGCGCGTCATCCCCCGAAACCCCCTCCGCTCACCAGAAAATTCTCACCGGGGAGGCGACGCGGCCACACCTACCTGCGCCAGGTGAGGCAAGGACTGGCGCTTGGGCGCAGCCGGGGCTCAGCCGGGGCGCAGCGCGGGGCCGCCAGCTCCTCCTCGCTCTTCTGCCGCCCGGGGTGGCCTCAGCCGCCCGGCTGCGGCGCTTCCTCATTTTGGGCAACTTCCTTAACGCGCCCGGGCAGGCGGCCCGCACTTCCTCCCGATGTCGCGCCCCGCCGCCTGGCCCGCCCTGCTGACCGCGCCCGTGCGCCCGGAGCTGGGCGGGCACGGGCTGGAGCGCTGGGCCGGCCCGCGGGATCCGCCTAGGCGGCTGCACCGGCAGAGGAATCCAGGTGCGGCGCGCCGCTCTCCTCCCGCCGGGTAAGGGCCCTTCGCAGGCAGGGAAGGTGGGACTGCCCGCGACCCGAACCACATCGGTTGCCCTCATCCCCGCCAGCGCGGTAACTTCTCTTACTGCCCAGGACCCAGGAACACTCAGCGGCCCTTTCCATTTGCTGTGCAGCAAATGGGGTAGAGACTCCACTGCAGGGCATAGTCCCTGGAGGGGGTATCTGGGTCACCAAGCCAACAGGCTGCAAGCCACCGTGCTGGAGCACTCAGGAGGCCGGGGCAGTGCTGAGGGGCCCGGTAGGTGAACAACAGACTTCACGGAGCACTAGTGGGCAATGGAGCGCGCTGCTTCTGAGGGCTTATTACTAAAGACTGCTTTCTTTGTAACACGACGGCTCTGACGTCTACAGCCAAATAAATTAAACGTAATCCTTTCCTATAGTCCTAAAAACGGTGTTGACTTATCTGCCTGATACACTTCTCTCAATTATCCTCCTTTTCCTGTTGGACATTCCTCTTTAAAATGTTCCCACAAAAACGGTATCCAGACCTTCTTGATAAAACCGATTGGCAGCGTCTGTTTTAAAAAGCTTTACCCTGAGCCAAAATGCGAGAAGCAAAATAAAATACGTATAATGTGCTGGATTGTAATTGCCATGGAGAAATTATAAAGATGGGACTGTTTATACTTAATGGAGCCCTCAGCCTTTTCTGTTTCCAGCGTTATTAGATTTTAATTCATTTTTGCAATTAATTTTTTAAACCTGTTAAAACTTCAACTGAATTACATTTAAATCAGTTTAATTGAGAAATGAATGATTTGGGAATGGGGTAGCTTCCAGAATCAAAGCAGATTCAGAGACTCCAGGGATGCCTCATGGTCAGAACAAATTCACAGACAAAAAAAGAGGAAGATATGGACAGAAATCAGAAGTGAAGTAGAGAAACAGCTGAATTGGTTACAAGTTGGCGTTTGCCTTGTTTGAATACTTAGCAGTTTATGAGTGTTTGAAGTATGGCCGCTGGGATTGGCCAAGACTCAGCTGTTGTTACAGGCCTCATACTCCTAAGTTAGATTTTCAGTCTTGCCTGCCTGTTAAAGCTAGGTTACAATTCATCCACAAGGACTCAAATATAGAAGTCTGGAGTCTTTTTCAGGCCACATTTAGTTTGCTTTAACAATTCCCCTTCTTTTGGTCATTTTCTCGATTTTGAGAGATTGACCAAAACTTTAGCACTGGTGTCACTATCACCATTGTAAATATATTTATATGGTCTTCAAACCCACTGGGAAATAGTAGAACAGTGGGTTTTGCAAGGAGGGAACAGGGAGTAGTTAGAGGGTAACTCCTTATGCTGGAACATCCTGTTTGCAGGGAAAAACAAAACCTGGTCTGTTCTGGGCACATTTAGCACAAGCGACTCCATTTTGGTTTGGTTTGGTTTGGTCTGTTGGGAGCTAGTGCATGAGCTCAGTCCAAAACAATGGTCTCCCGTAATTTTGTTTAATAAAATTCCCCCTTTTGGTTCAGGTTCTCACTTAGGTGAAAGTGTGACCAAAACATGCTGAGGACAATCAACATGTCATTCATAGATTATGGTGTCCTCATGGTTGCATATTTCTTTCAGCTTTTGCTATTCCAGTTGAAGAAAGACCATTTGGCATTCTAGAGATGGCCATGTGCAAACATTTAAAACGTTTGAGAGAATACAGTGCACCAGGGAGACTACTGTTGTGACTACCAGGAGGATAATACCAAGAGTTTGCTCCTTACCCAGGATCCCCATAAACCAAACTACCTAAAATCAAACAGATCAAAGAATGAGCTAGACGAATTCATAGCAAAAAGAACACCAGATTCACTAAAGCTTAAGACTAGCCTCAGAATTCTTTTTTGCATTAATCAAAACTTTACAGAGGAGATAATCTGTGGTTTTTACCATTTATTCAAACAGTTTGCACAGAGAGAGATAGAGGCCAGAAGTCTGACTGGTAAGAAATTCTTACCCTTTTTCTGGCATGCCAGACTTCTGGGCTCCCTTTCCCTAGGGAGCAGCCCTAGTGACTCAGCTCACCATACCATAGCCCTGGGGGCCAAGCTGCAACACTAAAGAACATTTTTTATTTTTTAAATGCACTTTAGTGCACTGTAATTCATTTGGAACATTCCTCTGTAAGTTATCTTTAGTAACATTTGCCATTTCTGTAAGACTCATTGCTTTCTAGGTCTAATGTATAAGCTGGAAGGAACTCAGTTTTCCAAAAATTAAGTATTCCATTTTTACCTAAAATATTGGCTTTGCTCTCAGATTTCCTTGATTACTTTAGCCAGTGATTTTTTCCTACCTAAGCATGCAAGAAAAATGAAACAAATGGGGTAGAACACAAAAATCCCTGCACATTTTCAAAAGCCAAATTTTACAACCCCTGCAATATTAACATTTACTACCTGTTTCTTTTTGACCCAGTCAGATGTAAGAGGTCTCTAACTGAATCCAAGCCAGTTAATTACCAGATAAAATCCTATCCTAGATCCAGTCCAGTTTCTGTCATGATTTCCAAACCTAGTTTGGAATAGAAATTTGCTTGAAGATACCTGGAGAGCTCAAAACACAAATCTATGGTAATCCAAAATTTGAGAGATAATTAATTACCACAATCCCAGCTGCTGTGAGAGACCAAAGGACACATGCAGGTCCTGCAGTTACCTTGCTTGTTCACTCAGTGCTCCTAGGGGTTCTTAGAAGCTCTACTTTGGGCCCCACTTCTGACACCATCTATTAAAAGAAAAACCTCAGCCGAATTAAATTTAAGGCAGTTTAATTGAGCAAAGAATGATTAATAAATTGGGCAGTGCCCAGAATCACAGCAGATTCAGAGACTTCAGGGATGCCTCATGGTCAGCAAATTTATAGACAACGGGAAGTGGCATACGGAAATTGGGTGAGGTAGAGAAACAGCTGGATGGGTTACCGGTTGGCATTTGCCTTATTTGAACAGTTTGAACACTCAGCAGTGTATGAGCGGTGGAAGTATGGCCACTGCAATTGGCCAAGACTCAGCTATTGTTACAGGCACAAACTCCTAAATTAGGTTTTCAATCTTGTCTGCCTATTAAGCTAGGCTACAGTTCATCCACAAAGACTTAAATATCAAATATGGAGTCCTTTTCAGGTCATACTTAGGTTGCTTTAACAAACCTAAATGGAAGATTTCTATTATGGTTATATTTGTTTATCATTGGACTTAATTTTACTTCAATTAGCAGGCAAAATGGCCATTGTTCCTGAGATGGAGGCTGCAGCATGTCTACAGGTGGTTTTCAGAGTTGGCAATATTGTTGGAGATGGGCACTGGGGGGCCAGTGTATAAAAAGGCCTAAAGGCTGGGCATGGTGACTCACGCCCATAATCCCAGCACTTTGCTAGTCTGAGGCAGTTGGATCATGAGGTCAGGAGTTCAAGATCAGCCTGGCTAACATGGTGAAACCCCGTCTCTACAAAAAAATTAGCCAGGTGTGGTGGTGTGCATCTGCAATCCTAGCTACTCTGGAGGCTGAGGCAGGAGAATAGGTTGAACCCAGGAGGCAGAGGTTGTGATATGGGGATCACACCACTGCATTCTAGCCTAGGCAACAGAAAGACTCCATCTCAAAAAAAGGAAAAGTACATATATTTGTTTTCTTATTCTGCTATGTTAATTTCAACATGTGAAGTCTCTTCGTGCCTATTGATGTTGTCTAAATGCTTCTACTGTTGCTTGCTTAGGGTATTGTTTATTTGTGCACTTGGTTATTGTCAGTTGGTGCTTCTATGAAAGAATCTTTGAGGCTGGGTAATTTATAAAGAAAAGCGGTTTGTTTGGCTCCCAGTTCTGCAGGCTATACAAGAAGTATGGCACCAGCATCTGCTTCTGGGGAAGGCTTCAGTCAGCTTCCATACATGACAGAAGGCAAAGGGGAGCCCACGTATGCAGAGATAACATGGTCACGGAAGGAGGAACAGAGAGAGGAGGGAGGTGCCAAGGTCTTTTCAGCAACCAGTTCTCGAGAAAACCATTACAGCAAGAACTCTCATTCCCAGGGCAAGACACCAAACCATTCACAGGGGATCCACCCCCCAGGACCCAGACAACTCCCACTAGGCCCCACCTCCAACACCGGGGATCAAATTTCAACATGAGACTTGCCAGGGCCAAACAAATCACAGCCAGACCATAGCAGTTATATCTGACTATGAGCCATTAATTGTCCTTAAATAGTTATTTGTGGGGATTAGTTCAGGCTAGGAGGAAGGTATTTGAAGAGAATTTGTCTTTGCTTCTTTCAGATGTCTAGGGTGGAACTAGTCTTTGGACAATTTAAGGTAAATTCTTCATTTATGCTTTTTGGACCTTCTATGTGATCTAAATTTGGGCTGTAAATTGGTGCACAATTTTGGTCAACTCATAGTTACAGTTTCTCAGGGGGGATTGTTTTTCCTTTCTTTCTCTGCACTTCCTTTCACATTTTCAGATTCTTGAAATCTGTGTTTCTTGTATGCATGTCTTTCTCTTCCTTAGTTTACTCCTTCATTTTGGTGACACAATCCCCCACCCCCGGTAGTTCTTTGAGAAATGAAAGTAGATATTTTTAAGACCATTTATTTCTAAAATATCAAACTTCAAGTTGGCCGATGGCTTGGATTATATAGTATTCTAGTTTAGAAGTTTTGTTTTTCACAATTTTTAAGTCATTATTCTATTATCTTCTTGCTTCAGGTGTCACTCTTGATAAATCCAAACAATTCTGATTTTTTAATCTCTTATTTCTACTTTGACGGAAGTTAGATCTTCTATTTGTCTGAAGTGTTTTGAAATGAATGATATATGGTAATAATATGAGGGCTACAGGACCAAATTGTTCTTTATTATCAGCATGATGCAAGCTTAGTGTAAAATATTAAATTATTTTTTAGTTACAAATTGAAAAATATGCATTTTATTTATGAGAAGTTTTCTTCAATTGTTTTATTGATGATTTCCTTCCTTTCACTTTTCCATTTTGCCTTTCTGGAACTATTATATTTGGCTGTTGGGCCTTTGTCTTTGTGGTATATTCTTATGGGCTTTTGCTGTTATTTTTATAGTACACTATCTTAAAAATGGTATTGCTGAGCCAAATGTTACATACCTTTTAAATTTTTAAATGTAATTTTTTGTTAGTAAGCAAGCTGTAATGATTTGCACTTTCCCTATGAGAAGTCTCACCTCTTCACATGTTTCAAGAACTGAGAGTTTTTGTGATATGACGGATGAATGGGAACATCTCCATTTTCTGTTTGCATTTCTCATCCCATAGGGAGACTGAGTATCTTTTCATGCATTTTTGAACATTTTCAGTCCTCTTATAAATTGCTTGTTTAAATCCTATGCTCATTTTTCTACTTGGTGGCTAATTGATTCCTTATCCATTTATAGGAGCTTCTTCATGTGAAAAGTACAATCTCTTGTCATGCTTGTAGATGCAATCTGCATTTCCCTTTTTTTATTTTGGCTTTGTTATGCTATTGTATGACTTGGGGTTTTATACAATTAAATATAATTTTACAATCTCTCTGTTTTTCATATTTCTTTTTAAAAATGCCTATATGAAAATTGCTAAGAAAATAAATCTTAAGTGTTCTCAAAACACACACACACACACACACACACACACACACATGCATGCATGCACACAATAACTATTTGAGGTAATGGATATGTTAAGTAGCTTGATTATGGTAATCACCTTACAATGTGTATATATCAAAACATCACATTGTATTCTATAAACATATACAACTTTTATCTGTCTACTATATTTCAATAAAGCTGAAAAAATTTAAAATAAAATAAACTTCAGCACTTAAACTTAACCTTGCCAATAAAAAGAAACCATTTTTAAAATGTCTTGCCTTCTCAGTCTCTTATATTTTATTCTAATATTTATATTCTTTAACTGCTTTTATACTTAGATTTTTCCTCTGGGATTTATTTTAACTTTGTATGTAGCATGACATATGTAACTAACTTGGTTTTCTTCCAGATGGATACACATGATTATACCAATTTTCATAAACAATCCTTTTCCCACTAAATGGAAGTGCCAGTTTTCTCATACATTGATTGTAGTGCTTCATCATATATCGTACCTATTTTGAATTCTAATCTTTTTCTGACCAGTTTGCTTTTCTTTGGACCAAAAGCATAGTTTTAAAAACAGCTACTGTTGAAAGCCAATGTCAAAAGAATTAAGAACTGGGAGAAAATGTTGGAAAAAACACATCTGTTAAAGGACTGTTACCCAAAATACACAAAGATCTCTTATAATTAAAAAATAAGATAAACAATCTGATCAAAAAATTAGCCAAACACCTTAAGAGACAGCTCACCAAAGAAGATATACAGATGGCAAATAAGTATATGAAAAGATGCTTCAACGTCATGTATCATCAGGGAAATGCAAATGAAGACGGTGAGCTAACAGGATGACAAAAATCCAGAACACCGACTGCACTGAACACTAGTGAGAATGTGGAGCAATAGAAATTCTCATTCATTACTGCTGTGAATGTAAGATGCTACAGCCACTGTGGACGACAGTTTGGCAATTTCTTACAAAATTAAACATCCTCTTACTACATAATCCAGTAATTGTGCTTCTTGGTATTTACCCAAGTACAAATATAATACTGGATGGACTCTGTCAAGTAGAGATCCCACATGCTGCATCTATCAATGCTCTACAGCTTCAGGGTGTTATTCTGTTGTTGTATTGCAGTGACATCAAGGTGGGTACATGGTTTCCCATTGAAACCTTATGTTCACACAAAAACCTGCACACAAATGTTTACACCAGCTTTATTTACTAAATTTATCACCAAAACTTGGACACAAAAAAGATGTCATTTGGTAAGTGAATGGTTATATAACCTGTGGTACATCAATGTAACAGAATATTATTCCACACTAAAATGAAATGCACTACTAGCAAGTTATGAAAAGAGATGGATGAAACCTAAATGCATATTTTTTTTTTTTTTTTTTTTTTTTTTCTGAGACGGAGTTTCGCTCTTGTTACCCAGGCCGGAGTGCAATGGCGCGATCTCGGCTCACCGCAACCTCCGCCTCCTGGGTTCAGGCAATTCTCCTGCCTCAGCCTCCCGAGTAGCTGGGATTACAGGCACACGCCACCGTGCCCAGCTAATTTTTTGTATTTTTAGTAGAGACGGGGTTTCACCATGTTGACCAGGATGGTCTCGATCTGTTGACCTCGTGATCCACCCGCCTCGGCCTCCCAAAGTGCTGGGATTACAGGCTTGAGCCACCGCGCCCGGCCAAATGCATATTACTAAGTGAAAGAAGCCCTCTGAAAAGGCTACATACTATATAATTTCAACAGGTGATATTCAGAAAAGAGCAAAGCTATCTGGTCAGTAAAAAGATCAGTGGCTGCCAGGGGTTGGTGGGGAGGGCAGGATGAATAGAAGGAGCACAGAAGTTTTTTTAGGGCTGTGAAAGTACTCTGTCTGACATTACAAGGGTGGACACACATCATTATACATTTGTTAAACGCCATACAATATACAACACCAAGAGGGAAGCTCAATGTAAACTATGGGCTTTGGGTGATTATAATGTGTCACAGTAGGTTCATCAATTGTAAGAAAATGCAGCAGTCCGGTGGAGCATGTTGATAATGGGGAAGGCTGTGCATGTGTGGGGTCAGTGGATACATGGGAAACCTCTGCCCCTGCCTCTCATTTTTGCCGTGGATCTAAAACTGCTCTAAAAATAGTGTTTAATTTAAAAAATAGATTTTTTTTGGTAGCAGTGGCAAGTATTCCTAATAGGCAATCCCTTAAATGAATGAAAGTACAAAGGAAATATAAACATCCCAAATTCCAGACATAATCATCATTAACATTAGGTGATCATTATAAAATTCTCTTTCTATATGTACACATGACAATAGATATAAAAATGGGCATCATTTTAAATATAATACATTTATTATACATTTCATGCATATTAAATATGAGCATTAAATATGACATTTAATTCTACTTAAATTTAACAGAATAAAAAGTTCTGAAATGGGATCTAAAGAATTGCTGATTTTATAGAAATGATTATTTGCTATAAATGTATCATTGCTGGCATGATCCCACTATGCTTAAAGGAAAAGATAAATGAAAATAATAAGCAGTTTTAATAATTTATCTAAACCATAAGCTTTAACAGACAGTATCAGTAACTCTGCTATGGTACATGAGCCAATTACCTCTCTCGCTCAGTTCACCTCTCAAGTTTTGCTAGCTATATGAGTTTTACGTGGTTAAATAAAAAAATTTTGCATGATTTATTGCAACCATAAATCCTCAGTGGTTTCTTCTTAGTTCTCCATTTAAAGGATGCCACATTCACCTCCAGACCTTTCTACCACCACATCTCATTCCTAACTTCTCTATTGGTTAGTTGGATGGACTCCATTGAGAAGTGATCTTGCTTACTGCATCTATCAATGCTCACCAGTTTCAGGATGTTATTCTGTTGCTGTTGTATTGCAGTGACATCAAGGTGGGCACATTGTTTCTCCATCCTACTTCCCTTTGTCCTAGACTCAGTAGATGTTTGTCCCCTGACCTTTTGGCATTGAGTGCTGTTTTGGAGGAATGTGATAGGAGCCGGTCCTTTGCCCTCTTTTGGATGAGTTTCTCTTCTTTCCAGGTGACTGAAGGAGTCTTTCTTTACCTGAGATATTAGGAAACTTGACAAAGGTATATACTGGTAGAGCTCAACCAGCATCTTTTCTTTCTTTTTTTGAGATGGAGTTTTGCTCTTGTTGCCCAGGCATTTGGAGTGCAATGCTGTGATCTTGCTCATTGCAACCTCTGCCTCTTGGGTTCAAGAGATTCTCCCGCCTCAGCCTCTTGAGTAGCTGGGATTACAGGTGCCCACCACCAAGCCCAGCTAATTTTTTATGTGTTTTTAGTAGAGTCAGGGTTTCACCATGTTGGCCAGGGTGGTCTCAAACTCCTGACCTCAGGTGATCCTCCCACCTTGGCCTCCCAAAGTGATGGGATTACAGAGAAGCCGTTACACCCAGCCATCTTTTATTTATTAGCACAATGCACTCTTTATTAGTAGATTTAGATCTTCATTCAAATATTATTATATCGTATGATTATAAATACCTTTTAATTTTTTTTTTTTTTTTTTTTGAGACAGAGTTTCGCTCTTGTTACCCAGGCTGGAGTGCAATGGTGTGATCTCGGCTCACCGCAATCTCTGCCTCACCGCAATCTCCGCCTCCTGGGTTCAGGCAATTCTCCTGCCTCAGCCTCCTGAGCAGCTGGGATTACAGGCATGCGCCACCATGCCCAGCTATTTTTTTGTATCTTTAGTAGAGACAGGGTTTCACCATGTTGACCAGGATGGTCTCGATCTCTTGACCTCGTGATCCACCAGCCTTGGCCTCCCAAACCTTTTAATTTGTTAGGTTCTTCTCTTTAAGTATATTAATTTTTTTGTCATCGATGTTTATTATCTTTTCTCTGATTGTAGTAATCTATTTTTTCCCCTGGTTCACAGTGATTTTCTCTCTCTCCCTTACTCTCTCTCTCTCTCTTTTTCAGTAATTAAATGTTCAGCTGGGTCTGCTTCATTTCTTGTTATTTCTAACTTACCTGCAGGTAGAATTATTGGTCCTCAAATTATTTCCCTATCTCTTGTTCCCTCTATTGCTCTCTTTTTAGTTATTTTCTCTTGGTTATTCAATTGTTTCTTGAGTTTTTTAAAAAAGTGAATTCATGCTCATATATCAAATTTTGTAGCCTGTGCACTTAAAATTCTTTCAGACTGGATTTTATTTTTAACATTGGCATGATATTTTTAAGGTTTGCCTAGCTGCTAGTTCATTCATTTTATCTTGTCCACACTTGGCAGCTTTCTTCAGACTTTCACTTTGCTCTGCCCCTTTGTGTGTGGCAGCTCCTTAATCCTCATGTCAGACCCTTTCTTACCCCTTTTGTGGATTACATTTGATGGCTTAATATTCCGTTTGAGCTTGATTTTCTACAGCCTTTGAGCATGGGAAGGGTGGGAGTGGGCTTAGCTGGAGTTGTGTTGGGCACACTGGGCTCCTCCCTCCAATGTGCGATTGTAAGGAACATAAGGGCTTCACTCTTCATTGAGGGAAGAAGAGGGCTGAGTTTATCCTGTCCATTGGTGGGCATCTGTGAGCTTCAGCTCATTCCCCCAGTTAATGTGGGTCCTTGGAGTCCTCACACTCTGACAAAATCATGCCACATTGCTGACATTGCCTTTTGATCTCCACTGCATCCATTTTCACTACCCCACAGTCAAAAATGAGAAACACTAAGGATAAACAATGGCCCCTTCTTCTCTCAAGATTTGAGTGAGAATTTTCAGGATTTTATACAGTCACAAGATATACTGTCTGGGATGGTGGAGTGTGACCTCGTTGTGATACTCTAAAACTTCTGGTTTTTATATGAGCCAGCACTTTTCAAAGTGCATTTTGTTACCTGGTTCTCCTTTTCTTGTTTGGTTACTACTGATAACTTTAGTGTTTTTGTTTCTTCCCCCATCCTTTTTTCTTGAGGGAGAAAGATAAGGAAAGGGAGGATTATTTTTTTTCTAGATAGTGAGGCCTTGATAGTGTGAAAATATTTCACTATGTTTTTCAGAATGTAGTGCCACACATGTTTTTTACTATAGAATATACGTTGTACTTTTTTTTTGAGACAGAGTCATACTCTGTGACTCAAACTAGAGTGCAGTGGTGCAATCATGGCTTCCTGCAGCCTTGACTTCCCAGGCTCAAGTGATTCCCCCACCTCAGCCTCCTGAGTAGCTGGGTCATTTTTTTATTTTTAGTAGAAATGGAGTTTCACCACATTGCCAGGCTGGTCCCAAACTCCTGGACTGCAGTGATTCACCCTCCTCAGCCTCCCAGAGTGCTAGGATCATAGGCGTGAGCCATTATACCCAGCCAGCATTGCACATTTTAATATTTATAATGTAAGGTTCTCATTTTTGTCTCTTCCAAATTAAAAAAATACACAAGTTATACGTGATATATCTGTTAATGTGCTTTAGGTTGCAAGTAAAAGAATAACCAAGTATTGACACAATAAACATGTATTGACAACAAAAGAAAAAATTGCATAGTTAAGAGAGCATCAGGTGTACTTTTATACATATTACATTAAATTGAGATAAAATTCATTATTTTAATATGTAGGTAACAACCCTATCTATCCTGTCCTATGAAGGGAAGTTAATTTTGATAGATGGCAATGATGGAGGTGAGTGGCTTATCTCAGTGATTTTCACCATCTCATCACATCCATCCAGCTGCCAAAATGGCACAGGATGTAGCCAGAGGAACAACTTCCTTCTGCTGGTATTCCCTATCCAATTCAACCAGATGTAAAAGTGACTTTTTACCTACAAATGATAAGCTTCCTCATTTTTCTTTTGTCAGTACTCTTTTGAACAAACCAAAGAGAGGAGTTACTTAAAGACCAAGGATAGTGTTTGAGGTGTGATCACATGTGTTTAAACCCAGTGGTGGGTGCACTGGCCACAGGTCAGGAAGCATGGGCTATAGCAGCCTCAGCTCTGCAACTTTTGTAGCTGTGCAGCTCTGAGCAAGTCAAGTTTTCAGTATACCTGATTCCTTATTTTTGTGTGTGTGAAATTCAAGGCAGCAAACAATTAAATAATTGAATTAGGGTCTTTTACTTGCCAGACATGACCCAAGCCACTGGAGATACAAAAGGATGAAAAAAACCTATGCTCAAAAATAACTCTTCCTTTTCATCTATTTCAATTGGTAACCATTCGTTGGCTTAGCAGATTACTCTTATAAAATATAATTATATAATTGGAAAGAAGTTCAGCTGTTATTTTTCATTGTAGCAAAGATTAGATGTTTTTTCTCATATTAAGATGTTCTCATTCTTTTCCTTTTTTTATATTTTTCAAAGTGCAGTTCCATTTTTAAGTTTTTGAAAGATATAATTCACATAGTATCCAGCTTACCTGTTTAAAATATATAATCAAATCATTTTAAGTGTATTCACAAAGTTGTACAACCATCACCACTATCAAAATTAGAACTTTTTTACATTTTTTCTTTTTGCGAAGAATGGGGTCTCACTATATTGCCTCAGAAGGTCTCAAACTCCTGGGCTCACAGTATGCTCCTGCTTCTGCCTTCTTAAGGGCTGGGATTACAGATGTGAGCCACTGCACCTGGCAGAACTTTTTTAAACCACGAAACAAAACCCCATACCCATACCACTTCTCATGCTTCCCACCCCACACAACCCTTTCTCTCCTCCCCAGCCATGGCCCTAGGAAAACCTCCCATTACTTTCTCTCTATATAGACGTGCTTATTCTGGACATTACATATGAATTGCATGATATAATATGTGCTCTTTGTGACTGGCTTATTTTACTTAACATAATGTTTTCATTTATGTTATAGCATACATCAGTATTTTTGAGTACCAAATAATATTCCATTGTATGGATATGCCACATTTTATTTATCCACCCAGCAGTTTCTGCTTTTTGGCTACTATAAATAATTTTGCATCAACCATTCCTATACAAGTTTTTGTGTGGGTGTATGTTTTCCTTTTTTCTTGGATATGTAACTACAAGCAGAATTGCTGAGTCATATAGTAAGTCTATGTTTGTCATTTGAGGAACTGATACTGTTTTCAAAAGCGGCTTCACCATTTTCAGATTTCCACCAGCAAAATAGGAGGGTTCCAATTATTCCACATCTTTGCCGACTCTTGTTATTGTCTGTCATTTTGATTATACCCATCCTAGTGGGTGTGAAATAGTATCTTATGATTTTGATTTTCATTTCATTTATGACTAACAATGCTGAGAATCTTTTCATATGCTTCTTTGTCATATGTATAATTTAGGAGAAGTGTCTATTCAGCTCATTTGCCCACTTTTCACTTGAGTCGCTTGTCTTTGTATCATTAAGTTGTAAGACCTCTTTACATATTTTGAATACAAGTCTCTTATTAGACATAGAATTTACCAGTATTTTCTCCTGTTCTGAGAGTTGTCTTTTCTCTTTTGTGATGGTGTCATTTGCAGAATAAAAGTTTTTAATTTTGATGAAGTTCAATTGATCAGTTTTTTCTTTTGTTGTTTATGCTTTTGATGATGTATCTACCAAACCACTACCTAACGTCATGAAGACTTACTCCTATAATTTCCTCTAGGAATTTTATAGTTTTAACTTTCACATTTATGCCAAACATCCATTTTGAGTTAATTTTTATGTACAATGTGAGGCAAAGGTCCAATTTCATTTTTTTGCATGTAGGTTTCCAGTTGTACCAACTCAACAGTAGTTGTTAAAACAATTAGTCTCTCCCAATTAATTGAGTTGATACCCTTTTTAAAAATCAATGTAAAGGTTTATTTCTAGACTTTCAATTTTATTTCACTGATCTGTATAATTATCTTTATAAAACCACCTTTTCAAAAATCATAACAATGAGAAAAAATGACAGCAAAAGGTATCTGATCTAATCAAATTCCATCTTGCCATTAACCTTCAAACTGCCCTTAATGATTCCTGGATCTGGACCAAGCTATCTTGGGGAGACATTTAGTTTATACTTTAAATGATAATAGCCCTTCCCCCAATTAAACCACCCTTGTAAGGCTAATGAAAGGCCACCAGGTAAAGAGGATGTGAGAAGACTGAATTTTGCTAAGGTGAAGACATAATTGATTACCAGATATTATTCAGAGGTCACAAGATTTGCAAGTCCTCCAATTACATCTGCAGTTAACATCACCATCGTAGAAACTAAGATTGGCTTCCTGAGATATCTTTTTAGGTTTTTGAATTTCTGACAACCAGCGGCTTGATCTGGACCCACCAACCCTGCTGACCCCACTGACCCTGCCGACCCACTGACCTCCCTGACCCCACCAACTCTGCTGACCAGTCCTGTGGCCCCACCCAGAAGCAGACTCCCTAGCCTTCCATACTATCTTTGAAAAATCCTAGCCTCCGAATTTTCCGAGATTGATTTGAGTAGTAATTCCATCTCTCAAGTGGTGTGGCTGGCCTTGTGTCAATTAAACTCTTTCTGTATTGCAGTGCCGTGGTCTCAGTAAATTGGCTTTTCCTGTGCAGTAAGCAAGATGAACCCATCAGGCATTTACAAGTACAAAAGAGTTTTTAGTACCGCAGCTTTGTAGTAAGCCTTGAAATTGAGAAGTTTGAGTCCTACAATTTTGTTTCTTTTCAGGATTGTGTTGGTTATTATGGTTCCTTTGCATTTTCATATGAATTTTAGGATAAGCTTGTCCATTTATGTGAAAAACAAAAGCTGAGATTTTGACAGGGATTGTGTTGAATCTCTAGATCAATTTGAGAGTAAATATTAAATATTCTTATCCATAAATGTGGTCCTTTTTTGGATATTCTTTATCTTCTTTTTTAAATATGGTTTTCTTTACTTCTTGGAACATATTATAAACCAAATGAACTAACCCTTTCCTTCTGCAACCATCTGAATGGACGCCCTCTTGGCCAAAAACATTTCAAAATTAACCTGAAAAACTCATTCGGGCCATGATGGGAAGGAGGTGCTAAACATACCTTATTATACCCTTCTCCCTTTTGAAACTACTAACAGAAAAGACTCTTTAAGTCTGACAAGAAGCATTAACAATAGATTCTCTGAAACCTGCTACTTGGAAGCTTCATGTACGTGATTAAAACCTTGATCTCCACAACCTCTTATTATAGCTCAGACATTCCTTTCTATTGATAATGACTCTTTCAACCAACTGTCATCAGTAAAGCTTTGGATACACCTATGACCTGGAAGCTCCCACGTCCAGTTGTCCCACCTTTCTGGACCAAACTAATACACATCTTACACTTTCTGATTGATGTGTTTTGTCTCCCTAAAATGTATAAAACCAAGTTGTGATCCAATCACCTTGGGCACATGTTCTCAGGATCTCCTAAAGGCTGTGGTCACAGGCCATGGATCACTCATATTTGGCTCAGAATAAAGCTCTTCAAATATTTTATAGAGTTTTACTCTTTTTGTCAACTATATATTATGTATTTATATATATTTACATAATAATACTTATTATTAATTAATAATAATTAAATATATAATATAATAAATTTATATAATAATAACTCCTTTGAAATCTGCTAAATCCACCATTTGAGTCCTTACAAAGGCAGTTTCCATTGCCCATTTTTTTATGTCCCAGTGTATGGGTGATATGTTCCCAGTTCTACATGTGTCTCACTGTTTTGTTGTTGAAAACCCAACATTTTAGGCCAGGCATGGTAGCTCATGCCTGTAATCCCATCACTTTGGGAGGCTGAAGTGGGCAGATCACTTGAGGTCAGGAGTTCAAGACCAGCCTGGTCGACATGGTGAAAACATGTCTCTACTAAAGATACAAAAAAATTAGCCAGGCATGGTGGCATACACCTGTAGTTTCATCTACTCAGGAGGCTAAGACAGGAGAATCGCTTGAACCCAGGAGGCAGAGGTTGCAGTAAGCCTAGATCATACCACTGAACTCCAGCTATGGCAATGGAGTGAGACTCTGTCTTAAAAGAAAAGGAAATTCAACATTTTTGATATGATATTATAGCACGTCTGATACTGATTGCCTTCTAAGGGTTTCTTGTTGTTGCTTGCTTGAGCATGGGTTTAGGGTTGGAGTTCAGTGAGATCTATTTCTGTACCAATGTGCAGCCTATGATGCTACTCTTCTGTGAGTGCCATCTTGGTATCTTGGTTGTGGAAGCCATCTCTCTGACCACCAGGATGACTGCTGTCTGAGTGGGATTCTCTTTGGCTCTCTCTGTCCCTGATCTCCCTGTTGAGCTTAGGTCTGGTTTGTTATTGGTGTCACACCAGATCTTGGTCTGTTCTAATGGCCTGCTGATTTCTCTGCTGTTCTCAACAATGCCCTAAGGTATAAATTCCTCCAGTCAGATCCTGTTAAGGTCAGTGCTCTTTGCAGGACAGCTGTTACCAGTCTTGGCAGCTTGCTCCCACATCAGGAGACCTCTGAGCTGCATCTTTTCCTCTGTTAATATTCCAGCTGGTCTATGTTTTACTTGCTGCTCCTGGCATCATTGTTGTTCCTGGCATCTATATTTTACTTGTTGCTCCTTTTTTAAAATCATCTAAAAATGTATTTACTACTTACTAAAGTTCACCCATTTCCTTGTAAATATAACAGGAAAAATATTTGGAATGACAGGCATATATTAAATTTCAGAATCAAAACTTTCAACACTAAAATAAATAGTATTTATACTATTTGCTGTTAGAGATCAATTTGCTTTTAGTGGAATCTATTCTCTTTTTCTTTTTTTTGGTTTTTATTATTATTATACTTTAAGTTCTGGGGTACATGTGCAGATCTTGCAAGATTGTTCATAGGTATACACATGCCATGGTAGTTTGCTGCCTCCATCCCCCCGTCACCTACATTAGGTATTTCTCCTCATGTTATCCCTCCCCAATCTCCCCAACTCTCCAACAGACCCCAGTGTGTGATATTCCCCTCCCTGCATTCATGTGTTCTCATTGTTCAACACCCACTTATGGCTGAGAACATCCAGTGTTTGGTTTTCTGTTCTTGTGTCAGTTTGCTGAGAATGATGGTTTCCAGATATATCCATGTCCCTGCAAAGGACATGAAACTTTCCTTTTTTATGGCTGCATAGTATTCCATGGTGTATATGTGCCACATCTTCTTTATCCAGTTTGCAAGCTAACCATCTGACAAAGGGCTAATATCCAGAATCTACAAAGAACTAAAACAAATTGACAAGAAAAAAACAAACAACCCCATTGAAAAGTGGGCAAAGGATATGAACAGGCACTTTTCAAAATAAGGCATTTATATGGCCAACAAACATATGAAAAAAATCTTCATCATCCCTGGTCATTAGAGAAATGCAAATCAAAACCATATTGAGATACCATCTCATGCCGGTTAGAATTGTGATCATTACAAAATCTGGAGACAACAGATGCTGGAGAGGATGTGGAGAAATCGGAATGCTTTTACACTGTTGGTGGGAGTGTAAATTAGTGCAACCATTGTGGAAGTCAATGAGACAATTCCTCAAGGATCTAGAAACAGAAATGCCATTTGACCCAGCCAATCCCATTACTGGGTATATACCCAAAGGATTATAAATCATTCTATTATAAAGACACATGCACACGTATGTTCATTGAGGCATACGATGAACGCCCGGGGGCAGGGGCGATGGGAGTGGTCACAGGGCAATGAAGGAAAACGGCAGGGGGCACAGAGGGGGCTGCCCCACTGGCCCATCCGTCAGACTATGGCTACCTATGTCTGTCTACGGCTTCTGGGCAGGCTGGCGGCCAGGGCAGCGCAATGGGATGGCTTTGGTCTGGATGACGGCCCCGCACCCGGCCCGTCTGGGCGCGCAGGGCGGTGGGTAAGGGTCACAAGTTGGACGAGAGGCGCGAGTGCTTGGAGTCCTGGGGATCTGGGCCACCGGCGGGGCCGGGCGAGGCCGAGTCCCTGCGGTCCTGGCTGAGTGCGGCGGCTCTGGCTGCGGGCGTGGCCCCCAGGCGCGGTGTGGAGCTGCTAGTCAGGCGCGCAGAGGCCACAGGGCCGGGCGCTCCGTGGGGCAGCTAGGGCTGTGAGGTGGACAGTGGGCGCGACGCGCGGCTCAGATGGCGCGCAAGCAGGGCGGGCCCGGCGGGGGGGCGGCGAGTGAGCCCCAGTAGGGCGAGGTCCGGGGTGCCTGGGGAGCTGGCGGGGGGCGGGGGCCTCGGCGAGGTGGCGGCAGGTGCATGCCCCGGGGGCGGACAGCGCACCAGGCGCGGAGAGCCAAGCTTTAGCGGCCCCACGAATGGCTGAGCCACCTGCGGGCAGAAGCTCATGGCCACGGCCTGCTGCAGCGAGGCGATGGCGGAGGCGACCTGCAGCGGAGGCGGCGCTGGGAAGAGGCCCACACACTGGCCGAGCTCGGCCTGCTGCACCATCTCCCGGTCCTACTTGACAATCTCCTGGAAGATGGCGTTCTCCTGGTTGTTGAACACGCCCGAGTTGAGGTCACGCTGCACCTTGTGCAGGAGGAGGGAGTTCTTCTTGCCCATACGGTCCAGGCGGTAGATGGCCACCATCTCGAAGACACGCCGCATCATGAGGTACTCCTCCAGCACCTCGTTGAAGTTGTCCACGATCAGCGAATAGAAGTGGCAGTAGGTGTCGGCCCGCACGTGAGCAGGCAGATCTCCCTGAAGTAGGAGCCATCAGAGAGCTTCATCTCCTTGTTGCCCTTGGTGAGCATGCTGACCATGCCATGCTGGATGAAGTACATCTTCTTCCCGATGGTGCCCTCCTGGATGATGTAGTCACCCGGCTGGAAGACCTCGAACTTGAGTCCGCAAGGCCGTGACGAAGTTGGGGTCGGCATTGGCAAACAGTGGCATGGAGGCCACCAGCTTCCGGGAGTTGAAGTTGACAATCTCCTCCCGGAGGGGCCCGTTGACTCGCCCAGGATGCTGTCCTCGTCAAACATCTTGCCCTGGTAGCGGTGCTCGTAGTAATCGTGGATCTTCTGACGGATGTCGGCCGGCAGCTTGTGGAAGGACATGTACTGCTCCACCTGCTTGTACTTCTCCTGGTACTGGTGCAGTGAAGAGTCCAGCGACTGGATGAGTGCGGTGCTGTGGCCGATGAACATGGTAGCAGGTGGTGCCCACGATCATGCTGAGCATGGTCAGCCAGATGTCTGTCGTGCTCTTGGGCGCCTGCTGGCCGTATCCAATGCTCAACATGTGGCTCATGGCCTTGAAGAGCACAAAGGAGTACAGCTCGCTCCACGAGTGGTTCACAATGCCGTTGATGGACACCCAGCAGTTGCGCGGGAAGTCCTGCAGCATGGGCATCAGGAACTGCAGGCAGCTGTCCCAGTGGCAGAGCAGCAGCATAATGCTGATGAGGTTGCAGATGCGCATGACAGCGCTGGCCAGGTCATAGGTCATGTGGAAGATCTCCTCCCACTGGTGGATGTAGCAAATCAGGCGCGACAGGCACAGCAGCTGCAGGAGGCTGAGGATCTTGGTGAAGCACCATGTGCAGGGCGCCGTCCTTAGACCTCGGAGTCGATGCCCTTCTCCACAATGAGGAAGGTGTAGTCCACGGGGATGGAGGACAGGAAGTCCACCATGAACCACATGCGCAGGTGTTTCTTCTTGATCTTCTCGGGATCCAGGATGATCTCCCTATTGTCCTCGATCACGATGCCCATGCAGAAGTTCAGCACCAGGTCCATGAGGAAGAAGGTGTCGGAGACCACGTTGAACATGATCCACGGGAAGGTAGTCTCGTCCTTGAAGAAGCGGGATGATGAGGTTCCTTACCATGAACAGCAGCATGGTGAAGTCCCAGTAGAACCTGGGGGCTGGAGGAAGCCTGGGACCCCCTCCTCCACGAGGGTGGCTTCAATGGGGCCCCAGCAGCCAACACCAGTGTGAGCTGAGGTCTCCTCCAGCAGCTGCCCAGCCACCCTCTTGGCTCAGACAGGGAAACTGAGGCTCCTCCAGCCATGAGCAAAACAGTGGGATGGGAACCCACCCAGATCCCCGTCACTCTCCTGCCTGAGCTTAGGGTTCTTCCCCTGGAAAGTCCCAAAGCGATGGAGGGCCTATCTCTCCAGGGCCAGATGAAGCTCGGGGCATGAGACCTCTGACCCTGCTCCCAAACCGCACGAGGCCGTCAGGTCCCCTGGCAACGCAAGGCCCAGGACCCTCGGACTTGCATGGGGTCACCCGAGTGCCCAGAACCCTCAGCCTTGCTTGGGTTCCCCCAATTGCCCAGGACCCTCAGCCCCTCGGACACCTGGGGAGGGCCTGCCCTGGGGGTCTTCAGCCCCTGCTGAAGCCAGAGTCCCAGGTTGCGGAATGGGCAAGGGCAGCCAGGCCCTCCCGGCAGGAGGTGGGAGTCCAGGCCATGGAACCCATGAAGGGTCCCTGCCAGGGACCCCGGGGCCAGGAAGCTGGAGGCAAGCCGCTGACCACAGGACACAAAAAGGAGGAACAGCTACAGGACTCAGGCCCTCCTGCTCAAGATAATCAGAGGGAGGAACTGCCACCCTTCTGCACCATCTCAGGAGAGAAGAAGCTGCCAGGAGTCTCTGGAGAATCCGCTGGGGCTGATGCTGTGAGATTGTGCCCACACCTCAGCTCCCAGGCTCCCCACGAAGACAGAACTCTAGCCCGCTCCAGACCCCAGCCTCAGGGGGAAGATCATTCCCTCCCAGTGGAAGGGGCGAAGACAGGAAAGGGGTCCTATCCTCCAGCCCCGGGGAAACAGAAAAAGCCTAATGCCATGGGTCTGGCCCCAATGTCATCTCCTGGTGTCCCTAGCTCAGTCCATGCTACACACAACCCAGTGCCTTGTGGGTCAGGCCAGGGCCCCTGTCACCCAGCCAACCTCCTCAGCACATTGGCCCAGAGCAATCAAAACACAAAACAGAAGCAGGGGTCCCTGGAAGTGACCTGCCAACTTAGGAAAAAGACATGAACCCTATACTGCTCAGATCAGCTGAAGGAGCTAGAGAGGATATTCCAGGAAGACCACTATCCTGAAAGTAATAAAGGCCCGGAGATAGCCCAGAAGGTGGAGGTGACCCCCCACCCCCCCCGCCCAGTGCATCATGGTGTGGTTCCAGAATCTCCAGGCCAAGTGGCGAAAAACAGAGAAACTGAATGGGAAAGAAAGCAAGGACAATCCTGCAGCCCCTGGCCCTGCCAGCAGTCAGTGCAGCTTACAGCTGAGCTCCTGTCTCCTGTGCCCATGGAGCCAAAGCCCGACCCTTTCCCTCAGGAGTCTCCCCTCTGGATACCTTTCCAGAGCCCCCCATGCTGCTGACTTCTGACCAGACTTTGACCCCCACCCAACCCAGTGAGGGTGTTCAGAGGGTGGCAACCCCCCCTTCAGCCCCCCACCTGTGTGAAGGGCCTACCTTCCTTTCCCCCTTGGCCCTGTCCACACCCCCCAACTGATGCCGCTGCTGATGGACATTGCCAGTAGTGACAGCAGCCACAAGAATGGCCCCTGTGTGTCCTGGGGGACAAGCATTGCCCTGCTGCCCCCCCGTTCATATTTGGAAGAGCTGGAGCCCTAGGATTACCAACAGAACAACCAGCCAGGGCCCTTCCAGTTCTCCCAGGCTCCACAGACCCCACTTTTCCAACCCCCTCAGCCCCAGTTTCCCTACCTCCCCAGTTTCCCCTTCTCCATGCCCAGTTCACTGATGCTTCCACGGCCTGAAGACTCTCTGTTTACATTTCCCTGCGGCTCCAGTGGGGGCACATCATAGGGCTATTGCCCAGGCGCCTCCTTGGGGCAGATTCTGATGCAGCCGCCTCCTGGGAATATGGGTGCAGCCTCCTGGAGTGACCCCTGTTTTCCAGAACTGCCCTTACCCGGTCCGTTCTGTCTGCAAGCTCTGGGGCACCCCCCAGGAGGTGATGGCTACTTTCCTGATCTATTTCTAGCTCTCTGCACTCAGGCTCTGGGCAGGCAGACTTGTCAGGTCTCTCCTGGCTGCCTGAAGGGGCCAGGCCAGGGACCAGGCCCTTACTCAGCAAGGCAAAAGAGGAACCACTGGCTGCTTCCCTGGATCAGCCCTCAGCACTGGAGGAGGCCAGAGGGGACGACAAGAATAGCCATGTCCCCTAGTTGCAGGGGCCAAAGAGTGAAAAGGGACTGCTTGGTGGGATAGGATTGGGTCCACTCAGAGGATAGGGGTTGGAGGTTTGGGAGAGTGTGGACTCTGTAGACTGAGGGGGGGAGCCAGATGTTTCCCCTGCGTAGGCTCGTCTGGCTGATATAAGAAGGAAGAGGGAGGGCCCTTTCTTTTTCTCCACACATCTATGTGGGGTTCCTGAAGAAAGCAGGTGGCCTGTGTTACTTGTGAATGTTGTATCAGGTGTTTTTGTTTGTTTCCTATCCTGCTTGATGACTGAGCTGGAGTGTCCACTGTAGGCAGTAAACTAGTCTGTCGCGGGGGGGAGATGGGGGGAAGCCGGGCCCGCCCCTCGCGAGGGGCCGCTGAGCGCAGTCAGCCGCCGCCGCCTCAGCTGCGCTCAGTCGGGAAAGACGCTCGCCGCCTGCAGCCCGTAGCCCGCTGCAGGTCGCTGAAGGTTCCGCACCTCTGGCGCTGTCGCCCGCGCGTCCGAAACTTCCAGCACTTGAGTAAGAGTGGTGAGGCCAGGCGCGGTGGCTCAAGCCTGTAATCCCAGCACTTTGGGAGGTCGAGGCGGGTGGATCACGAGGTCAAGAGATCCAGACCATCCTGGTCAACAAGGTGAAACACCGTCTCTACTAAAAATACAAAAATTAGCTGGGCATGGTGGTGCACGCCTGTAGTCCCAGCTACTCGGGAGGCTGAGGCAGGAGAATGGCTTGAACCCAGGAAGCGGAGGTTGCGGTGAGCCGAGATCGCGCCATTGCACTCCAGCCTGGGTAACAAGAGAGAAACTCCGTCTCACGAAAAAATAAAAAAAAAAAAAGTGGTGAGAGCAGATATCCTGCCTTGTTCCCGGTCTTAGGGGGGTTCATCCATGAGCTCAGATTTCCCACATTACAACTTCAGGATGCCTAATATTGGATTCCAGAATCTGCCTCTCAACATATATATTGTGGTTTTTGGTACGGCTATTTGTCTTCATCCTTAGTTTACTCTTCTGTTGCTACTTGATTAGGTAACTAATTTTCATTCTGTGTCACTTCAAAATATGTTAAACAATCAATAGTAAATCAAGTTTCTATCCTCAAAAAAAAAAAAAAAAGAAGCCGCTCCCCTGTGAGGGTGCGGACCCGGTGTGGCGGCCGCAGGTCCAGGTGCCATGGCTGCGGAGCGGACCAGGCCACTGCGAGGCTCTGGCGGCCCGAGTGCGCTTAGTAGCTGTGAACCCGGCGCGAGGTCCCGGGCCCCGGGGTGCTCGCTCAGGTAAATTTTTCCATAACCTTATGGAGAGAAAGGACTTTGAGACATGGCTTGATAACATTTCTGTTACATTTCTTTCTCTGATGGATTTGCAGAAAAATGAAACTCTGGATCACCTGATTAGTATGTGTGGGGCAGTCCAGTTCAGGCATCTCTCCAATAACCTAGAGACTCTCCTCAAGCGGGACTTCCTCAAACTTCTTCCCCTGGAGCTCAGTTTCTATTTGTTAAAATGGCTTGATCCTCAGATTTTACTCACACGCTGCCTCGTCTCTAAACAGTGGAATAAGGTGATAAGTGCCTGTACAGAGGTATGGCAGACTGCATGTAAAAATTTGGTCTGGCAGATAGATGATTCTGTTCAGGATGCTTTGCACTGGAAGAAGGTTTATTTGAAGGCTATTTTGAGAATGAAGCAACTGGAGGACCATGAAGTCTTTGAGACCTCATCATTAACTGGACACAGTGCCAGAGTGTATGCACTTTACTACAAAGATGGACTTCTCTGCACAGGGTCAGATGACTTGTCTGCAAAGCTGTGGGATGTGAGCACAGGGCAGTGAGTTTACGGCATCCAGACCCACATTTGTGCAGCGGTGAAGTTTGATGAACAGAAGCTTGTGACAGGCTCCTTGGACAACACTGTGGCTTGCTGGGAATGGAGTTCCGGAGCCAGGAAACACCTCTGTTTATACATCTTTGATCCTTGGTGAATCTCTCTATGAGATACATTCCTAGGAGAAACGTTGAGAGTCAGAGGAGGCGCTGTCTTACTTGTGACACTTGTTGCTAAATTGCACTCAGGAAAGATTCAATTCTGGTTTATACTTCCACCTGGTATGGGTGGTGCTTGGCGCAGGGGTCCTTTCTGAGCCTGGTGGGGCTGAAAACTAAACCACACTCTGCTTGACCATCAGGGAGCTGCATCTGCCCCAAGGAAGAGATGCCTGTCCCTTCATCACACACAGGTTCTATAGGGGCAGGCAAGCTCCTGGTGCCAGGCTGTGAGGGCAGGCATTCTGCTACCCAGAGCATTTCAGTTCCGGGCATTATCAATGTTTTCATCCTGGGCAGGGTAAAAGGTAAAGGCGATCTCATTTTTGTTTCTAATTTGTATCATTTTAACTATAAAGTTTGAATACTATTTTACATGTTTGTTGACTATTCATATTTATTTCTTTGGTAAAATCCTTATTCATCAAATTTCTCAATATTTTTATGATATACGAATCTTTATTGATTTACAAAGTCTTAACGGCTTCTATGTTCATCAATTATGTTATTAACATTTTCTTGAGTTCACTGTTTAGTTTTCTCTTATTCATTTACTTGCATCAACGATATGATTTAAATGTTTTATATGGAAACATTTCTAGCTTTGATTTCTAGCTTTGATGCCTTTGTTATCCCCAAATATATAAAAATGCTTACACCTTTTTATTTTTCGAGACAGAGTCTCACACTGTGGCCGCGGCTGCAGTGCAATGGTGCAATCTCGGCTCCCTGCAATCCCTCCGCCTCCCAGGCTCAAGTGATTCTCCTGCCTCAGCTTCCTAACTAGCTGGGATTACGGGCACCTGCCACCATGCCCGGCCAATTTTTCGTATTTTTAGTAGAGATATGGTTTCACTATGTTGGCCCGGCTACCTTTTTACATTTGATTATTTATAATCCATCTGGGATTTTGTTTGGTCACAAGGGGCAAGGTGGACATTCTATTTCTTCTTCCCTAGTGATTAGTCAGTTTATCCAACAGTCCATCTTCTCCTCACTACTAGCAATTAAACTTTATCAAATGCCAAATTGCTTATACACTTGGGTTTAGTTCTAGTGTTTCTTTTGTTTTTCTTTGATCTATCTAATATCCAGTAGGTGTTGCTGCCTTTAATTACTACAAAGCTTTGTAATTTTGCTTCATTATAATTCTTTTACCAGGATTTGAAAAACCCTGAGGGTGAAAGCTTCTCCCCTCACAAGATAAGATCTTAACTTTTATTATCAGTACACACAGAAAATACCAAGTGTATGGATTCATAGATGACAGATTCTCTGATTCCGTTTTAGGGATAACTCAAACCCACCAATCATTACTTGGCACCATGTTGAGGGATTCACTTTTCTATTTTGAGAGTGGGATGGACAGCACTCAGGACCTCAGTGTGCACGTCATCACGGGTGCACAGATCCCCTTGAGGTGTCAGCTCTGCTCTGGGGCCAGTTTGCTCCATCCATGGGGTCAGATGTACATCCAGCAATTTTGTTCCTGGGGCCTGTCTCTGGGATAGAAGAGGTTTTAGAATCTCTAAGTTACAGTTTTGGAGAATTCTAATATTTATAAAGTTCTTTCACAATTTTTTTTTCTTTTTTTTGAGAAGGAGTATTGCCTTGTCGCCAGGCTGGAGCACAGTGGCATGATCTCAGTTCACGGCAACCTACATCTCCTGGGTTCAAGCAATTCCCCTGCCTCAGCCTCCTGAGTATCTGGGACTACAGGCACATGCCACCACACCTAGTTAATTTTTTGTATTTTAGTATAGAGATGGGGTTTCACCATGGTCAAGATGGTCTCGATCTCCTGACCTCTTGATCCGCCCATCTTGGCCTCCCAAAGCACAAATTTTACTTCCTAAGATGTGTGTGTGTGTGTGTGTGTGTGTGTGTGTGTGTGTGTGTGTGTGTGTGTTAAATTTGCCTTCTGAGGTTAAGACTTTGTCCTTTATTGTCACACAGTTTAGTTGTTCAGAGACTACTATTACCAGCATAGCAAAGTGGCCTACAGCATTGACCCTGGAGCCAGATTAGGTTCAACTTCCAAGTTTATGACCTACTAGCTATGTGACCTTGTGCAAGTTACTGAGCCTCTCTGGGCCTTGGTTTCCTCTTATGTAATAGACTCTCCCTCTTGCATCTGGGCTGCCCTATTACTGTTTTGACCAAGAAAGTGTGGCAGAAATGATGGCATTTTAATTATAAGCCTAGCCTTTTAGAGGATGGACAGCTTAGGTCTTGGTCTCTTGGAGCCCTGAACTGCCATGTAAGAACTCCAAAGACTGCCAGAGAGGCCAAATGGTGGGGCAGAGTTGGGGGTGCCAGTCTTTCCCAATCCTTGCCAAGACCAGATGTGTTAGCAGCCTGGAAGCCACCTGATTTCCCCAGAGCGCACCTGGTTAATGCCGCATGAAGCAGAAGAATCATTTAGCTGAGCTCTGCCTGAACTTCTGAGTGACAAACCATGAGATAGTTAAGAATCATTGTTGTTTCAAGGCACCAGGTTTTGGGGTAATATGTTACATAGCTTACCTAGTAATAAATAACCAGAACAGGTAGTGATATGAGGGTGTGTGTAGGGCCAACTTCATGATCTGTGGGGCCCAGTTCAATAAAAAATGGGCCCTTGCTCAAAAAGCGAGATAAAATGGCCATTAAAAGCATTAAAATAGAAAACTTTTTTTCTTCTGTTGTCTCTTTCACGTTGTCATCGTGTTTTTCTTAAATTTGCTATTTAAAGTCATTCTAAGTAAATAAAAATCAAAATTATAAATTATTAGCATGGACTTTATCATTTATCTTTATACAGAATTTACTCTGCTGGTTTTATATGTAAATATAAAAACATTGGGCTTTTATGCAGAATCACCAAAATTACACAATTTGTACTCTGTAGCTCTTATGTGCCTATGCATTTCATTCTTTACCGGAACAGTGGCGATGCTGCACAAAACTAACTCAGTCATTTCTATTCCACTTCCTGCTATGTGCACGAGCACCAGCACCCTCTCTACTTGTGGCTGACCAATGCGTGAGAAAGCACTAGAGGACAGGAGCTCTAGATTGCTCTATCCTTCCCTTTCTGTCTATGCCATGAATTTCAGAGTAAGTGGTTGGCTAATTACAGGGAAGTAGCCCAGGTAAGGAAGGATATGCTAGGGTGCTCTGGTTGTCTTCTTTCTTATATTGCCATTGCCTTCTTTCTGCCTTTGAAGCATGTACTGGTTCTAAAAGCGTGAATGGCCTCCTGTAGCTGTCCATATTCCTTTTATCCAGTCATAGGTGTGGCCTCCTGTGGCTTTCCATACTCCTTTTATCCAGTCATAGGTGTAACATGATTCCTTTATACTTGTTTTCAGTCTCACTGAACTCCATATATCCTGGGTCCACAGGCATTCTGTGCTCATGAGCATTATGAGTGGAGTGGGCTAATGGGTAGCAAAGCACAGAGGTGGACATGCATGTTGTGTATACCTCCTCTGCTCATGCAAGTGCTGAGTTGTCCCATTGGATTCTACTTACCAAACACAAGTTCAAAAATATAATTATTAAGAATTTCAAGAAGACGACAGCAGAGCATTAACCTAACTGTGGGTCCCTATGTGGCTGTGTGTGTTGTATGTCTATGTGGTTGTGGGCTGATCCTAGGTGTGGCTACCTCTTTGTGTAAATTTTTATGAACCCATTATAAATCTATGACTCGTGCAAATGGTGGGCATGTGAGTCAAGTTTGGCTAATCAGACATCCAATGCCCTTGCGCTCAGTGACTGGAAAAATGGTGGGCATATAACTCAATTGGGGCCACCTAGATGCATCCTTGAGATTTGACACAGGAATCACAGGAATAGAAAGGTCTCTTCCTGTTGGGCAGTGCACTGTAAGGACATGGCCCTGGGGCTTGCGGAGGCATATTTCTTGCCTTATAGAGAGCCTGTGAAAGAGAAAGGACAGACAGAGAAGAGTGTAGTTGGGAACTGGAGCAGGTGAAAGAGAGAAAACCATTCACACATTATTTAACCTGCATGTTTCCTAGCTTGATCAAAGCTCCATCCCCACCTTGATGTCCCAGTTGTAGAGGCCAACAAATCCTTTCTCTGTTTTTCTGTCTCTTTCTTCTTTTTGTTGTAAGCCATTTTGAGTCAGGTTTTCATCTCTAGCAATGAAAGGTACCTGAAAAATATGCTACCACATTGTGTTGTTGTGAAAACTAAAAGAGATCACTTGTGTAAGATCCTTGACATCAGTGAATATTTACAGCTCCCTAGATTGCAGTTTCTTTTTTTTCCATATACATACAACTTCTACAGCATCTTTTACTCAAGATGAGGCCCTTCCCTTTTCTCAATGGCATTTAGAATACTTATCACAGACATTTGCTTATAAGAGATGCTAAATAAACATGTATGAAAGCTCCAGGACCTTTGCAAGTGATCAAATTTTTCTTTAACATAGCCTGTGAAGTGGGTACTATTACTGTCTCCATTTCATAGATGAAGACACTGATTAAGAGGAGGTTAAGTTATTTGTCAAGTGTCACATAGGCTGGAAATTGTAGAGTCGAGATTTGAACTCAGGTCTCTCTGCTTCTGAAGGCCCTGCTGCTAGTTTTGTTCTTTAATGTTCCAGGGACCTGAAGTGAGTACACATCAACCCGATAAACCACTTCCAGGAGGAAGCATACAATTTTTTCAAACTCTTCTACTAGAAAAGGGGTCAGCAAACCATAGCCAGCTTTGGAATGCAGCCTGGTTTTGTAAATAAAATGCTATTGGAGGACATCAGATACGTACACAGTCATATTGCTCTAGATGTGAGTAACTGATCAAGATCAACATATTTTGGTTCATTTGGATGATGAATTTAACAGAGAGCTTCCCTATGCTCTCAAGACCTGCATTTTTAGCTATTTAAGATTTTGGGAGGGGGCAGGGAGTGACATTTTCTTTGTTATAGGAAAATATTTTTTTAATGCATAAGGAGTTAATATGAAATACTGTGTTCTTACCAAGTGAAGGCCAAAGGATGTAGAAAAAGTCTCTGTGTAACTTTAGGGATGAGTGGTGGAAGCATCCAGTTACTGCAAAGCAAGCCACCGCGGATCTCAGGAGAATCTGCAAGTGGTCAGGAAGCACCACTTTCTCACGGTGGAGGGAAGTGACTGTTCTGCCTTTCTTCCAATACATTAAAATTGTCATTTGAATTTTATGAGGTCCCTACATTTGTTGATCTGCAAGTTTCTTCATGTTTTATTGTTGCAAGATATCTACATGCATACATTCTTTATATCTAGTTTTAAGATTACATGTAATTAAAATATATAATATTTAATAAAAAATTAAAATCATATATAAGATACATAATATATTATAAAATATATGGACACATGAGCAGAGGTAGAGTAACAAAAATAAGGTTTTAATACACTCAGTCAGGAGAGACAAGGGCCCATCAAAGTAAACAGATAAGGGGAAGATGGGCACCTAGAAATAGCAGCAGGCATTTTGCCAGTTCAAAGAATAGGGACCGGGCTGGGGGTTTGAGTCAACCAGATTGACAGTCAGGCCAGGGAGGGCACACTGATGATGACACATGCTGCTGATGCTTCTGTCCATAGGGGAGTGTCTCAAACACGCTGTGGTTCTGATGGGGCTTATCAGCCCCACACCCTCCAACGCACACAGACTTTTGAGGTTTGGGGCCTCTGGCTTTATAAGAAGAGAGCAGCTTAAATTTAACTTCAAGGGACTGAGCCCCTTCCTCCAGAAGCAATGTTCATTCATGGGCACCATATGTGAGGGAGACTTGCTTCTCATTTTTTCACATTGTACCCCCATTTATACAAGGTGGGCCTCCAGTGCTCTTTGTGAAGGGGACCCTAATTGTGTCCAGTCACAGCAGGTGTGGTGCTGTCCATCGTCGCACCATCTGTTCTGGAGGAGGATGTTGCAGGGCACTGCTCCCTAAACTGCAGGTGTCTGGAGGAGCCCTGATGGGAAGGCTGGGAAAAACAGGGGCACTGGAGACAGAGGTTTTTTTGTTGCTGCCTAGCAGGGGTCCCCAAGTGTGGGCTAAGGATTGGGGCTGGAGAATATAAGTGTAGCTGGGCAGACATAGGCTGATGTCTTTCTAGGGTGCCTCTACTGTGCACTGAATTTGGGAAATTTGGAGAGTGCTGAATCTGGAGCTTGGTGAAGATCTGAAAATCACAGCATTACCAGCGGGAGTAGTGCCCATAGCAAAGAGCTGAGGGCCTAATGGAGGCTGCAAGGTCAGGTGGGCAGATGCCCTTGCTGTGATGGTGGAAATGATTGACTGCTGTGGAATCCATCTGCTGATGGGTGTGAGCAGGGATCCCAGTGGAAGGGGCTGGAAGAGGAGTTGGGGAGGAAAGAGGAGGAGAGGAATGCACACACATTGAGTGTAGGAGGCTCCCTTCTGAAGGGAGGCTGGAAGGAGAAAGATGTGGGGCTAGGAGGTGTGGGGCAGGGTCAGAGGTCAGAGGCTGAAGCTGCAATTGAATGAGAACAGCCTCCTTTCTCATTAGGTGGAAGCCCTAAATGGGAGCAAGGTCAATGGCAACAACCAGGGAAGAGTTAGGAATTTGGGATATCAATTCTTATTAGTTTTTTTTCAAGAGAATGAAATCATTTAATGATTACACATGATAATGGATGATACGTAAGCTTCATTCCCATCTATAATTTTACCTACTACAATTATTCAACTTAGGTATATTGCATAGGATGTGCCCACAATCATTTTTATAACCAATAATTCCATGATTTGGCTTGGGTAATCCCTTTTATTGGTGAACTTAAGGTCACAACAGTAACTATCAGTTCACCTACAGCAAGGCTTCTGAAGACAATAGCTTCTCCACCCAAGCAAGTTTTATGAAAGTTCCAAATAGAATCTGGCATCATCCTGAAGGAATTCTAACTTCACACTGTTGGGGAAATTCATTTTCTAAGATGGCTTAAGAGTAGACTAACTTTACACAGCACATTGAAAAAAAAGGACATTTATTCAGTGTCATGATCAGACTGTTACATTTAGCAATCAACAGCATGGGTGCAAAAAAAAATCTACGTTAAAGCCCTTTGTTGGAATGCTTTACACTGTCCACACAACAGAAATTAAAGTAACCTGTTATACAATTAGTCACAAACAGAGTACTTGAGTTTTCTGCGCATACACATGAGTATTTGTCTAAATCATGTCTTCTTTGTAGCAGCTTGGCCCTGCCACCACTGTGCTTGGCTGAGGTCACAAATCTGTTGTGACCTGTAGCTTCCCTGTCACTTCTCTGGCTGTCCTCTCCTGCTAAGCTTTCTTTCCTAGTTAAAATCTTCTGCCGCTGCCATAGCTGCTGCTGCTACTGGAACTGCCATAGCCACCTTGGTTTCGTGGTTTGGCAAAGTATTCACCACCACCACCACAGGGGCCAGAGCTTCTGCCTCCAAAGTTTCCTCCCTTCATGGGTCCAAAATTTGAAGACTGATGGTTATAATTGCCAAAATCATTGTAGCTTCCACCACCTCCAATATTGCTTCCATCATTAACAAATCCATCGTAGCCATCCCCACTGCCACCATATCTGCCACCCCCGCAGCTGCCACCAAAAGCCACCAAGACAACTAAAGTTTCCTCCACGACCAAACTCGTCATTCCCACTGAACCCACCTCCATGACCACCACCAAGGTTTCCAGAACCACGTGGCCCTTTTTGACTGGATGAAGCACTTGCCATCTCTTGCTTTGACGGGGCTTTCCTAACTTCACAGCCATGGCCATTGACAGTATGGTATTTCTGAATGACAGTCTTATCCACGGAGTCACGGTCATCAGAGATTACAAAGGCAAAGCCCCTTTATTTGCCACTGACTTGGTCAGTCATGATTTCAATGACTTTAATTTTTTCATGTTGTTCAAAATAATCTCTTAGGTGATGTTCTTCAGTGTCTCCTTTAATGCCAACAAGAAATTTTTTTTTCACCGTTAAGTGAGCACCTGGTCTTTGAGAATCTTCTCTTGAGACACCTCTCTTTGGTTCCACGACTCTTCCATCCACTTTGTGTGGCCTCGCACCCGTGGCTGCATCCGCCTCCTCCACAGTGGCATATGGGAAGAACCCAAAGCCCCCAGAGCGCTTGGTGTTTGGATCTCTCATTACCACAGAGTCCATGAGCATTCCCCATTGCTCAAAATGGCTTCTCAGGCTGCCGTTGGTTGTTTCAAAGCTCAACCCTCCAACGAAGAACTTCCTCAGCTATTTGGCTCTTTAGGAGACTCTCACTTAGACATGATCACAGGGAGCAGAGAGACTTTAATGATGCTTCTTCAGTGGCATCCATGGGCAGAAATGCCTATTAATTATTTTTGACACGGAGTTTCATTCTTATTGCCCAGGCTGGTGTGCAATGGTACGATCTCAGCTCACCGTAAGCGCTGCCTCCTGGGTTCTAGCGATTCTCCTGACTCAGCCTCCTGAGTAGCTGGGATTACAGGCATATGCCACCATGCCTGGCTAATTTTGTATTTTTAGTACAGATGCAGTTTCTTCATGTTGGTCAGCTGGTCTTGAACTCCCAACCTCAGGTGATCCACTCACCTGGGCCTCCCAAAGTGCTGGGATTACAGGCGTGAGCCACTGTGCCCAGCCATAGATATCAATTCTTACTCAATTCTTGGTGTGGTCAAAAGTGAAGGGACGAGCAGGATGAGGGGCCCAGCAGCCACGTGTGCCAAGGGGGTAGGAGTAGGTCACACAAAGTGGATAGAAGAGTCGTGGAACCAAAGAGAACTGTCTCAAGAGAAGATTCCTACCCAAAGATAGGAGGAGGCATGAGGAGGAGCTGGGACCTGTAGGTGGCCTGGGGCAGGGAGTCTCAGCAGGTGGGGAGACTCCTTTTGGTGAGATTCCTTATGTCCTTTACCTACGTTCCCACAATGGTAATGTCCTGCATAACTATAGTGCACATCACAGATAGGAAATTGACATTGCATATCTTTTAATAGATTTATATCTAGGTACCAGAGAGGTTTTGTTTGTATTGTGAGATGCCTCTTTTTTTTCTTGTTCCTTGCCTTAATGTACTGGCTAGGCTACTTTCCCTTCAATGCTGAATAGGAGGGGTGATGATGGTCACACCTGGCTAATATCTGCATTTTTAGTAGAGACAGAGTTTCGCCATGTTGGCCAGGCCGGTCCCGAACTCCTGATTTCAGGTGATCCACCTGCCTCCACTTCCCAAACTGCTGAGATTACAGACATGAGCCCCTGCACCCAGCCTTCATTACTCTTTATTACTCTTTTATTATTATTATTGTTTTTCTCTTCCTGTCAATCATTGTGCTCATCACTCACCTGAAAAATATCACGTCCTGAGTAGATACTTGTAGAATTATTGAATACATTTTCGCTTCAAGATCTAAGGAGTGGAGGGATAATGGTGGAACGGCAGGTCAGTGTTTTGTTTCAAAGTTCATTGAAATATTGGGGCCAATGTCTTTGTGGCCCCCAAGGAGTCCAGACAAGTTTTTGGGTCTGTGGTAAACAAAGAGAAATTTTTTGTTTTAGTTCAGAAGCACTTCATATGGAGAATTTTGTTGGGATACATATATATCTCCTGCATCCTAAATCAAACAACTCAAGTTGTTACAAAGCTGTAAAATCAGGATTAAATAGAATTCATCTAAAAAATGTTTTTCAAAGGGTTAACTAAATCTAGCCACCAATGATATTTTTTCCCAAAATAACTTCTTTCAAAAATATGGCAAGTGATGCTTTTCCTATAAACAAACAGCTCACATCTACAGGTGTCTGATTTCATTGATTCAAGTGATTTCTGACTTGTGAGTACCACTCAGCACCCAGCCTCATCCCTCCTCTTCTCCTCTTGGATTCAGTCCCTTCTCCTGAGTTGGGAGGCTGTCTGGAGAGTGTCCTTGCCATCTGCGTTGCTCCTCTCCCCACCAACCACATGCATTTTCTCCGCTGTCTCTCAGTGCACTTCCAAGGATGTTTTGGTCACACTGATCAGGTGTCTCCATCTCTGCCCCTTCTCTTTCCCCTGAGTACTGTCCAGTGTTTGCTGGAACCTGTGAACGATAACTACTAAGAGCTTCTCAAAATGAGCCTCCATGTTCTAAACAGAACCTGCAGTCAGGATTCCAGGAAAAGTCAGTGGCTCCCACCCCTGGAAGTACTTTGCTGTGAAAGGCGTACTGTATGGAACATAGAGGTCACTTGGGGCCTTGGGAAGACATTGAGGCAGGGGGATACCAGATTATCAAGTCTGAATTTCTGAAGATAGTTATAGTAGGGATGAATTCAATTCAATTCATGAATTGCTCATGAATTTCTAGAAAGAATAAGGAGTGTTTCTTTGAGCCCTTCAGCATTGGATCTCTGAATGAGAGAGGTCAAGGGGGGAAGATGGAGGATGCAGATGGAAGTGGGAAGGTGTGCAGTCGCCCTGCACTTGCTTGTCTAAAAGTGACGAGAAGGCCTCAGCCAAATGCAGGAGCCATCACTCCCCCATGTTACAGGAGACAGGACTTGATCATCCTCCCACAGGTCAGAGATGTTGTTAAGAAAGGTAACAGTGCAAGATGCATTTCCACTCCTGACTCCACCCTGGCTAGAGGCCCTGAGTGCTGTTAGCTTGTTCTGAAACTGGGAGACAGTTTAGCAAATGTTTCATCACATTCAAGGTTTGCTGAAAGTACTGGCACATTCCCCATCTAATGAGGGAGTCAATACAAGTAACTCAGGGGCATTAGCTCTGCTCCCCCATAAGTAAGTATTGGTGCTGTAGAAATTGAATCATTTTTAAACTACGAAAAGAGATAAGATGAAATATGGCAGTGTGATGAATATCCTGCTTGCTGCTTTGGGCAAATGAGGGCTGGCATATGGATTTCAGTTCCTCTCTAAGGACAAGAAAACCCTCATGACTGACAAAATCAAGGCCAGGTCCAGATCATCAGCACTGCTCCGAGGCTGCCTTCTAGTGACTGAAGTTTTAAGACAAATATTCATGCATGTGTGCTTCAACTCCAGTTTGTCAGCAAAGCAGAATAGATCAGTCCACGAGAAGTCAAGAGGGTCATTTCCTTGCTAACAGTGAAGAAAGTGATTTTCTACATGCTTGTTGTGCTTCTGAGAGAATGCAAAGGAAGATGGGAAGAACATAGGCTTCCTAGATGGGTCTCTGCCTGGCAAGATTGGATTTTAGCCACATAATGTGTTCATAGTTGACGTATTTCAGTACGTCGCACATATGGGTTTCAATAACCGAGGATAAACAGGGCAGAATGCAATAATGATGACAGCTCATTCAGCTGAGAAACCTTCAGGCACAGGGTTTTCTTAATCCTACAATCCTACATCAAACCATAGCAGAGAGCTCAGCAGAGGCAGAGTGTTAGCATGGCTCCTGGTCATGTTTATGGCCCTGGATTTCTAATCTGTCCACCTCTGCTCTGTCTCAAGACCTCAGGTGACCAGCTCTCCCCAGATCTCAAGGGCCTGTCACATGTCATATTACCTTCATGTATATTTTGTGATATACAGTGATGTCTCTTAAAATAAAGCCCCAACTAGCATGTTTCAATGATATAGGAGCACTCTTAGGTTGCCAAACACCTTTAAGAAGAATAATAGTGGCTCTATGCTGGGGACTGGGGACTGGATACTAAGCACTACTGAATCATCCCCTTTAATCTTCAGAGTGCCCACATTTTAAATTTCCCTTTCAGAGGTGAAGAAATGGGGGTTCTACAAGTTTAAGTGCCTTGCCCAAAGTTACATGGCTGTGAGGAAGCTGAACCATGATTTAAACCCAGAACTCTTGAATTTCAAAATCAGTGGCCTTAATTACTCTTCATTTGTTTACTTGATTATTGTCTGTCTCTGCCTGTCAACTATTGTACTCACAAGATACAGGATAAATAGCCAACATCAACTGTTGATATATATCCATAGAAAATGAATCATTCTAGTAAACATGTTCATCACAGCATTATTATCAGTAGTAAAGACATGAAATCAACCCAGGTGCCCATCAACAGATAAAGAAACTGTGGTACATGTACACCATGGAATACTATGCAGTCCTGAAAAAGATAAAATCATGTTCTTTGTGGCAACATGGATGCAGCTGGAAATCATTATCCTAAGCAAACTAACGCAGAAACAAAAAATAAAATACTACATGGTCTCATTAATAAGTGGGAGCTAAACAATGAGTACTCATGGATATAAAAAGTGGAACTATACACATTGGGGAATACAAGAGGGAGAAAGAGGGAGGAGGTAAGGGTTGAAAAAGAAACTGCCTATTTGGTAAATGCTCACTGTCTGGGTGACAGATTCATTCATTCTCCAAACCTCGGCATCACGCAATATGCCTCTGTAACAAAGCTGCACACGTACTCCTTGCTCTAAAATAAAAGTTGAAAAATGACAAAAAAAAAGATAAGATGGTCCTTACTCAGCCCTGCACGCTGCCTGCCACTGGACTCCTGTGAGAGGCTCACCAGTGCTGCACTTTCTCATGGTTTGTGCCAGGCTTGGATGTGCTTTCTGCTTGTTCACATGGAAGAGGAGCTCCATGGTAAAGGGGTGTGGGTATTTGCTTCACTTTTCTGTCCCCAAACACAGCACAGCATGGCCTAAATAAAATGTGCTTAATAAATATTTGTCAAAAGTTTAAATATGAAGAAAAAATATTTAAACATGTGAATTATGAAAATTTTTAAATGTAGTACTAAAGGAACGAGATCAAATCTTCTATATGTGAATTATGAAACTTTTCAAATCTAGTACTAAAGGGACGAGATCAAATCTCCTAGTAATACTTGTTATTTTTTTTATGAATAGAGGTGATTATTACTTGGTGAAATTAAGTGTTTTAAGTTTATCAACCTTGAATACACATATACATGCATTTCCCAATGTTGATTTATGGGAAGCCCAAGCCATGGAGAGGCCCCAGGCAGGTGCTCTGATCAACAGCTCGAGACGAATGTCCAGCTGACACCAGCATCTGTAGCCAGCCAAGTGAGTGAACCCTCACTGATGTCCAGTCCCATTAAACCTCCAGACGTTCTCAGCACAGACAGAGACCCTATGTAAAAACTACACAGCTGAGTCCAGGCAGGAAATGTGAAAGATGTTTCTTCCAAGATGCTGGGTTTCTGGGTGGTTTGACAGCAAGAGAGAACCAGAACAGTCTGTTCACTGCACCCGCCCCCTCAGTGGTTCCCCTGTGTCCAGAGACTCCATTGCACAAGCTTCATCACCCAAACCCTAGATGCAGTTACTTTCTCAGGGTCTCTAACCACAGGGTCTTGACATAGGGTGGCTGACATGTTGGTCTCTGCCAAGATGCTCACTTCTTCACCTTCCTGTACTGACTGCTGCTCTGGCTGATATCTGCATTCCCTTTCTCCTGGAAGCCCTCCCTAGTGAACTCCCTCTCTCTAAAAGCTGCAACTCCTTGAGGTCGGGGCCTGTCTCTTCCACTGTGATGATGACCTGCACATAGCAGGTGCTGCATAAATTCAAGTTATATCAAATCTAGATCCCAGTCGGTACAATAGATTTAGCTTCAGAGTCTCCCAAACCTTCTTGCTACCACACTGGCTATTTTCATTACAAAATCCAAATTATTTAGCTTCAAATGCCACATCTGTCATTTTAGGTCAGAAAGTGTGAAATTTTAGCAACTACTCAGGAGGGACTCAGGAGAGTCTGGCATGACACATGGTCCAATCCAAGTGGACCTGGGCAGGGCCTGCTGGAGGCTTTCTGAGCTGAGACCCCACTGTGCACTCCACTGGGTTATGGAGTCTATTCACTAAATACTGGGTTACCCTCCACTGGGATATGGAGTCTATTCACTAAATACTCCGACTTATTGTTTATGTTTCTTGAGTGGGAACATGAGATTGTTGAAAACACACAGGTGATGAAACTATGTGCTTTTTTAACCAGTACAATGCGGAAGTTTTTCCTAGGTATTAAGAAATTAATCAGGGATAGGGCAGCTTGGTTTCAATGCATCCATAGATCCTCATTCCTGGTTCACTGGTTCTCCACCTTCCAAAGCCAGCACACCACCTTTGACGCACAGCCTCAAACTCTGGAGTTTATCCCTTGTCCCTTGAGGATCCAAAAACAAACAGCCTTGGCAAGGCACTAGTGCCCTGTCCTGCCTCCACTGCAAAGACCATGTGTTCCCTTTGTCCTCATAGATCATTTGTCAAATTTTTCTCCAATCAAAGATTGGGTCAGACATAGCCCCTGCACAACTGCCATGACATCTACGTATCTGTAAGTAGAAGAGCAAGCAGGCCACCCACTCTTCCTCCTAGTGAACCACTGGCACAGCAGTTACATCTGTAGAGCCCAATTACACGCTTGACTACACTACCAAACATCAGTGCATCATCCACTCCACCTGAAATTAAGTTTTATTTAAACAGGTCAAACTTTATCCATCCTTTTAAAGCCAAAAATTTAAAGTCATTCAGTAAATCAATAATGCAATTATAGCAGTAATCAAAATAGTGGTAACATTTACCAGTATGAAAATGTCATAGAATTCAAATCACACTCGGATCTTCAGTGATTCAGGGGTGCATCCCCCCACACAGCAGGGGCTGGTAGATTGAAGATGAATCTCTCCCGTACACGTGCCATCCCCAGTCAAGTCCTTCCTCCTCACCGTCCATCAGCTCATGCAATGGGAAGGCTTGCAGGCTTAGTGATTCCACTGTTGATTTTTCAGTCTTTGGCCATCTTTTATGTAGCCACGCATGCCCCAGCCTTCACTCCAGCTGAAAGAAAAGGAGATTTTCTGTTGCAGTGAAAGAATAAAGTCCATTGGGCTATTAATAGGAAGACCCAACTTAAACAGTGTGCCAGAGGCCACAGGCTTCACAGAAAGAATCAGGAAAGGCCAATGTTTTTGTTCATTCTTTACACATTCTTGAGTTTTAACCTACATGTAACTTCCATCCCAGACTCAAAACCTTTTGCATAACTGCAAAATCAGAGGCAGAAAAATAATTGGATGTTTTCCATCCAGATATGTCTCAAGATTAAGAAAATTTTCAGAATTTAGCAATGCAAAGGTAAAGATACTACATTGATATCTCTTGTGACAATATCCTAATGATATAATCACACATTACTCTTCTGTGTTTAACCTAAATAGGAGAAAGAATCTAAGACCTGTATCCAGAATACTGATTCTAAACAACAATTCCCTTTGAGTTTCAAATAGAAGTGTTTTTTAGCAATTTATACCTGTTCTTCACCAGCCAATATTTATTTTTATCCAGTTCTGCTCCTTCATAGCCATGGCCAGCCGCCGAAAGAGTGAACTCCATTTTCATACGGTTGCACTTTGGCTCAAAATAAACACCTGGGAAAGTAATGCACAGGAGGCGAGGAGAAGGGCTCTGCCTGCGGGCTCCGTCCTCACTCGTACAATCTCAGGCCTACAATGGTAGCTGTTGGAGCAAAGTGGAACCTCCTTCCTCCCAGGCTCCAGCAGTCAGTGGCTGAGCTGGGCCACTGGGAGAGATGGTGAGGGCTCCACCTGCCAGGGCACAGCTGGCCATGCCATCCAATCCACCCACAAGTTGGCCACGCCATCCCATCCACTCACAAACATCTCTAGAGACCCTGGTGATGGCTATGCTAAGCACGCAGTTCCTCAGGAGCACCCCAAGCTCACATAGACTGCCCTCCTGTCATAGCCTCCTCCTGATGCCACCTTCTAAGCAGGGCCAGCCCCTGCACCAGCACAGCCCCACCTTCCTCCCAGGCCCAGAGTCCAGGCTGCCAGAGGTGCTGAAACCCTGGTGCTGCAAATGGAGATAAGAAAAAATGGGCAGGTGGGCCACACTCTCAGAAGCATCTTAGGGACCTCGCCATTCCCCTCACATGCAGAGCCTCAGAGCAGGTCCATCTCTCTGATGCAATTATCTCAGGCGATAATGGCTATAGGTATGTGTGTATGTGTGTGTGTGTGTGTGTGTGTGTGTGTGTGTGTGTGTAAGTGTGTAAGACTGAAGAAGAAACAAAGGAGAGAAGGACAGGAGGGAGAGAGAGAAAGAACCAGAGAAGGGGATCAGAAGGGGAAGGAGGAGAGAGGAAAGAAAGGAGAAGGACAGGGAGAGGAGGGAGTGGATCCAATTAGGGAGAGAAGGGAGAGAAACAGAGAGGGAGTGGGAGAAACAGAAGGTGAGAGAGAGAAAGGGATCAGAAGAAGGAGGAGGAATTTCTCTGTACTCCATTGTGTAACAGCAGGATAACAGGAAATGTTTTCATATTCTAGAGCAAAAGATACTACACCACTGCAAAGTAACGCAGTGGAAATGTAGATGTTATCACAGAACACAGCTACACATGATAGTTTTTTTTTTTAATTGCCTGGAGATCTTTTTTTTTTTAAAGGAGAGAAAGAGAGGAAGAAAGAGGAAGAAAAAGAGGGAGAGAAAACGGGAATATTGCTTTATTCTAAAAATGAGTATTAATAATGTCTGGTCAATATTTTGTGTATTTAAAGTGGAGAATGTATATTTTGTGTATTTAAAGTGGAGAGCTCTATAAATATTTATTAAGTTTGCTTGTTCCGGATCTGAGTTAAAGTCCTGGATATCCTTATTAATTTTCTGTCTTGTTGAGTCTAAATCTCTTTATGGGTCTTATGTATCTGGGTGTTAGGATCGTTAGCTCTTATTGTTGCATTGATCCTTTTACCATTGTATCTTTGTTGCTTTGAAATCTATTTTATCAAATGCGAGAATTGCAACTCCTGCTTTTTGTTTATCTATTTATTTTTGCTCTCAATTTGGTTGGTGAATCTTTCTCCAACCCTTTGTTTTGAGTCTTTGTGTATCTTTGGATATAAAATGGGTCTTGATGTAGTATACTGTTAGGTTTTGGCTGTATCTTTTGATTGGGGGATTTAATCAATTTAAATTTAGGGTTACTGCCATTTGATGTTAACTGGCTATTTTATCCATTTGTTGATGTAAATTCTTCATGTTGATGTTCTTTACTTTTTTGTATATTTTTAGAAAGGCTAATACTGGTTGCTCCTTTCTGTGTGTAATGCTTCTTTCAGAAGTTCTTGTAAAGCAGGCCTGGTGGTAATAAAATCTCTGAGTACTTGCTTGTTCATAAAAGATTTTATTTTTCCTTCAATTGTGAAGCTTAGTTTGGCAGGATAGGAAATTCTGGGCTGAAAGTTCTGTTCTTTAAGGATGTTGAATATTGGCCCCCACTCTCTTCTGGCTTGTAGGGTTTCTGCTGAGAGATCTGCTGTAAGTCTAATAGGCTTCCCTTTGTGGGTAACCTGACCTTTCTCTCTGGCTGCCCTTAGTATTTTCTCCTTCGTTTCAACCCTGGTGAATCTAACGATTATGTGCCTTGGGGTTGCTCTTCTTGAGGAATATCTTTGTGGTGTTCTCTGTATTACCTGGGGTTGAATGGTGTCCTGCTTTGCTAGATTGGGAAAATTTTCCTGGATAATATCCTGAAGAGTATTTTCCAGCTCGGATTCATTCTCTCCATCACATTCAGGTACACCTATCAAATGTAGATTAGGTCTTTTCACAAACCACATGATGGTTTTCATTCACAACATGGGTTCTGTTGTCTCTTTCTCTAACTAGTGGGTGCCTTTGAACAAGTCACTTCATTCCCTCTCCCTTGGACCCTGGACTCTTGTCTCTGAAAAATGACTGAACTTGAATTTGATGGCTTCCTAAGGTCCTTCCTACCCAACAGTCCAACAAGCTCTGGCCTGGCATTCCTGGACAACAGCTTGTAGGTGGCCAAAGAGTCTCAGGAGCCATACCGGGGAGGGAGGTACAGGGTGCCAGGCACACTGTTTGATAAATGAGTTAACTTCTCTAAACCTCTGTTTTCTCATCCAAGAAATAGGTGTATTAATATCTACCTGATAAAATGATGATCGGATGAAATCAAGCTGTGTCTTGTCTGAATACTATATGGTATAACTAAGTGGGAGCGCATCTTTAAAGACTAGCTACCATACCACGGAAGGATTGCAAGTGATGAGTTACACAGTCAGGTGGTTGCTGTGTTGTATGAATTGGAGGAAAGCATAATAAAGCCAGGGAGACAGTGAGGTGGCTTTAGACTGTGACTCCCAATATTCATTCTATCCTTCCCATTGGGTAGCAATAGTGGCATCTAAGTGACAGATTTCAGCTCCAAGGTGAACCTTGTTAGAATCATTCTTTCCTTTCTCAGAGCTAAGCCAATCTGAGCCTCTGAGATTTGAGCAGGGCTCTGAGAGTCTCTGAGAAAGCTGGTTACTTGCTTTTAAGGAAAACCTCAGGAAACCAGTCTCTCTGCTTGGGTGTAAATGCAATCATGCAGAACCGGTGACTGTTGACTGACGTCTTATAACCAATAACGAATGTTGGCCTTCAAATGATCTTGATATTGGTCTTAAATGGAAGTTAACATTCTGGTAGGTAGAAGAGCAAGGATCTCAAAAGAACTAGAGCCTTCAATGGCTTTGTTGGACCACAGGACTAGAGCTATTGTGGGGTGGACTGAACATCACTTTTTAAATTTTACATGACTAATTGGGACACTGAATGGCACTGCATGTCTTGCAAAGCTACAAGTCTACTCAAAGACATTAGAGTGAGTATCCAGAAGGAGAAGGAATGGGAATGGGAATGAGGCTCTGAGGCAAAGGGGAAAATGCACGGGTGGATAAATAAATGAACTACAAATTACTTTAAACTTGAGTCTGAATAACTCAGTTTTATACCCCTAAATGTAAAATAACCATGATAAATTGAAGGCACTTAAGAGATATGTAAGGAAAAGCTTTAGGACTGGAATCAGGGGTGTGTATTCAAAACTACATGTATCCCAAAATGCTGTAGATTTATGAGAGATTTAAAGAAATTTCAGTATTAACTTTCTTTCCTTTCTTTTTTTTTTTCTTTTTGAGACAGAGTCTCACTCTGTCATCCAGGCTGGAGTGCAGTGGCACACTCACAGCTCACTGCAGTCTCGACTTCCAGGTCTCCCACCTCAGCCTACCAAGTAGCTGGGACTACAGGCACATGCCACCATCTCTAGCTAGTTTTTGTATTTTTTGTAGAGACAGGGCTTTGCCATGTCGCTAAGGCTGGTCTCAACTCCTGAGTTCAAGTGATCCACCTGCCTGATCACTGGCATGAGCCACCATGTCCAGCCCCACAAGCTCTTTCTTATCTAAATGCTACTTTATATTCTATATACAATATATTCTTCTCAAAGAAAAAAAAAAAGCAAACGTATTGCAATAATTTTAACACTCTGCAACCAGCTGATGGCCAAGGGCAAGGGTCTACTCTCTCCATCCCAAATCCTGCAGGGGCGTAATGTAAATAAGGTAATTAATTTTATATTTTTCCTTCTGCTCTGTGAATTAACTCTGTTTCCCCAAGTTTTTTTTAAAATAAGCTTGTTATTTTAGAATAGCTTTAACCTTACAGAAAAATTACAAAGGTAGTACACCCCTCACCCAGTTTCTTCTAGTATTAACAGCTTGCATTAGGATGGCACCTTTGTCACAGTGAACTGCCAATATTGCCAAGCTCTTTTTACTCTGGAATGGATCTTTCACGCCAGAGGCTTTCCTCAATTCTGTGGTGACTCTCAATGATCATTTATGTTTAACAGCTAGGACACTCTATATAAAGAAAATGGATTTTTGATGAGCTTAAATACAGTCTTTCTGGAGATGATCATAAAGTCTGACACTACATTAACATCCACGGATTCATTCTCTCTCTGGGGAAGTAGTCCAGAGCAGGAAAAAGCTAAACTTTGAGAATGTTTCAAATTTTCCTTTCCCCCACAAATACGCTAACAAATTGATATATAATATGATCAAGTAGAAATGTTATCTAGACCAAATGTGGTGGCTCATACCTTCAATCCCAGTGCTTTGGGAGGCAAACGAGGGAGGCTTGCCTCAGGCCAGGAGTTTGAGACCAGCCTTTTTGATAAGACCCTGTTTCTATAAAAAATAAAAAAAATTAGCCAGGCATAGTGGTACACACACCTCTAGTCCCAGCTACTGGGGAGGCTGAGGCAGGAGAATCGCTTGAACCTGGGAGGCAGAGGTTGCAGTGAGCTGAGATCGTGCCTCTCCCTGGGTTCAGGTGATCCTCCCACCTCAGCCCACTGAGTAGCTGGGATTACAGGTGTGTGTCACCATGCCTGGTTAACCTTTTGTATTTTTTGTAGAGGTAGGGTTTTGCCATGTTGCCCAGACTGTTCTCAAATTGCTGGGCACAAGCGATCCTCCGGCCTCAGCCTCCCAAAGTGTTGGGATTACAGGTGTAAGCCACCACATCTGGCTGGACAGACTTTTTACCTATTTTTTAAAACCATTCTTCTAGTCTGAAAGACTATCTGTATAACAAGAAAAGTTTTGTTCACCACGTACTTACTGTACCCTCACCTTTCAATGACTTTGGTCACCACCACTACAGTTTCTTTCTGTGGCTCAGGGTCCTGTTTAAACTTCAGCCATTTGGCTCTTCTTTGAGTTTCATACTTTGTTTGGCTCTTGTTAGCTTGCAAGTTAATATATCGATATGCCTTTTCTCCTGTTAATCGCTCCATGGCAAGTTTGTTTTATAGATTCAAACCATCAAAACTTCTGAGGGTATAAATTTCCTTCTGCCCTTACAGAAGCAACTGGGTGTCTTATAATTCATTTCAATTCTATCTACCTGGTGATAGTGTCAGATCCCACAGATGAGGGCACCGCCCAACAAGCCTGCCCCCACTTCAGGTACCAATCACAAGTCAAAGCCACCCATACTTCTTACTGACTGGTTTCCGAGGTTCCTGTGACCCCCTTTTTGGGTTCAAGTAACTTTTTAGAACGGCCCTGAGAACTCAGATAAACACGTTTACTGGTTCATTATAAATGATATTATAAGGGATACAGATGAACAGCCAGATGAAGAGGTACAAAGGGCAAGGTTGGGGGGCAGGGCACATGCTCTTTCTAGGTGAGCCAATCTTCCATGCTCTCTTGAGGTGAGCCAACCTCCAGCACTTACCTGTGTTCAACTCTAGGGAACCTCATCAAGTCTTTTTGTTCAAGGCTACTTAGAGAGCTTGATCTTCAGCCCCCTCCTTCCCTTCACAGAGGTCAGTTGGTAGAACTCAATGTTCTAACCCTCTAATCCTCCAATCACTTGGTCTTTCTGGTGATTAGCCCCAGGCTGAGGCCATGTAGGGCCCCCATCCTAAATCACCTCATTAGCATAAACCCAGGAGTTTAGGGGCTCACTATGAACACAAAAAGACATTTCTATCACTCAGGAAATTTCAAGGATTTTAAGAGCTCTATGACAGAACCATCACAGAAACTGGGGACAAAGGCCAAATATATTTTAAATTATACCACTGGGGTAAGAGTCATAAGGTCTGATATCGGGAGGTAAAGGGAAAGGCCTTGAGCCATTCAAAGACGTTGGTTTCTACTCCCAGAGAAATTGGGAGCCAGTGAAGGGTTCTGAGGGGAAAATCAGTTAGTCTGGCTTTTAACATGCATTTTCTGACTACTGTGTCAGGAGTAAATTGGAGGACAAGGTGGAAGCAAGTGATAGTAGTGAGCATCTGGCTGGAAGCAGTGAAAGTGGTAATAAGTTTTTGGACTCTGGACAGATTTGAAGGCAGAACCAACATAACTTGCTAACAACATGGATATAAACGACTGACATTTAAGCATTAGAGCTCTAAAAAACCAAACCAAACCAAATAAACCACTGGGGAAAAAGCTGGCTGATAAAGCTATGAATATAATTCCTGCATTTCTGACTCTATGGCTCTAATAGAAAAAGAGCACTGGGTTTGTTAAAAGTTGACTTGTCAAGATGTATTACAATGCTGGTTTCAGGATAGAATTATGAGAGTGTCAAGATGTATTACATGTATTACAATGTTAATTTCAAGATAGAATCACAAGAATTTTAAGATGTATTATAATGTTAAGCTCAAGATAGAAAATATATTGTAAAATACGAAGCAGTATTAATGTCCTCTGAGAAATGCTTAACAGTATATAGCAGCCTTTGCCCTCACATTTCCGCTCCAGGTTGTTGGAAATAGGTCAAGACCATGAAGCAATCACCACAAAGATTCTGAGAAACTCATTAGTCCTTCCAGTGGCAGCCAAAGAAAAATCAAACAATAATTTCCGGCTGGATTGTAAGGATTCCTAGAACCAATTTAAATATCTATTACAGCATAATGTGGACAGAAAAAGGTATATTAAGTTGTCAATATCTTTTGATTAGTATTGTATCTTATTTTAGAGAGCCTCATTTGTCCTCAAGATGAATCTTAAAAGCAAGCAACTATTAGAATAACAGAAGCTGGGCTTTTGGAAAGATGTTGAAGAAAATGCAAATTTAAAATGTTTTATTTTTTAAATCTCTTTTTGCGAGAGACAGGGTATGCCCTGTTGCCTAGGCTGAAGTGTGATGGCACCATCAGCTCACTGCAGCCTCCAACTCCTGGGCTCTTACCTCAGCCTCCTGGATTGCTGGGACTACAAGCATGAGCAAAAGTGCCTAGCAAAAATATTTTAAATTCCGGCCAGGTATGGCTCATGCCTATAATCCCAGCACTTTGGGTGGGTGAGGCAGGTGGATCACCTGAGGTCAGGAGTTTGAGACCAGGCTGGCAAACATAGTGAAATCCCATCTCTACTAAAAACACAAAAATTAGCTGGGTGTGGTGGTACACGCCTGTAATCCCAGCTACTCAGGAGGCTGGGGCAGTAGAATTGCTTGAACCTGGGAGGTGGAGGTTGCAGTGAGCCAAGATGGTGCTACTGGGCTCCAGCCTGGGCAACAGAGACTCCGTCTCAAAAAAAATTTTTTTTTTAATCCTTAAAAAGATGTATCCTCTGCTGCTACTCTAGAACTCCAGGTAGAGGCAGACTTCTAAACCATTTCTTTTGTACAGGAATCACGGGCTTGGGTGGGGTGTGGTGACACTGCTGTCTCAGAATTAATGTAATCATGTTATCACCACACTCCCTTTTGGACTGTATTTTCAAGGCCACTCTCTGCCTGTTGAAGATAATATTAGTTTGATGCTCATGTATTTTCAGAATCAATATCTAAGTAAGGAATTCTATGAAAGTTGTAGAGACGTATTTTACATCACTTTTACTATAGCCACATGGTTAATAACAGCCTCATATTCAGGGTTTGGATTGCGGCAGTGCCATTTACTTCACTGCAAGTGCTAAATACATCGCCTCATCTTTAAAATTGGGATAACGATGCAGTCTTTCTGAAGCTGTGAGGATTAAAGGAGTTAAGGCTGGGTATGGTGGATCATCCCTGTAATCCCATCACTTTGGGAGGCCGAGGTGGGAGGATGGCTTGTGTCCAGGTGTTGGAGAGCAGCCTGGGCAACATAGGAGACCCCCGTCTCTACAAAAATAAAAACTAAAAATAAAACGAAGGAGTTAATATTAGAAAAGCCTTCAAAACAGTTACTAGCATAGGCAGTACTTTGTGTATTATTTTAAGATCACTGCCGCATAGCACCTGATAGCTTTCAATTTACATGCTTTAAAAAAGCAGAGAAATCGAAACTGTCACATTTTCCCAATGCTCCCTAATTTCACAAGTTGCTTGATGCTTTTCAAAGCATTTAGAACATTGCAAATAGGAAGGTCACAAAGAAAAAAAAGGAACCTGAGTTCGAAGTGTGGTTTCTACAGTTCAAAAGTATCCCTTGCCATTACACATACTCTTCGAAACGCACTTTTTTTTTAAGTAAAAGTTATCCCTAAACAACCTAAGAAAAAAAGCAGACCATTTTCCTTGACCACTTTGAGATCTGGGTGAACAGTGGACGTTTAAATGCTGGCATTTCTACAAGGTCGGCAATGAAGAATTCACGAAAATAATCACGCCGAATTATCAGAAAAACACCAAGAGCGCTATGAGGCCTCGGCGCCTTCGCTCCCCCTGGAAGCAACCGGGTAGCACAAAGCGGCAAAGTTAGGCCCCGAGTACGGGGAATTCGGCTGTGCCTTCCCGCCGGCTCTGCGTCCCTCTGCGGGAGCATAAGTCTCGGCTCCCGCGCCTCTCCCGAGCATTCAGCGCCCAGAGCAGAGGGGGAACCTGAGGCGCGTCGAAGCCGGGAGAAGCGGCTGGTGTTACTCTCGAAAGTAGTTGGAGGCCTGGCCCCCGCGCGCCGGAAAAACCGGCGAACCGGCTATCCCGCAAGCAGCCAGTAATCCGCCCGCGCCGAGGGGCGCGCCCCAGGGCCTGACCAGACGCCGGACACTGAGAGGGAGGGTGCTGGGACGCGGACTAGGCGGGGCCAGGGCATTGGCCCCGGAGCGTGGGCGGGGCACCGTGGGGCGGGGCACCGCGGGCAGCCCTCCCGGCTCGGCAAGCGTTTCCGGTGTGCACGGCGGAACGCTAAGGCGGGGGCACAGTCGGCTCGGAATAGCGCACGGTGAGACAGCGCTGAGCGCCGGAAGTGGGGCCGAAGGAAAACACAGAGAGGGATCCCGGCCGGGATAGGAAGAGGCTGGGGACCGCGGCGAAGGTGGTGAGTGCTCCTGGGCGCCTTCTCCTCAAGTCCTTGCCAGACTCGCCTCCGCGCTGATTCTCTAGTGGGTTTCCTGGACTCCAGAGTAGCGGTCCGGCCTGGCCCCGGAGGTACATTGGTTCCATCCCCCGCCGGCCTCCTCGCACCAGTTTAGGTAACCGAGGAACCCCCAGGCCGGCAGAGACTGAGCTCTCGGTTCGAGTCCGTGTTTTCACTTTTTGTCACACTCTGAGGGAGCAGAAGATGGGATTTGGGTCAAGGCGTTTGACTCTGGTCCCCTGGCCGGCCAGGGGAATCTCGGAACCCCATGGAGGCAGCAGGTCACTTCCTGCTTCCAGGTCCCCACGGTGGCTTCTTAGCCAGGAGTGCAGGGACGCCTCCTCTTTCTCCGCGTCAGGCTCAGAAAGGTGGAAACTGAGGCAGATCAGTGATGGAGCGTTCAGATGAGGATTGAAAAGCGTTCAGATGAGTGGTGGAGTGTTCAGATGAGTGTCATTCCTCAGGGAATTGCTGTTCCTGACAAAACCAGACTTGTTTGTGGTTGGAGAACGGGGATTGACGAGGTTAACTGGAGTTGACCCTTGATCGGAAACCCAGCCCCTTTGATTACAACTACACGTTGGTCTGAAGCCCAGTGCCTCCGTAATCTAAGCGCTCAAAGCCGGTCGTCCAGAATAGTGGTGGTGAAGGGACGGAAAATTGGAGTTAAGAGATGTAGTATTCCGTTCATGTAAAGTTTCGGTATATAACACTTACAAATAATTGCCCACTTCAAAAAAAAAAAGACTGTTTCGGGAGTTTAGTAATATATTGGCTTGGGATGAGGTTTTCTTTGAAGAGAAACGCATTGTTACATAGGGAAAAGCCAACCAAACTTGTTATGAGTAATATTCTACTATGCTACAGTTCTCGAATCTATATTTGTGAATCTCTTATTCACAAATTTATTCTTCATGCCAAATAGTATTAATTTCCATGAAGGATATTAGAGGACCAAGGCTCTCAACCTCTAGGGTAATGCACTGGTTATTAAGGATGTAATAGAATTTTTATTTTAAAAAAATAGGGAAAGTTTCTTTCTTACAGGCTTTTGGGCATCTGCACAATAAACGTGTTGTTTTGTATACTTGTATGATATCTTGTTATATAGTTTGATATTTCCCCAAAATGCCTTCTTTCAGGTGCAAAGTAAGAAAATTAACGTCAGACCATGGGAGATACAGCAAAACCTTATTTCGTGAAGCGCACTAAAGATCGAGGGACTATAGATGATGGTGATTTCAGAAAGGGTCACCCCCAACAAGATTATTTAATAATGAATGACTATGCTAAAGACCATGGCAGTAAAATGGAAAAGGGCCTTCAAAAAAAAAGATAACACCAGGGAACTATGGGAATACCCCCAGAAAAGGACCATGTGCTGTTTCCAGCAATCCATATGCATTTAAAAACCCAATCTACAGTCAACCCGCTTGGATAAATGACAACCACAAAGATCAGAGTAAGAGATGGCTGTCTGATGAACATACTGGTAATTCAGACAACTGGAGAGAATTCAAACCTGGACCTAGAATTCCTGTTATAAACCGACCAAGAAAAGACTTCTTTCAAGAAAATGAAGATGGTTATAGGTGGCAAGACACAAGAGGCTGCAGAACTGTAAGATGACTGTTTCATAAAGACCTAACAAGCCTAGAAACCACGTCAGAAATGGAAGCAGGAAGTCCTGGTAATGTTTTCCAACTTGTCAGCATTGTCTTATTCTTTTTAATCCCAATGAGTTTTGTTATTTTCAGCAATTTAGTTGCAGTTTTTCATCGTTTCTGTTTTAAGATGTGGTCACTTATTGTGATTATTTTAAGGACTGTAATCATGATATTTGGGCAGCTTCAACACATTTCACATACTGATCCCTTTAAAAGTTTATTTTGCTTCAAGGCTCATTTTACTTTAGTAAACGTATTTTCTGTAACATGTTTTTTAAGAAGAGGGTAGTTATATGCCTCAGGGGACCATATCATAATTGCTCAGTGGTGTGTATATTTTAAAAATTATGATTATACTTTTGCATTTGAATAATGAATGTGTTTATAATATAAATGACAGAATATAAACATTTTTTTAAAAACTTATCTGTTGATGTAAAAACACAATATAGACGCTGTTTATCTCCTGCAACAAGAGATACATCTTTTGGGTATTATGTCAGTGTCCTGAGAAGGATAATCTCAGATTTTTGTTTTTCAAAAGGGATCATGACAGGTTGAGAAACAAGTTTAGAAAGTCAAATACAGATTCAAGCTTTGCTGTTTGGTTTCAATAAGACCAAAACTAATTTCGCAGTTCCCTCACATGCTTGGTTAATTGCCCCAAAGGGATAATAAGGAGATAATATGTTTTCCTAAAAGTAAAAGGTAGATTTTGTCCATGTGGCAGTGATTTCTACAAATAGCAAGGTTATTTTTAACTAATGGGCAATATTTACTGAAATGAAGTAAAGACATAAATTGAATGGAAAAAATGAAACAATAGTATCATAGTTGGAAGCATGGACTTTGTAAGTTTATTGGCTGAAAGCCTCTTACTGGTCACATAGAATGTGTTGCAAACTGGCCAGCACTTTTAAATACATTTTTTGAGTTTAAATGCATTGTCAATGTGGCCACTTTCTATATCGCCCCATGCCTTTTCCCTTCATGTTATCTCACAGTGGTCAGTTCATACATAGGTTACCTATAAGGTGTTTGAATTTGTGTCCCATGCATATAGAATACTTAAAATCAAAAAGGTCATCTCTTATCATTATCCTAAGGTCTTAGGATAAAAATAAGTCTCAAGCATTTGTTAATATTAAATGGGGGGAAATGGGCTTTTTGGAGATCTTCTAGTTGTCAGATCTATTTATTTATTTCTATTTTATTTTATATTTTATTTTTTGAGACAGAGTCTCACTCTTGTCATCCAGGCTGGAGTACAGTGGTGCAATCTTGGCTCACTGCAACCTCTGCCTCCCAGGTTCAAGCAGTTCTTCTGCCTCAGCCTCATGGGTAGCTGGGACTACAGGCACACATCACTAAACCAGCTAATTTTTGTATTTTTAGTAGAGATGGGATTTTAACATTTTGGCCAGGCTGGTCTTGATCTCTTGACCTCGTGATCTGCCTGCCTCAGCCTCTTAAAGTGCTGGGATTACAGGCATGAGCCATTGTGCTTGGCCGAAAAGCATTTTAAACAGAATGTTTATAGATCAAAAATTTGCAACCGGTTGCTGACTAGAAAACTTTTGTATGTATTTTTATCTTATATGTGTTCTTATAAAAGCAACTTAAAGTTGCTTTTATGTGTATTTGAATAGGAAATACATTTTGCAATCTTTTCATTGGAGGTAATTCAAAAGCTTGCATGTTTTCCCTGTGTGACATACAGGTATATGCTTTCACGGTTATTAAGTAAAGGCTTCATATTGGAAGTATTAAGATTTGGTATAACATTTACTTAGAGAATATTTAACTGAAAGTATAAAGTAAAAAAGGATCTCATTAAAGAGATTGAAATTTATTAATCAAAATTGTGCCTTAATAAGAAAGGGTCTGCCGGGCGCGGTGGCCCCCGCCTGTAATAGCAGCACTTTGGGAGGCTGAGGTGGGCAGATCATGAGCTCAAGAGATCGAGACCAGCCTGGCCAACATGGTGAAACCCCGTCTCTACTAAAAATACAAAAATTAGCCAGGTGTGGTGGCACACATCTGTAGTCCCAGGTCCTCAGGAGGCTGAGGCAGGAGAATCGCTTGAACCTGGGAGGTGGAGGTTGCAGTGAGCCGAGATCATGCCACGTACTCCACCCTGGCGACAGAGTGAGACTCAATCTCAAAAAAATAAATAAATAAAAAATAAGGAAGGATCTTATTCAACAATGTGAGAAGATATAATGGAAATTATGTTAGAGTTGCCTTTTTTTGTGTGTGCCCCAAATTCAGTACCTTCTTTTTTTAGCTCTACATTACTGCCCCTACCTTATCCCTCAGATGACCTAGGTTGCCAATTTAATGTATTTGGGACATTGCCATTAATGATCTTAGCTGGAAAGCATCCACTCAAATACACATGTCCTTTGTGAACCATATGCAAATAAAATACGGGAAACTTGGAATGCTGAATATAGACAACTGTTATTACAATAAATCTGAGGTGAGTTAGGTAGTCTTCCTCTAATTATGAGAATTTCTCATCAGTACCTAGCTTTACCCTCCAAGAGTCCCTCCAGTGAGAGTTTTTGACAGTTTTTACCATGCATTCCTGGGAAACTCAGTTTAGAAGATTATATTGCCTTGTCAGTGCTAGTCCACTGTAGATGTGAATGGGTATGTTCCAAGAAGGGCTTTTAGTAATTTCTTTCCAGTTTTTATGTTGTTAGATAAAAGGCTGAATTTCAGGATTCTATCCTTTGTTTCTTTGTTTTTTAGACAGTTTCACTCTGTCACTGAGGCTGGAGTGCGATGGTGAAATCATGGCTCACTGCAGCCTCACCTCCTGGGCTTAAGCAATGCTCCCACCTCAGCCTCCCGAGTAGCTGGAACCACAGGAGCATGTCATCTTGCCTGGCTAATTGTTTTCATTTTTGCTAGAGAGGACATCTCACTATGTTGACCAGGTTGGTCTTGAACTCCTGAGCTCAAGCAATCCTCCTACCTCAGTCTCCCAAAATGCTGGGGATCACAGCCATGATCCACTGCACCTGGCCCCATCCATATTTTAATCTATATTTTCAATCCCTTTACTTTGATTTAGCCATGTGGTTTTGGAGAAGTTGTTCTCTTAGATTAGCATTGTCCCCATCTGTACAGTGGGGACAATATTAGTATTAGCAGGATTGCTATAGGGATTAAATTGAGGCAGTACATATAAAGTGCTTTAAATCTATTGCATAAGAAGATACACCATCCTGGTAGCTGCCGTTATCTGACAGAATTTCTGCAGCCATCCACTTCTGTATAAAAGTGATAGGAGTTAGTTACTTGTGGTCTTTGGAGGAAGAGAGAAGTTACTCTTTCTAGAATGTGACAGCAAGTACAGTAATATGGAGAAGGCTTTCTGACCAGAAGAGAGGAAGGGTTTAAAAACAAATTCAGTTCCCTATGAGTTACTGGCTTGCAAACTAATAGGGGTTTTTCTAAAGGGTGTTGCAATATTATTCTAAATTTGTAATGAGTTTTTGCCTAAGAAACCTGTAATAATAAAGCCAGATGTAATTTTTTTGATAACGTTTATAATGGTAAGCAAATTAAATGAGAGTGGACATGTCTCTAAGTAAAAGAAGTGCTTATCTGAATTAAAAAAAAGTATTCAGACCAGGAATACTGGCCTTAAAAGATTGCAATAAGTTTAATTGGGAGTAGGGGAAGTATTAAAAAGGAAGTATTAAGGAAGCCCAAGGTAGCCTGATTTTCTGTTCAAATGACAACTTAACCTTTTAGTATTTATTTGTTCAGTGCCTTTTGATTGATTTTTTTAAAACTACTTTTCTAACACTTTAATTTTTTTTTTAATTTTCTCATATTGTGGAAGTTGTTTGCAGAATATCATGGTAGTCATCTCAGGTAGTTTTAGCGCAATGCTTGCTGGCTATCCTTTAGAGCTCTCAGCAAGCTTTTTATAAAATTTCAGGTCTTATATTTCCTTTTTGGACAGATTTTTTTTCAGCCAGCCAGCTCATTGTAATTGCCCTACTATTAATAATGAGTTCCTCTGAAAACTTGATAGAGGAATTGCTTCATGTAGGACATTTCAGTAGGTTTATATTTCCAAGCACTAATGTGTTACTAATTAATTGTTTCATTTTTCAAAACTCAAAAGAAATTATCAAAGCTATATAAAACAGTTTTTTATAGTTTAATGCCACAATCACTTTAAAGTTGAGAAGTTGTAAGTTTTAAAAAGGAAGAGAATTATTCATTATAAGGATTGTAGAACTAATAGCAGGGTTTATAAACAAATGTACTTAGAGAAAACTTTTGTTTCAATTGCCAGTTGTTTTTTTCCTTTGAAATATGCTCAGTATACAGGCCATTCAAAGAAGCCAAAATGAAAGTAAAGATAAAATGAGAGATAGTTGTCCTTAGTAAACAAAGTTTTGGCTTCTACTTCTTCATATTAATGGAGGGACCCGGCTTGTATGTTATTCAAGGCTAAATTTGCAACTAAATTATTGATTTTTCACTCCACATGAGGATGTAGTTAATTTCTGAGTTGTCCAGGGGTACATTGTCCATTTTGCCTTATTGAGATTGTTCACTTAGAGAAAATGAAAGCAAATGTGGATGGTTTTAATTAGAATAACAGGTATACTTTCAGGTATTATTAGATTATATTAGATATATTTACAGTATGTATTATAATACATTACATATAATAGAATTATAGATATACTTGCCTTCAGAGTATAATTGTTCTGTTGTTTGAGTATGCTCAACAGTATACCAGGAAGAGATAATAAAAATAAATTATATGATGGAAGTAGAATTCTTTTAAGTTTTCCAAAATGATGATTTCTATGGATTAATGTTTGCAGGTGATGTGTTCACTGACTACAGTATTGAAGCATTTTGTACATGGGACAGCTAGCTTTCCTTCTGCTCTGCATTCGTATGTGATTTATTCTCCCACATGATTTAATGTATATGTAAGGTCTGCTTTTTACTCAGGAGTAGCATTATTCAGTATTGCCAGTAATGTTTTTCTCCCAACTTAAGAAAACAAGAAGCAGAGGTCCAGACCTAGGAAGCTACGGAAGACTAGAAATGAGGAAAATGAACAGGATGGAGACTTGGAGGGCCCTGTGATCGACGAGTCTGTGCTTTCAACGAAGGAGCTGCTGGGCTTACAACAGGCTGAGGAGAGACTGAAAAGAGACTGCATTGACAGGCTAAAAAGGGTAACATCCATATATATATATATATTTGTTGGTTAGAATCCTGGTTTTGGCCTAAACTTTGTTAGTAATTGAGTATATGGTAGTAATTGAGCATATTTATCAAACAGTGTGCCTGACACACTGTACCTCCCTCCCTGGTATGGCTCCTGAGACGCTTTGTCCACCTATAAGCCATTGTCCAGGAATGCCAGGCCAGAGCTTGTCAGACTCTCGGGTAGGAAGGACCTTAGGAAGCCATCAAGTTCAAGTTCAGTCATTTTTCAGAGGCAAGAAGCCAGGGCCCAAGGGAGAGGGGATGAAGTGACTTGTTCAAAAGCACCCACTAGTTAGAGAAAAAGACAACAAAACCCATATTGTGAATGAAAACTATCATGTGTAGCTGTGTTCTGTGATAACATCTACATTTCCACTGTGTTACTTTGCAGTGGCGTAGTATCTTTTACTCTAGAATTTGGAAACATTTCCTGTTATCCTGCTGTTACGCAGTGGGGTACAGAGGATAGGCATAAACCTATCTCATTCACCAGTCCCCCTCACTCCTCAACTGTCTTTTACAAAGGTTGTCACAGACAATGGGTCCTCTGTGGAAGAGGGGCTCAGCACACTGGGGCAGGGCAGCTGTGCCCCCCCCAGGGCCTGGAGCAGAGGCTGCCAGGGCCGGGAGTTCTGGCTTCTTTCGAATGACTATATTGGTTTTTCATGAAAATTAGTCAATTAAAAATCAGCACTCTTTAATATTACTATTGTGCAAGTGAAGAGAATATCTACAAAGAGTGTTAAAGGCGGAAACTGATACGTATTTGGAATGTGGAAAATGGTCCCAATGCCTCATTTTCCTTGAAGACTCATTGAGCCAAACCTGGATGGGAGTCATGAGCGACCCCTGAGTGATCCCCACTAGGGAGCTGGGCCACTCCAGGACCCGACACACCTCTCTGGAGCGGCTGGGGCAACTCACCGCCGCAGCAGAGTCCTGGAATTCTGTCTCTCACCTGAGAAGCTGTTGCTTAATGTGGCTGCTCCTGAACCAGGCATTGCAGCAGACCTTGATGCCCTGTCGCTGGAGCAGCCCAGACCTGCTCGGTTCTGCTGGGAAAATCCCCTCCACCTCCTGAAAGAACAGAATCTTACCCACCTTTCAAGTCTAAATGCCACTTTATTCTTACAAAGAAAACAAAACTTCATCTATATCTAATTTCCAAAACAAATACAATAAATCTAGTTTCCTATGGAAGGAAAAAAGTGAAGATTCACATGAAGTCCAAGGAGACAAACTGAACAGTCAAACTGCTTATAGGACACGTTAATCATGAATTTGAACTGTTAAAATGAATACATGTGAGAGAGGAAAGAACCCCATTTCCATTTTTAACTCCGCTGGCCACACCAGACAGAACAGTGAACCTAAAGTAACTAGGTCTCTGGGCCTTGGTGAAAGGAAATTTGATTTTGAAGGTGACCTTCCAATTCTGCCAGGTCAGGAGAGAGCCAGAGGCTGCAGGAAGGGTTAGGAGCTTGCGTTTAAATTCCACGGCTGTGCCCCCTGCTCTTCTCCCCTTGCCACACAGGAACAGAGCAGGACTCCCCTCCTGGGCTGCGTGGAGAACAAAGGAGATGGCACCTAGGAAGTACTTAGGACCACGCCTGGCACGTAGGCCTCTGCTATTATTATGATGGCCGAGAAAAATCCTAACGTTTCAGAATGAAAAATTTCCACAAAAAACCCTCTATCTTAACTTCCATTTTGCCTCCTGTTCTGATTTTCAACATAGTCATGATACTTTTGATTTTTGAGTGCCTGTCACATTTTAGGCTTGACGATGGGAGTTTTTACGTAGCTCATCTCTGTTACTCTTCACAGGGTGCGTAGGGTTGCAGACTAGAAAAGTAGGACTGTGAGCTGGTATTGGTCAGGGACGCTGTCCTGGACTAGATAAGACTCAAGGTGGGTCATCTGGGAGGTGGAGGGTGACTGAGAAGGGATGGGTAATGGGCTGGCAGAGGAAGCTTTCCAGGGAAAGGGAACAGCCTGGGCAAAGGTGCGGAGGTGGAGACAGGGATGGGGACCGTTTACCCGCTCAGCCAGGCCACCTTCCCCAGGGAAGAAATCAGAGCTCCCCAGATCCACCAGCTGTCTCTGAATGCCACTGATGAATTCAGTTGCCCAAGTGTCTCCTATTCCTGTTCTGCTGGCTAAGATGGGTGACTTGCCCTGAAATGCAAAAAGTAGCTTTTCAAAGGCCTTTAGCATTTCCATTTCAACATGACTTGCACGCATGTTCAATGGGGTCTTTACAGATTTTGTGCATTAGAATACATTATATATTCATATTTTCTACACATACCTGCATATATTTACACACACACACACACACATATATATATATGTGAGTATACAGATATATCAGTATTCTATTGATACACTACTATGAGTATCTTTAGGGTAATAAAATATCTTGATAAAAGAAGGTTTTGCTTTAATATCTCTGTCTCTCCCTTCCTCCATCTCTCCTTTCTTTTCTCTCCTTCCCATCTAATACATTTCTTTGTTAGATGAAGGCCCTGGGCATGAAATAATTGAGGCAGTCCTCCTTGTTAGATTGTCAAGGATCATGGGGCTCTGGACCCAGCTTGGGTTCCTGACGTGGTGTGAGCATGGAGGAGGAGAGAATTAAAATTAGATTCTCTTGAGAGGGTTCACATTTAGGGGAGCTGGGCTGGGGAAGGAGGCCACAGCCAGCAAAGCATGGGAGAACCAATACAACCTAAGACCAGTGAGATGGATTTGGCCTCAAGTCTTAGCTTTAAGGCTCTCAGCACATTAAAAAAGTGCCTCTGTCCTTTTGGTTCACTTGTCTATACAATGGGGATGGATAACCGTGAAGATAAAGTGGTTTAATAAGAAGCACCCAGCAGGAAGTAATAGACAGTGATGACTGGCAGCTGCTATTATCATTAGATGTTGGGAAAAACAGCAGAGGAGTAAGGACTCACAGATGCCTACATAAATTGGTTATAAGTAACATATAAACAAGGAATGAAGGCTGCAGCAGGCCTCTGAGGAGGAAGGCATCTTCATGCCTCATGTTCCAGTGCAGGGTGACCTTGGCTCTGTTACCAGAAACATTGTGCTCAAGGACATAAAACCCCTTCATAGCACTACGTTGTAGCCAGATTCCTTGTAAGGCCTCCCGTAGACTCCTTGTAAGGCCTGAGTTCCATCAGCTGTACATTGATAATAAGCTAAAGATAACCACATGTTCTTGTTTTGTGAAACTCCCAAACCACCACTGTTATCAGTCCTTAGGATGACACACCAGTTCCGGCTCACTGATCCATGTCCGGCTCACTGATTCATCCCATCATCACTCCACCCCTACTCTATTGATCAAAGTGATTGTAATCAATAGAGTGTGGATGATCAGAGCTCAGGGCCTTCACTGTCGCCTCCGGTAAGTGATGGCACCCTGGTCCAACTTTTTCTCTTAATCTGTCTTTTTCTCATTCTTTGTTGCCACCAAACTCGGGGTACCCATGGGTGATGTAGGGCTGGCTCCCTACATTCTGGTGCCCATTGTGGGACTCATGGATTTCTACATTTTGGCATGTGGGGCTCACGGATTCCCTACAATTAGACACGTTCCAGACTGGGGACAGGAGGGCAGGGAGCCTTTGTCAGGATGCCAGATGGTGAGCTCAGAACCAGCTCAGGGAGTGACTCTCTCCTCGTTATCCAACATGATCCCAGCCAAGGTAAGAGCAGATTCACACACACATGGCTTCATCAGGTCACCTGGGTGAAGAAAGCATTCGCACATAGCCTGAACAAAAAGCGGCCAGTGGATGAGACAAAAGAAGCCTGGAGCAGCATTATGATTTCCATTCCCTTCTTCCTTCCTGCACGTCGGACAGTGTTTGAAGGAAGGAGTCTACCCTTTGGCATAGTTCACCTTGACACCAGTAACAAGAGTGCTCATCCTGAGCCCTTTGGTGCCTGTTTACCCCCATGTGCCTGGCACTCCTTCCTTGGGGACGTCAGGTGAGTCATTCTACCATTCTTGACCTCAGTGTCCTGCTCTGTACATAAAGGGGGTTTGGCAGCATGCCCACTGAGTGTCCCCCACAAGCTCACCTCTGTGGCCCCCACAGGGCCTTGGTCTCCATGGCTGAGCCCTGGGATTGGTTGAAATGAATTGCATCTACCTGGGAAGATGAGGTACAGTCAGCCAAGTGCAAGATGGGCAGAGGGCACCATGACAGCCCATAATGCACTGCCGTGTGATTGTCCAATTGGGAGGGTCTTGCAGAGGGGTTCAAGAGCGGGGGGTTGTGGGAGCAGGGGTGAGCCGAGGGGAACCTGAGGGTGATCTGTACTCCTCAAAAGCCTTATGAGTCCTCTGCCCCACTCCTACCAGTACTTAACTTGGAGATGTACAGCTGTGGTCCAGCCCCTACACAGATGGAGCCCTGAAGCCCCTCCTTCACAAAGAGTCCAGACTGAGTTGGATCCTATGAAAGGAAAATTGAATTTTGGGACCCCAGACTCACTTAGCCTAAGGGAAAAGTCAAGCTGGGAACTGGTTCGCGCAAACCTGCCTCCCGCTTTTAATTCCTAAATAAGATAGCTACAAGATAAAAAAGCCACATGCCTCCTCCGCCATATTTTGCCCACAAGGAAATTCCTAGTGAGCTGTTAAAATTTCACCATGGTCATGTAAATTGATAGCTTATGTCTACAGGTGCAGTCACCCCCAGCCCACCAGAGACAAATGCATATTGGATTGTCCCCCTGCCTCATTTTGTTTGTGTTTTCTTGTGTAAAATGCAGATTCCCTGCATTTTTCCTCTGCCCCATTTGTTTATGTCACCTTACGTAAAAAAAGTGCAGATTCACGGAGCCAGCCAAAGACATGAATGACTCTTTTTCCCTATCCGCCTCTTACATGAAAATTGTGTAGTTCTTAATATCCCGCCCTTTCACCTTTAAATTTGGAGTCCTCAAAATTATATTCAGAGAAACATGTGGACCTGTTTCCTGGGCGCGTCCTTAACTTTGGCAAATAAACCTTCTGAAATGATTGAGACTTGCATCGTCATTTTTCTCAATTGAAAATTCCATTAGATTTTTAACACAAAACTCTATGGTACTTTGTGTTTGAAACTTTAGGCTCCCAAACGGAGTTGCTGGTTATTTATGCCACAGGCTGGAGGACATTAACGACCACTCTTGTTTCATCCAATTATGTGAGTGTCCAGGTGTGTGGTCATGCAGGTCCTGAACCCTGACAGAATCTTGCTTGGGTGGGAAAAGTTGAAGGAGCCAAGGAAAGGAGGCGTGTCCTGTGGTTTCTCAAATATCTTGATTAGGATCAAGTCCCAGCGTTTCTGGAGTAAAAACACGGGAGATCTACAAGGAGCAGAACGAGTTTGACAGCATCATTCTCCTTTGCTGGAGTCCTTTGAGCCCGATTTCCTAACAGCAGGTTTGCACAGCAGCCTCCAGGAAGTTACAGGGCTGCCCATTTTAGCACCGTGTTCTCTTTTTATTCCTGATATTAAATATGGATTGAAAGAAAACCTGGGACTGAATTTCCAGGCTGAGTAAGTGGTTTCCCCATTCTAAACCACTGGCATGGACACATGAGTTCTGAAAGCTTTCAGGATTCCTGAGGGAATGAGCAGGTGGTTAGAAGTGTCCTGACTGGCTGAGTGTGGTGGTTCAGGCCTATAATCCCAGACCTTTGGGAGGGCGAGGTGGGTGGATTATTTGAGGTCAGGAGTTTGAGATTAGCCTGACCAAGCAGAAGGGATCCTTTTGGGTAGCAATGAGGAAGAGGCCTCAGGCTGCACCCAATGGCTCCATGCAAGTTCTTATTAGGGAGCAGAACAGGACGGGGATGGAGGAAGTGAGGGTGGCATGTGAGAGGGAATGACACTAGAGTGGCATAGTTGCTGCCTCACCATGTAGACCTTGAACAGGTTCCCTTGAGTGCACTGAGCACCTTGCCTACACAATCCTGTTAAAAGCTCTTATGTGATATTTGATGTGAAATTGTTCATATTGTATGTATCTCCCTAAGATGAGGGATCCGGGCTACGTCTTCATGTTCTCAGCACTGTGCTCAGCTCAGGGAGGCCCTCCCTAAATGCTAGTTGATGAATGAAGGAGTGAACTATCTCATGCTATAGAGCCTCCTACTTCTCCCTGTGGGACTGAAAAAGGAGAAAATGACGGGGATGTTGTGTCCCTGGCCCCCTTTGCAGCATAGAGTTTGTACCTTGTGATGTCCCTTCTCCCATCCTCTTGCCCTGTTAACAGCCTTAAAAGGACCCAGACCCCCCCCCCCCCCCCACACACACACAGAAAGAGACAGGTACCTTTGCTGGTTAGACAGGGCTGATACTATTTTATGTTTAAATCAAAGGCTTCACAATTGCTCCAACCAATTTGTTAGATGTCAAAATGCAATGGAAATTGTATATGCCTAGAGATAGAAAACAGATCTGTGGTTGCTAGGGACTGAGCAGAGTGGGGAATAGCAAGTGACTGCTCATGGGTTCAGAGCTTCCTTTCAGGGCAACTCACATGCTCTGGAAGGAGACAGCTGATCCAGCATTGTGAGAACCTAGAGCGACACAATGGCATCCCGGAGGGGCACCATTCCTGCTCAGCTCCGAGAGAGCCTTTGGTGTCCGAAAGCTCCTTAGCGGTTGTCAGTGTTGCTCTGTTCTGTCACATCCACCCTTCTGGGGAAGTTTTGCTGCCTTCCTGGACCTTCCACAGGCAGGGTTATCAATTCACCACAAGAAGACGCTGTCAGGATTCACACCTAGAACCTCAGAGTTTCCTTTTCTTCCCCAGAGGGAAACGCCTGCAGTGAGGAAGAAAAAACTGCAATCTCTGGTGTGATTTCTACTGAATCCTCTCTTAGGAAGAGGAAGTTGATTTTTTGAAAGATTAGAAAAGAGACCTGACTGGGCATGATGGCTCACGCCTGTAATCCCAGCACTTTGGGAGGCTGAAGTGGGTGGATCACCTGAGGTCAGGAGTTCGAGACCAGCCTGGCCAACATAGTGAAACACCATCTCTACTAAAAATACAAAAAAGATTAGCTGGGCGTGGTAGTGCTCACCCGTAGTCCCAGCTATTCAGGAGGCTGAGGCAGAAGAATCGCTTGAGCCTAGGAGGTGGAGGTTGCAGTGAGCAGAGATTATGCCACTGCACTCCAGCCTGGGCGACAGAACAAAACTTTCTCAAAAAAAAAAAAAAGAAAGAAAGGGTGACCTTCAAAGAGTTTCCTAAACCAAGCCAATTTTGTGCTTTGTGCCTTGATTCATTCTCTGTACATGATGCCACAGAAGAGTCAGATCTGTTCCCCAGGTTGAGGCCAAATGTGTTCAAGTTTGTGTTTCTCTTTACTCCCCTCAATGAGGGAGAATGCTGGGGAGCATTGAAAGCTGCAGAGAGTTGCCTGAGATTCAACTTCTTTTTTTCTGACAGAAATAGAATTGACACATGGGGAGAAAGTAACAAAAACAGATTTTTAATTAATACAATTACAATGTTGCTAATACATATAGTGATATTTATAGAGCACTAGGCCAGAAACTAGGAAAAATATGTTTTCAATGAGGCCTCGTTTAATGCACACAGCAGCTTCTGGGGTGTTTTAACCACTGTTTTGCTGCAGCCTTGAGGGGTCAGTCGGCTGCCCTGAGGCACACAGGTGGCAAATCACAGAGCTTTGGGTGCCTGAGCCAATACTTGTCAATGACACTCTGCCCAATGGCATTCACTGCACATTTTCATTTCCCTGTGGTATGCTGGACCTATCTGAGGATGTGAGATGGGTTATACCTTTTCTGGAGCCACTGGTTTTCTGCATTTACTCATCAGGGCGGCCTCGGTGCTGCTCCAGGCCAAAGGATATAGAAAGACTGATTGTAAATATAAAAATAAAGGATGTTCAACTTTCTCAAGGGTGATTTGAAAGATTCTGAAGGATCATTTCAGTAATGTACAATTCTCAATTTTTATGTGAATTTACTTTTAACAGTTAGGTTGATAGTGTCCTGTGTTTTTATGTATTAGTAGTTATTGTTCTTTCACTTGTGATTGAAGCGCTCCCTTAAGCATTTCCTATCAGGCTGGTCTTATGGGGAATTCCGTCAACATTTGCTTGTTTGGGAAAGACTTTATTTCTTTAATTTCTGGTGGGTAGCTGTGCTAAGTACAGTACTCTTTGCCGACAGATTTCTCATTAGCACTTTGAATATATCATCCTAATCTCTCTGAGCCTTCGGGGTTTCTGCTGTGAAAATTCCTGATGGTCATATGGAGACTTGCTTACTTGTGATTTGATGCTTCTCTCTTGCTAATTTTAGAATTTTTTTCTTTATGTTTGACTTTCGACAAATTGATCATAATGTGCCTGAGAAAAGACCTTTTTGGCTTGACTAGGGATGAAACCCTTGAAGCTTCACGGATCTGGATGTCCGTATCTCTCCCGAGAATTGGGAGATTTTCAGCTATTCATTTGTTGAATAAGTTTACTGTGTCTTTGTCTCTTCTCTCTGTTTCTCTTCTATATCACCAAAATCTGTTATCTGAATGGCATGGCACAAGTCTCGTAGGCTTTCTTTTGATTCTTTTTTTTCTCCTTTTCCCCTCAGGCTGGGTTATTTTAAAAGTCCTGACTGAAAGTTCAGAAATTCTTTCTTTTGTCTGATCTAGTGTGCCGTGGAAGCTCTCAGTTTTACTTTTTATTTCATTCATTCAGTTCCTCTTCCTAAGGTATGTGTTGGCTGGTTGGTTTTCTGTGATGATATCTGTGTCTTTGTTGAATTTCTCATTCAGGTTATGGCTTTTTAAAATTATTATTTGATTAAGTTGTCTATATGTACTCTCTTGTATCTGATTGAATTTTCTTAAGATCAATATTTCAAATTCCTTTTGAGGCAATTTGAAATTTTCATTTATTTAGGGTAATGTTCTGAAGAATTATTGTGCACCTTTGGTGGTGTCAAGTTTCATTGCATTATCATGTTTCTTATCTCCTATATTTACATTTATGATACTGTTGACATGGTCACCTTTTCTAACTATAGAGTGGCTTATGTGAGAGGGACTTTCACCTAGAGAGGTATCTTAGGGTGTCAGCTGGATGGGCTGCCTCTGCTTTAGTTCTAGGAGGACACAGTAATGTAGTATCTGTGCTTTTCTCTTGCCTTTTTTTTTCTTTTGCTATAATCCATTTTGGTGATACCTGCGAGTGCCCCGGTGACCTGGACTGCAGCCGCATGTGCAGTTTGTTTGCTTGCGGGCTGCAGGAAGGCGGTCTCAGGAAGCTGCATGCCGAGCTAGTGAGTGTTACTGAGTCACAGGGGTTGGTTTACCAGTTTCAGACGAGACTCTCCTGGAAACACTCCTGGCTGTGGGTTACTGGGGCTGGTCTGCAGGTTTTGTATGGGGATCTCTGGGAAGCAACAGGCCCAGTTGATGAGCACACTGATGGCACAAGAAATCAGTCCACAGTTAGAGTTTGTTTCTATGATATAGAGAGCTATAGCTGCTTTCCTGGAGAATTCTGTTGTCATGACAGGGTAGCCTCTGGGATGGAAGGAGGCAGTGACCACTAGTTCATGGAGCAGAATAGACTCAGCTATGGCTTGGCTTTCCAGATGGTGCTGCATGTGGGCTCCTCCTCTGGGGCAGTATAGCCCTGTGGGCATCAAGCAGCTCCCTAAACTGAGCTCAGAATCTGTAGAGACTACAGGAGTTCCCAGCAACAATGAATGCAGGTATCCGCAATGTTAATGGGACTGCTGGAGTCTGTTTGCTTACGTTTTCCCATGAAGGAAATGGTCATCTTGCTCCCAGCTGGTCCAGACTAGGAAGATGGTGTGTCACAGCAGGGTATTTGGATCTCCTCTCTATCTGACCACCTCTACAGGTTTCCTTGACCCACAGGTTTTCTGTCTCTTCTTTGCTGTCCAGGGTTTTCTCTCAAACACTCCAGTTCAAATGAATTTGTTTAGCCACTGTTTTTGTCCTTTATTCTGGAGGGCACAGGCATTCCCCTCCTCTCATGTGCCATCTTGTTAGACCATCCATGTTCTTATTTTTAAAAAGTGGGAGGAATGAAATTGAAGAGAATGCAATCGTGTAGAATAGAATTGGATATATGAGATAGCATCAAGGATTATTTCATAAAACTTTTGTTTCACTTGTATATATGGGGATATTCAGAGACACAATATAAATTTTCTATTTTTACTTAGGATCAAAAAGTTTGAGTTTTTAGGCATATATAATATGTTAGTAGCAGCACTATAGAATAAACCTGTTGAAATGCCAACATGAGGGAGTGATCTGTTGCCTTTTTTATATAAAAATGGGGCTTGTATTAATATATTTAGATCAGTGGTATAACTTTGACATTTATACATCTATTCTCAGTCCCTCCACTTACCACAGTATCTCTTGTCCTCACTCATAGGGTCAGGGTTTTAGGCCTCACTTTTCCTGCATTGGGAGAAGGTGACATTGATCCATGCTGTGCTCATGCTGGTTTTTGCAAACCTGAAGCTCCATTTCTCATGATTGGATTATGTGCTAATTTCCTCAAACCTCTGTACCCAGTTTGGTAAAGCAAATCCCACCAAACAGCAGCGATGAAGGGGCCTTTGCAAGATCACTAGAACTTTCCTTGCCTTCAGGGCCAGGCGGAGCCTGTGCCTTCCATAGAAAGAGCTGGAGAGATTGACTCACTACTGAGGAGGCTGCTCCTCTTTCCTTAGGACTGGGAACAATTTTTGTATTTCAAATAAGCTGCTTGTTCCCTATGGCAGGGCTCTCAGATCTAAGGATTTGTAGCTGCTTTGACATCATTTGCAAGACATATAGAGGCAGATTGCTTCAGTAAGTACACCCCAGAGAGGGCCTGTACCCAGACTTCACCAGCATTACCCAGTGAGCCTGTGTTGCCTCTGGCATTTGGCTTGAGTTTCAGGGGACTCCTTTCTGGTGGGACTCAGTATAAGGTGGCTGCATGGACATGTTTTTATCCTAGTGCTCTAGGACTAGGAAGGAAGAGTAGAGAAACAAGTAGAAGGCAGGTGACGAAGGCTTGTTATGAGCAAATTGGACCACATTGATTTCATGAAATTCTTACTATTTCAATGATTTGCTTAAAATTTTGTTGTACAAATTGCAAAAACAATTCAAAGATGACTTATAGAATATTTACAAACTTTGGAAAACTGAAAAATCAGACACTTATTGCGGTATATAAAATAGTAGATGATCCTATGGAATGAGACTGTTCTTAGATGAAAGAGTATGACTAAACATTTCATGTTTCTCAAGTTATACAAATTTAGCATAATTACAGGAAGCAACTGAATAAGATGAAGAAGAATAAAATTTTTATTTTAAAATTTTGATGGAAGACAAAAGAAAACATATACATATATAGCCTTAAACATACATATATATATAGAGAGAGCTATATATATTGAGAGAGCCTTATATATAGTCATATTTTTATATATATATATATATATAATTATATAGCCATTGTTAAGGCTATACATTGTTAAGTATGTATATATATATAAGGCTATATATGTATGTATTGATATATATACATAAAATCAGTACAATTAAATAAGAGGTACAGGTTAGAGGGTATCAAAGTCAATGACAGTATTTCTCACAATTTGATAGTAAACAAAGATATGATTTTACTTTAAGTAGGGGAAAGTTTATGTAGTAGGTGAGCCTGGTAGATGTGGTTATTTTTTCTGGAAATAAACAATATTGACCTCCTACTCCCCATCTCACCCTGAAGTAAATGGATAAGAACTTCTAAGTGTAAAACAAAACAAAAGAAAATAATATGTACCTAGATTGAAAACTTAAAAGAATGTATTTTTAAAATAACTTGGCACTCAGGATACCTTTTAAACCAAGATCGAAATCCCCAGACGTTTTCAAGGACTATATTACTATTTGACATCATAAGAAGTTGTAAATTCATTTCTGGCAAATACATTCAATAAACATAGTTGAAAGGTGAAATCAACTGGGAAAATATCTTCCCAAAGCATTAGATACATAAAGCGTTATTATTCACAATATTATCCATAATATTCAAAAAACTTCTCAAAAATTGGTAAGAAAACAACGTCCCAATGGGGAAGTGGTACCACACACTCTCCACTGCTCAAAGGCCTGAGTATCAGTGCAGCCAGTGCTTGTCTCCCTCTCCTCTCCCCTGCTGTGATGTCCCCTCAGAAGGCGTCTCCCCATATTTAGTGCTTCACTGATAGAAAAATACTGCACTTCCCAAACAGGACTAGTTCCAGACACGCTTCCAGAATTTTTGGGAAACCCCCTCCTCTCCTCTGAAAATCCTGTCCTGTACACTAGATATCCTGATTGTTCTGTTGGGCCTCCCACTATGGCATCATCAGCAGATGGGGCACAGTCTCCTGGGCACAGAGGCCTGGGAGGAATCTGTCCCAGAAACCATGGGGTGGGGACTTCTGACTAAATCAAGGGAAGATTGTCAAGGAGAAAGTCAACAAAAAGTGAACTTTCTAATTTCAAAAATATTATCCTCATTCCACTTCAAATTAAGGGACTTGGAGAAGGGATTGGGGAGCTGGGTGTTTAATGGGTTCAGTGTCTGATACTGGGATGATGAGAAAGTTCTGGGGCTGGATTGGCTGATGATGGAGAGAAAATGATGTGAATAAATGCCAATAAATCCTGTACTCAAAAATGATTAAAATGGTAGTTTATGTTAAATCTGTTATACCCCAATAAAAAGTAAATAAAGTTTTGTTCCCAGTGGGCAGGTGAGTAGAGGAAACTCTCTTGCCACCTCTTGGCAAGAGCCTGAGAAACAATGGGCCATCATCAGTGTGAGCTCTTCTGAGGGCAGTGCCGACAGCCTGGGAGACTGGTGAGTGTAGCAAGGGCAGGCGCAGGTCCCGGGTCCTAGAGTGTGAGTGTGGCAAGTGGTGTTGACTTCTGCCTGCCTAGGAGGTGTCCTTGAAGGTGCACCTGAGTGAGCAGAGATAGGTGAGCTCTGTGTGTCCTGTATGCAGCAGCAGATTTTCTGATCACCTGTGCAGAGAGGGGAGAAAGCCATGATGATGGGAGCTGGTTTGGCTGAGAATTTCCAAAGGCCCAGGAGCTCCTTAACCTTACATTAAAACACAAAGGAGAGCTCAGCAGAGGCCATCACAACTGCCTAATATTTGCATTTTTAGTAGAGACAGAGTTTCACCATGTTGGCCAGGCCGGTCCTGAACTCCTAACTTGAGGTGATCCGCCTGCCTCTGCTTCCCAAAGTGCTGAGATTACAGGCATGAGACCCATGCCCGGCCTTCATTATTCTTTATGATTCATTTTTTAAAAATTATTGTTTGTCTCTGCCTGTCAACCATTGTGCTCATCACTCACCTGACAAATATCACATCCTGAGTAGATACTTGTAGAATGCATGAACACAATTTCAGTTCAAGATCTAAGGAGTGGAGGCATAATGGTGGAATGGCAGGTCAGTGTTTTGTTTCAAAGTTTGTTGAAATATTGGGGACAGTGTCCTTGTGGCTCCCAAGGAGTCCAGACAAGTTTTTGCATCTGTGGTAAACAAGAAATTTTTTGTTTTAGTTCAGAAATACTTCATATGGAGAATTTTGTTGGGATACATATATATCTCCTGCATCCGAAATCAAACAACTCAAGTTGTTACAAAGCTGTAAAATCAGGATTAAATAGAATTCATCTAAAAAATGTTTTTCAGAGGGTTAACTAAATCTAGCCACCAATGATTTTTTTTTTCCCAAAATGACAGCTTATCTCAAAAGTATGGCAAGTAATGCTTCTCCTGTAAACAAACTGAGCTCACATCTACAGGTGTCTGATTTCATTGATTCAAGTGATTTCTGACTTGTGGGTACCCCTCAGCACCCAGCCTCATCCTCCTCTTCTCCTCTTGGATTCAGTTTCTTCTCCTGAGTTGGGAGGTTGTCTGGACAGTGTCCTTGCCATCAGTGTTGCCCCTCTCCCCACCAACCATGTGCATTTGCTCCGCCGTCTCTCAGTGCACTTCCAAGGATGCTCTAGCCACACTGGTAAGGTGTCTCCATCTCTGCCCCTTCTCTTTCCCCTGAGTACTGTCCAGTGTTTGCTGGAACCTGTGAACTTCTTGTGAATGATAACTACTAAGAGCTTCTCAAACTGAGCCTCCATGTTCTAAACAGAACGTGCAGTCAGGATTCCAGGGAAAGTCAGTGGCTCCCACCCCTAGAAGTACTTTGCTGTGAAAGGCGTAATGTATGGAACATAGAGGTCACTTGGGGCCTTGGAAAGACATTGAGGCAGGGGGTTACCAGGTTACCAAGTCTGAATTTCTGAAGATAGTTATAGTAGGGATGAATTCAATGTAATTCATGAATTGCTCGTGAATTTCTAGAAAGGATAAGGAATGTTTTTTTGAGCCCTTCAGCATTGGATCTCTGAATGAGAGAGGTCAAGGGGGGAAGATGGAGGATGCAGATGGAAGTGGGAAGGTGTGCAGTCGCCCTGCACTTGCTTGTCTAAAAGTGATGAGAAGGCCTCAGCCAAATGCAGGAGCCATAACCCTGAGCCATCACTCCCCCATGTTACAGGAGACAGGACTTGATCATCCTCCCACAGGTCAGAGATATTGTTAAGCAAGGTGACAGTGCAAGATGCATTTCCACTCCTGACTCCACCCTGGCTAGAGCCCCTGAGTGCTGTTAGCTTGTTCTGAAACTGAGAGACAGTTTAGCACATGTTGCATCACATTCAAGGTTTGCTGAAAGTACTGGCACATTCCCCATCTAATGAGGGAGTCAATACAAGTAACTCAGGGGCATTAGCTCTGCTCCCCCATAAGTAAGTATTGGTGCTGTAGAAATTGAATCATTTTTAAACTACGAAAAGAGATAATATGGAATATGGCGGTGTGATGAGTATCCTTCTTGCTGCTTTGGGCAAATGAGGGCTGGTTTCAGTTCCTCTCTCAGGACAAGAAAACCCTCATGACTGATAAAAGCAGGGCTAGGTTCAGAACATCAGCACTGCTCCGAGGCTGCCTTCCAGTGACTGAAGTTTTAAGACAAATGTTCATGCATGTGTGCTTCAACTCCAGTTTGTCAGCAAAGCAGAATAGATCAGTCCACGAGAAGTCAAGAGAGTCATTTCCTTGCTAACAGTCAAGAAAGTGATTTTCTACATGCTTGTTGTGCTTCTGAGAGAATGCAAAGGAAGATGGGAAGAACACAGGCTTCCTAGATGGGTCTCTGCCTGGCAAGATTGGATTTTAGCCACATAATGTGTTCATAGTTGACGAATTTCAGTACGTCGCACATATGGGTTTCAATAACCGAGGATAAACAGGGCAGAATGCAATAATGATGACAGCTCATTCAGCTGAGAAACCTTCAGGCACAGGGTTTTCTTAATCCTACAATCCTACATCAAACCATAGCAGAGAGCTCAGCAGAGGCAGAGTGTTAACATGGCTCCTGGTCATGTTTATGGCCCTGGATTTCTAATCTGTCCACCTCTGCTCTGTCTCAAGACCTCAGGTGACCAGCTCTCCCCAGATCTCAAGGGCCTGTCACATGTCATATTACCTTCATGTATATTTTGTGATATACAGTGATGTCTCTTAAAATAAAGCCCCAACTAGCATGTTTCAATGATATAGGGGCACTCTTAGGTTGCCAAACACCTTTAAGAAGAATAATAGTGGCTCTATGCTGGGGACTGGGGACTGGATACTAAGCACTACTGAATCATCCCCTTTAATCTTCAGAGTGCCCACATTTTAAATTTCCCTTTCAGAGGTGAAGAAATGGGGGTTCTACAAGTTTAAGTGCCTTGCCCAAAGTTACATGGCTGTGAGGAAGCTGAACCATGATTTAAACCCAGAACTCTTGAATTTCAAAATCAGTGGCCTTAATTACTCTTCATTTGTTTACTTGATTATTGTCTGTCTCTGCCTGTCAACTATTGTACTCACAAGATACAGGATAAATAGCCAACATCAACTGTTGATATATATCCATAGAAAATGAATCATTCTAGTAAACATGTTCATCATAGTACTATTATCAGTAGTAAAGACATGAAATCAACCCAGGTACCCATCAACAGATAAAGAAACTGTGGTACATGTACACCATGGAATACTATGCAGCCCTGAAAAAGAATAAAATCACATTCTTTGTAGCAACATGGATGCAGCTGTAAATCATTATCCTAAGCAAACTAATGCAGAAACAGAAAGTAAAATACTACATGGTCTCACTAATAAGAGGAAGCTAAACAGTGAGTACTCAAGGACATAAAAATTGGAACTATACACGTTGGGGAATACAAGAGGGAGAAAGAGGGAGGAGGTAAGGGTTCAAAAAGAAACTGCCTATTGAGTAAAAGCTCACTGTCTGGGTGACAGATTCATTCATTCTCCAAACCTCAGCATCAGGCAATATGCCTCTAACAAACCGGCACATGTACTCCTGGCTCTAAAATAAAAGTTGAAAAAGGAAAGAAAAAAAAGATAAGATGGTCCTTACTCAGCCCTGCACCCTGCCTGCCACTGGACTCCTGTGAGAGGCTCACCAGTGCTGCACTTTCTCATGGTTTGTGCCAGGCTTGGATGTGCTTTCTGCTTGTTCACATGGAAGAGGAGCTCCACGGGAAAGGGGTGTGAGTACTTGCTTCACTTTTCTGTCCCCTAACACAGCACAGCACAGCCTAATAAAATGTGCTTAATAAATACTTGTTGAAAGCATAAATATGAAGAAAAAATATATAAACATTATTATTATCTTCATTCCAGTTAAAATTGAGGGGCTAGCGAGAGGAGAGTGGGGAGTTAGTGTTGAATGGGTTAGGAGTTTCAGTTTTGGTTGAAGAGAAAGTTCTGGAGATGGATGGTGGTGATGGTGGCAGCAATGGGACTGAACTTTATGCCACTGAATTGTACTCTCAAAAATGGTTAAAATGGTCAATTTTATGTTATGTCCATTTTACCACAATAAAAATATTAAGTTGGTTCCCAGTAGGCAGGTGAGTAAGAAAAACTCTTGCCACCCCTTGGAAAGAGTACAAGAAAAAGTTGGGCCCACCGATGGTGTGAGCTTTTCTAAAAACAGTGATGACAGACTGGGAGACGGGTGAGTATAACAAAGGCACGTCCAGGTACCTGGTTGTAGATTGTGAATGTGGCAAGCCAGCCTTGACTTCTGCCTTCCCAAAGTGTTGTAGAAGGTGAGCTCTGAGAAAGCAGGGGTGAGTTCTGGGTCTTGCGAGCTGCAACCAATTATCTGTCAGTCTTTGCAGACTTTGTAGCCTGCAGAGAGATGCCTGGAGAAAAATCCTGTGGGGGCCCAAATTTCAGCCGACACCCAACTCTTCAAGCTATGGTTCTCAGGGCCATGTCTGTCCACTCCCTGCAAAGCTTCTGGATGGGTGATCCTGGGCCCTAAGCCCTGATTATTCTAGGAATACTGTCTCGTTCAGCCTTGATGGGACTTGTACCCCTAGGTTGTGCAGATCTCCCTGCGTTCACTGAGCATTCTGCCATGCAAATTGTGAGACATCAGCCAAGAACAGCTCCCTCTGTAACAGCAAGGTAGAGAACTCATGGGGGAAGAGGATGGGCTGTGGGAAAAAGGTCACCAGCCAGGAAGCATCACCCCACAGCTGAGTGCACCTGGCTGATGAGTGAAAATGTCCTAACCCGGCAAAGAGACTGAAGAGACACTGGGCATTAAAGTGTGGCCCTGGGAATTATAGTACAGCCCTACGGAGAAATTATAAACTTAAATTCTCCAGGCCTCATCAACCATCTGCCCTGTTCTTTCATTTTCTGGGAACCAATTAGCTCCTTTGTGTTTCACCCATGCTACACTTGAGCTCAGTTAAGCCACCACAATTTTCCAGAACTACCACATTCCTTTAGTCTTCTTAAAATAAATTTGGCTTAAATGTCACCCCCCCAAAAATCTAGTCTCTTTTATTCTTCAAGGAGACACTCTTTCTCCCTGTGGTTATGAGGCATCCTGGGGTCTTCTAAGCAGTCTGTGTTTTGCTGCCTTTGGACACTCCAAGAGGTCTGACCTGCCTCCCCATCCTCCATGCCAAGCCTGGGTGTGGAAATAACGCAGACCCTATGTGCTCTAAGCCCAGCCACCAAGGCATGAGTGCCAGCAGGCTATAATCTTCAGCCTCTTGCAGAAACCTCTTCCCCTTTCCCAGTCTTGGGGACAACTGTTCTCCTGTGTTCCTTCAACTGCACTCGGCCATGAACAATTAGTTTCTTGATAACTTTGACCTCAGTTTATAGGGGAGATTTTTAAATTGGCTCCTACATTTTAAGAATGTTTTACTCTCTCTTCAGAGCTTGACTTTCAGGACCATTGTGGACACAGAAGGCTATCTGGGAAGTCTATTGCTGAATATTAATTTTTTAATTTGCATGACTATCCTTAAAATTTTTGTCTTAAGTCAGCATTTTAAAAATCAGTTGATTTAAAAAATGCTTTTACCTCTTTTAGTGCATCATACATACTTAAGGACACAAAAAAACAGAAACAACAGAAAATTGTTTTTTCTGACAATTCTGTCTAAAACCTTAAGTAATTTTAAGGCAAAACCCAACAATGGTCTTTCCATGATATTAGATTCCAAAGAACCTTTAAGAAGAAGAATAGTTTAGTAGCTCTATTCCAGGGAATGTTTGCTAGCCACAATTAATCCCTTTAATCTTCAAAATACTCACAGAGGTAGGCAGTTTAATTCCCCTTTTACAAATGGGGAAATATTGGCTCCATGCCTTTAAGAGACTTGCTCAAAGTTACATGCCTATGAAGAATCTGAACCATAATTTATTCTCAGAACTATTTAATTCCAAAATCAGTCATCTTGATTACTCATTATTCGTTCATTTGATTGTTGTATGTCTCTGCCTATCAACCATGGTGCTTACAACTTACCTGACAAAAAGTACATCATAAATAAATATTTGTAGAATGAGTGAATAGTATCTCCCCTGAAAACCTAAGGACTGGAAGCATAATGGTGGCACTGCACGCCACTGTTTCATCTCATAGTCCATTGAATTATCAGGGCCAGTGTCCTTGTGGCCCCTAAGGAGTCCAGAAAAATCTGTGGCTCTCTGGGACAGGAGTGGGAATTCCTAGTTTCCCTGCAGAAACACTTCATGTTGAGACTTTTTAAGGACTTTATTCTTTTTCTGTTGTTTTAGTAAATATCTTGCACAATGTATCAACCAGCTCAACTTATTACAAAGCCGGAAAATGTAAATATAAATCATGAGCAAACCCTTGTTCAGATAGAAGGAAAATTAAGTCTAGCCCCCAAATATCGATGTTTTAAATAAATATGGCTAGCATTGTTTCTCCTATCAGGAAACCACAGTCACATCTACAGGTGTCTGATTTCATTGATTCAAATGATTTCTGACTTGTGGGTTTTCTCAGTACCCAGCCTCATCCCTCCTCTTCTCCTCTTGGATTCAGTCCCTTCTCCTGAGTTGGGAGGTTGTCTGGACAGTGTCCTTGCCATTTGTGGTGTTCCTTTTCCCACCAACCACGTGCATTTGCTCTGCTATCTCTCAGTGCACTTCCCCCAGGATTCTCTGGCCACACTGATCAGGTGTCTCCATCTCTGCTCCTTCTCTTTCCCCTGAATGCTGTCCTGTGTTCTCGGGAGCCTGTGAACTTCTTGTGAATGCTAACTACTAAGAGCTTCTCAAAATGAGCATGCATGTTCTAAATAGAACCTGCAGTCAGTATTCCATGGAAGGTCAGCTGGCTCCCACCCCAAGAAGCACTTTGCTGTGTAAGGCATAGTCTGTGGAACACCAAGCTCACTTGCGGCTTTGGAAAGACATTCAGGAAGGGAGTTACTAAGTCTGAGTTTCTGGAGATATTTTCAGGAGAGATGAAATTACTGCAATCCTTGGATTATTATTGAGCTTCCAGAAAGGCTTATGATTGTTTTCTTCTGCCCCATTGCTGTAAATGGAGCCCTTTGAGTGCTGTTAGCTTGTTTTGAAACTGGGAGACAGTTTAGCAAATGTTTCATCACAGCCAACATTTGCTGAAAATACTAATATATCCCCCAACCAAAAACGAGTCACTGTAAATAACTCAAGGGCACTAGTCCTGCTCTCCACACGAGAGAATATTGGTTCTGAGTCAATGGGGCCATATTTAAAGATAACAAAAGTGATAACATGAGAGATGATGGTGGGATTAGTATCCCAGTTACTGCTCTAAGTATATTCAGGCTGGCTGAGTGGGTTTCAGTTCCTTTATCTAGACAAAGAAATGCTCCTCATGACAGGCAGAAGCAAGAAAAGGTTTTATCATCAGCTCTATACCAAGGCTGCTGAGCCACTAGAGTGGTCTCTAGAAGACAATGGCATCAGCAATTACTGTTAACAAGGAGCTGGCTTCTGTAGTACTCTGTTGTTGCTGATAGTTTTAGTTACAGCAACTGCAATGTAGAAGACTTGATTCAGGGATGGCAGAAACTAAAGCCCGTGCCTTTGAGGAGGTTATGAGCAATGAACTAACACCCATTCTCTGCAGGAGGAAGCTGGAAAAGGCAAGAGGCGTCGCTAATGACTAGAGCCCCAGCACATGGGTCATGACTCTTGCTATGCAGGTTAACTATGGGCCCCACTTCCTCAGGCCTTAGTTGTGGACCATGCGCTTGATTCTTCCCTTTCATGTGCAGCCCCAGTTGCTATGATGTCTCTTGAGTCAATGAGCTCTTTGGTTTCCTCTTTGGCTTGAGCAAGTAAATGATCTGACTTCACCTCCAAGCAGCTGACAAGCACCCAAAGGCTTCTTTAGGCAGGTGGTGGGACATGGGTGTATCCTGCAAGTGCTCCTAGCAACGCCTGAGTTTTTGCACCAGAGGCTTTGGGTTTTCCGGCTCTCGACCTAACATCCCCAAATGTTTGGGTTCAATTGCTCCATGAATAATAGGGTGAAGATGCCACCCCTGCCGGTGGGGAATGGGTTCCTGAGAGCTGGGAGGCCCAAGTCAGATCTTGAGACTCTTCATCAAGCAGGTGCTGTTGAGCAAAGACAGCAACTCTCTCTCTCTCTCTCTCTCTCTCCCCCGCCCCCAGGATCTATGAGTATAATTGTTGAATCATGGAGCAGATGGCTGTGCAAGGGAAAGTGCCAAAAAGGTTCCAAAAGGGTTGTATCATTTTGTGTACAAGATTTATGCAATGTATGAGAGCTCCAATTGCTTCACATCCTTGCCAACACTTAATGTTATCTATCTTTTAGTGAGGGGATGGTACTATCTGACTGTGGTCTTAGTTGCCCTGTTGACCAATAATGTTGAGCATATTTTTATGTGCTTACCAACTCCTCTATTATTTTTTATAAAGTGTTTGTCCAATATTTTGCCCATTAAAATTAGATTATTTGTCTTTTGATTATTAATTTGTAGAACTTTAAAAGACAGATTCTGGATTGAAGTCCTCTGTTAGATATATTCAAAAAGTCCTTTGAAAATATATTTGGCATATATTTTCTCCTAGTCTATTGCTGCCTTTTTCATTTTCTTATCATTGCTTTTTGATGAATAGAAGTTAATTTTGGCTAAGTGAAATTGAACAATTTTCTAAGTTTAAGATGAGTGCTGTTTTTCATCAGCCCAAGAATACTTTGTCTACCACATTATATATTCTCTTATTTTTTTAAGGAATTGTATCCATTTTTAATTAATCTTCGTGTTTAGTGTAAAATAGGAGTAAGTTTTTAATTTTCTACACAAATATCCAGTGTTTCAGCACTGTTTCTTGAAAGGACTTTCCTTTTCCTTTTTTCATTGCTTTGATGCCTTTGTCAAAAATCTCCTAATTTTATACATGTGGGTCTACTTTCAGACTTTCTGTTCTGTTTAGTGATCTATTCATCCTTACACCAATACCATACTGTCTTGGTTACTATACTACAGCAAGACTTGAAATTAGCTATTTATTTCTCCATTTTATTTTGCAAGACTGTTTGGGTTATTGTAGGTCTTTTTCATTTCCATATAAATATTAAAAAGTTAGCTTGTTAATTTCTATAAACAAGTCCTCTTTGGATTTTAATTGGTATTGTATTGAATATATGTGTAAATTTGGGGAGAAATGATACTTTAACAATAGTTCATCTTTCAACCTACGAACACTGTATAATTTTCCATTAATTTAGGTTCTTTTAAATTTCTTTAGCAATGCTTTATACTTTTCAGTGTACAGGTCTTACATATCTTTATTTACTTATTTCTAAGTATTTTATATTATGTTAAAATGATATGTAGTTTTTTGTAAATTTCATTTACCACATTTTATGAATAGTATATAAGTACACAATTGAAATTTATAGATTTACTTTGTATCCTGAGACCTTAGTAAATTCACCTGTGTGTTACAGTGGTTTCTTTGTAAATTCCTTGGAATTTTTTATGTAAACAGTCATGTCATCTGCAAATGGAAGAATTGTTTTCCTTTTCCAGCTTTGTATTTTTATTTGTTTCTTTTTTTTTCTTCGCTTGTCTTATTGCAATGCCTAGAACTTACAGTACAACCATGAGTAGAACTGATGGATGTGAACATTTCTACCTTCTTTCTCATCTTAGGAAAAAGTGTTCATGTCACCATCAATATGACTCTAGCTATATGTTTTCTGTAGATGCTCCTTATTGGGTTCATAAAGTATTCTATTTCCTTATTGTTAAGTATAATTTCTCCAAGAATCTTTGAGGTCTATTTTCAGTTGAAGGATGTTTAAAATGCCAATTAAGTAAAAAAGCATTATTTCATAAAGAGTGCTAATTATGTTCTGTTCTCTAAGCATCAACTCATTTAATCCTGAAATAAGGTTAGGGTGCTATTATTTACATTTTCTGGTAGAGGAAACTGAGGCACAGCTTGGCAGAGAAGTTTCTCAAGGTCAGACATCTAGGAAGTGGCAGAGCCAGACAGTCTGGCTCCTGAGATCATAGGCTAGGCTGCCCCGATAACCTCATGCATGTGGTTTCTGTAAATTGCTTCTGCCATCACTTGCCCATCTGAAAGTAGCAGATGCTACTGAAAAACACCTTCTTTTGGGGGTGGGGGGGGAGATGACTGCTAAGTGTTTTAGTAAGAATACATTTCTACAGCATAGTTATAGCATACTGCATTGCAGAAATGTTAAGTTGACCTAAACTACATATTCTTACACTTGATTTCTCTTATTTCCTCAGAATATTTTTTTAAATGAGGATATTGATTTTATTCCTCAAAACAAGTTTAAGTCTTATTTTTGTTAGTGGCTACCTCCATAGCTTTCCATAAAATATATGTTTTCCTTAACTCAAAAGATAAGAAAGCAAATGTCATCATGACCCAAAACAGTTTCTTTTCAAATGTTTTAGTTGGCAAGATAAACATATTTAGTTTTTGTAATCTCTACACTGTATGTTCTTTGCTCTTTTCCAGTATAATACTATGTATTTTATACACAGCAACAGAAATTGGTATGCACATTTTTATATCATTAATATGTATATATGAATTTATACATATATTCAGTCTGTATGTGTATTTTGCTTAGGTGTGAGGTAGTAACAATGGCTGCTATTTCCTTAGTGTCCACTTTGTGTAGGCCACCAGGGGCTTTATGTTTATTGCTTTTAATTCTTACAACAATTTTGCACAATACGTATTGTCAGTCCCATGATTCAGTGAGAATTTGGAGACAGAAAAGATTAATCACTCCATTGAAGGAATACACATAGCAAGTAGTCAAGCTGGGATTATTTCTGGAATTTCAATCCACACCCATTAGTGGTGGTGATTTGAATGATTCTTGTGCCATGGCCCTGGTTCTATGTGGTTATTCAGAAAGAAGGACACAGAAAGGACAAGCATGGGTGGTGAGGCAGCATGTGGGCAACGCTTGCTAGCACATGTGTTGTTTGGTGGCATGAGGTCCTCAGTGAACATGAACCCCACCTGCTTAAACTTGTTTGCTGGAGGCATGGCTCACTAGGCAGGATCTAATGGGAATGCCCTCATATGGTTTTGGTCACAGTCCTGAGAGTGTGGCAAACCACATAAAAGGGGAACCAGGCCTCCCACCAGGTGCCCAAGGGTGTTGCAGAGCCCATCCAAAGTCCCAGGGTCACATCTTTTCTTTCTCTTCAATGTGAGTGCTGAGAAGACTTGCTTAGCATGTGGTGCTCAAAAAAAAAAAACAAAACAAAAAAAAACTTGGGAATGAATGAACAGAAAAATGACATGGACTTTTCTATCGTTCAGTCATTAATAGCCCTTGTCCTCTAGCCTACTGCCGCAGCCAAACTGCTCATGGCCTATGGAAGGGAATTTTCTCACTTTGACAGTTGCACTAGCTTGACATGGCCTTTCAGGAATAACACCTGTGCTACCCTCCAGGTGAACTGCTCTGTGGGGGCAAATGTGAGCAGAGCATTAGGCCCAGCCCACAAGGAACGTTTCCTTGTGTGGGGCGATGGGGTAGGCCAGGCGCAGCATCAGGGACATGTGTCCCCTGAGATGGGTTATAGGGGAGGGCAGGAGGCTTGGCCTGGGATGACTGCCTCCTCACCCCTAGGCAGACAGGTGACCTTGGGTTACTATGTTAAGCCCCAAGAGTTTTCAGCTTTTGAATCTGCAAGGAGGAAGTTGGAGTAATAATAACCAACATTTGTTAGAACATGAAGTGTCACATACTCTGCTTATGACTTTTTGTGCATTTTGTTATTTAATATTCAGATAAGTTGCACCATGGATTATTGCATCTCATATATGACAGACTGAAGCTTAGAGAGGTTGACAACTTGCCCATGATGGCACAGCTAGGACCAGCAGACCAGGGCCCAACGGGAGCCTGACTCCAAGCCCGCTGCTTGTATGACCCCCACCATCCCAATAGTTCCAAATGCACTTCTGACCGCCTAATTATGCCCCTGGAGAGTGAGAGACTTTGCAACTGTAACAGCCTCACTTCACCTTTTTTTGCAAATGTCATGTATAATTTTCATAAACTTTATTTTTAAAAATATGAGTTTATTCCCCAGAGGCTTTCCCTACCTGACTTGGCCTCTGATGGCCAGCAGAGGGCAATGTCATCTCAGGGAGGCTTCCTCCCTTCCCCTGGCCCGGGAACTGTGAAAATTTAACCACTTCTAGCAAAAATGAGTCTCAGCTGGATAGGGCCTAATTTTCCTGGAGAGGATGTTGGAAGATGCATAGCAATAAATTCAGATGAAATCCTGTCTCAGTAGGCACACTTAGAATATTGTTCCTTGGATGGCATTAGAAAGGGAACCTTCTTTTCTTTAAATATAAAGTTCTCATTTTATTCCAGGCATGAAAAGAAGTGATAAAGATTTTGTGCTTTTTCTCACCTTTATTAATAGAAGTTATTAACATGCTTATAATAGACACCATTTCACCTTCACTGGAACTGATGATGATGTTTCACGATAGCACAGTGGTGCCCCCATTGCCAAGTATTAGATATGGTCCAGTGTCTCAAAAATTACCAATCAAAAGGATTTGTGAGTGTCACAGGTTATTTTTAATATCTTTATAATTATTATTTTTAGGGTTTTTTTTAATATCTGTACACTGCTGGGATTCAGATCTGAAAGTCAGATTTCCCTAATAAACTAGTAGGGGCTCTGTGGGTGACAAAGCCACTCTGACAGTGTCTTCCACAGCCACTCATTGGCCACACCCTCTCCTGGTTCTCTGAAGCCCAGCGCAGGTTGCAATGAACAGTAGTTTTTATTTGCCTTGCAACATTTCACTTAATTCTTGGTGCATTGTAGTGAATAACTCATTGTCAGCCCCTTTTGAGCACCCAGCATGCCAGAACATTTATAAACAAAGGCACTTCACAAAAGGTAAAGAATACAAACGTTTGAGGACTTAAGGGCTACATGCTTTTTCAGTGCTTTATCTGTATGAACGTGTTAGGTCTTCACAACAGCCCTACAGGTATTATCATCCCCATTGAACAGATGGGAAAACTCACCCAGAGGTGCTACAGACCTTGCTCAAGATTACAGAGCTCTGAGAGTGGAGCAGGGATGTAGTCCTGGATGAGTGGATTTCCGAGCCCACTCCTTCCCGCTTATCAGTGTCAGCAAGTGCAAATCTCAGGAGCTCTGGAGCATCTCAGCAACCTTCTGGGAGGGATGCTCTTTACCTTGCTCTATCTATGTTGGGTTCCAGAATCTTCTCCCTAAATGTAAATGTAACAGAAACTGTTGGCGACTCACTCACACGCCTCTGGCCTGTGGGTTTTATCTGAGTTTCAACTTTTTCTTTGCCTGAAGACATTCTCTTAGACCTCAGGGGGCCTCTCTGCCCAAGTCCAGGGTGGTTTGAGTGCTGGGAAATTAATAGCCCTGGCAGCCCTTCACCAATGACTGACAGGCCAGTGTCTGAATGCCCCAGCTCCCTCACCTCTCAGGAAGAAGCACAGGGGATTCTGCAGTTTCCTTGTGGGATTGAACTCCAGCAGCTCACAATCAGGCTGCCTTCCCTTCCCGGTCTCACATTCTCCTCCTGGTCCCATGCTCCTGGTACCATGTCCCTGCTCCTTTGCTGGGGTACCTTGCACTTGCCAGGTAAACTCTTTCTACTGGGATCTCAAATCTGTGCCTACTTCTGAAAAAGTAAAGATAGAAGGGATACAAGTGTCAACATTTAACAGTAACTTGGGACTTCCTAAAGATATCCAAGGATTTGTTGAAAAAGACTGAATTCACATTCTGTAATGAGAGCTGGCATCAGTGAAATGAACATACTAATAAAAAAGCTCCCCTTGGCAGGAAGCTGGTTCTTCCTTCTTGTAATGCTTAGGGGAGTGGGGTCTGGGTCACTGCCGTTGGGACCCTCTTCTCATGACTTAAGTGCTTTGTGATCACTTACATGGCCCACTTCCCTCTTCAGTGCCTGGTTCTGGATTCTGGTAGCACCCTCATTTGTGCTTGTGGCCAGGAATGAGCATGGCTGCTGCAGCCAAGGCCCTGTCCTGCACACATGGATCCACCTCCTCTTTGTGGCCCACCTTCCTGACCAATGGAAGAAGCTTCTGCTTGGATTCCCAATGGAAAACAAATGCTCCCCTTGAAGACTGCTTTTCTGCATAGCAGAGAGCACATTATTTATGCTAACAGGAAATCCATGGATTCTGTCTTCTAATAACTGGTTGGTTATTTACTATGTTCCAGGCTTTATTAGAAGTGCTTTGCTTACATTAATTGATTATCATGAAACTCTGTGAAGTATTTGCTATTACTTTCTTCATTTTACAGATAAACTGAGGGACAGATAATTCAAACCACTTGGCCCAAGCTATACAGTGAGTAAACAATACTATCTTATGTCAGATTCAGATGAGGAATCTGAACCAAAATATTTCACCCTCAAATATCCTTCTTAGACATATTTTGAGATGGCTGTTTAAAGGGCCTGCAAACAGAGGTAGCCCTGCAGAGCTGTCCTTGTGGGGAGATTTGCATCTGTTCAGAATCAGCATGGTGCAGCCAGGCTTTTTCTGAGGCTCTCCCTTCTCCAGATCAAGAAAATATAAAAAGAGTCTGACACCTTAAGTTATGAAATAAATATTTGCCATCTATTTTCTCTGAGGACTGCTACGTGTAAGATTTCGCCTGCCTAACAAGACCACCTTTGGGGAGCCAGACCTCCTCCTCTCCTCCCATAAGCTGCCTTGCCATCATAACCTGATTTACCACCACAACCAGTTTTTGGCCATACTCCAAGCCCACATTTTTTCTGTAACCATAAGCTGTGTATAGGCTGGGTATGGTGACTCATGCCTGTCATCCCAAAACTCTGGGAGGCCAAGGCGGGAGGATCACTTGAGGCCAGGAGTTCAAGTTCAAGGCAACATAGGAAGACCCCATCTCTACAAAAAAATGAAAAGAATTAGCCAGGCATGGTGTCACAGGCCTACAGTTTCAGCTACTCAGGAGGCTGAGGTGGGATGGCTTGATGGATTGCTTGAGCCCAGGAGTTTGAGGCTATAGTAAACCATGATCTTGCCATTGCACTATAGCCTGGGTGAGAGTGAGACCCTATATCAAATAAAATTTTAAGAAGATACTATAAAAGTGTCAACCACCTTACCATTTCTTGGAGATCTTTATTTATAAGATTCAGTGCACATTAATAAATATGTGCACCTTTTCTCCCATTAACCTGTCTCTTGTCAGTTTATTTTCAGTGACCTTTCCAAAGGCAAAGAGCAAGTTTTCCCTTGACACCCACAGGAACAACTTACCCTCACTACCTTCTGCTTCACAGTTTCAGATGACTGGCCACTTACCAAAAGGCAGAAGAGGTTCATGAGTTCCTCTTTTTCTCATTTGCACTTGACCTCTTTCTCATAATACACACCCAGGAATGTCTTCTACATAGTTTTTTTTCCCCAGCAAAACATCTTGTAAGAAATCAAATCAGATAGTAAAAATGTTTTAAAAAGTCTCAGAGCTGCTTTCCTTAGAGGTTGCTGCTGCATAGCACTAAAGAACATGCATGGAGGTGTGAGAGGGCAGTGCTGTGTGTGAGCCATGGTCCACCTTATTTAGACTCCTGGTTTTCCAGAAAGCATCTCAAGTCAGCACAGATGTAGAATTTCTGGTTCAGTGCAGTTGGCTGAGCACTTGTGCTTACCTCCCCACCCACAAGAGACCCCACTGATAATGATTGCAAAAGAGGGAACAAAACGTCACTGCAGACACCATTGGAAGTGAGGTAGCAGGTGGGATTTGACTGCAGGCCAGATTGAACACCGAAACAGGGAAGAGGCATGCCCATCAGAAAATGATTTACCATTGCAATGGCAACATCTTTTCTAGAAATTACTGAGTAATCCACCCTTTAATTTGAAGGTAATTAAAAGTACACATAAATATAACTGCTGGATTGCCTCTGAGCTGCTACTCCAACACACTGCCTTTGGGGTTTCCTGGCTCTCCAAGGGCAGTCACAGAGCTGTGACACTGCTGCCTCAATAAAGCTGTTTTTTCCTACCACTAGCTCACTATCGAATCCTTCCCTGAGTGAAGCTAAGAACCTTCCCAAGCTAAGCCCCGATTTGGGGCTGGCTTGCCCTGAATCAAATGGCATTCCTAGCTGATCTCCCAGCCTATGCCCTCCAAGGAGCCTCCTCAGTGCCCCATTTCTGAGAAGGGTCCTGCCAGTTCTCTGACAAAGGATTCCATCCCAAGGTCATCAGGCAACACTCATTCTTATCCAACTAGATCCAGCCTATATCTCTTACTGCTCAAAAGAGTAAGTCCAACCAATACCTTCAGAAGTGGACCCCATATCAGCCCCTAAAAGTCAACGCTGTGCCCATTGTAGGAAGGAGCTGATGAAAACTGGGGAGCACTTAGAGTACATGCTATTTTCTATGTCCGATTTGGCTTTATTTAACAAAAAATTTTGGCTAGTTTTCAGAGAATCCAGAAAAGTTTGTGAAGGAGTTTTTTAAGTTGATGATGTTCTTTAACTTAACTTGTCATGACTTGCAAGTATTATCATCTGCTTGGTGTGCTGTGGAAGAAATGCAGTGGGAAAAGGGTGTGGTTTAGCCAGTCAGTTATGACAAGGCTAGAGAAATAACTCAGAGAAAAGATGGAAGGCCCACTCTGTTTCAACGTCATTTGATTGGGGCACTCAAGAAAAATACTTGTACAGATCCAGACTCCCCAGAAGGGCAGGCTTTCCTGGATGCACATTTTATTACTCAATCTTCTCCTGACAGCAGGAAAAATGCTACAAAAAGTAGCAGCAAAGGAGCTTCATACCCCTGTAATCCAACAATTAGACATGACTTTTGGTGTTTACAACAACAGTGACAGAGGGGAAGAGGCAAAACCATAAGAAATAGCCAAAAAGTACAATTATTAGCAGATGCTTTAAGCCCCCTTCCTCCTCAGGGTTACCCATCCCAAGAAAGTGTCACAAGATCAGCATCTGGAATGCCCAGATAAGAGCCCCAGATGAGAGCCCCTAGCTGACTGGCCCGTGAGTCTGAATCATTGTGACTTCTATGAACACAAGGGCCATTGACAATGAGACTGTCCTAACTGTCCCTGGTGAGAGACAGAAAAAGCTACCCACCAATTCTAGAGCTAACCTTATCCTGCTGGCCCCAGTATGCTGTTTTGCTCAAGTAATTTTACTAGGGATTACCTAGTAAAAGGTAACCTGTTACCCCACAGACAGTTTCCTGCAGTAGCAGGCCAGAGGCCGCCTGAATATTTTTCTTCAGTGTTCCTGCTGCTGCGTGATCTCTCCAGCAGCTCAGAGACTCAGGTCTCCCCTTGAGTGACACAGTTTGCCTCCTCCCTTCCTTATTGGCTGCTACAGGATTCCCTTCCCTGCCTCTTCCTGTCTTCCATACCTGCTGGGGCAGATAAAGGTTGGCCAGGTAGACAGGTTCAAGTTTAGTAAATAACTTGGATCCTTTTATCTTGTATAGGTGCTTTGTTTGATGTGTTTGTTCATGTATATAGACAAGTACTGTGGTGTGTCTTGTGTCTGGCGTGTTATCAGATTGGCTTATGAATAACAGAGCAAGAATAAATTTCACAAATAAGACTGGTTTGAACTTGTTAGTTTGAAAAGAATGTTGTGTCTTTTACAATTTAACTTTAGGGTAAAGCACTGTTGTTTGTAGGCCTTCAACTGGTTAAAATGGCTTCAGATAGGAAACCTTTTGTACAGATGAGAACCTTAAAATTGTGAAATGGTTCTCATCTACAGAATGCCAATGTATGGTGGGAAGTTAAGGATTGCTTGCTTTCTAGGGTTATATAAAATGTGCCAGGGCAAATATATTCTTTATTGGGAAAAAGAATAATTTTTGTCAAATTCAGAAGTTATTAAAGGGGAGGTTCAAATTATAAAGGAACCAGTGAATAGAAAAAGAAGAGGTAAAGAAAGCTCTAGATTAATACATATATATATAGGCAGGGAAGTTTACAAAGAAAGAGTTATTTTATATAGAAAGGATCTTTCATAGTAAACTCTTGTCCTATAGTAAAATGATTGGTTATTTAAGAAAGAGTTAGTATAGGACAAGTCAAAATACCCAAGCATGTGGTAGATGGTATATGTCGTGATAAGTGATATAAATTGTGATATAAAAGGTTCATGATGGCAATTTATTAAAGGAATTTTGTGTGTGATTAAGCTGGCTATAATTAAAAAAAATTGTGTATAGTAGACTTTCTACAAATAGTCTACATGTCAAACCAAATTTTCTTAATGTATTAATTTGCTAAATTACCCAGAATTTTGCTTTTCAATTTTATAATCTATTTCTTTTAAAAGCTTCTTGCTTCTCAGAGTCACATAACTCTCTCCTTTAGCCTTTTTGTTAGCTCCTGTGACATTTTCTCTTCTGGTTCCAACTTTATTGTGGCCTGATGCTAAAGTGTTTTGTCTGAGTGGTGTATAAAAGCTGTTTTTTTCTCCAATATAACTTGATTCTATACTCTTGGTTTTTCTTGACATTTCTAAATTTTCACTGTAAACAGAAAACTTTCTCAGTTCCCCTGCTAGACTCATAATCTTAAACACACTTTTCCTGCATCTGATTAAATTCAAGTTTTATGTTTCTCTTCATCAAACTCAACTTTCAGGTTATTTAAGTGGACTTCCCATGAGGAGAGGTAATCACACTGCCAAGGGTATTTAACTTTGGATAAATAAGTAACTATTGCTTACAATAACCTGTAGTTTCACACTGAACAAATATTTTGGGCCTTTTATCAACTTTGAAAAATACCTCAGAATTAAATCCTAGTTTAAATCTCCTGCTTGTTGCTGGGGTTTATTAAAGCTATAAAAATTAATCACCACAAGGTTATAAAATCTTTTTACAGCTTCCAGTCAGGTCATGAACTCCAGTATCACCACCTCCAACCCTCTGACAAGTTCCTTATCAAGTGCTATTAACTAATCCATGTGCTGCCAAATTACAGGGCTTTGAGTCCTGGGTATGCATACATAGCTCATCTAGAGATGGTACCAATTCCTGCCAGTATCTGACGTCAAACTCAAGTTCACCAAAGCCTTGTCTTTAAACCTGGGCAAAGGAGACAATCAAAGTAAACTGCTTTCATGAGACAGCGACAAGCTTGTATTCATTTAATAATTTTGTCTTTAACTGAATTAATATAACTTATTCTATGCTTTAATACAAAATAATTTAAATGTTTAGCTACCCATGAGCTTCCTTCCCTCTCATTCTCAAAACTAGGCAGGGCTTATGACCTTTTCGCTTAAATCATTGCTAATTCGTTGTTTTGTTTTTCATCTAGTATTTAAAGTGATTTAATCCTTTCAGGCCCAGGAACTATGGTGGAATAAATGGGCATGCAAGATTGCAAGGGCTGGGTTTTGAGGGTTAACATTAATTCAGCCCCTGCAAATCAAAGGCACACAGATGCCTTAATAAAATGCTTGTGTTTGGTATAGCTAATTGCTATGAGTCAAGATTGCAGTAGCTCAGTGCACAGAATGTATAGATAAGTCAGTTTTATACTCTTATTTTTGACTTTTAGTTTTTGACTCATATTACTTAAAATGGTTTTAAGGACTAGTGATTACCTGCTTGCCTCCATTCCCATCTGGCCTAGAACGTTGAATTGACTCTGAGTCTTTAGATTCTAAGTCTCTTGGCCAAAGGAAATCCCCCTTCCACACACATGCAAAATTCTAAAAACACTAACTCAGGCTATGACCAAAACAGGAGATTGGGCACTCCTCATTATGCCACTTTACAATTTAAGCCAGGTTTACAAGGCCCTTTAAGAATATAGAAATAAAGTATTGCCTCCTCCCAGAAGACACAGTCTTACTAAAAACTTAAAAAGCAAAATACCCTAACGGACCACAACCAAAATGGAAGGGCACCTGTGAAGTGTTGCTGAGTACCCTACTAATGTTAAACTAGGGAGTAACTAGTTGGGTACACCTGTCCAGTACTAAACCTATTTCTTTCTTTTTTTTTTCTAAAGACGGGGTTTCGCCATGTTGGTCAGGCTGGTCTTAAACTCCCGACCTCAGGTAATCCGCCCGCCTTGGCCTCAAAGTGCTTGGATTACAGGCATGAGCCACCATGCCTGATCCTAAACCTATTTCTTATGTGTTGCAGGCATAAAAGGAGGACATCATGACTACACCTGTGAACCTTTAAAAGACTTCCACCACCCACTTAAAAGAATCAACACTAAGTCAGAAGTGGTAATGTGATGTTGTGGATGGGAATAGGCACGTTAATTTTTCTCTTTTTCCTAACTGTAACACTTCTTTTCTATTGCTTTGCCCAACACGTCTCCCTGGGAAACATCTCTTTTGCTGTTATTGTGTGTAGAGGGCACTCTAAGGCCTCTGTGCATGCATCTGTGAGTGGAGCCCAGGCTTATATGGACTGATCGCTCAAGCGATGGCTCATTTCTTCCTTGCCACTAGCTGCCACCACACGTGGAGCGACGCTGGAGCCCGAACTGACGCTGCATTGGCACCCCTCCTGGAATTACAAACTAAGGCCAGGGTCCTCGGAGCTCAATGCGCAGGCATCCCAGCTCCCTATGTCCATTTCCATGTGTTTTCAAAGAAGACAGAGGCACTGGGTTGGGCTTCCATTATTTTTCCTCCCCATCCCCAGTTTCTTTCTCTTTTTAAAAATCATAATTATACCAATAATTAAAGCCAATTTCCTCTTCCCCTCCCCCAGTCCCTCCCAGCAACGCCCCCCTTCCTCACCTGCCCAAGCTGGGGAGCGGCACGAATTGACCTAGTGAAGCTACAACTTTGGAACATAAATTTTGGGGTCTCGAACCATGTCGCTGACCAGCACCAAAGACGGGATTTTCAATCAAGGACATCTTAGACCTGCTGGACACCAACAATGAGAAGGGCTCTGTGGCCGAAGGGCCAGGGGAAGAGAATGAGGGGCCCGAGCCAACTAAGAGGGCCAGGCCGCTGGGGCAGGGTGCCCTGGATGCAGTGCAGAGCCTGCTCCTGAAGAACCCCTTCTGTGACAGCAGCGACAACCCATACACACACTGGCTGGCCAGCACGAGGGTCTCCAGTACTCCCATAAGTCGCAAAACTTGGCTGTCGAGGCCGTTGTCGCCTCCATTCCTGCAGCAGCAACTCGGGCTGGACATTGGGAATGAAAGGGGAAGGGGCCATGTAAGTCCAGACCACCTCACACGGATCCCTGGAAAGATTTTTAAAACTTGTATGTATAGGACGCCCTCTGCCCTCCTCTTTAAACCCCCTTATTTCCGGGAAAGGACTTGGTCTCTGAGATTTTTTTCAGTGCCAGAAATTAAGGAGAAAGAGGGGAGAAGAGCTATACCTCCCAGGGGCTGGTATATGATGTCAACTGGGACTGAGGGCTCCAGCCAGACCCCCAACTCCAGCCGATGGGAGGGACTGGAGGTAGCCAGCGAGCCTCGTCCAGTTCGGGTGGGGAGGCTTCGGGTGGACCGGGTATAAATAGCTCACCCTGTCCCCTGAGTGATCATAGAGGACGCTTTGTGCGATGCAGGGGTTTCTAGAAAACCCGAAAGCAGAAACCAAAGCCCCCCAAAACCTGCCTTAAGTGGCCGAGGAAATCAATGCTGGGATTGTGGGGTTTTTCTTTTAAAAATCTGCCCAGGCTTTTCCCAAAAGGAAATGGCTTAAGGGGGCCGGAGCCCTTAAGCTGAGATGATATTTGGTGCGCCACTCCCCCCAAATCCTCACCCACACTATACGAGCCCCTAGAAATGTGAGCCCCAGCCCCCACTCCTGCTGATGTTTCTCTTTACCCTTGGAGGCCTAGACATCATTGTCAGGCATGGAGCTGGTCAGAAGTCACAGCAAAGGTAGCCAGGCTGGGCTGCCAGGTGCGGAGGGCCAGGGGCGCACGAAGGATCTGGAGTGCTCCGAGTCTGGTGCAAGCTGCCCATGGCCTCCACATGCCTGACATGCTTTTTTCTCCCCCTCCCCCAGTGCACTGTCTGGAAGGCAGTGCGCCCCCTCAGGACTCAAGCTCCAAGTCCCCGGAACCCTCGGCCGACCAGTCACTGGACAATACTGAGACCCCGGGCGGTGGGCAGGGGGACGCTGGCAAGAAGCGGAAGTGCAGCTTTTCTCCAAGGCGCAGATCTAAGAGCTGGAGCGGCACTTTCTGCAGCAGCGGTACCGCCTTGGAGTGTGAGCACCTGGCCAGCCTCACCCGCCTCATGCCCACGCAGGTCAAGATCTGGTTCCAGAACCACCACTACAAGATGAACCGCGCCAGGGCCGAGGAAAATATGGAGGTGATGCCCCTGCCCTCGCCGTGCTGGGTGGCCGTGCCCGTCTTGGTCAGACACGGCAAACCATGCCATGTGTTCAAAGCCCAGGACTTGGCAGCCGCCACCTTCCAGTCAGGCATCCGCTTTTTGGCGTAGAGTGCACAGTCGCTGCAGCACATGCAGTACAACGCCCAGTACAGCTCGGCCTGCACCCCCCAGTACCCGACAGCACACCCCCGGTCCAGGCCCAGCAGTGGACTTGGTGAGCACAACCCCAACCAGACTCGTGCACCAGGCCCAGGCAACACCCCAGCAAGGCGGCGGCGGCAGCAAGGAGGTCTCGGTCCTCATGGTGGTTTTTATTATTATTATTATTTTTTTTTTGAGACAGAGTTTTGCTCTGGTTACTCAGGCTGGAGTGCAATGGCGCGATCTCGGCTTACCGCAACCCCTGACTCCTGGGTTCACGCAATTCTTCTGCCTCAGCTCCCTGAGTAGCTGGGATTACAGGCACGTGCCACCATGCCCAGCGAATTTTCTGTATTTTTAGTAGAGACGGGGTTTCACCATGTTGACCAGGATGGTCTCGATCTGTTGACCTCTTGATCCACCCGCCTCGGCCTCCCAAAGTGCTGGGATTACAGGCTTGATCCACCGCGCCCAGCCTATTATAATAAATATTATGGAATCGAGTTGACTTTTGGCATCCGGAGGCACCGGGAGGTTGCCTATGTCTCCTTAGAGTGGTATATTCCACCCACTCAGCTCTGCCCAAGCCTCTGCTTCTGAACATTTGGAGAGGGCTGAACTCTACACCGTGTTTACAGAACGTTTGCGCAGTTTGCTTCTTTGCCTCTCCCTGGGGGGACCAAACCGTCCCAGCATTAATGACGCCACTTGAAAACCAGAAAAAGACCGACCACCCACTCCTGCTTTTGTGAATTTTGTAAAATATGTTTGTGTGAGTAGCGATATTGTCAGCTGTCTTCTAAAGCAAGTGGAGAACACTTTATAGAGAATTTCTTCCTTTTATTAAAAAATAAGAAAATGCTAAATATTTATGGCCATGTAAATGTTCTGACAACTGGTGGCAGATTTCTCTTTTCTTTGTAAATATCAGTGGTGATTGTTGCCAAAATGACTTTCAGGATGGGCCTGTTTCCCTTCTGGGTCCAACTCCTTTCTTTGTGGTTGGAGTTTGGTTATATTTGCATTTTCCCCTGCTTTCTTTCTCTTTTTATTTTATTCAGTGCAAACATTTCTCAAATATGGAAAAAGAAACCATGTAGGTAGGGAGCCCCGTGCCCCATCCTCTGGGCCTTGAGCCCCAAAATTGGAGCTCAGGGGTTTGGCACAGTTTCCCCAAGAGTGCCAGGCGCTGAAAGCTTTCCATTTTTTTAAAGTAAGAATTTTAATAAAAATCCTGTGTTTAAAAAAAAAAAAAAGGCCCAACCCAATACTATGTTGTCACTGTTAATTCTGTTGGCTCTCTCAATTATCCTGATCCAGTGTGGATGGGAACATAACTCTATAGTAAATTTTTCAAATGTTATAGCATCACAGAATCATCTTTATGGTTGCTGGACTTTTCATCAATATCCCCAGGACACAGAGTTCTACCTTCTGGCCCATCTGGAAAATTCCACAGCCATATTCCCAGACCTCCTAACTAACCATGTGATCCCAAAGTTTCCAGACCCCTACTTGCTATGTGGACCTCTCCCCAACCTAATGGATTCCACCTGAACCTCCCCAAACACTATCACCTGCACCTGGGAAGTTGTGTATCTATATCTCCAGTGCATTAATGATTTTATCTTTTGCACCCTTTTGCACATCTTTTGTGTTAATGACACAGAAGAAGAAGCTTCCCTGTGAAGCTCTGGTCCAATTCTAGTTGCCAAGTTCAAGTCTGCAGGAAGGTAAATAGGATTCCACTTGTGAGCAAGGAGACTATATATGGTGCCTTATCCAAGATCAGAACATACAGGGGAAGGACAACTGCCTAATCTGGGTAGGTGGGAGTACTGCCCACTTCTGGAAAACAAAGATTGTTCAACCACCTCCACTAGAACAGGGGAGGAATATTTTCATAGACCCAGTTTGGCAGCAAAGGATAGGTGTCATACCCTGTAGGGTCTCCATTTGAGCCCCACTGGGGCCATGAATGGGAAGAAGTCACACCCCATAACCATGCCCAACTTCCCAATGAGCACCTGTTCTTTTAGGAGTAATTTTCCTTGTTGATCAAAAGCTTGGAGCAGAGGTGAATGTATGTTGGCCACCTTTGCCTCTTCAGGGGTCACAGTCTATAACTCCATAAGACCCAGGAATACCAGAAAGAAGCAAGCAAGAGGATCAATTCTGGCAAGAATTAGGACAAAAATAGGACTAGTGGCATCTGGGGCACAGTTTTGCCTACCATGAGTCAACCCTAAAGAACTTGAGTGAAATCCTAGAATCCTTAGCCACTAATGCAGGTCAGGCAATAAAAGGAATTCAAGAGTCCCTAGACTCTTTGGCAAATGTAGTTCTCAATAACAGTCTAGTATTAGATAATTTACTAGCTGAACAAGGTGAAGACTATTAATAAATTATTATAAATAAAAAGTTATTAATAAAACTTGCTGCACATTTCTTCACAACTCTGGGCATTTAAAAGATCTGTGAGCAAGCTCCTAATTACATAGAATTAGGGCGCTGAATTCAATTATGTCTCGTCCACTATTGAAAGTGCCATCCCAAGTCTCACCTGGTTTTTATCAATCCTAGGGCCTCTGATAGCTGTCTTCTAATTACTAATCTTGGACCCTTGCTACTTTAACCCTTTAGTAAACGTTATGTCTTCTAGATTATAATAGTTCCAGGTAAAGACAATGCTGGCACAAGGCTTCAAACACATTCTGTCTACTGACCCAGAGAATAAAAACGTCCTGCCTCAGGGCCCCCTTGACAAGATATCCAGACATTTTTACTCCTCTGATACTAGGCAGGGCCTGTTCCCCTAAAATCAGAAGGAAGCAGTTACAGAAAATGGGCCCTCACCTTTCTGCAAGGAAAAGTATCTAATCTCTGAGCAGGGAACGAGGCAAGAGGCAGGACCAGATGAAAAATGTCTGGCCTTTCATCCAGACCAGATGAAAGACTGGCTGAAACAGAGAAGAGCCACTGAAAGCAACTCTTCATAAGACACACTCACCAGTGCCATGGTGGTTTACCATTGCAATGGGAATACCTGGAAGTTACTGCTCAAAAGAAATTGATGAATAAGTCACCCCTTAATTTATATGTAATTAAAAGCAGATATAAATACAACTGCCAAACTGCCTCTGAGCTGCTATTCTCCAAATACCACCTATGAGGTAGGCCTGCTCTGCAGGAGCAGTCATGGAGCTATAACATGGCTACTTAAATTAAGCTGTTTTCTTCTACTACCAATTCACTCTTGAATTCATTTTTTAGTGAAGCCCAGAAACTTCTGGGCTAATCCCTAATTTTGGGGGCTCACCTGTCCTAAATCAGGAAGGGATTGTCCGCTGCCTACAGAGGTGCTCTTAGAGCAAAACAAAGGGAATTTATAACCAGCAGGGAATCCAAAAGATGACTTCTTCTCTTTGGATGCTTTGGTCCAGCAAAATAAAAGTGCAAACAAACAAACAAAGAGAGGGAGAGAGAAAGACAGACACAAAATTATTTTAATTTGCCAGTGGTTATTTCCATAGCTACAAATATGTTTGTCATTTCTTGAGTTCTTCAATTTGTTTCTTTAGATTTCATACATTGACTGCACATCAGTAAAGACGCTTAGATAACTTTTTTTGCCTATATTTATCATCCTCATCTCCTTTTAATTTTTGATATGAATTATTTTTGTCTTTCCTATAGTAATCTTGTAACTCCAAATATCATCCCAAGACTCTATTCCTTGTTTGGTCCATTTTGACATATCTCCAGTGACCCCTCCCATCCCATATCTCATGTGAGATGAGGGGTTCTCAGTTCTACAATTCCCTCTCAATTCTGGCCATATCTTTCACTTCTTCAAGTCTCATAGCATTTGAATTTTGTTTTGGTATCTGTGACAGAATAAAGGCCTCAGCCATGTCCACCTCAATTCCCTGAACCCGTGAATGTGCTACCTCATGTGGTAAAAGGGGCTTTACAGATTACAGATGTGATTAAGTTAAGGATCTTGAGAGAGGGAGATGATCCTGGATTATCTGCATGGGCCCAAAGCCATCACAAAGATCTTTATGAGGGAAAAGAAGCAGGTGGAAAAGTCAGAGGCAGAGAAGAGGTGATGACAAAAGCTGAGGTTGGAAGGATTGAGGACCTGAACCCCAGGAATGTTTATGTCCTCTAGCAGCTGGAAAGGGAAGGAAACATTCTCCCCTAGAGGCTCCAAAGGGAACGCAGCCTATCATCAGGTTGACGTTGGCTGGTGAGAATTTTGTCAGACTTCTGACCTCCAGAATTCAAAGATAACAAAACTAGTGTTGCTATAAACCAGGGGTTTACAACAGTTATAGGAAACACAAACAGTACCATAATTCTGGTGTTTTGTATGGGTCACGCTGCTCTGATGTTTAGGGTGGCTTATGCACATTCTCCTGTTTAATTCTCTCAACCACCCTGTCAATTAGTATACCATGATTTCTGATTTATAGCTGAAAAACCTGGGAAAAAAACCTGTAATTCAAGCTTTGCATACATTGGTAAATATCACATAAGTAATGAGTGGATATGGGGCATATCTCCAGGTCTATTGAAGATCAAGTCCTGGTGTTTCAGGACAAAGGCTTTTAGAGGGGAGAGATCAAAATTCCCTTACAGGGCTTACTGTCTACCACATGAGATGTTTGGGGGCTAGAGAATGTATAAAAATAAAAAAAATACCCAGATGTTCTAACAAAAGGTAGTGTTTCTTGGACCACTAATATCACATTGCACTTTTTTGACGACCCTAAATCTAGGAATTCTTTGTGTTTTCCTGTAAAGCATGCAAGTGCTTGTGGAATAATGAGCAGCCTAGGACAGCCCACCTCTTCACACAGAGGTAAACTGGTATGAGTGTGGACAACACTCTTTCCCATCAGCATTTATTCAAAAGCCAGGGAACTTCTGGCTCTAGTCATCTGACCAAACTGGGGTCTTCCTGGCATGGCAGAGCCAAACACTGACACCTGGATTGCAGAAAGACAAAGTGAGGCCTTTATTGCAGGGCACCAGCAAGGAGAATTGGGCACTTCATGCTTGAGACCTGCATTCATCTATTCTTGCACTGCTCTAAAGAACTACCTGAGACTGGGTAATTTATAAAGAAAATAAGTTTAACTGGTTCATGGTTCTGCAGGCTGTACAGGAAGCATAGTGACTTCTACTTCTGAGAGGCCTCAGCAAGCTTACAATCATGGCAAAAGGCTAAGGGGAAGCAAGGTGACTTAATGGTGGGAGCACGAGGAGAAGAGGGGGAAGGTGCCACATAATTTAAAACAGCCAGATCTGGTGAGAGCACTATCATGAGACTGCACTAGGGGGATGGTGTGGAACCATTAAAAACCACCATCGACATTCAATCTCCTTCCACCAGGCCTCACCTCTAACACTGGGGATTACAATTCAACATGTGATTTGGGTGGGGACATAAAATTTAAACCATATCAAGACCCTATCTCCCTTACATGTAAGTATTTTTAAAGGTGAGGGGGCAGAGGTTATAGGCAAAGTCACAAATCAATACATAAAGGCTATACATTGGTTTGACCCCAAAACGTGGGATATTTTTAATGGTGTGGGAGGCCCAAAAGTCACAGGTGGATTCAAAGATTTTCTGATTTGTGATAGGTTAAGCAAGTGAAGCTCTGTGGAAAAATTTGGAAACAACAGAAATAAATGTTAGCTCTGAGTCATGGGTGTGACCTCCTCTAGGCCCCTCAGGTAGAAATTTGCAATGAAGGATGGTTGGTAGAGTTCATTCCTCAGCTCTCCCTGATGTGAGGTCAATAAGGGAGATGCAATAGAAAGGAGGTCTGGGCCAGTAGACCCACTGAGTGAGGGTCTAGGTTTCCAAAAAATAATGAAAAGACATGTGTTAAGATGTTATCTTCAGTTTCTATAGGGAACTAAACATCTTCTGACTCTGATTTCCTTGGCTATGATTTTTAGCTCTTAATTTCCTTCTTGCTTATGAAGGTTTTCATTGACTTTGCAGGGCTAGCTAGGTGCCTGGAATTTCCCTCAAAAGAAATTAGGATTTTCCTTATTTTCCTGCTTGGTTTGGAGGCAGGGTACCTGGCAGACCCCTAAGAAGGGTCCTAGCTCTGTCTCATTCTGAGGACTCCTCTCTCTAAAAACTGGACTAGCTTTGGGAGACGTGAAGACCTGGGCCTTTCCCTAAAGGGGAAACAACAGCAAGGCAACAAGAGAATGGCAGAACAATGTCGGGGGGAGAGTCGTTCATTGCTTTGCTGTAGGGGAGACCTCCCAGGGAGACAGGGTTGCCCGCCTGGTGGGTCTTCATGTTGGAAGTGAAGATGGCTGCTTCATTTCTCCTCCTTTCCTATGTCACATCTTCTCTTTCTTTTCCATTCCACTTCTTCCTCCTCTTTTGCCCTGATTCAGCATTTGCTATTTTATCTCCTTACTATTTCTCTCTGAAATGATGTTTCTCTGATTATTTCTCCTGCAATATTTCTCCTCCATCTCCCTTCTTCTCAAATTTTTTATCCCTCTAGATCATCCTCTTAAATGACTGGGTAGAATATGCACCTACAAAGAAACACAGAATTTACAGGCTTTACATCTGATCACTTTTTACTTAAGTTTATTCACAAGTAGTAGTTCAATAAATTATTAAAGTGTGAGCTTGCAGTGATGCCCATTGCAACCAACTTTTTTCTAATATTTCTCACATTTTGCCTTCTAACCTAGGTAGGAGCTCATCATTAATTGTATTTTTTATATTCAAAACTTTGGGGAACAAATTTTCTTAATTTCTCTGGTAAACTACATTTCTTATGAAAAGCAACCTTGCAGTTTTCATCAGAAGTTTGATTAGTTTCCACATTATTTGGGCTTATAAAATGACCCTTTCAGATTAAGAATATGAATACATTCACAAATCCATGTATATTTGCAGAACAATTCTATATTATTATGGTAATAACAAGGCTGCCATCTCTTTGCTATGCAAATTTTATACATTATAGCTGAGTAAATACTTACTCTCTGCCTACTGGATTGATCTGAATAACAAAGATGCAGAATGCAAAAAGCATGCAGCTCTGATAGGTTTGGCTGAAGATTTCTTATAAAGAAATTTTTAGACTTAAACTATTACCCTCCCTAAGAGGCTTAGCAGCTGTCTCAGTGGAAACAAGTCTCCCAGGAGCCTGGGATCTCTTGAAACAAAATTCAGTTTTGCATTTGGCAGTAAGATCAAACCTCGAAAGTCTTTCTTTTCTTTTTCTGATGCTTTCATCATGAAGAGGCTACACCTACTTTCAGCATCGATATGTCTGCACCCATATGGAAATAGGTCTTCACCACAAGCTATGCTCATTGGTAAAAATTGTCACTTTACTTGCAAATATAAACAAGGGGGTCATTTTTGCTCTAAACTTTAAGCCAGCAGCTTTTATGTTAAGGCGGAGGTAGATGGTGTTTGGGGAATATGCCTATCTTTGTTGACAAAGTGTCAAAATCTGTAAAATATTTGAAGAGATTTATTCTGAGCCACATGTCAGTGACCACATAGCCCCAGGGGGTCGTGAGAACATGCACCTAGGGTGGTTGGGATACAGCTTGGTTTTTTACATTTTAGGTAGACATATGATATATTAGTCTGTTCTCACACTTCTAATATAGACATACCCGAGACTAGGTAATTTATAAAGAAAAGAGAGTTTTAATTGACTCACTGTTCCACATAGGTAGGGAGGTCTCATAACCATGATGAAAGGCAAGAATGAGAAATCACATCTTACATGGTGGGAAGGAAAAGCGCACTTTGCAGGCAAGCTCCTCTTTATAAAACCACCAGATCTTCTGAGACTTATTCACTATCATGAGAACAGCATGAGAATTCATGATTCAATTACCTCCCACTGGGTACCTCCCATGACATGTGGGAATTGTGGGACCTAAAATTCAAAATGAGATTTGGGTGGGAAGTGCCATATCACATCATAAGACGTGCATCAATACATGTAAGATGTACATTGGTTGGGTCCAGAAAGCTGGGAAAACTAAAAGTAGGGGGCTTCCAGGTGGATTCAAAGACTTTCTGACTGGCAATTGGTTGAGTTTATCTAAAGACTTGGAGTCAATAGAAGCAAGTGCCTGGGTAAGGATAAGAGGTTGTGAAGACCAAGTTGGTTATGCAGATGAAGCCTCCAGGTAGCAAGCTTCAGAGGGAATAGATTGTAAATGTTTCCTATTGGACTAAAAATGGTGCCAGATTCTTTTTTTTTTTTTTTAACAGTTAAATAATTTTTTTTTCTTTTTTTTAATTTTTTATTGGATTTTAGGTTTTGGGGTACATGAGCAGAGCATGCAAGACAGTTGCATAGGTACACACATGGCAGTGTGCTTTGCTTTTCTTCTCCCCTTCACCCACATTTGGCATTTCTCCCCAGGCTATCCCTCCCCACCTCCCCCTCCCACTGGCCCTCCCCTTTTCCCCCCAATAGACCCCAGTGTTTAGTACTCCCCTTTCTGTGTCCATGTGTTCTCATTTTTCATCACCCACCTATGAGTGAGAATATGCGGTGTTTCATTTTCTGTTCTTGTGTCAGTTTGCTGAGGATGACGTTCTCCAGATTCATCCATGTCCCTACAAATGACACAAACTCATCATTTCTGATTGCTGCATAATATTCCATGGTGTATATGTGCCACATTTTTCCAATCCAGTCTATTATCAATGGGCATTTTGGTTGATTTCAGGTCTTTGCTATTGTAAACAGTGCTGCAATGAACATTCGTGTACATGTGTCCTTATAGTAGAACGATTTATAGTCTTTTGGATATATACCCAGTAATGGGATTGCTGGGTCAAATGGAATTTCTATTTCTAAGGCCTTGAGGAATCGCCACACTGTCTTCCACAATGGTTGAACTAATTTACACTCCCACCAACAGTGTAAAAGTGTTCCTTTTTCTCCACATCCTCTCCAGCATCTGTTGTCTCCAGATTTTTTAATGATCGCCATTCTAACTGGCGTGAGATGGTATCTCAATGTGGTTTTGATTTGCATCTCTCTGATGACCAGTGACGATGAGCATTTTATCATATGACTGTTGGCCTCATATATGTCTTCTTTCGTAAAGTATCTGTTCATATCCTTTACCCACTTTTGAATGGGCTTGTTTGTTTTTTTCCTATAAATCTGTTTGAGTTCTTTGTAAATTCTGGATATCAGCCCTTTGTCAGATGGGTAGACTGCGAAAATTTTTTCCCATTCTGTTGGTTGCCGATCCACTCTAGTGACTGTTTCTTTTGCCGTGCAGAAGCTGTGGAGTTTCATTAGGTCCCATTTGTCTATTTTGGCTTTTGTTGCCAATGCTTTTGGTGTTTTGTTCATGAAGTCCTTGCCTACTCCTATGTCCTGGATGGTTTTGCCTAGATTTCCTTCTAGGGTTTTTATCATGCCAGGTCTTATGTTTAAGTCTTTAATCCATCTGGAGTTAATTTTAGTGTAAGGTGTCAGGAAGGGGTCCAGTTTCTGCTTTCTGCACATGGCTAGCCAGTTTTCCCAACACCATTTGTTAAACATGGAATCCTTTCCCCATTGCTTGTTTTTGTCAGGTTTATCAAAGATTGTATAGTTGTATGTATGTTGTATTGCCTCCGGTGCCTCTGTTTTGTTCCATTGGTCTATATCTCTGTTTTGGTACCAGTACCATGCTGTTTTGATTACTGTAGCCTTGTAGTATAGTTTGAAATCCGGTAGTGTGATGCCCCCCGCTGTGTTCTTTTTGCTTAGAATTGACTTGGCTATGCAGGCTCTCTTTTGGTTCCATATGAAGTTCATGGTGGTTTTCTCCAGTTCTGTGAAGAAAGTCAATGGTAGCTTGATGGGGATAGCATTGATTCTGTAAATTACTTTGGGCAGTATAGCCTTTTTCACGATGTTAATTCTTCCTAACCATGAACATGGAATGTTTCTCCATCTGTTTGTGTCCTCTGTGATTTCGTTGAGCAGTGGTTTGTAGTTCTCCTTGAAGAGGTCCCTTACGTTCCTTTTGAGTTATATTCCAAGGTATTTTATTCTTTTTGTAGCAATTGCGAATGGCAGTTCGTTCTTGATTTGGCTTTCTTTAAGTCTGTTATTGGTATAGACGAATGCTTGTGATTTTTGCACATTGATTTTATATCCTGAGACTTCGCTGAAGTTGCTTATCAGTTTCAGGAGTTTTTGGGCTGAGGCAATGGGGTCTTCTAGGTATACTATCATGTCGTCTGCAAATAGAGACAATTTGGCTTCCACCTTTCCTATTTGAATACCCTTTATTTCTTTTTCTTGCCTGATTTCTCTGGCTAGAACTTCCAGTACTATATTGAATAGGAGTGGTGAGAGAGGGCATCCTTGTCTAGTGCCAGATTTTAAAGGGAATGCTTCCAGTTTTTGCCCATTCAGTATGATATTGGCTGTTGGTTTGTCATAAATAGCTTTTATTACTTTGAGATACGTTCCATCGATACCGAGTTTATTGAGGGTTTTTAGCATAAAGGGCTGTTGAATTTTGTCAAATGCCTTCTCTGCGTCAATTGAGATAATCATGTGGTTTTTGTTTTTGGTTCTGTTTATGTGGTGAATTACATTGATAGACTTGCGTATGTTGAACCAGCCTTGCATCCCTGGGATGAATCCTACTTGATCATGATGAATAAGTTTTTTGATGTGCTGTTGCAATTGGCTTGCCAATATTTTATTGAAGATTTTTGCATCTATGTTCATCATGGATATTGGCCTGAAGTTTTCTTTTCTCGTTGGGTCTCTGCCGGGTTTTGGTATCAGGATGATGTTGGTCTCATTAAATGATTTGGGAAGGATTCCCTCTTTTTGGATTGTTTGAAATAGTTTTAGAAGGAATGGTACCAGCTCCTCCTTGTGTGTCTGGTAGAATTCGGCTGTGAACCCATCTGGACCTGGGCTTTTTTTGTGTGGTAGGCTCTTAATTGCTGCCTCAACTTCAGACCTTGTTATTGGTCTATTCATAGTTTCAGCTTCCTCCTGGTTTAGGCTTGGGAGGACACAGGAGTCCAGGAATTTATCCATTTCTTCCAGGTTTACTAGTTTATGCGCATAGAGTTGTTTGTAATATTCTCTGATGATGGTTTGAATTTCTGTGGAATCTGTGGTGATTTCCTCTTTATCATTTTTTATTGCATCTATTTGGTTGTTCTCTCTTTTCTTTTTAATCAATCTGGCTAGTGGTCTGTCTATTTTGTTGATCTTTTCAAAAAACCAGCTCTTGGATTTATTGATTTTTTGAAGGGTTTTTCGTGTCTCAATCTCCTTCAGCTCAGCTCTGATCTTAGTTATTTCTTGTCTTCTGCTGGGTTTTGAGTTTTTTTGATCTTGCTCCTCTAGCTCTTTCAATTTTGACGATAGGGTGTCAATTTTGGATCTCTCCATTCTCCTCATATGGGCACTTATTGCTATATACTTTCCTCTAGAGACTGCTTTAAATGTGTCCCAGAGGTTCTGGCACATTGTGTCTTCGTTCTCATTGGTTTCGAAGAACTTCTTTATTTCTGCCTTCATTTCGTTGTTTACCCAGTCAACATTCAAGAGCCAGTTGTTCAGTTTCCATGAAGCTGTGCGGTTCTGGGTGGGTTTCTCAATTCTGAGTTCTAACTTGATTGCACTATGGTCTGAGAGGCTGTTTGTTATGATTTCAGTTGTTTTGCATTTGTTGAGCAGTGCTTTACTTTCAATTATGTGGTCAATTTTAGAGTAGGTGTGATGTGGTGCTGAGAAGAATGTGTATTCTGTGGATTTGGGGTGGAGAGTTCTGTAAATGTCTATCAGGTTTGCTTGCTCCAGGTCTGAGTTCAAGCCCTGGATATCCTTGTTGATTTTCTGTCTGGTTGATCTGTCTAGTATTGACAGTGGAGTGTTAATGTCTCCCACTATTATTGTGTGGGAGTCTAAGTCCTTTTGTAAGTCATTAAGAACTTGCCTTATGTATCTGGGTGCTCCTGCATTGGGTCAATATATGTTTTGGATCATTATCTCTTTTTGTTGTATTGATCCTTTTACCATTATGTAATGGCCTTCTTTGTCTCTTTTGATCTTTGTTGCTTTAAAGTCTATTTTATCAGAGATGAGAATTGCAACTCCTGCTTTTTTTTCTTTCCATTAGCTTGGTAAATCTTCCTCCATCCCTTTATTTTGAGCCTTCGTGTATCCTTGCATGTGAGATGGGTTTCCTGGATACAGCACACTGATGGGTTTTGGATTTTTATCCAATTTGCCAGTCTGTGTCTTTTGATTGGTGCATTTAGTCCATTTACATTTAGGGTTAATATTGTTATGTGTGAATTTGATACTGCCATTTTGATGCTAAGTGGCTGTTTTGCCTGTTAGTTGTTGTAGATTCTTCATTATGTTGAAGCTCTTTAGCATTCAGTGTGATTTTGGAATGGCTGGTACTCGTTGATCCTTTCTATGTGTAGTGCCTCTTTTAGGAGCTCTTGTAAAGCAGGCCTGGTGGTGACAAAATCTCTGAGTACTTGCTTGTTCGCAAAGGATTTTATTTTTCCTTCACTTCTGAAGCTCAGTTTGGCTGCATATGAAATTCTGGGTTGAAAGTTCTTTTCTTTAAGAATGTTGAATATTGGCCCCCACTCTCTTCTGGCTTGTAGTGTTTCTGCCGAGAGATCTGCTGTGAGTCTGATGGGCTTCCCTTTGTGGGTGACCCGACCTTTCTCTCTGGCTGCCCTTAGTATTCTCTCCTTTATTTCAACCCTGTTGAATCTGACGATTATGTGCCTTGGGGTTGTTCTTCTTGCAGAATATCTTTGTGGTGTTCTCTGTATTTCCTGCAATTGAGTGTTGGCCTGTCTTGCTAGGTGGGGGAAATTTTCCTGGATGATGTCCTGAAGAGTATTTTCCAGCTTGGATTCATTCTCTTCGTCCCCTTGTGGTACACCTATCAAACGTAGCTTAGGTCTTTTCACATAGTCCCACATTTCTTGGAGACTTTGTTCATTCCTTTTTGCGCTTTTTTCTCTGATCTTGGTTTCTCGTTTTATTTCATTGAGTTGGTCTTCGACTTCAGATATTCTTTCCTCTGCTTGGTCAATTCGGGTATTGAAACTTGTGTTTGCTTCGCGAAGTTCTTGTATTGTGTTTCTCAGCTCCTTTAATTCATTCATATTCCTCTCTAAGTTATCCATTCTTGTTATCATTTCCTCGAATCTTTTTTCAAATCTTTTTTCAAGGTTCTTAGTTTCTTTGCATTGATTTAATACATGATCTTTTAGCTCACAAAAGTTTCTCATTATCCATCTTCTGAAGTCTAATTCCGTCATTTTGTCACAGTCATTCTCCGTCCAGCTTTGTTCCCTTGCTGGTGAGGAGTTTTGGTCCTTTCTAGGAGGCGAGGTGTTCTGGTTTCAGGTGTTTTCCTCCTTTTTGCGCTGGTTTCTTCCCATCTTTGTGGATTTTTCCGCTGGTCGTCTGCGTAGTTGCTGACTTTTCGATTGGGTCTCTGAGTAGACACCCAGAATGTTGATGATGAAGTATTTCTGTTGCTTGATTTTCCTTCTACCAGTCTAGCCCCTTTGCTGTATGACTGCTGAGGTCCGCTCCAGACCCTGCTTGTCTGGGGTACACCTCTAGCAGCTGTGGCACAGCGAGGGATGCTACCAGTTTCTTTTTCTGCTATCTTTGTCCCAGGATGATGCCTGCCTAATGTCAGTCTTTTGGATATAGAGGGGTCAGAAAGCTGCTTGAGGAGACAGTTTGTACTTTATAGGGGTTTAATTGCTGAACTCTGCGCTCTGTTGTTCCTTCAGGGCTGTTAGGCTGCTATGTTTGATTCTGCTGCAACAGAGCTCATTAAAAAACCTTTTTTTTTTTTTTCTCAAATGCTCTGTGTTGAGGGGTTTGGGCTTTATTTTTGGATGTTCGATGAGGTGTCCTGCCCAGTTAGAAGGCAGACTAGCCACTGTTTGGCTGCCGAGGCTCCACCCTGCTGTGGTGTGATTCGCCCTGTTCCTGCAGGCTCTACTGTGGTCTCCGCCATGCCCTGCGGCGGAGTCTCTTCGTTGTAGCGTGTTGCCTCAGCAACGGCAGGCTGTGTCAGCAGTGGGCGTGTATCTCAGTAGGGACGTGTTGCCTCGGCAACGGCTGGCTGCGTCAGCAGTGGGCGTGTATCTCAGTTGGGGCGGGTTGCCTCGGTAGTGGTGGACGCCCCTCCCCCACAGAACATCTCGGGCCGTCTGCTCGGGATAGTTTGAAATCGCGGTTTTGTTCGTCCCACTGGGTATCCCAAACGATCTGTCCCTACAATCCCCTGGGCTGGGCTACTGTCCAAGTCTCATTCAGTCTCAAGTCCAGCCCTCTCAAGTCTCAGGTTGCCGGTTCAACAAGGCACCTGGACAAGCGTGCCCTGTGGGGATTGCTGGGTAGGGCCGGCCGCCGCCACCCCGGCTGCCAGCTTCGCCAGGCAGACCTACTGCCTGGCGTCCCGTGTCTTTTTTATACTTGGGAGTTTCCCCGTTCTGTGGGCAACAAAGATCAGTCTGGAAATGCAGCTCAGACTCACCGTTTGTGGATTCAACGCAAGCTCCAATCCTGGGTTGTTCTCACAGCGCCATCTTGAGTCCTCCCGGTGCCAGATTCTTAATTAATTCTCTCCTAGATCAGGGAAAAGACCTGGAAAGGGAAGGGGATTCTCTATAGAATGTAGATTTTCCCTACAAGAGACAGCTTTGCAGGGCCATTTCAAAATAGGTGAAAGAAATGTATTTTGGGTAACATACTTTGATTTACTTCAGGGCCTGCCATTTGTCATAATGGTTCTCACTGTGACAAATAATCTGTTCTGCCAATAATAAGGTCTCTGTTTTAATGTTAAGCCTGATCAGTGCTGCCTGAATTTAAAAGGGAGGAAGCTATAATGAGGCACATGTGACCACCCATTCACACCATATCCTGAATCCGTGTTTCAGGTTTACATTAGAGAGCCCTTGGCTAAAAGGAGGGTTCCATTCAGTTGTTTGAAGCCTTAGAATTTTACTTTTGTTTTATAATCCTCAAAATCAGCAATGACTAGTCAAATCCTCCTCACCTCCCATCACTCTGACTCTGAAATCTTCTGCCTCACTCCTTCATTTTAAGAACCCTAGTGACAAAGAACATCAGGAAACACCACCTCTAACACATGCCACTTTCATATGCTGGTTACTTCAAACTGACGGTTCATGGAAATGAGCAAATGCAGACGGGTTTTCTCGGAGTCCCCCTTGTCTGCCTAAAGAGAGATCTCAAGTGTCATGAATTCCCTCCCTGGAAATCTTATCAACCAAAAATGAACTCTCTAGGAAACATGAACACCATGCCCACAATGACTATCACATGTTCTTCTGACAGCTGCTTTTATTACCTAAGAGGCTTTTATCTTCATAACAAGACAACCATGACTTACGTACAATTCCTCCCCTCACCCTTCCATGACCTGTGTTGATATCACCCCCACCCCTGCTAGAAGCCCCAAGCCCCTATCCTTTCTTGTAGTTCAGAATGCTATAAAATTATCAACCATGGAGTCTTATATTTTGTGGGACTCCCATGTGTATGTACTGATATGGTTTGGCTCTGTGTCCCCACCCAAATCTCATCTGGAATTGTAATCCCCACATGTTGAGGGAGGGACCTCATGGAGGTGATTAGATCACAGGGGCATTTCCTCCATGCTGTTCTTGTGGTGCTAAGTGAATTCTCATGAGAGATGATGGTTTCATTAAAAGCTTTCCTACCTTTAGTCTGCACTTCCCTTTCCTGTTGCCATGTGAAGCAGGTGCCTTTCTTCCCATTTGCCTTAACCATGATTGCAAGCTTCCTGAGGCTTTCCCAGCCATGCAAAACTATGGGTCAATTAAACCTCTTTCCTGTAAATTACCCAGGCTCAGGCAGTTCTTTAGAGCAGCAGGAGAATACAGTAAACTAGTATCAGGAGTGGGGTGCTGATATAAAGATACTCAAGAAATGTGGAAGCAACTTTGGAACTTGGCAACAGGCAGAGGTTGGAATAGTTTGAAGGGCTCAAAGGAAGACAGATGTGATAGTTTGGAACCTTCTAGAAACTTGTTGAACCGCTTTGACTAAAATGCTGATAGTGATATAGACAATGACATCCAGGCTGAGGTGGTCTCAGATGGAGATAAGGAATTTGTTGGGAACTGGAATAAAGGTGACTCTTGCTATGCTTTAGCAAAGAGTCTGGTGCATTTTGTCCCTGCCCTAGAGATCTGTGGAACTTTGACTTGAGAGACATGATTTAGGGCATCTGGGGGAAGAAATTTCTAAGTGGCAGTGTTCAAGCAGAAGCAGAGCATAAAACTTTGGAAAATTTGCATCCTTCTGAGGTGATAAAAAAGAAAAACCTATTTTCTGGGGAGAAATTGAAGCTAGCTGTGGAAATTTGCATAAGTAACAAGGAGCCAAATGTTAATTGCCAAGACAATGAGAAAAATGTCTCCAGGACATGGCAGCCCTTCCCATAATGGGCCTGCAGGCCTAGGAGGGAAAAATGGTATTGTGGGTGCCATCTTGGAAGTAGAGAAAAAACATTACAAGACATCAAATCTGCTGTACCATGATCTTGGCCTCCCAGCCTATAGAACTATGAGAAATACATTTCTATTATTTATATGTTACTTAGTCTGTGGTATTTTGTTTTAGGTGCAGGAATGGACCAAGAGAGCAGGTCTACTAAACATTTAACCCTTAAGAAGGTAACAAAACAGCATTCCAGAAAAATTCTAAAAAAAGTAAAAATGAAGGAGAAAAAGAAGAGATGGGGGAAGAAGAGGAGTGGAGATGATGATAACTTGAAATCTTGATAATCTTATTTTACAAGTTTGAATTCAACTCAAAAACTGTTAAAGAAACAAAAAGCAGGATTTAGGAACAACAAACATTTGTATGCCTGGTCCTATAAATCATTATGCACCAAATAATATGGCATTAAAATCAATAAGGCAAAAATGGTAGAAAAAATAATAATATTAACAAGAGATCAAGCAGTCATTGTCAGTTAAATATTGACTTGCTCAAATAAATAAAAGTAATAGTGACCCAAATAACACAATTAATAAGATGAATAAAATAATAAACACATAAAATCCATACTTGATAAAAGAGAATATACTTTATTTTCAAGTGTTCCTTCACCTTTTATACAATGTACCCTATATTGGGACAAAAACCAAACAATTAAGTTACAAAATATATTAAAAACATACAAACAATAATCCCTGTACACAATTTAGGAATCCAGAATAATAAAAAAATCAAAATAACTATAATGCCATGCATATTAAAAAACTGCCAAATAATATTTGTGCCAAAGAAGAAACAAAATATTAAATTGCAGAATATTTAGAAGACAATGGTGATAAAAATTCTGCATATGAAAATTCTGAACTAAAACTTAAAAAACAAAATAAAGAAGTTAACCTCTAAATTAAAAAAGTTAGAAAAGGAGAAAAAAAATCCTTCCAATAAGGAAATACTAAAAAAGAAACAAAAAAATAGAAACTGGAAATACGCAATAACTAGTTTTAAGACTGAATCATACAGGGAAAAACTGCTAAGCCACTAACATACTTAAGAGAAAAAAATGCAATAGCATGAAAACCTCCAAATTTGAAATTAAAGAGAAAAGAAAGAAACATCATCCTGTATACAAATAACAATATAAAAATTCATGGAACAGAATTTTAAATTGAACTTTTTATTTAAAAATAATTATATTTAGGATAATGACATGGAAACAGTCAAACACAGAATATTTGCATCACCACAGGGTCCTTCATATTAACCTCTTTATTTCCTTTTTCTTTTTCTTTTTTTTTTTAGACAGAGTTTTGCTTTTTCACCCAGGCAGGAGTGAAGCGGTGTAATCTCTGCTCACTGCAACCTCCACCCCTGGGTTCAAGTGATTCTCCTGCCTCAGCCTCCCCAGTAGCTGAGATTATAGGTGTCCATCACGACATCTGTCTACTTTTTTGTATTTTTAGGGGAGACTGGGTTTTGCCATGTTGGCCAGACTGGTCTTGAACTCCTGACTTCACGTAATCTGTCCACCTTGGCCTCCCAAAGTACAAAGATTACAAGCATGAGCCACAGAGCCTGGACCATGTTAACCTATTATAGCCACACCCACTTTCTTCCTGTCCCCAGTCCTTGACACCTGGCAACCAGTAATATGTACTCAATTTCTATAAGTTTGTCATTACTAGGATGATATATAAATGGAATCATACACTGTGTAACATTTTGGGATTGGTTTTTCTCACTCAGCATAACTATCTAAAGATTGATTTAGGTTGTTATGTGTATCAATAGTTCTTTTTATGGCTTCCTGGTGGGTGTGCCTGTCTTAGGTTGCTTTCATCTTTCAGAGAGTCTTACCTGTCATTGGCTAATCAGCCATCCACCTGGGGGGCACACAGGCAACTGACTTGCTTGCCTGTCAATTACACTGATGGTCCATCTGCTCCTAGTGCTACTCGGTTCCTTCAAGGGAGCAGCCTGGATTTTGCTATGATTTTAGCCTTTGCTGGCCTCCCTGTGGCTGTGCCTGTCTTAGGTTGCTCTCATCTTTCAGAGAGTCTTACCCGTCCTTGGCTAACCAGCCATCCACCTGGGGGGCACTCAGGCAACTTACTTGGTTGTCTGTCAATTACGCTGCTGGTGCATCTGCTCCCAGTATGATTTAGCCTTTGTTGGCCTCCTTGCGGCTGTGCCTGTCTTAGGTTGCTCTTATCTTTCAGAGAGTCTAACCTGTCATGGGCTAACCAGCCATCCACCTGGGGGGCACACAGGCAACTTACTTCCTTGCCTGTCAAGTATGCTGGTGGTGCATCAGCTCCTGTGCTGCTCGGTTCTTTATGAAAGCAGACTGGCTTTTGCTATCACTTTAGTCTTTGCTGGCCTCCCCGTGTCTGTGCCTGTCTTAGGTTGCTCTCATCTTTCAGAGAGTCTTACCCATAATTGGCTAACCAGGCATCCACCTGGGGAGCACACAGGCAACTTGCTTGCCTCTCAATTACACTGCTGGTGTATCTGCTCCTGGTGCTGCTCAGTTCCTTCATGGGAACAGACTAGCTTTTGCTATGAGTTAAGCCTTTGCTGGCTTCCCCGCGGCTTTGCCTGTCTTAGGTTGCTTTCATCTTTCAGAAAGTCTTACTCATCATTGGCTAACCAGCCATCCACCTCGGGGCACATTTTTGGCTTTTCTCTTGGAGAAAAGCATGAGTAAGCCAGTTAGGAGTTAAACCTAGAGTTCTTTCCTGAGCCTTTTGCTTTTGCCTAGGTAGGATTTATATATTACACTCTAGGACGTTATTTTATAAGTGATATTTAAAGCTTAGCCTCTTTACTTCATCCTCACACATCTGTTTTGTAAGCCACATAGAAGGTGAGGAAGGGGAGAGGTAGGAAAGGAAAATACCCTATAAAATACTTATGTCATAGCCTTCTCCCTTTTTATGAGATAAGCTTTTTTCTGTGGGTAATGCCTGATACCCACTTAGTGCCATTATATGTGGTGTTTTGTCACCACTGCCTCTACAGTCAACTGTATACTCCTAAACAGGAGTGGCAATAAACAAGAGAATACGAGACAGCACCTAATGTAAGTACTGAGAGTCTTGAATTTGTCCAAAGGATGAGAACCATCAACCAAAAACAGAGTCTGAAGTTCAACCTTTTCCAGGTTCAGACTGGAACTTGTGCATAACTTTCTCATCTTGGCAGTGATTTCCACAACTACCTGTCCATTGTTGTTAGTTTCTCAACAACAGTTAAATTTACCACAGACTCTTCCTTCTGAGTCCAGCAGATAATCTAATGCTAGTCTCTTTTGACAGACTGCATTTCTTACTTGTGTAGATTGTACAGCTATCAAATCTAAAGCTTTAGATGTTTCATTAGTTATAATTTCTAAGACTGCTTGTAATCTGATAAAACAATTAATCATATAGATGGGAGTATGATATCCCCACATCTCATCTTGTGCCCAAGAAGCCAAACCATAATTATTCTCTCTGGAGGCCAATCTGTATCTCTCGATTTAACATAAGCCTCAGGCTAGGTCAGAATATGAGGTGTGAAAGTTTTGTGTGTGTGTACACTGATCTGCATGTGGTCATGCACACACACACAGAGACACACATGTGCATGTGCATACAAATATAATGATATAGAATAAAAAAGGCAGGGGAGAACAGATACACATGAGTAACATTGTTTAGTCCACCAAACAAGGCCACTAGAATTCCATTATTTGTGGCCAGGACTTTCAGGCACTGGGATGGGTTATTAAACTTAATCCTAACCTTTTTCTATTAGACTGAGCTTTCTTTTGACCATTTTAATGTCTGAAAGCAATGGCAACAAAAGCCAAAATAGAAAATTGGACCTACTTAAACTCCAGAGCTTCTGTACAGCAAAAGAAACAATGATTAGAGTGAACCCACAACCAACAGAATGGGAAAAAATGTTTGCAATCTACCCATCTGACAAAGAGCTAATATCCAGAATCTACAAAAACTAAAACAGATTTACAAGGGAAAAAAAACAAACCCATCCAAAAGTAGAAGAAGAATATGAACAGACATATTTCCAAAGAAGACATATATGAGGCCAATAAACATGTCAAAAATGCTCATCATCACTGATTATTAGAGAAATGCAAATCAAAACCATATTGAGATACCTCCTCACACCAGTTAGAACAGTGATCATTAAAAAATCTGTAAACAGATGTTGAAGAGGATGTGGAGAAATAGGAACACTTTTAGATTGTTGGTCAGAGTGTAAACTAGTTCAGTCATTGTGGAAGACAGTGTGGTGATTCCTGAAGAACCTAGAAATAGAAATTCCATATGACCCAGCAATCCCATTACTGGGTATCTACCCAAAAGATTATAAATAATTCTATTATAAAGACACATGCACATGTATGTTAATAGTGGCACTGTTTACAATAGCAAAGACCTGGAACCAACACAAATGCCCATCTACAATAGACTGGACAAGGAAAATGTGGCACATGTACACCATGGAATACTATGAAGCCATAAAAAATGATGAGTTCATTTCCTTTGTAGGAACATGGATGAATTTGGAAACTATCATTCTCAGCAAACTGACACAAGAACAGAAAATCACACACTGCATATTCTCACTCATAGGCAGGTGTTAAACAATGAGAACACTTGGACACAGGAAGGGGATCATCACACACTGGGGTCTGTTGGGGGGGCCAAGGAAGGACAGCAGGGTTTTGGAGAGGTTGGGGAGAAATAACATGGGGAGAAATACCAAATGTGGGTGACAAGGGAATGGAGGCAGCAAACCAAGTTGCCATGTGTGTACCTACACAACAATCCTGCATGATCTGCACATGTACCCCAGAACTTAAAGTACAATTAAAAATGAAAACAAAAAAACCCCAAAAAATAGACTTTAAGTCAAAAATTGTCACAAGAGGTCATTATATAATTACAAAGGTTTCAATTCATCAAGTGGATATAACTATTATAATGTATATGCAGCCAACATTGAAGCACCTAAATACATAAGGCAAATATTACCAGATTTGAAGGGAGACAGATGGCAATACAATAATAGTAGAGGATTTCCACATCTCACTTTCAACAATATACAGGTCATCCAGACAGAAAACCATCAGGACCCAGCTGACTTAAACAACACTATAGACCAAATGAACCTATCAAATATAAACCTAACATTTCAATGAACTGCAACAGAATATATACTCTTTTCAAATGGACATAAAATATTTTCTATGATAGATCCTATGTTAGACTACAAAATAAGCCTTAACAAATTTAAGAAGACTGAAATAATATTAAACGTCCTTTCCACTCACAATGATATTAAATTAGAAATCAATAATAGGAGGAAAATCAGAAATTTACAAATACGTAGAAATTAATCAACATACTCCTGAATACTGAGTTAGAGAAGGAATCAAAAAAGAAAATGAAAAAGGATCTTGACACAGTGAAAATGGAAAAACGATATATCAACACTTATGAGATGCTGTAAAAGCAGTTCTAAAACGGAAGTTTATAGTGACAAGTGCCTATATTTTAAGAGAGAAATATTTCAAATTCAAATTGTTCATAGATGAACAATCTAATGTTATACCTCAAATAACTAGAAAAGAGCAACTAAATACAACGTCAGCAGAAGTAAGAAAATAATAAAGAATGGAGCAGAAAAAAATGAAATAGAATCTAGAATAACAATAAAAGGATAAACAAAACTAAGATTTGATTTTGGAAAGATAACACTGACAAATCTTTATCTATATCATGGAAAAAAAGGAGATATGACTCTCAGATAAGTATAATTATAAATGTAAGAGAAAACATTATAACTGGTAACAAAGAAAAACAAAGGATATGAGACTACTATGAACAACTATGCACAAATTGGATAACCTAAAAGAAATGGGTAAATTCCCAGAAACATACATCCTACAATACTAAACCATGAAAAAAATAAAACTAAGAAGAGACAAATAAAGAGTAAGGAGATGAAATCAGTAATCAAAAACTCCTAACAAAGAAAAGGTCCAGGAACTGATGGATATGCTGGCAAACTCTAATGAACATTTACAGTAGAATAATTGTTAATCTTTCTCACAGGCTACCAAAAGGAATTGAACAATAGGAAACATTTACAAACTAATTTTATAAGGCCAGCATTACCCTGCTACCAAAGGCAGACAGTACACTACAAGAAAAGAAAATTACAGGCCAACATCCCTGGTAAACAAAGTTGCAAAAATCCACAACAAAATACTAGCAAACCTAGTTCGACAGCATATTATAACAATTATACACTGTGATCAAGTGGGATTTATCTCTGAGGTACAAATATGGTTCAATATCTACAATTTGATATGTCAAATTAACAGAATGTAGGATAAAAATATAACTATCTTAATAGTACAGAAAAAGCATTCCATGTAATTCAACATCCTCTTATAATTTTTAAAAAATCTCTCTACAATGAAACACAGAAGGAATGTATCTCAGCACAATGAAGGCCATACATGGTAAGTTTACAGACTAACATACTCAATGTTAAAAAGTTGAAAACTTTTCCTCAAAGATCAGGAACAAAACAAGGAAGCCAACTCATGCCAGTTCTCAGTATTATACCCAGAAGTCATAGCCAGATCAAGTAGGCCATAAAAAGATATATGAGGCAGGCTGGGTGCAGTAGTTCATGCCTGTAATTCCAGCACTTTGGGAGGCCAAGGCAGGTGGATCATGAGGTCAAGAGATCAAGACCATCCTGGTCAACATGGTGAAACCCCGTCTCTACTAAAAATACAAAAAAAGTTAGTTGGGCATGGTGGCGCATGCCTGTAATCCCAGCTTCTCAGGAGGCTGAGGCATGAGAATTGCCTAAACCCAGAAGGCGGAGGTTGCTGTGAGCCGAGATTGCACCATTGCATTCCAGCCTGGGTAACAAGAACAAAAGTCCATCTCCAAAAAAAAAAAAAAAAAAATACATATGAGGCATGCAAATCAGAAATAAAAAAAGCAAAATTATCCGTTTGCAGATAACATACTCTTATATATAGAAAACACTAACAACTCCATCAAAAACTACTAAAACTAATAAATTCAGTAAGGTTACAAGATACAAAATCAACATACAAAAATGGGTTGTGTTTCTATATACACAATGAACTATCCACAAAGGAAATTAAGAAAACAATCCCATTTACAATTGCATCCAAACATAAAATACTAAGGAACAAATTTAACCAAGGAGGTAAAACTTCTGCACATTAAAATCTATAAAACATTAATGGAAAAAAAACTAAAGTTACAAATACATGAAAAAATATTCTGTGTGAAGCAATGCTGACCAGCTCTTATAATCAGCTGGCTGATTATTCTACTTCTAGCTTTTCCTTAAAAAAATTAAATTTCAGACACACATAGGAGAGGAAAAATCCTCCAAATTATCTATGTCTACTTCTGAGTAAGAGTCACAAACTTTACCATTAGAACATACAGCTTAAGTTCCATTAAGCTTTTCCATTAGTACACATAGATTGTTTCATTTTTTCATTAAACATAGGTATAGTTATTCCTAAAACAACAACTAACTATATTAAATTTAAAGGGAAACATAGGAATACTCATGTTTCGAGTAGTCCTTTTCTAATTAATCAAATAGTGGTTAAATCTCCAATTGCACTGTGCTCAGGTCTTAACTTACAAAGGTGACTGAGGGATAACATGGAGAGTCTGGTGCCATTAAGAGATTTTTAATATTCAGAGTTGCTGAAGAAACAAGATGCACATCATGCCACACAGGGCCTCATGGGAAAGACACTAAGGTTGTCAGGAGGCAGAAGACAAGAGCAAGAACGTTTAGGCCACTGCCTTTATTTAGGGTTCTATAGGGGCAAGATTGGGATTGGCTAGCTTGAACAATTTTAGCAGGCGTTGGGCTACTTGCCTGGCTCGTGCCTCTGGGATGATTCAAGCACAAAAATATTGCCTCTTGGTATATCTGGACCAGTTATAGGAGGTATGACTAATGGTTAAGTTTAACTGTTAAAGAGAGACAGCTCTTCTCTCCCTAGGAAATAACCTTTCAAAGAGAGTAAAAACTTCATTACCATAGTTGACCTAAAAGCAGCCACCAATTAAGAAAGTGTTCAAGCTCAATATTTAAGTATTTCAATTCTACTCACTTTACTGAAGGCCTAACATCACACTGGACTAATCTATTAATATAGGCAACAATGTTAGTATATGTAACAAAAGCATTCTCTCCTGCATAAGCTTGTATCAGACTGGAATAACTACTGCCAGTTAACAGCCCAATTATAATAACTTATATTCTAAACACCTTATTAAACTGTTAACCTGAGTCAGGCATATCCTTAAGGAAAGATGTTAAAAAGTAAAAGGAACTTGGCAAACCTTACCATCACCTGTTTACCAAATACATCACCTCAAGCATTAGCAGTATTAGAGGCACTGCCTGCCTAGTGACACGTTTAATGGCTGTGGTACCCTGACTGTGTAAAGGTGGCATAATCACTTGTTCCCCAAATAGGGACTTGTATGAATGGCCACACAAGGGTCTAACTGTCTCTTACTTTTCGTCAGTGAAACTGATCTATCCCTGAAGAGGCAGATATGACTGAATAAGATGAGAAGATCCTATGGAGCTTCAATTTCCTAATACAAACAACACTCAAAAAACTTACAGGCATTAACTCATCATCCATGCCTTAAAAATTTTGGTTGTGGTGACCTGGGTGTACAATATAACCTCCAAACAACATAAACGAAGACCACATTAGTCTAACTAAATTAACACACACTGGTCCAATAACTTTATCAATGGACCAAGTTACCCTATGGATAACAGCAAAATCCTGTTCTAGAGTTCATATTGACAATGGGGTTGGTTTACCACCTCAGTGTTGAATCAGGATATCCCAATGGTGCAGCCACTATTAAAGGTTCATGTTTTCAACGATTTAAGTACCACATGATCTGAGTTCAGACTGGAGACATCCAGGTTGGTTTTTATCTATTCAGTATTTCTTCCAGTATGAATGAACAAGAGTAATAGAGCCTACTTCACAAAGTGCCCTAACCCAACAGATGATATTTTCCCTGCCTGAGAACAGGGCTCATTAAGATGGCAGAGCCCAGTACCCACATAAGACTCAAAGCTTTATTATCAGAGGCTCAATTCTTCTTAACAGCATGTTAATGATTAACCTCCTCCTACTAATTATTCCTGCCTTAATCAGCATTTCTAACACTCAACGAACAAAAAATTCTAGGCTATATATAACTATGTAAAGGGCCCAGCATAATAGATCCCTATGCAGTACTTCAACCATTCGCCAACACAATAAAACTTTTCATAAAAGAATCCTTCTAACCCTCCACATCCACTATAACCCTTTACATAACCATTCCAACCTCAGCCCTTTCCCTTGCCTTCCTCCTATGAGCTCCTCCCCCCATACCAGATCTCCCAATCCATTTCAACTTAGGCCTGCTATTTATATTAGCCACATCAAGCCTGGCCATTTATTCCATTTTATGATCTGGATGAGCATCCAATTCAAACTGTGCACCAATTGGTGCATTACCAACTGTAGCCCAGACAATTTCACATGAAGTCACCCTAGCCATCATTCCATTATCAGTCCTACTAATCAGCAGCTCATTTAATTTATATACAATCATTACAAGAACATTTCTGACTTCTACCACCATGACTCCTAGGCATAATGTGATTTATCTCCACATTAGCAGAAACTCACCAAGCTCCTTTCAACCTAACAGAAGGAGAATCAGAACTAGTCTCAGGTTTCTACATTGAATATGCTGCAGGTTCAGTCACTCACCTTTATAGCAGAATACATAAATATTATTATAATAAATGCCTTAACTACCACTATTTTACTAGGAGCACTCCACACCATAATTTCACCAGAACTTTACACAATTAATTTAATCACCAAAACGCTTCTCTTAACCACCCTATTTTTATGAATTCGAATGAATCCTCAATTCTCCCATGACCAACTAATACATTTACTAGGAAAAAATTTTTATCACTTACACTAGCACTATGCATATGATATATCTCTCAATTCCTATCCTAACATCAGCATCACACCCCAAACACAAGAAATACGTCCGAAAAAAAGAGTTACTTTGATAGAGTAAATTATAGAGTTTTAAATCCTCTTATCTTGAAGGCTATAGAAATTGAAGCCACACCTGAGAATTCAAAACTTTCCAAGCTATGTATTACACCATGCACTAAAGTAAGGTCAGCTAAACAAGCTATTGGGCCCATACCCCAAAAATTAACCCACTAGCCCAACTCACCATCTCCCTTACTATCTTTACAGGAACTTCCATTACAATATTATGCTCACGCTGATTCCTCATCTCAGCTGGTTTAGAAATAAATTTGTTAGCCATCACGCCAATCCTAATAAAAAACATAAGCCACTGCTCCACAGAAGCAGCCACCAAATACTTCCTAACACAAGCAAGCACATCCATAATTCTTATAATAGCTATTCTAACAACCTACTCTCCAGACCATGAACAATTACTCCTCACATTAACCACCGTTCATCCATAATAATAATAGCTCTGGCAATAAAACAAGGAATAGCCCCCTTTCACTTCTGACTCCCAGAGGTAAGCCAAGAAACCCCCCTAATACCTGCCATACTTCTCCTCACATGACAAAAACTACCTCCCATCTCACATAACTTCAAATCTTTCCATCAATCAGCACAAATAGCCTCCTATTAATTTCAATTTTAACCATTATAATTGGCAGCTGAGGAGGACTTAATCAAACACAACTACATAAAATCCTAGTCCATGCTTCAATTACCCATATAGGATGAATAATAGCAATATTAACCTATGACCCAAACATCACCATCCTAAATTTACTTATCTACTATATTCTAACAACTTCTATATCCATAATACTTAACTTAAACTTGAATACTAAAACCCGATCACTATCTCACACCTGAAATAAACTGACATGATTAATACCTATTATTCCACTAATTCTATTATCCCTAGGAGGCCTACCACCATTAATAGGATTCTCTCCTAAATGAGCAATCTAACAAGAGTTTACAAAAACAACCCCATTATTCCAATTACTATAGTGATAACTCTACTAAATCTATACTTTTACATATGCCTAATTTACTCTATTTCAATAACAATATTTCCTACATCCAACAACATAAAAATAGAATGACAATTTGAAAACATAAAACCCATACTGTTCCTTCCTCCATTTATTATTTTTACCACTCTCCTTCTACATATAACCCTGTCAATGTTAATCACAACCAAGAGCCTTCAAAGCCCTCAGGAAGTAAATTATACTTAATTTCTGTATCAATTCTATGGACTGCAAAACTTTACTCTGCATCAGTTGAACACAAATCAACTACTTTCATTAAACCAAGCCCTTCCTAGATTGATGGGACTTTAACCCACAAATATTTACTTAGCAGCTAAATAACTTATCAACTGGCTTCAATCTACTTCTCCTGCCATAAAAAAAAAAAAAAAAAAAAAGGCAGTAGAAGCCCCAGCAGGATTCAAGCTGCTCCTTTCAATTTGCAATTCAATATGATAGTATCTCCTCAGGACTAGTAAAAAGAGGCCTATTCCCCTGTCTTTAGATTTACAGTCTAATGCTTCCTCAGCCATTTTACCTTTTTCTACCTATGTTCGTCAACTGCTGATTATTTTCAACTAATCATAAAGATATCAGAACATTACATCTATTATTCAGTGCATGAGCAGGAATAGTAGGCACAGCCCTAGGCCTCCTAATTCCAGCCGAATTAGGTCAGCCAGCAACCCTACTAGGAGACGACCATATCTATAATGTTATTGTCACCACTCACACATTTATTATAATTTTCTTCATAGTAATACCAATCATGACCAGAGGCTTCGGCAACCTAATAATTGGTGCCCCTGATATAGCATTCCCTAAAATAAATAACAGAAGCTTCTGACTTCTCCCCACATCCTTTCTACTCCTACTTGTGTCCTCAATACTAGAAGCTGGTGCTGGAACCAGCTGAACAATCTATCCTCCCCTAGCAGGAAGCCTGGCACATGCAGAAGCCTCTGTAGATTTAACTATCTTCTCACTCCACCTAGCAGGTATTTGTTCTATCCTAGGAACCATAAATTTTATTATCATAATTATTAATATAAAACCTCCAGCCATAACCCAATACTAAACACCCCTTTTTGTCTGATCCATCCTTATTACAGCAGTTCTTCTACTTCTTTCTCTCCCTGTTCTAACCACTGATATTATTGTATTACTAACTGACCATAACCTTAATACTACCTTTTTTGATCCTGCTGGCAGAGGTGACCCTATTCTATACCAACATTTATTTTTATTCTTTGGGCAACCCGAAGTCTAAATCCTTATCATACCAGGTTTTGGAATGATTTCTCTTATCACAACATACTACTCTAGCAAAAAAGAACCATTTGGACATAGGTATAATATGAGCCATAATATTGGTTGGTTTCCTAGGATTTATCGTATGGGATCACCACATATTTACAGTAGGAATAGATATTAGATACACGAGCATACTTTTCCTCCACCACTATAAGTATCATTATCCCTACCGGAGTAAAAGTCTTTAGCTGATTGGCCACATCACACAGCGGCAACATTAAATGATCTCCCACCATACTCTGAGCTCTAGGCTTCATCTTTCTCTTCACAGTAGGTGGCTTAACAGGAATTGTATTAGCCAATTCATCATTAGACATTTTACATGACACACATGATATATTAGCCCATTTCTACTATGTCCTGTCAATAGGGGCAGTGTTTGCCATTATAGCAGGCTTTATCCACTGGTTCCATGTTTTCAGGCTACACACTTAACCAAACCTTTGCTAAAAATCACTTCACCATTATATTTGTAGGTGTAAACTTAACTTTCTTCCACAACATTTCCTTGGCCTATCTGGAATATCTCAATGATAATCCAATTACCCCAATGCATCACTGCATGAGATATTATTTCATCTGCAGGCTCATTCATCTCATTAACTGCAGAGATACTGATAACCTTTATAGTCTGAGAAGCCTTTCTCACAATGAAAGTTTTTCCCATTGAACAATTAAACAATAACTTAGAATGACTTTACAGCTGTCCCCCTTTTTATTACACATTCAAAGAATCAGCCTATGTAAAACCTTAAACGAAAAAGGAAGGATTCAAATCTCCAGAAACTGGTTTCAAGCCAATACCATAAACCCTACAACTCCTTCAAGAAGATATTAGTAAAATAATTACATAACTTTGTCAAAGTTAAATTACAGAGGAAACCATATATATCTTAATGGCCCACCCAGCCCAGCTAGGACTCCAAAATGCCACATCCCCTATTATAGAAGAACAAATCATTTTCCATTTGTGTGTACCCTGCCCTGGTACACAGTTCTGGCCCTAACCCCATACATGGCCCTATCTACTAGCCTGGCCCCAACCGTGTTGCTGGTCCTGCCATGGTCCTTACCCTGCTCTGGTTTTGTCTTGGTCCTGACATTGCCCTTCTCTAGTCCTGGTTCCAGTCTTGGAACCCGAGAAATGTCCCTGCATTTCTCTGGCACTGGTCTGGACCCTGGCCCTGAATTGGACCTGCCCTACCTTTGTCCTGCCTTTGCTCTGTACTGTCCTGGACTGGCTCTTCCCTGTGCCAGTGCTGACCTAGCCCTGCCTTGTCCTAGTCCTCCCATTGCCCTCCCCAACCCTATCCTGGCCCTGAACCCTCCCTGGCCAGGCCCAAGCACTGTATTGGATCAAACCTGACTCAGCCCAGGACATTCCCTGAGCCTGCCTCAGCCCTTGCACTTGGCTCAGTGTCACTCAGTCCTGGCACTACCTGGCCCTGCCTTGGCACTTTCCCTGCCATCTCTATGGTCTGGCTCTGATCCTGCCCTGCCCTGGCACAGTCCTGGTCCTGATCCACCATATTCCTAGCCCTGACCCTACTCCTGACCCAGACCTGCCATGGCTCTTCCCTCCGTGTCCTGGTCTTGACCTCACCCTGCATTGGCCTTGAACTGGTCCTGAACTATCCTAGCTCTGCTTTTCCCTGGCACTGCCCTGGACTGACACCTGACCTACAATGACCATTACATGACCGTGGCCCTGCCCTGCCCTCATCTACCCTGGCCCTGCCATGTGCTGGACCCAGTGCTTCCCTGGCCCTGTTCCTAGTCCTGCCCCTGCTATGCCTCTGCCCTGCTGTTGGCTATGCTCTGTGCTACGTTAGTCATGCTCTGTCCTAGCCCTACCCTACCCTGGACCAGCCTTTGACTTTTCCTAGTCCTGGTTCTGTGTTGGCTGTGCCATTGCTGTGAACTCTCACCGGCTCCACCTTGGCCTGGTGCTACACTGGCCCTGGCAATGTCCTGGCCCTACACTGACACAGGACCCACCCTAGGCCTGCCTTTGCCCTGGCCCCTCCTTGACCCTGTGTTGTCCCTGGACCTGCCTTGGCTATGACACAGCGCTCACCCTACCCTGCCCATGTCATAGACCTGACCATGCTCTGCCCTGGTACTACCATGCCCTTATCCCCCTAACCCTGCCATGGACCTTCCCTTGCTCTTCGGTGCCCTTCAATGCTCTTGCCTTGGCCTTACCCTGCATTGGCCCTGTACTGGAGGTCTCTGCCTTGGCATTACCTTAGCCATACCTTCTCCCTGGTCTTTCCCTGGCCCTTCCCCAGGCTGATGCTTCTGGCCCTGGCACTGCCATGACCCTGACGTTTCCCTGGCCCTTTCCTGCCATGTCCTTTCCTTGGTCCTCTGCTATGCTGTACTTGTTCCTGCCATGAACCAGTCATGCCATTGCCCTGTCTTAACCTGCATGGTTTGTGCCCTGGCCCTGCCCATCCTTAGCAACTTTTGGATCTGCCCTGACCCTGCCTTGAGTTTTGCCCTACCCTGATCTGGTCCTGACATATCCCTGGCCCCAGCCACTCCCTTTTCCAGGCCCTGACCTTGACCCTGCCCTACCCTGGACCATGGCCCTGTCCTGGACCTTCCCTACCCTTTCATTCCCTGGTCTTGCCCTCACCCTGAAATGACCCTGAACTGGCACTCTCTGTCTTGGCACAGTCTTGGCCCTGGCCCTTCCTTCTTCCTTACCCTGGTCTTGCATGTCATCCTCTGTTATGGGCCTTTAATGGCCCCAAATACCCTGGCCCTTTTTTTTCCTAGTGGTACCCCAGCTATGACCACTGCTTTGCTTTTTGCTATGCCTTATACTATCCTAGCCCTGACCTGTTTTGGACCTGGCCCTCACCTGGTCTTGTGCTGCCCTGTCCCCACTTTTGCTTTGTGCTGGTTCTGGTTCTGCCTTGATCTTGCCTTCCTCTAGACCCTCCATGTTCCTGCCTTCCCCTTGGCTCTGCATTTGCTCTGGCCCTGGCCCTGGCCTAGACTTGATGACAGTGTCTCCGACCATGACCATGCATTGCTTTCGGTCTGGGTTTGATCCTGCACAATCCTAGTTCTATCTTGGCCCTGACCTCACCCTGGTCCTGGTCTTGCCCCTTTGATCTGGCCCTGCTTTACCTTGGCCCCCACTCTGACCCTAGCACAGACCTGACCCCTGCTCCTAACCCTGGTCCTTCCATGGTCCTGGTCCTGTCAAAGTCCTGCCCTAGCCTTGTCTTAGACCTGGTCATGGCACTAACCCTGCCCTGTTCAAGCTGCGGACCTGACCATGCCCTGGGTCTGCCCTGGTGATGCTGTAGCTTTGCCCTTCACTGGCCCTGCCTTAACCCTGTGCTACCCTAGTCCTGCCTTAGCTTTGACCTTACCCTGGCCCTACTATGGCCTGTTGTGGCCCTCCCTTCCCTTTGTCTTGTCTTGGTCCTGATTCTGGTTTTCACAGGGCCCTGTCCTTGCCTTGGCTCCTCCGTGGCCCTACCTTTTCCTTGGCCCTTCAGTGGTCTTGCCCTTGTCCTGGCCCCTTTCTGGCCCAGCCTTGTTGTGGACCCTGCCTGGTCCATGTCCTCGGCATGGCCTTCTGTGTCCCTACACTTCCATCCTCTGGCTGCATCCTTGTTCTAAACTGGCCCTATCCTGCCGTTCCTCTGCAAAACCCTAGCCCTGCCCTTCCTTGTGCTGCTACTGAACTTGCCCTGTCCCAAGCCCTAGCCCTGCCATGTTCCTGCCTGGTCCTGGTCCTACCCTGTTTCTGGCTCAGTCCTGACCCTTATCTTGGTCCTGTCATGTCCCTGGCTGTGACCCTGCCCCTGAATTTTTCCTGGCCATGACCCAGCCCTCGTCCTGCCCTTGCTCTGGCCCTGTCCCAGTTCTGGTCCTGCCCTGGCATAGTCCTGACTGGGAACTGCCATTTTCCTTGCCCTGCATTGCCAATACGAGGATCCTGACCCGGTCCTGGTTCTGTCATGGCCCTTACAGCCATGGTCCTGAACCTACCCACTCCTCCAGCCATAGTCCTGACCTGGACGTGGCCTTTGTCCTGACCTACCTCTGGCCTTGCAATGCTTCTGGCCCGGTCACTGCTTTCACTCTGGCCCTGTGCTGACCCCTTCCCTGCTCCAGTCTTTCCTTGGCCATCTGCTTCAATGGCCCCGATTCTTCCTTGGACCTGCTCTCAGCATGGCTTTGGCATTTGACCAGGTCCTGCCCCTGCCCTGGACCTGTCTCTGCATTGCCTTTCCCTGCTCTGGCCCCACGCTTGTCCTGTCTTGGCAACGTGCTACCCTGTCCCTGCCCTGAAACCTGCATTGGGCCCGACCTGTCCCTCATCCTGACTCTGGTCCTACCATGGCCTTGGCCTGCCAATGGACATGGTGCTGGTCCTGTTCTGGCCTTGACCTGGACTTGCACATGTCCAGGGCCCGATTTGTCACTGTCATGCCTTGGCCTGTCCTTGCCCTGACCCCACCAAGACCCTGCCTGTTCTGCCCTTTCCTGGCACTGCCATGGCCTAGTCATACCATTATCCTGTCTTATCCTGCACTGGAGATTCCTTGGTTCTGGCCTGCCCTAGACCCTTCCTGGATTTGCCCTGACTCTGACTTGGCTTTTGTCCTACTCTCTCTACGGCCATGCTCTGACTGCCCAGCACTGCCATGGCTCTGCCCTGGACCAGTGGGGCATTAGCCGTATCCTTATCCAGGCCCTGAACCTGACCTGGGCTGAACCCTGGCCCTGCATTGGCCCTTCTCTTGCTCTTCCTTTGTCTTCCATGTCCTGATCTTGCCCTCTCCCTGCACTGACCCTTCATCAGCCCTCTCTGCATTGGCATGACCTTGGCCCTGGTTCTACCTTCTCCCTGGCCTTGCCCTGGTCTGACCTGTCATCCTCTAACCTGGCCCTGTACTGACCACACCATACCCTGGCACAGTGTTTGCCCTTGCCCTGATCCTAGCCCTTCCCCTGCTTTTGGCCAGGCCCTGTCCTACCTTAGTCATACTCTGCTCTAGCCCTACCCTGCCCTGGCCCTACCTTTTGTTTCTCCTGTTCCTGGTTCTGCCTTGGTTCTGCCCTTGCCCTGGACCCTGACTGGCCCTGACCCGTTCTGGCCCTGTTCTGGGCCCAACCTTGACCTGGCCCTAAACTGGCCCAGGTAAAGTACTCACCCTGCAATTGTTGTGCCTTGACACTGGACCCACCCTGTGTCTGCTTTGACCCTGGCCCCTCCTTAGCTCTGCATTTACCTGCCTTGCCCATAGCCTGGTGCTGATGCTGCCGATGCCATTGAATTGATCCTGATCTGGCCCTGTCATTCTCTGGTTCTGCCCTGGCACTAGCTCTGTCTTGGTCCTGTGCTATTTTAGACTTACCTTGTCCCTAACCTTGCCCTGGCCATACCCTGGGTTGCTATGTCCCTCCATAAACTGGTCTTGCTCTGTCCTAGCCCTGCCTTTGGCCTCTCCTGGCTCAGGTTCTGAACTGGCCGTTCTTGCCTTGGACTCTCCCTGGCTTGCTTTTCCTCTGGCCCTTCTCTGGCCTTGCCCTTGCCCTTGGCCTTCCCTGTCCCCACTCTGTCATGGTCCTGGTCTTGCCCTGATTCCTATCTGCCCTGCCCTTTCCTTGTCCCTGCACTACACTGGCCCTAACATGCCCTACCCCTTCCCTGGACCTGGGCGGGCCATGCCTTCACTATGACCTTGCTTTTGTCCTGACCCTGGTCCTGACATGACCCCAGGGTTGCCAATGGTCATGGTCCTGGTCCTGTTCTGTGACCCGTACTTGGACATGTTGTGGGCCTGATTTGTCCCATCCTTGCCTTGACCCTTCCCTGCCCTGTCTCCACCATGGCATTGCCTGTTCTGCTCTCTTCCAGGACTGACCTGGCCCTGCCATGGCCCAGTGGTGTCATTGCCCTGTCCTATCCTACTCTGGCTGTGCCCTGGCCCTGGTTCTTCCCTGGACATGTCCTAACCCTACCTTGGCTTTTTCTCTACCCTCTGTATGGCCTTGCTCTGGACATGCCTTACCATGGCCCTGCCCTATGCCTGCCATATCGCTGACCATAACCCTGCTCTTATCCAGGACTGACCCTTCCCAGGTCCTGGGTCCTGCCAAGGACCTGCCCTGTCTCTGTCATGGCCCTGATCCTGCTCTGTCCTGGTATAGCCCTTGTCTTGAACCACTCTTCCTCTGCCATACCCTAGCTGTGTCTTCACCCTGCCCTGTCCCTGCCCTTGGCCTACTCTGGCTTAGACACTGACCTGTCCCTACCTTGGTCCTTAATCTTGCTTTGACTAGGTCCTGCACTGGACCTGGCCCTGGTTCTAAACTTCGTCTTGCAATAGCCCTGGACCTGCCATGGTCCTAAACTGAACTTGGAGGTATCTTGACCCTGAATTGACCTGGCCCAGCCTTGGCTTGTCCCTGCCCTGGCCCTACCATCATCGTTCCCTGTTCTGCCCTGTCTTGGCATTGAAATGACACTGCAACATCCCAGTCGTACCAATGCCCTGACCTACAGTACCTTGGCAGTGCCCTGGCCCTGGTCCCACCCTTGATATTCACTGACCCTGCCTCAGCCTCTGGCTTTACTTTAGCATTGGCCCTGCCTTCTTTATAAACCAGTTCTGGCCATGCTCTGCCATGACCCTACCTTGTCACAGACTTGGCCCTACCCCCACCCTGGTCCTGGTCCTCATCCTTACCCTACTCAGGTCCTGCCTTGGCATTGCCCCTCTGTTATGGCCCATCCCTGGCACTAACCTAGACCCTGGTCCTGGTCCTGCCCCGCTTGAGGCCTTACCCTGGTTCTTCCCTGGTCCTGATCCTGTCTGACCCTGAAATGCCTGGCATTACCCTGGCCATGCATTGCTCTGGCCCTGACTCTGGCTCTGTCACTGTCCTAGCCACAGCCCAGTTGCTGGTGATGCTATGGCCCTTGCCCTATCCCTGGACCCTGGCCATGCCATGAACCTGCATTATCCTTGCCCTTGTCCTGTCCCTAACCTGGCCATTCTCTCTCCTTACCTTGGTCTTGGTACCACCCTGGTCCTGCCCTCGCCTTGACCCTACCCTGGGTTTGACCCTATCCTAGCCATCACTCTAGATTTGGCTGGGCCCTGTCTTGGACCTGACCATAGCACAGATTCAGCACTTTGGGAGGCCAAGGAAGGCGGATCACCTGAGGTCAGGAATTCAAGACCAGCCTGACCAACATGGTGAAACTCTATCTTTACTGAAAATATAAAATGTAGCTGAGCGTGGTGGCAGGTACCTGTAATCCCAGCTACTAAGGAGGCTAGCACAAGAGAATTGCTTGAACTCAGGAGGCAGAGGTTGCAGTGAGCTGAGATTGTACCACTGGACTCCAGCCTGGGCGACAAGAACAAGACACCCATCTCAGAAACATAAACAGATTAATGGGCAAAGTAGTTCCAGGTTTCTTTTTTTCTTTCTTTTTTTTTTTTTTTGCCTTATACCAAAGTTTTATTAACATATGTCAGAATTCTATATTGAATTTTGCATTGACACAAGTTGTGCATCACTCAGCTTGAAGCAGTCACAGCATGTTCAATATAATGGATAAATAAATGTTCAGTTTTTGTGTTCATATATTCTGCATGCCACATAAGCCATTTCCAAATAAACAATGGGTTAATGGTTTCTAAAGAGAAGAAAATAAAAAAGGAAGCATTTCATTCCACTTGCTCTTTTAGGAGCTCCTGAGTTTTGCATCAGAACCAAGTTGAGCCTTGTATTTTCTTTTTTGAGCAGTAAAATACAGGTTGCCAGCTTCTCTTGCACTATATGGAAGAATACAATTAGAATCTTACCCAAATGAGGTTTTCCTTCAGCCCCACAGAATGTACTCCATTAGAGTTTGTTTACAAAGAGAACATTTCCCTCCTACTTCCTTCATGTTCTTTAAACATAGAGTTTTTAAAAGGCCCAACGCTCAACTTTTTTAAAAAAATGTACCCCTCTTAATTGTTACCTCCAAAAATAAGCATGGTGAAAAACAATTTTAAAAACCCACTTGCCAAAAAAAATTACACTGTGCTCTTACGAAGTATTTCAACTAAAGTTGGTAAGCCTAAGATCTGTCTTTAGCACCTCCTCCCCGCAGTGCCTCATATTGTGTCATAGTTCCAGGTTTCTAAAGTTGAATGTTCTGAGCAGTAAGCTTTCATTCCTGAAAAATTTACTTACCAGAACATTCTTCAGTGATTTCCAAGAAGTGAGGTGTGTCTGCTCTGCAGAGATGAGTCAGGAGTATTCAAGAAGGAGGAGGCTCATCAACTCTGCCACACAAGAAATGACGCTCAGCAGGGCTTGGCAACAGCAGTCTCCTCTCTGAATCCACAAGGTAAAGTCTAGGAGAAAACAAGAGGGGAGTTAACCATGTTACAGAGGAATTGCTGAGGTTGGGAGGCCCCACAGGAAGAAAAATGCCAGGAAGATAGAAGCTTCTGGCCACAGTGTTCTCAGTGGATTGTAATTAAAAAGTAGCTTTGGTGGCCATCCCAGAGCAAGCTCATGAGGAGAGATGGGGTCACAGAGCTGCCTGGCAGTTCTGGAGTTAAGCCAGGCCCTGGAGAAACTGAAGTCCAGGGGGCCACCTGCATCTGCATGGCAGGAATCAAATCCATCACTTATTCTCCTCTTCCCTCCAAACTGTAACTGTAAGATCCTGCTCTGCCACTTACTAGCTGTGTGACCTTAGGCTAGTTACTTAACATTTCTGAGCCTCAGTAAATGGCAGCTAATATTGTTTATTGTTATCAAAAGTGGTTAAATTTTTATAGGGTCATGCACAGTCATTATCAGTTAGCAATGGGAAAAGCAAACATTTCTTCTGATGCATTAGATGGTAAATATTTAGACACTGTAAGCCAAGAAGCATTACATATATATACATATATAATTCATACATACATAGCTACAGGCACTCAGACACTGGCTCTTTCGCCAATGGCAATGACTTTCTGGCCAAGACTGGATTGATCTGTGGTTCTTCTTATGCCACATTTTCATGTGAAGTGTCAAAGGCTACTGCCTTCTCTGTTCTGTCACTACACAACATTGAGTGAGCCCACTCTGGCCCCACTCCTGAAACCTCATGACCGGGACCAGGAAGTGAGAGGTCAGGGGCCTCTCTTGCCCTGAAGTTCTAGCTACAGCCCCAGCTCTAGGCTCACCCAGGGGCCCTGTGTTTGTGCATTCCCAAGCCAGGACAGGCCACACTCTGCCCCCCTTAGAACACCTGGGGATGCTGAAATGAATGTGTCACTGGCCAGAGAGAAAGGCAGCAGCTAGTGTGGTCACTCACTGGGGCCTCCCCTGCATCCCTGGGCTGGTGTGGATAAAATGACAGAAAGATAAGAAACCTGAACAGACCAATTATGGGTAATGCAATTAAAGTAGTAACAAAAAGTCTCCTGACAAAGAAAAACACAAGAATCATGGTGTTACTGATGAATTCAATGAAACATTTTTAAAAGAGCTAATACCAATTTTACTCAAGCCATTTTTCCAAAAATGAAGAGGAATCCAAACTTGTTCTAAGAGGCCAGCACTACCCTGGTACAAAAACCAAAACACAACACAAAAAAGAAAAAGTCACGCAGATATCCCTGATGAACACAGATACAAAAAATCCTCAACAAAATACATGAAAACTGCATTTGACAAGACAATAAAAGGATCATCTGCCATGATGAAGTGGGATTCATCTGAGGAATATGAAGATGATTCAATAAACACAAATATATAAATGTGCTGCATCACATTCAGCAAATCAAGAAAAAAAATATAATCATTTCAGTAGATACTGAAAAACATAAAATTCAACATTCCTTCATAATAAAACTTCAAGAAAGTTGTTTCATTGCTGCTGCCACCAATAAAAGATACCTAGGGACAACCAAAAAGTTGGTTAAATATTATTTAATAGGGAAAACAATGAAAATAGCTTGGACATGTTAGTTAAAACTTCACACTATAAAATGTTTTACAAAGATAAAATCTTTAGAAAACATAGCATAAACAGTGTCTCTTATGCAGTATTTTTTTTTTTTTTGAGATGGAGTCTTGCTCTGTTGTCCAGGCTGGAGTACAGTGGTGTGATCTTAGCTCACTGCAACCTCTGCCACCCAGGTTCAAGTGATTCTCCTGCTTTAGCTGCCTGAGTAACTGGGATTACAGGCACATGCTACCGCACCTGGCTAATTTTTGTATTTTTATTAGAGATGGGGTTTCAGCATCTTGGCCAGGCTGGTCTTGAACTCCTGACCTTATGATCCACCCATCTCAGCCTCCCAAAATGCTGGGATTACAGGCATGAGCCACTGTACCCAGCTTGTAGTATTTTTTCCATACATTATCTCATTTATTCTTCACAATTTTTGTTTTTCGAGACAGAGTCTTAATCTGTTGGCCCAGGCTGGAGTGCAGTGGTGTGAGCTCGCCTCCCAGGTTCAAGTGATTCTCCTGCCTCAGCCTCTCAACTCGCTGGGATTACAGGCATGCACCACCATGCCTGGCTAATTTTGTAGTTGTAGTAGAGACAACATTTCACCATGTTGGCCAGGCTGATCTTGAACTCCTGATGTCAAGTGATTAGCTCTGCCTTGGCCTCCGAAAGTGCTAGGATTACAGGCATGAGCCCCTGTACCCTGCCTGCTCCACATTACTGAAGGAAAATGGGCCATGGTAGCCAAGTAACATGCAGACCTGGACTAGGTGATTACTGCTGGAGCAGACATCAAAGAAAGTTAACCTTGCCAGCACCCAACTTGATCTTCCCTGATGGAAAAGTCTGTCTTTCCTCCTGCCTGCCAGATGGGTGGTCCCAGGCACTGGCTGAGCTGACTTCTCTGTAGGCTGGTGCTGGGGAAACATTTATCAAAAGCAGGAATATAGACAGGTACACAATGAGAGGTGCTGAGAGGGTGCTGGCCTATCCAGCATCCAAACGCTGCCCCAAGTGGTACCTAGCAAGCACATGGCTCTCAAAGAACCAGAGGTCACTGGTTCAGCAGGTGCCTGAGGGTCCCTACACCAGGTCTCACATTTAGGAGAAGACATTTGGCAGCTTCTTTCTAATCTTTAAACTTGAAGCATACAAGACGGATGGATGGGTCAAGGCCTGGCTCGGCAATCGATCAACCATGTCACCTTGGACTCCTCCTTTCTGTGTGTCAGTTTCCTCATCCGCAAAGGGGATAGTAACTGCACCTCCCTTGGAGGACTATCAGAATAATTAGGATGTATACAATGTAGAACAGTGGTCAACAACTACAGACCACTGCCTCTTTCTGTACAGAGGTTTCAATGGGACACAGCCAGACTCATTCCCCATACATATTGTCCACACTGCACGGGTGCTACAGCCCAGAGATGACACAGCCTGCACGGCTGTCAGCAGTCACTACCTGGACCTTGACAGGTAACCCTGGCTTAGAATGATGCCTGGAGCATGAGAAATACTCATGCAATGTTAGCTAATATTTAAACCCAAAGTCACCTTCCACATGATAAACATATGTGCACAAAGACACAGACACAAGCACTGATTGTAGTGGTGTAAAACAGTAAATAACTATAACATCAATTAACAGAAGGCTGATAAAATTACGGAACATCCACACTACAGAACACTATAGTCATCTGGCTGGGGACAGTGGCTAGTGCCTTTAATCCCAGCACTTTGGGAGGCTGAGGTGGGAGAATCACTTGAGGTCAGGAGTTCAAGACCAGCCTGGGCAACATGGTGAAACTCCATCTACACTAAAAATATAAAAATTAGCCAGGTGTGGTGGTGCATGCCTGTAATCCCAGCTACTTGGGAGGATGACATGGGAGAATCTCTTGAACCAGGAGGCAGAGGTTGCAGTGAGCCGAGTTTGCACCGAGCTCTTGTCTGGGTCACAAAGCAAGACTCTGCCTCAAAAAAAAAAAAACCTATATAGCCACTTAAAAGACTAAGAGAAATCTGTGTGTATACACTGTATATATCAACATGTAAAGATTGCTAAGATGTTTAAATAACCAAACATCATTAAGTGAAAAACGTATGATGATAACATATGCAATATGCTCTCACTACGTTATAAAAAAAATTACATATGCACAGCAAAGACTGTATACTACTTAAAAGTATAATAGGTTCCATACTATTTAATGTTTTTAATGAACTATAGTTTCGTAATTTTTCTCATCACTTTATCATTTTAGTCTCTCTCAGGCTGTATCTAAGAGCCACACTTTTAAAACCTTTGTATCTTTATGCTTCAGGGACAAACCAGAGTATGACTGAATCTCCAACTCCTTATGCTAAGTAAAGCAAGCCAGACTCCAAGCCCACATGTGACACCCTGGAAAAGGCAAAGGAGCAGGACTGAGGAACAGACAGGTGGCTGCAGGAGCAGGAAGGAGGAGAGAGGCTGCCTTCCTGAGTATCCTGACTGTGGTGGTAGACACTGCAGTCCACGCATCTGTTAAAGCTCACTGAACTAACTACACACCAAAAAGTGAACCTTACTATATGTAAATTTTAAAGTAAATTTAAACACACACACAAACTTAGGGGATACATTTTCTTTGAGCATCGCACAGAGACAATTGTCCTAATGCAGGACTACAGGGCACGTCGGTCGCAGGGACCCTGCAAGTACACACCTGCCGTGGCCCGCACCCACCCACAACGTGACTCGTTCTTCCAGGCTCTGTGCCTGTGGGTCTAGACTTCACATGGAAAGCACTGGCCAGCGCAGGCAAAGGGCAGCACATGTGGGGCCCCACAGGTCCTGGCCTGGCCAGGGCTCTGTCGCAGCCACCAAGCTGTCAGGCACAGCAACGTGCATCTGCACAGGCATCCCCATGGCTCTGGCCATGCCTCAACCTGGATTCAACCTGACGAGTCCAGGAAATGCCACTGCTCCTGGCGTGGCCATGGTGCCCTCCAACACCAGAAAACAAACACTCCAAGCCTCAGTCCCCAGGGTGTCTGCACAGCACTGGGCTCCATCTGCAGCCACTCCCTGAGTGGACTTCACGGCAGAGCGGGCAATGTCCCAATGCCCCTCTCGACTTAAAAAAAATGCTCCTTCAACCCCATTTCCCAATTATTCTTGCCCCCTTCTAGTCATACCCACAGTTACTGCAAACAAAGCTCATGCATTTCAGGCTGAAAATACACAATTCAGAAGGCTCATGCAAAACAGTGCTGCCCCTGAAACAATCGCGCCTCCTCAACAAAGCCCAAAGCTCCTCTCTCCAAGAATGCATGGAACAGCCCCACGGACCAGGCTCCCTCAGGTCCTCATAGGGCACAAAAGAAAAATGGGTTCAGATTCCACTGCACGAGCTTAGGGCAACACTAGCAATCTGCCTGCCCCTTACTTTCCAACAAAAACCTGTGAAACATGGAGGTGTCCCTTCCCCACAGGAGCCACAGAATTGGGGATCCAGGAGCCAGGGCTTGGTGCTGAGGCCAAGAGACTGGGGGTACAGGGCCCGGGGAGGCGTGGTTTAGGGGGTGCAGGGACCTGGAATTCAGGGGGCACAGTTTAGGGGTTGTGGGGACCTGGAGCCCAGAGACATGGTTTAGGGGGCATGGGAATCTGGAGCCCAAGTGTTGTGGTTTGGGGGTGCATGGACCTGGAGCCTGGGGGGAACAGTTTATGGGTGCAGAGACCAGGAGGCCAGTTTAGGGTTGGGGGGACCAGGAGCCCAGGGCCAGGAGCTGGGAACGCTGGGGCCAGGGCAATTCTGGAGGCCATGCTAACAGGGCCTGTTAGTGCTAGTTAGTCCTGGCCTGTCAGGGCAGCGGGTGGGGTCAGCGCAGTGGAGGACTGTGCTGGGTAGCAGGCTCAGGGACTCCCAGGGCACCTGTCTGGGGCCACCCTGTGGGCAGGAGGTGTGCACCTGTGCTGGGCGGGCGGGCTCTGGGGGCAGCAGGTCAGAGCCCACTGGGGAACCCTTGGCCTGGTCACACCTGGGAAAGGGCGGACGGAGGAAAACCTGATGTGAGCTTGTCCCAGGAAACAATCATGAAAGGCCTGTGAGGTCCAAACCTCACATGGAAACACTGAACAGGGTGAGCTGTTTTCAGGCGAGCTCGGGAAAATGGCCCTAAACACTCCGTGTGGCCCAGGCACCCCACTCCCCCTCACCTGCGACCCTGGTTCTTCAGGAGCACAGCAAGGATGGGTGTTGAGTACTCCAGTCTTGCCTCTAGATGGTGAAGGTTCAGCTGCTCCTGCCCCAAGCTCTGTGTAAGGCAATGAGTTAGCAGTGAATGGATCCTGACCAGCGGACTGAGATGATCTACCAGGCGACTTATATTCCAAGATCACTTCCTCACATTTTTAATAACATCTGGTTCCCAGTCCCCACATTTAAAATCAGCAGATTACTGCTTTTCTATGCCTAGGACAGACTCTCAAAATTAGATTCCAAAGATTTTTACATTGTAGGTGACATGATAGAACCTAAATTCAAGTTATGCTGTGATAAATTAAAACACTGGGTCTGGGCACAGTGCCTCGTGCCTGTAATCCCAGCACTTTGGGAAACTGAGGTAGGCAGATCACCTGAGGTCAGGAGTTGGAGACCAGCCTGGACAACATGGTGAACCTCATCTCTACTAAAAATATAAAAATTAACTGGGTGTGGTGATGTATGCCTATAATCCCAGCTACCTGGGAGGCTGAAACATGAGAACTGTTGGAACCAGGTGGGCAGAGGCTGCAATGTGCCACAATTATGCCACTGCACTACAGCCAGGGTGACAGAGTGAGACTTTCTCTCCCCCCTGCCAAAAATCAATAAACAAAAAATAAAAAATTAGTTGGGTGAGACGAACACTGCAGTGAGTTGAGATGTCACCACTGCAATGCAGTGTGGGCAACTAGAGTAAGACTCTATTCAAAAAAGAAATTGTCAAAACCAAAACAAATTTAAATTTCAGAGAGAAACTGAAGTCACAAATCAAAGCCAGATGTTTAAACATCAAAGTTTTTTCTATTATCACATTAAATGAAAACTTTAGCTTCTTACCAGACAGCAGCTAAACTGGAGTGCAAATGTAAGCTATGAGGAAACTGGGAAGGCCTGGCTGTCCAGCACTGATGGACCATGTGATGTTCCAGCCAGCTTCAGTCATCTGGCTCATTTGCTTGAAAGAAATATAGTAAGTTTGAGTTATAACAGTTAACAACAACAATAAATACTGGGTCACAATATCTGGACTTACAGATCCATTCAAATGTATAGTTGAAAATGGCTTTTTAAAAATAACAGCTACCTAACAACATTTACTTACATATGATCATTTATTTTAAACCACATATATCAGCTGGGTTCTATGGTTCATGTGCATAATACCAGCCATTTGGGAAACCAGGATGGGATGATCACTTGTGTCTAGGGGTTCAAGACCAGCAACACATTTAAAAAGAAACACATACTAAATTTAATTAATGTAACTGACTAGAAAGTTAAAAAAATTGTCCCACATATAAGAAGGTGTAAATTGTATATGTTAATAGTCCAATAACCATTAAGGAAATTAAAATGGCAACCAAAGACCTTCCCAACCACTCCCAAAGCCTCAGCACTGGTGCTGAATTTTGAAGGATTAGATAATGTCTATCTTACATGAGTCGTTTGAAAAAGCAGAAAAAGAGAAAGCCACCTAACATTTTATGAGGCTAATATAACAGTGATGCTTAAACCAGATAAAGACATTTTGTAATTCATTAGAGTAAAGATGAAAACTCTTACATTAGAAAAGAGCTAACCTGCTGGCTCACACCTGTAATCCCAGCCTGGGCTGGTCTCTAACATAGTGAAACCTCATCTCTACAAAAAGAGCAAAAACAAACAAACAAACAAACAAAAAAACAGCTGGGTGTGCTGGCATGCACCTGAAGTCCCAGCTTCTTAGGAGGCTGAGGTGGAGGATAGCTTGAGCCCAGGAGGTTGAGGCTGGAGTGAGCTGTGAGCATGCTACTGCACTCCAGCCTGGGTGACAGATCAGGACTCTGTCTTTAAAAAAAAAGCGAATCCAAAATTGAACCCAATCTAACAATGTACTAAAAAATAACATGTTCAAACAAGTTCAGGTGAAGAATTCAAGGATAATTCAATATTAGAAAGTCTATCAATGTATTAACAGGATTAAAGAGAAAAGTTATGAAATTATCTCCCAGATAATAGCATTTAATAAAAATTCAACATTTATTTATGATTAAAGACTTGTAGAAAAAAAGGAATAGAAGGAAATTGTCTTAGTTTGACAAAGGCTACATACCCTGAACTGATACCAAACAAACATCACACTTAACGGAGGAGCTTCAGGTATAACCCCCCCGCTTAGGATGAGACCTAGTTGTCCAGAAAGCCCACTCCTATGAGCTGCTGCTTCTGCTATGGAGTAGAGGGCTAGGCTGCTGGGCCAGAAAAGAGATTAGATCACGACATCACAGAGAAGACACAGGCATAAGAACTAGCAGGAGGACATAAAACCATATTTGCAGATGACACTAAAACCATATTTGCATATAAAAACCAATATTTGCAGATGATACTAATCTATATAAGAAACCAAATGGAATCAACAAAGTATTATAATTCATATCAGAATTCAAACAAAGGCTGCATGTAAGAAAACCAGTATTATTTCCTCTACATCAGGAATAAACAAAAGAAGTATCATTCACAAAAATAAAAACTGTAACAGATATAGAAATTAACAAAAGAACACTGGAGATCTTCAAAAAGAAAATTTCCAACATCTAGTAAAAATAAAGAGTTACAATAAATGTAGATATTAACATGTTAAGGCAATCAAACTCCCCAAGTTAGAGCTATAAATTCTCTGCAATCCCAATAAAAATTCCAGCTGGATTTTTTTTTTTGAGATGCAGTTTTGCTCCTGTTGCCCAGGATGAGTATAATGGCATGATCGTGGCTCACTGCATCCTCTGCCTGCCTGGTTTAAGCGATTCTCCTGCCTCAGCCTCCCTAGTAGCTGAGATTATAGGTATGCACCACCGTGTGCAGCTCATTTGTGTTTTTAGTAGTCACAGGGTTTCACTATGTTGGTCAGGCTGGTCTCAAACTTCTGACCTCAAGTGATCCACTCGCCTTGGCCTTCCAAAGTGCTGGGATTACAGGCATGAGCCAGGTGGGCCTTTTTTAAAAAAAGTTTACCATCTTGCTTCTAAAATGTCTATCGAAGAATAAAAGTTCACAAATCGCTAAGCCAATTTTGAAAAAGAACAAAGTGGGCTGGGCGCAGTGGTTCCCATCTGCAATCCCCACACTTTGGGAGGCAGAGGTGGGTAGATCAGCTGAGGTCAGAAATTTGAGACCAACCTGGCCAACATGGTGAAACCCTGTCTCTACTAATAATACAAAAATTAGCTGAGTGTGGTGGTGTATGTCAGTAATCCCAGCTACTTGGGGAAGCTGAATGGGGAGAAAAAAAAAAAGAGCAAAGTGGGCTGGGCACAGTAGCTCACACCTGTAAGCCCAGCACTTTAGGAGGCAGAGGTGGGTGAATTGCTTGAGTCTATGAGTTTGAGACTAGCCTAGGCAACATGGTGAAACCCTGTCTCTACAAAAAATAGCTTTGTGTGGTGGCACTCACCTGTGGTTCCAGCTACTTAGGAGGCTGGGGTGGGAGGATTGCTTGAGCCCAGGAGGCAAAGGTTTCAGTGAGCTAAGATTGTGCCACTGCACTCTAGCCTGGGCAACAGAGTGAGACCCTTTCTCCAAAAAGAGAAAAACAGAGCAAAGTGATTCTCCTGCTTCAGTCTCCCAAGCAGCTGAGAGGAAACCTGCCATCTATGTATCAAGACATAATATTAAAAAGTCACATAAATAACAGTCTGACTGTTTCCAGGTCACACCGACACAAGAGCACAGATTAGAAAGTCTGGAATAAATACAGCTGTCCTTCAATATCCACCAGGGATTGACTGCAGGAATGCTGCAGACACCAAAATCTGTAGGTGCTCAAGTCCCTGATAAAAATGGCATAGTGTTTGCATATAATGTATGCATATCCTCCCTTATAGTTTTTTATTTTAATTTTTTTTGAGACAAGGTCTTGCTCTGTTGCTGGAGTGCAATGGCACAATCTTAGCTCACTGAAACCTTTGCCTCCTGGGCAATTAAAAAAAAAAAGGAAACATTTAGGCCTAAGAAAGTTCTCAGAACTATGGGAAAAAAATTACAAAATTACACTCTTCATACATTAATTCAACATTAATTTTATAGTGCTACTACTTAAGCATCATATAGAAAAGATTACTAATAGTTTTAAAAATTGGATTTATAAAGATGATACTGCTTAGCCGATACCTTGATCACATCGAACTGATCTCAAGCTTGCCTTTTCTTCTGGGGAATTTGTCTATTAGAAAATGTTAGCACCTCACAACACACAGTACCTTTCCAACTGATACAAGGATCCAGTTTTCTGTTTTGATCTTGTTCTTCTAAAGGTGTCCTGTCTACCTGAATTCCAGAGTCTTCTCTGCTTAATGGCTGTTGATCGTTTTCCTCGTCACTTTCTTCAGACCAATTCTGATTTAAAAAAGAAATACACTTTAGCCTTACAGAGTATAACACTTAAAGCTATTTATATTAAAAGACTAAGAAGATTTGAAGAGAAGCAAAAATTTTGAAGCAACATGGAACAGTAAAACAAAAACCAAATGAATTTTTTTTTCTAAATCTCTTGGAAGTGCCTATTATAGGAATGGAAATATAATTATTACTTTTTCTTTTTTTCTGCAACATTGAAACAATAAGGAATGGAATTATTTTTGGTGGCAAAAAGTTCCAAGATCACAGGTCCTTAAGAGATACTTATACTCAACCCTTTTAACTTGTCTTTTTTCCTTTTTGGAGACAGTCTCTCACTTTGTCACCCAGGTGACCAAGTGCAATGGCAGGACCTCAGCTCACTGCAACCTTGACCGTCAAGATATTCACGTGTCTGAGCCTCCCGAGTAGATGTGATTACAGGCGTGTCCTACCATGCCTAGCTAATTTTTTGTATTTTTACTAGATGGGGTTTCACTATCTTACCCAGGCATCTCTCAAACTTCTGGCCTCAAGTGATCTACCTGCCTTGGTCTCCCAAAGTGCTGGGATTACAGGCGTGAGCCAGTGTGCCCAGTGTGACCAAACAATGTCTTTCTTTAAAATCTATTTTTAAGAAATAGACATAAGATCTCACTATGTTACCCAGGCTGGTCTCAAATTCCTAAGCTCAAGCAATCCTCCCTCCTCAGCCTCTCAAAGTGCTGAGATTACAGGTGTGAGCCACCATGCCCACCCCCTTGTAACTTCTTAATACTAGTGATTTGGTGCAAAATCCTAACCAGACTTCCATGATAAATGACTAGATTAGTTAAGAGTGTTCCTGTTTTAGCTTAGTTAACCTAGGATG